>NC_086175.1:133396614-134058489 GCF_023053635.1 Elgaria multicarinata webbii
ACTCGTACTGTATGTTTGTTTCAATGTTGAAATGTAAGAACTTAGCCAGATGTTTAAAATACAGCATGAAATAGTCTTGAGACTTTTGAATGTTATAGGTTCGTGGTCAGCCAGATAAAGTTTGGTGTAGGAGCTTCCCTGTGCCAAAGCAGTGACCTTAAGATCACTGTGACCCAGACCTTAGGATCATCTACAGGGGCCCTTCTTCGTGAACCCCTGCCAAAGGAAGTGAGGCAGGTGGCTACTAGGAGGAGGGCTTTCTCCGCTGTGGCACCCCGGCTGTGGAATGAGCTCCCCAGAGAGGTCCGCCTGGCACCTACACTGTACTCCTTTCGTCGCCAGCTGAAGACCTTTTTATTCTCTCAGTATTTTAACACTTAATTTTAACTTAAATTTAAATTTTATTGTTCTAACTCTGTATTTTATTCTTATATCAATTTTGCTGCGTTGTTTTATCCTGGTTGTGCTTTTTATACTGTATTTTGTGTTTGTGTTTTTAACTTGTTGGTTGTTTTATGATGGTTTTATTTTTTGTGAACTGCCCAGAGAGCTTTGGCTATGGGGCGGTATAAAAATGTAATAAATAAATAAATAAAAATAAATAAATGTAGTCAACACACACATACGCATCAGATTGCACAGTAATTGAACCCAGCCAAAGCAATTCCTTCAAATGTGAACAGATGGTGGAATATTTTGCTCAGTTACCTGTAAAGCATCTTCACTGTCAAAATGCCATTTGTCAGATGACCTATTGGTTTAATTGTAGCAGCTTCCCTGTGCCAAAGCAGTGAAATGTAGTCAATGTGCACACACACATCATAGAATCAGAATCATAGAATAGCAGAGTTGGAAGGGGCCTACAAGGCCATCAAGTCCAACCCCCTGCTCAATGCAGGAATCCACCCTAAAGCATCCCTGACAGATGGTTGTCCAGATTGCACAGTTGTTGTTTTGAACAGATATTGTCTGTGTTTGTTTGTATTTTATGCTATTTATGGTTTTAAATTTTGTATATTTGTTTTTTATGTTCACTGTTTTAAACTTTTGTAAACCACCCAGAGAGCTTCGGCTATGGGGCGGTATATAAATGTAAATAATAATAATAATAATAATAATAATAATAATAATAATAATAATAGGTAACTTACTGCATTAATTCCAATGTAACACCTTTTGGATCTGCCTAACATTCTTTCATTTTTTCTGGCTTTTTCTTCCAGTGGGGAAGACGTCTTTGATCACCAGATTCATGTATGACAGCTTTGACAACACCTACCAGGTAAGTCACTATTTGTTTCATGACTTCCAAATGAGTGCCTCATACAATGCAGACACTCTGCCAAATGGCCTCCCAGACCACTGACCACCATCTGATTTTTAATACGGCATAGCAGGGAGATTATAGCCCATGGTCTCCATCCTGGTTGTAAAAGCAAAAATAAAAAACCAACACCTGTTATTAGCACCTCAAAATTGGAAATGTTTCTAGCTTTGCTTTCACTATGATTCCCCCCCCCCCTACAACTAAATGATACGTTAACAGGTGTACAGGTTATATTGGGAAAAGAGGGAAGATATTTTTCCTTGCATAGTTCATACCACAAGGCTCTGTTTATGTTCAACTTCTACATGAAACTGCTGGGAGAGTTTATCCGGAGATGTAGGCTGAGGTGTCATCAATATGTGGATGACACCTAGCTCTAGCTCTCCTTTTCATCAAACCCAGGTGAGGCAGTGGCTCTTCTGAATTAGTGCCTGGGCACAGTAATGGACTGGATGAGGGCCAACAAACAGAATCAGGCCAGACAAGATGGATGTACTGTTAGCGGCTGGTTTGTCTGTCTGTCTAGGTGGTGTTTAACCTGCTCTGAAGGGGTTTGCACTCCCTTAAAGGATCAGGTTTGTAGTTTGAGGGTCCTCTTGGATCCAGAACTGTCATTTGAGGTACAGGAGGACTCGTTGGCAAGGAGCACCTTTTATCAGCTCAGGCTGATATACCAACTACACTCTTATCTGGACAGAGATAGCCTAGCTACAGTTAATCATGCTCTGATAATCTCTTGTCTGGATTACTACAATGCGTTATACATGGGGCTGCCTTTAAAAATGGTCCGGAAACTTCATCTGATACAAAACAAGGCAGCAGGATTGTTAACAGGGACTGGCCAACAAGACCACACTACACCAGTCCTTTTCCAGCTTCACTGGCTGCCAGTCCAGGTCTGGGACCAATTCAAAGTGCTGGTATTAACATTCAAAGCCCTAAATGGCTTGGGTCCAGGTTATCTGAAGGAACGCCTCCTCCCAAATGTACTTGCCCAGACCCTAAGATCATCCTCAGGGGTCCTTTTCTGTGAGCCCCTGCCAAAGGAAGTGAGGCAGGTGGCTACCAGGAGGAGGGCCTTCTCTGCTGTGGCACCCCGGGTGTGGAATGAGCTCCCTAGAGGTTAGCCTAGTACCTACGTTATATTCTTTTCGACGCCAGGTAAAGACCTTATTTCCCCAGTATTTTAGCAGTTCATCATCTTAGTCGTTTAACTTTGCTGTTTTAAATCTGTATTTTAAATTTCTGCATAGCTGCTCGGTTTTATTCTGGTTGTACTTTTATATTGTGCTCTTATATTGTGGTATGAGTTTTATACTTTAGTACTTTATACTTTTAATTTTTTTGAACCGCCCACAGAGCTTGGGCTATTGGGTGGTATAGAAATGCTATCAGGTGCTTTTATATCCTTGGCTAATTCCTTGGTTCTACCTAAATCCTTGGCTTTATAAATAAAGAAATGGATTTAAGTATGCTAAAAGGCACAAACCCCTTTGCTCAAAAAAGTAGTCCTGTGGTAACACTGTCATCATTACTATACGGTATACAAAGTCTGGCAACAGATGCCATTAAAATACACTGTCCCTGTAATGCAGCCCCGACTGTATCCATAGTGAAGATTTGGGCCGAATTGGATTCCCAACTCCACTCTTATTCTTAGTGAAATCACAGCACTTGTGTATTAGGAGAAACTGTGTTGACCAGGCCAGGAAGTTGCTTCTCAGTTTAATAGGCGAAGAGACTGGTCATGGTGTAGGTTTGGCTTGACCCATTTTCCTCTGGACCATCTAGGTTGTAAAGAAACATAAGGCTGGATTGAGCAGGGGGTTGGACTGAATGGCCTTATAGGCCCCTTACAACTCTACAATTCTATGATAAACAGTCTTGATCGCATAGAGTAGAACTCTCCCATCTCTAATTGCTGATTACACAGAACTGTTATCTGAATTCCTTGTCATTGGGCCTGAATTCAATAACTCTCCTAAACATTTTGGATGCCCTGCCTTGCCAGTCCTTGAAAGGAATGGGGATGTGCTGTTTTGTTAAATAGAAAGAACCATAGGTTGTTCTGGAATGCAAAAGAATGTCCCCTGTTAATTGTAAACTAAACTTGGAAACAATACGGAAACATCAGCATATCACTTTATTACTAAGGTGCAGGTGATGAATACTGTAGTCATGGGATGAGACCAGATAATACCAGTAGCATTCACTGGGTGGGGTGTCTTTCATTTTGTGGTTTCTTCAGCCTAAGAATGCCCTGATCTACCACTGCATGCTGTCGAAAACTTCAGCTTCTTGGCTAAACCAGCTCCTTTTATGAAAGAGAGCTTTGGCTATTGGGTGGTATAAAAACACAATAAATAAATAAAATCACTATATGTGTAGATTTGAAGCTTTCCCTATCACAAAGACTTGAGGGGGATAAATTAAAAGAATTGCAAGTTAACTGGCTAGCTATTACCTTTTAGTTTACTGAATTCTACCCCCTCTCCCCCCCCCCCACACACCTTGATGGCAACTTAATTCCAGCTCCCCAAAGCAAGCCTAAATAGAAATGTCCTGATCGAAGGGTGCTTAGACCGTGATTTGGCTGAATTTCCCCAGGTTGCCATTTTACATTCATGCTTTTGCTGCTGAGATTAGCAGCAGTTTCTGCAGCTGAAACTCTCCCCACAGCCTGAGTTCAATCCCAGCGGAAACTGGTTCTCAGGCAGCCGGATCGGGTCGACTCAGCCTTCCATCCTCCCGAGGTTGGTAAAATGAGTACCCAGTTAGCTGGGGGAAAGGTAATAACGGCTGGGGAAGGCAACAGCAAACCACCCTGCTATAAGGCCTGCCAAGAAAACATCAGCGAAAGCTGGCGTCCCTCCAAGAGTCAGTAATGACTCAGTGCTTGCACGAGAGGTTCCTTTCCTTTCCTTTCCTTTCCTTTCCTTTCTATCTTACATTCATGGTTTTGCTGTTGGGATTTGGCACACTTGTCATTCAGATTCTCTTGGTGAGGAAGTATCCTAAGGGGAGGCATAATAGAGGTGTACAAAATTATGCATGGTATGTAAAATGTGGATAGGGAGACATTTTTCTCCCTCTCTCAAAATAATAGAACCTGGGGTCATCCTATGAAGCTGATTGGTGGGAGATCCAAGCCAAATAAAAGGAAGGACTTTTTCACACAGCACATAGCTAAATTATGGAATTCACTACCACAAGACGTAGTGATGGTCATAAATTTGGATGGCTTTAAAAGGGGGTTGGATAAATTCCTGGAGGCGAAGGCTATCAAGGGCTACTAGCCCTGATGGTTGTGTGCTATCTCCAGTATTTGAGGCAGTAAGCCTGTGTGCACCAGTTGCTGGGGAACATGGGTGGGAGGGTGCTGTTGCACCATGTCCTGCTTGTTCATTCCTGGCTGATGGCTGGTTGGCCCCTGTGTGAGTACTGGACTAGACGGACCCTCGGCCTGATCCAGCATCAGGGCACCTCTTATGATCTTATCCTCTGAGAGGTATAAGACCCATTTAGGTAAATCTAGCACCTAAAAATTTGAGCCCGGAAGACACTAGGTTAGCAACCATACCATGAAGCAATGTGCTCCACTTCCCCCCAAATGCTTCCAGGCAGTCAAGCACAGCCCACATGGCGAGCTTAAAGCCTCAAATGGAATCATAGAATAGCAGAGTTGGAAGGGGCCTACAAGGCCATCGAGTCCAACCCCCTGCTCAATGCAGGAATCCACCCTAAAGCATCCCTGACAGATGGTTGTCCAGCTGCCTCTCGAAGGCCTCTAGTGTGGGAGAGGCCACAACCTCACCAGGCAACTGATTCCATTGTCGTACTGCTCTAACAGTCAGGAAGTTTTTCCTGATGTCCAGCTGGAATCTGGCTTCCTTTAACATGAGCCCATTATTCCGTGTCCTGCACTCTTGGAGGATCGAGAAGAGATCCTGGCCCTCCTCTGTGTGACAACCTTTTAAGTATTTGAAGAGTGCTCTCATGACTCCCCTCAATCTTCTCTTCTCCAGGCTAAACATGCCCAGTTCATTCAGTCTCTCTTCATAGGTCTTTGTTTCCAGACCCCTGATCATCTTGGTTGCCCTCCTCTGAACACGCTCCAGCTTGTCTGTGTCCTTCTTGAATTGTGGAGCCCAGAACCGGACGCAGTACTCTAGATGAGGCCTAACCAGGGCCGAATAGAGAGGAACCAGTACCTCACGTGATTTGGAAGCTATACTTCTATTAATGCAGCCCAAAATAGCATTGGCCTTACTTGCAGCCCTATCACATTGTTGGCTCATATTCAGCTTGCGATCTACAACAATTCCAAGATCCTTCTCGTTTGTAGTATTGCTGAGCCAAGTATCCCCCATCTTGTAACTGTGCCTTTGGTTTCTATTTCCTAAATGTAGAACTTGGCATTTATCCCTATTAAATTTCATTCTGCTTCCTCTACATTTGCACCCTTTATTAAAGGGCTGTTGGGATATTTTCCCCCCTACTTCAAAATCATCTGTACGGATTCTCTGCCTATTACCGTCCAGTTATGAATGAGTCCTCCCACATCCTGAACAACACTTGGCCTAATGGCCTGATAGAAATTCCCATTGTGTCAGCAGAATCAGCCAAATGTCTGAAGAGTGGTGGGATAGCTGAAATAAGCCTTAAGCCTCCCAGTGGAGCAAACATCCTTTCTGTTTCCGCCTACTGTAATTACAGAGTCGTTAAGTAGTTCTTTTATGTAATCATCTGTCTTTCTCATGGTCCTCTTTCTCTGTGGAATGTGTGCCCTAGTTTTTTCTTGGACGTTTGGTCCTCTGTGCTTAATAATAATATGTTTGTCACTATGGAAAGAAAGTCTAATGTAATAAACGAAGCAATTGCAAAGCAAATGGCTAAACACCATACTCCGCCATACTCCATTTATTTATTTATTTATTTATTACATTTTTATACCGCCCAATAGCCGAAGCTCCCTGGGCGGTTCACAAAAGTTAAAACCATTAAAAAACCAACAGGTTAAAAACACAAATCCAAAATGCGGTATCAAAAGCACAACCAGGATAAAACCACGCAGCAAAAAATGATATAAGATTAAAATACAGAGTTAGAACAGTAAAATTGAAATTTAAGTTAAAATTAAGTGTTAAAATACTGAGAGAATAAAAAGGTCTTCAGCTGGCGATGAAAGTAGTACAGCGTAGGCACCAGGCGGACCTCTCTGGGGAGCTTGTTCCACAACCAGGGTGCCACAGCTGAGAAGGCCCTCCTCCTGGTAGCCACCTGCCTCAGTTCCTTTGGCAGGGGCTCACGGAGACGGGCCCCTGTGGATGATCTTAAGGTCCGGGCAGGTACATATGGGAGGAGGCGTTCCTTCAAATAACCTGGCCCCAAACCGTTTAGGGCTTTGAATGTCAATACCAGCACTTTGAATGGGGCCTGGACCTGGACTGGCAGCCAATGAAGTTGTAAAATGACTGGTGTAATGTGGTCTCGCCGGCCTGTCCCTGTTAGTATCCGTGCTGCTCTGTTTTGTACCAGCTGAAGTTTCCGGACCGTTTTCAAAGGCAGCCCCACGTCATTGTAGTAATCCAAGCGAGAGGTTATCAGAGCA
Source organism: Elgaria multicarinata webbii (assembly GCF_023053635.1). NCBI lineage: Eukaryota > Metazoa > Chordata > Lepidosauria > Squamata > Anguidae > Elgaria > Elgaria multicarinata. The sequence goes on from NC_086175.1 coordinate 133,403,553, forward strand.
TGGATAACTGTAGCTAGGCTATTTCTGTCCAGATAAGGGCGTAGTTGGTATATCCATCCTTTGCAGGCTTTTAAAAGGCCTTGAAAAAATGTTATTTTACCATGGCCTTCTTGGCCACCTTTCAGAGCAGAAGCCATTTCAAAGGGCTTCTGCTCTGAAAGGTAGCCAAGAAATGTTTTAAATACATAAATAAAACATAGTAGATATTCTACTGCACTATAGTTTCTGCCTTCACCTCATGCTTGGTCTTCTCAGACACATGGGCTAAACCTTGAAAGGAAAGCTGGGGTTCTCATGATGCTGGGAATGCGATCCCAATATTGGGAAGACCGTCTGGTCTGTATTGAGGATCTAGAAAGTAAATACCCGGTAGCAGAATTGATTATTATGGGGGATATGAATGCTAGGACGGGGCACTCTGGGCAGGTTTTCTTAAAAGCACTGGTGGTCGAAGAAGAGGAGCTTCTTCCCCCGATTTGTTGGTTCAAAAGACGATCTAAAGACCCTGTACTTAATGGGGCTGGAATTAGTTTGGCTAAATTTAGTGTTGCCCTCAATAAGCTTTGGTTAAACGGCCTAGAAGATTTTACAAATTCAGGACAGTTTACGTATGTTTCTGGCCGAGGTGCGAGTGTTGTTGATTTTATGTTGATCTCTAACAAGCTGAAACCATATGTATTAGAATTCTGTGTTGGGGACAACACTGGAAGTGATCACCTCCCACTAATTCTGGTCCTGGACTGCCTTAGTCCTAATACAGATCCAGCCCCAAGAGGGGGATCTGGCTCGGAGTATGGTTATAAAATCCGCTGGGACAGCAGCTTTTCTGGAAAATTCCATCAATTAATTAAGCAACCCTGTTGTAAGGAACTGATTGATGGCATTCTCAGTGGAGAAAAGAATATAGATATAATAAGCGAGTATGAACTTTTGATTAATCAACTCCTTAAAGAACTAGGGCAGGAAATGAGACCATCAAGTAGTGGGGATATAGGATATAGGAAATCCTGGTTCGACCAAGAGTGCAAGGATGCCAAGAAACAAATTAGGGAGATGTATAAGGACTTTAGAACTTCTAATGACCATAGCCTTCTACTGAAATACTCGGAATCAAAAAAAGATCTAGGCAAGCTAATGATAGCCAAGCAACAAAGGTTCTATCAAGATCGATGGGAGAAATTATTACAAGCAGTATTAACAAAAAACAGCAGGTTATTTTGGAAAATAGTTACAGGATCATTAAGGTTACCGGGAGAAGATTCGGCAAAAATTGCCCCCAATGTTTGGGTAGAGTATTTTGAGAGGACTTTTTTGGATAGTAGTCTCGCCCAGGTTACTGACTTAGATCTGCCTACCTCCGGGATCCCTAAATGTCCCCCGTTGGACCCAGGGGAGATTTGCCAGTTAATTGGTTTATTAAAACCTGGGAAGGCTCCTGGGCCTGATGGAATACCTGCTGAGCTTCTTAAGTGTAATCAGGACTGGTGGGCTCAGCTTCTGGCACCTCTCTTCACAAAGGTTAATAACTCTGGATATCTCTCTAAAGATTGGATTTTTGCAATAATTGTGCCTATATTTAAAAAGGGCGATCCTGATCTTCCGGTTAACTATCGCCCGATTAGTTTACTGTCAGTTATTGGCAAAATCTATGCAAGATATCTAAATGATAAGTTGGAGACTTGGACAAATTCTCAATCCATTCTTGGTCCTGAACAGATGGGTTTCCGGAAAGGGAAATCTACAATTGAAACCTGCCTGATCCTCTCCCATCTCATTCATAAACAGGTGAAGATAGCCAAGGTTAGACTGTATGTTGCCTTCGTTGATTTAAAAGGGGCTTTTGATTCAGTTAATAGAGAACTGTTGTGGGATAAACTTACCCAACAAGGAATTGACAGGAGACTTCTCCTACTGATAAAATCCCTTTATCAGGGGTATTATCTAAAAAATGCTCTATTAACTGAGGGGTTAAGCAGGGCTGTGTTTTGGCTCCTTTACTTTTTAAACTCTTTCTGAATGACCTACCACTGACTTTGGAGAACGTTAATAGCCACTGACCAAAGCTTGGGAATAGCTGGGTGCCTCTTCTCTTATATGCGGACGATATGGTCCTTATTTCACGTACCCGAGTTGGCCTCCAGAGGCTGCTAAACAGAACTATTGAATATTTAATAACCAATAAGCTGGAGATAAACTACGACAAGACCAAAATTATGGTCTTTGCTAATAGGTGGTCCCCTCACAAGTGGACCTGTAAGGGTAACGAGATCGAGCAAGTGCGGTGGTTTAAATATCTGGGAATTATGTTTCATTATAATCAGGCATGGTCCTGCCACCGCCGTGCAGTGGAGAGTGTGGCTAAACTCTCAACATTGGCAATTTCAAGGTTTTATTACTCCCAAGGTAACCGCTATGTACCAGCAGCCATTATGGTCTATAAAGCTAAGGTGGTTACTCAAGCCCTGTATGGTATTCCAGTATGGGCCAAGGCATTGGGCCCAGCCTTGGAACGTGTTCAATCGGTCTTTCTACGGAAGATCCTAGGCATGCCATGCTGTGTTCCGTATGTACATTGATGGTGCTATATAAATAAATAATAAAATAATAATAATAATAATAATAATAATAATAATAATAATGCTCTGTGCCTTGAAACTGGACCTGTAAGGCTAAACACACAGGCCTGGTTGAGGATTGTGAAATATTGGATTGGCATCCTCTATAAAGCGGATAGTGGTAGCCTGATTTTTCAACTCCTCTCTGATTCAGTTATGTGTTCAGGGATGTTAGACTTCTATGCCAAATTAAACTTGCTTGGTCTAGACCTTTTAAATCTGGGTATGTTAAACCAAACTGAAGCTTTCAGGGTCATTAGAGAAAGAACTTTAGATGTCGAGTATCAGGAACTCAACAGTGTAGCAAATACCTCATGCTCCCCACTACATTTCCACCTGCCTGTTAAGCCTGGTAAAATGGCACCTTACTTACAGCTGCTGTACAATCCGCAATTGAGAAGAGTGTTTATGTTAGCTAGGTGCAATGCCCTTCTCTCTGCATTACTAACGGGGCGGTTCAGAGGTATACCATATTCAGCCAGGTTATGTTTATGTAGTGGGGGTTGTATTGAGACCCATGAACATATATTTTTACACTGCCCTCTCCACGTATCCCAACGGCAGAGATATCTGGAAAAGATCTTATTAAATTGTCAAGGATCCGCGGGGTCTGACACTCTACGGACCCTATTATCTGCGGAGGGGGGGGGGGAATGCTTGAAAATGTTGCATTATTTGCCCATTATGTAATGACCTATCAAAGACTGGGAGCTACACCCAGAGGCATGGTGGAATAGTCAGCAGGGAGATTAGTACTGTCTACTATACTAGCAGGCTGAATTGCACAATGTAAGAGTACTAGTTTGTCTGGAGGATGTCAAGATGTTTTTGTATGGTTTGTGGTTGTTTTATGCCAATAAAGGTACATTGATTGATTGATTGATTGATGCTGGGAGTTTTGAGTTTTCCTCAACTCATGTAAAAGCTCAGTAGGCAGGTAGAGGAGGTGAACCTTGTTTCCATTCAGTACTCCTCAGAGGCTGTTGATCCTCAGTGGATGCCGTAAAGGTCTATCCAGCTGGACATCAGGAAAAACTTCCTGACTGTTAGAGCAGTACGACGATGGAACCAGTTACCTAGGGAGGTGGTGGGCTCTCCCACCCTAGAGGCCTTCAAGAGGCAGCTGGACAGCCATCTGTCAGGTATGCTTTAGGGTGGATTCCTGCATTGAGCAGGGGTTGGACTCGATGGCCTTGTAGGCCCCTTCCAACTCTACTATTCTATGATTCTATGATCCCCCGTATCAGGAGTCAGGATGGAGGGCTCCTCCTGCTAATACCAACCAGGTGGGAGTTGTGAGCTTCTGCTTTCTGTTCCCCTTCATTCCCTCTTGGATTATTAGAATGTTCTTCCTACTCCAGCGACCCCTTCCTTATAGAAAGTTGCAAGAAACCTGTTTAGGCCAGAGTTGGTGGTGCAGATGGAGAAGACACAGCTGGAGAATCGATGACATTCAGCACCCAGTCCGAAAGGCTTGAGTGGGGGAGAACACTTCATGCCTTTTGCCAATACCATAGTGTTGTTGATCACTAGAAAAATTAGAGAGCTTATATTTGATATTTGCTGTATGTGGCGAGGGTGTGTGTGTGCATATGTGGATTTGCTCACTGCAGGACTATAGCTGTTGCCTGCCAGTTATTAACAAACTTGCTTCAGCAGTGGCGCAGACTTGCAAATCAGTGCAGCATTTCCCACTGGGTCTCGGAAAAACTGAAGGAGATGAAATGGCACGCTTGGTAAAATGGGTTTGTTATAGCAGAGTGGAAAAGGCTCCGTTTCTAAGAGCTTTCAGTGCATACAATTTGTTTTTACTAATTTAATGTTCCCATTTTTATGCATGAATCTCTGCATGTACACACTGTTACAAAGTCCAAATTCTTCTGCTTTAGTGTCTATTCGGCAGGCGAGATAAACGATGCAGAGTCATCTTTAGGCTACCTTGCATGCTTTGGGTAAAGTTTCCTCTTTGCTTGCTTAATTTTAAATATGCAGAACATTTGACAGAATGGGATGTTGTGGTGTCCGGTGGCACAACAGTACCCAACTCAAATCCCTGGGAGAGAGTTTGACTTATTAAGCCAGTTTAAACTTGTGGTGTAGATACAACCATGTTGTCCAATGGAATAACTGCTCAGTTCGCTGAGAAGTTGAATTTTGAATGTGACGAGAAAGCTTTTCAGCATAAAATATCACAGCATTGGCTGGAACTGACCTGAACGTCACGTGTCAGATTCACATACAGAGGCAGAATCCATCCTGAAAACCTTGACTGGATCAGCACGAATCATCATCACCCAATGATGCTGTTGGTGGGAGGCACTAAATAGCTTTCTACAAATCAGCGATGCCATCTGCTATAAAAGAAGATGAATCAGTTTGCAATGCTCTTTCTCCTCCCCGCGTCACACCGCCACAGCAAATTTTATGTGGGGAGGATGCCTTCCCACATTCAAATATGGGGCTGAGTTGGGCCCTCAGTATATGGCTCTTCCAAAAGAAATGTTCAGCCTACTCTTGCTTTGCCTGCTGCTCCTTGGAATACACACGCACACATGCACTTTCCCCTCCTTCAGGTCCAAGACCAACACTTTCAATATGGTTTTCTCCAGGGTACACTAACTACACCACCACCCGACGTCTTCTCCCCTTGCTACTTCTGCATCCCCAAATTCTCCATCCCTGTCGTAGTCCCCGCCAGAGGCCAGTATTGGAACTGTGTCATGTACAGCACATAAACTTGCTGATGGTGCATCTGTAGAGATGAAAAGTAGTCACAGCAATATGTTCACAAAGAACAAAAGGTGATTTTGTGGAGGTGGACTTCCACCTTTTTGAACCTTTTTAGCTGGTTCTCTTCCCCCGCACACACATGAGGGATGGAAACTTGCTATTTTTATTTTCTAAAGGGGAACAAGTTTTTGTATGTGATTCTGATAGCTCCTACTCGAGGTCACATTTCACTGTCCCTGTTAACAGTTGCGTCCGTATAGATTTATTGTTCATTGTTTACCGGAAATCAAAAACGAGTTTTGTTCATCACTTAATGTTGTATTTAAGTAGATCCAGCATTATGGCTAATATCCGAGACATTTTGAGCTTTCCTTATTCTTGACCAATAGTAAAGTAGATCTACTGTCTCGTGGGAACACTGCTGTTCAAAGAAAGTGACTGCACTTTTTTTTTAATTAACTCACCATTGAAAACTTTGTTTTGCAGGCAACAATTGGCATTGACTTCTTATCAAAAACCATGTACTTGGAGGATCGCACAGTGAGTAAGAGTTTTGTAGTAATTAGACTGTACTCTACTACAGGGAGTACAATGCATTGTCTAAATGGGGATTAAATCCAAGTGCAAGAGCAGCCTGGAGTACCAGGTGAGGCCAACTGAATGTGCTACAGTTGTATCTGCATTGCGTCATTGTAGATAATTACTGTCTCTGACCCTACCGGTGCAAACTCTGCACAATGCCATATTGCATGTCTGCGTTGGCTTGAAAAATGTTTAGTTCAAAGCTTACTTGAGGGGCTTACTTGAAAAATACATCATTGTAAGACCCACTTTATGTGAAGTCAGAAACCTAGAATTCAACGGAAAACTTTTAGAGAACGTTTCCCCGTGAACTGGCTTTTTATATTTGCACTGCAGAGACTCTAATTTAAATCAGCAATTGACAGAGTGAGTGAAAGCTGTCTCAATATTATAATACAAAATAGAGATGCAGAATAAGTGCTATCGTTTTATTGTACAGCGTGTTCTTTGGCTAGGAGAATTCAGACTGAGATTATCCAGAACTTTTATTGGACAGAAAGGGGGGGGAAATGATCCTCTGCTCTGCACCTGTTTATTTACCATACATATTGACTTCTCTTCAGCCAAAACTCTCAGTGCAGCTTACAAAGAATAAGGCAATAAAATTACAATAACGTGTAATGCCTAATTCAAACGCCCGTCTAGCTCAAACTGGCCTTTTGCCAAAAGAAGCATGTCCAATTAAAAACATTTTTAAAACCCAAGCTCGCCTGTTTCTAGCTTACAAATTTATTGTACGTTGTTTCTCACTTGTCCTTGGAACACATTAAGGTAGCAAAGGATATGTTTTACTAGTTATTTATTGCATTATATTCCACTTTCTTCCATGACAGAGCTCAGGGCTCCGGGCACTGACCAGATCCAGAACTGCTGAGCTTCAGCACAGTGGCTGCACTGTGTGCCTTCAGATCATCCCCTTTTCAAATGGGGAATTAAGGCACACGTGACTCAAGGCCAGTGAGTGAAAAGGAATTAACCTGGGATTCCCCGGTTAAAATCCAACAGGGTATCCACTCACTCCATGATGTCTCCATCCTTTAACATTGCAACTGCCTTTACCAAGATTATGTATTAAAGCATGTATCGAGTGTAAGTAAGGACCTATAGGGCAGCCTTCCTCAACCTGGGGCGCTCCAGATGCGTTGGACTACAACTCCCAGAATGCCCCAGCCAGCTGCTGGGGCATTCTGGGAGATGCAGTCCAACACATCTGGAGCGCCCTAGGTTGAAGAAGGCTGCCCTATAGGGTATAGTTCAAATTCCTAAAATACTTAGAACGCAAATTATCTTGGGAGATATTTTTGTTAACTCAAGTGACTGACAAACTAAAACACAGACAGTGACATACAACTGAGGAAGACTATTGGAAACGGAATGTATAATCTGGAATTACTGTCTTGATTTGGTATTGTAATTGGAACCTCGATTTTGCACTGTTGGTATTATATTTGGATTATTGACTTGATTTGATGACATAATGGCTGTTGTAAAAATATACATCTGTTAAATATACATCATTGAGTTAACGAAAATATCTCGCAAGATAATTTGTGTTCTAAGTGTCTTAGGAATTTGAACTATACCCTATAGCAGCCTTCCTCAACCTGGGGCGCTCCAGATGTGTTGGACTGCATCTCCCAGAATGCCCCAGCCAGCAGCATTCTGGGAGCTGTAGTCCAACACATCTGGAGCGCCCCAGGTTGAGGAAGGCTGCCCTATAGGTCCTTACTTACACTCGATTATTTCGAAGGCCGCTCCCTTCCTTTTCTCTTGTTAAAAGCATGTATCAACAGAAACCACATTCATGGATTCTAAATGAAACCTTTACTTGCAGCAAATCAATGTCCCAGCAGAATGGGTGACCCTAATGGAAGTAACCGTTCCAAGCCCTGGTGTGGCCTTTATGGGGTATTTCTGAATTCACATAAGGAACGGATGTCACCGTCGTCATGAATGCTGATTTTGTTTTGGATTTTTTGTTTTTTGTTTTTAAATCGAAGTCATATTCTATCCATGGCTATCAGCTGGCAGTTGGCTTTGCTGATAAAGCGCACTGATCCCTCGCCTACTAATTTTCACAGCCTCTGGTTTCTCTGGGAAGATCAGATCTGCCCTGATCTCTTTCAGCCACTGTGTTCTTGAGCCAACAGGGTCCCTTTAGAGAGGGGTGCCTCTAAATTCCCCAAACAAGCTGCAGCAAGACATGCCAAATACCGCCTGTGAAGGAAACCTGTGGGGTGGCCCTCTGAGTGGCAGATCTGTGTTCTGTTTCCTGCCCTCCATGGACTCCCCTTCAGCCAAAGAAAACTCCTAGCTGTCTGCTTGCAACCTCAAAGCAATTCCATCCATGCATGAGTTTTATAATTTTTACTTGGCTTTTTTTATTTTTTTTAAAAAAAGCAGTCGGTTTTACTCATTTTTAGTGGCAGTTCGGCTTTTTTTTTTAATTTTCTCCCATCCCACAGATCAGGTTGCAGCTGTGGGATACTGCGGGTCAGGAACGTTTCCGTAGCCTCATTCCCAGTTACATCCGTGACTCCGCTGCTGCTGTAGTAGTTTACGATATCACAAGTAGGTATATTTTGCTCCGGCTTTGACCCTTTGTGTTTTTTTTTCTTGCTTGTTTTGACTGATTTCCGTTAGGTACGGTTGCAATTATGGGACACAGCAGGTCAAGAGCGGTTCAGGAGCTTGATCCCTAGCTACATTCGTGACTCCACTGTTGCAGTTGTTGTTTATGATATCACAAGTGAGTGGGGGGAAATTTCTGCATTACTGGTACTCTCTGCTCTCTCTCCCTCGCTCTCTCTCGCTCTCCCTCCCTCTTCAAGCCTAGCTGTGCATGCCATACCACAGTCATCTGCTTGTTCCTCATCCTGGCATGAAAAACTGTTCCTCGTCGGGCTCTTCAAGTGGGAGACTTTCTACTTTGTTTCGACTGTCTTGTGTGTAGGAACATGTTTTGAGCTGGGTTCACCAGGGCTGAACCGTATAACCGGCCAGGTTTTGCACCTGCAATCCTTAAAGCATTGCTTAAGAGTGCCTTGGATCATGCGCAGGAAGCACTTCCTCTCCACTGAGTAGACAAAATTAACTTGCACATTTGGACTTGAAAGAGGGCCTCTAGGTGGGACGCTGAGGTTTTGCAGGTTTGATCCTTGGCATCTCTGATTTCCTAAATTACAGCACCACCTGTGCCTGCCTGAACAAACCACAGAGGTTTTGCCCAAAGGTGCGTTTGGATTTTCACACTTGAAGCAAAATCTCGACCGTTTTTCTCTTCCATTTTTCACTTCTTTTCCCACCCCACCACTCCCACATATGTGTGTGTGTGTGTTCAGAACTCCTGAAAAGCAGCTGACCTCATCACTATCTTAGTTCATCTGCTGTTCTGTGGGTGTCACTGTCACGTGTTTGGCTTTTTCTGCAAATGGTGGTTCCCAAATGGAGCTTCTCTACTGAGGTCATTGCTGTTTGCTTCTTCCTTGTTCCTAATAGCTGGGTCTGAGCACCAAGAGTTGTATCTTCCTCCTCCTCTCATATACCACAAGAATGTCTTTTTTCCTAATTAGTTTTGCTCTTTCATTTCCTAGTAAAGTACGCTCATTTTTAAGAACTCAATCTCCACTTTAAAGACAAATGAAAAATACTAGTAAGCATTTTTGGGGGGAAACCAGTTGCCAGGAAGTTAAACTTCTTTTCTTCGTTTCAAATCACCTGTGTGGCGTAATTGAATGGAATACGAATTGCATGCAACTTCAAGACAGCTGGCATTTAAGCATAAAGGTCAGAAGAATTAGGGTCTTCCCATAAAATGAAATTTCTAATCAGCTAGGCTTAGCCTGAATAGACATGATCTATAAGCTCTTTAGTTTCTGATGAATCCAGTGTCCCCAAGCATGAACGAAAAGAAACATTTTGTGCTAATGAGAGGTGGGCAGGCAAACTGTTGGTGTATTTTTCAAACTGAGGATGTATGTTATTCCATGCTGAATAGTTGCCACCGAAGTCCAGCAAAGTTTTGGGTTTGGGTCCCATCACTGCGCTGATGATACACAGGTCTGTGTGTCTTTTTCATCTGATGCTGAGGAAGCTGTGGACATTATGGAAAGGATGTGCTCCAACAAATTGAGGCTTAATCCAGGCAAGACAGAGGCACTGTTGGTCAGTACACAAACCAATCGGGGATTGGGGGTGCAGCCTGTTCTGGATGGGGTTGCATTTCCTCTGAAGGATCCAGTTCTCAGCGTGGAGGTGCTTCTGGACCTGGTGTTGCTCTCGGAGAGTGGACCTCCTTCCTGGAGAAGGCAGATCTGGCCGCAGAGATCCATGCCTTCATTGCCTCTTCTTTGGATTACTGTAACACACTTTATGTGGGATGGCCCCTGAAAAGTGTTCGGAAATTACAGCTAGTGCAAATGGGGTGGCCAGATTGATCAACTAGACTGGTTTCCAGTTTGTTTCTGGGTGTAATTCAAAGTGATGGCTCTTACCTATAAAGCTGTAAATGGTTTGGGGCCAGGATATTTGAAAGACCACCTCTTCTTATATGAACCTGCCCATGGTTTAAGATCTGCTTTGAAGACCCCGCTGTATATCCCACCACCAAGAGAAACTAGGTTGGTGGGAACACAGGACAGGGCCTCTTCTGTGGCTGCACCACAGTTGTGGAATGTCTTCCCCAGGGACGTTAGACTGAATTCCATGCTTATTACGTGGGCCAATAAAACTTTTGTTTTTGTTCTATATGGCCTTTGGATTATTTTCAATGTAATTTAATCCTTCTCTCTGTTTTTTCTTGTTTTTAATCTATTTGTGATATTCTTTTTTTAAGAAATTAAATTTTAAGCTGCCTTGGGGGGAGCTTTTTTTGGGTGAAGGGCAACTCATAAATAATTTCATAAATACATACCTTCCAAGTGAACGTTCTCTATTTAAGTCTAGGGAAACAGCCAGCCTTGGATAACCTGATGTGGAAATAGGCCAACGTTGACCTCTTGCAGCAGAAACAGTTTCTAGGCCATGGTGCCTGTCTTGCTCACAACTAGGCCTGAGCTAAGTTCTTGTAATAGTTCAGGCTCTGACAGTGACTTGCCCTGAAACCTTGCCAAAAACCCATCGTGCCGAGACGCTGCTCTTGCTGAGAACCTCCTCTCTCCAGGATTGTTCTGTCTCGTAATTTAATTGTTGCTTGCATTTGGCTTTAATTGCCTTGAACTGCCATGGTAGCTCTCTCATTGGTAGAAAATGGGCATAAAAATACAAACCAATGAACTGTCCCAAAAGAGATTTGATGGGAATGAGCCCATGCCCAGCACCCCAGGTGTGGTTATCATCTTTTACTGCTTCTCAGGTCATTCTGGGCAGGTGTGATGGACATGGCTCCACACCTGCCCACTTCTTTTGTATCCATCACTGACCGCCTCCCCCCAAAAAGAGAAAATTCCTGAAGGTTTTTCTGGGTGGAGACAGTTTGGTTTATAAGGAAGATGAAGAAGAAGAAGAAGAAGAAGAAGAGAACAAATCTAGAAATATTCTTGTGTTGTCCAATGCAAAGCTTCTGTTTCTATCAATGTATTCAGTTACTCCATAGAGGTTTTTTTAAAGAAGACAAATTAACAAATGATTAAGAAGCACGAAGTATAAGTTACTTTTATACTGTTAACATTCCACGAGGAGCCTTCTATTTGGTGACCCATAGTTTGTGCTTAAGCAGATATTAATGGGAATGTTGGTAGCAGTGCTTTATAACGTTTTGGTATTTAGTGTGGTGGGTCTCCCTAAGGCAGCCTTCCTCAACCTGGGGCGCTCCAGATGTGTTGGACTACAACTCCCAGAATGCCCCAGCCTGCTGGCTGGGGCATTCTGGGAGATGCAGTCCAACACATCTGGAGCGCCCCAGGTTGAGGAAGGCTGCCCTAAGGGGAGACATGTTGCTTCCGTAGCAATGCCAGACTAGTTTATTATTGGGTATTGAGTGCTGGGAGCCCCACCCCCTTGTTGAGAAGCCTATCACCAGACACACCAAAATCTTGATCAGCCTCTGACACAGATGACTCGGAGCAACAGACACGAAAGCTTTGCCTGTGATAAGAATGCTGCAAGCCTTATAGTATAAGGTGACTTTCACCTTCTTGTTTACTTTTCCTTCCTAGATGTAAACTCATTCCAGCAAACCACAAAATGGATTGATGATGTCAGAACGGAAAGAGGTAGTGATGTCATCATAATGCTAGTTGGAAACAAAACAGATCTAGCAGATAAGAGGTAAGGAGATTCATTCCTTGCCTTTGTGGCCAGCCTGAACACCTTTTATTGAAAAAGACTATTGTGTTGTTAGAGCTTCAAAACTGAGTTTTTAGCCGAAACTACAATGATGCAAGATATGCTTCGTGGGCTGTATGCGCCTCCAGACAAGGGAAGATGTATAATTGGAGTCCTGAGAAGCAGAACTTTCATCTCGTTAACAAGCAAAGGCTTCTGCTCCTTGTGTCTCTGGGGTTAATGTGGAGACCCTGACAGCTATGGATCTTAAACGTATTTGCTCTTTAGCACATGAGACGTGTACCTTTCAGTATCAGAGTGTTCCGTCTGTCAGTTTGCAAGTGGAGAAATGGAATATTCCTAACACACCAAGAATACTTTTTTAGATATGAATTTCCTCTGAGTGTACAGCTAGGATGGACCTAGACCTCTGTAGTGACAGCAGGAGTCTCCCCCTGCCTTCCTTCTGTTCCTAGGAATATTCCATGCTATTGTCGAATAAGTTGATTATCTGCTTGTGCCTGAGATATTTCCCTAGTTTTAGCAGATGCTTTGCTTTTAATATCGCCTTGTTCTTTTTGCCAACTGAATGTGAAATGCATTTGTTGCCTCTGTGTAACCTACAAGTATAGATCAGCTTTCCAACCTGACACCCTCCAGATGTTTGGGGCTGCAACTCCCATCATCCCCAGCCACACATGCCCACTGGACTGTTGATAGATGAGAGTTGTAGTCCCAATACATCTGGAAGGCTGGTGTAGATGATCTCAAGAGACACTTCCAGGGTATTATGAGAGAAATAACTACCCTGATGGCTAAAAGAAATCAAAGCTGTGGATAAGAATAAGCTAATACAGGCTATGCACTTGAAGACACCAAACCTCCATGCGAGATTTAGGAAGCTTTCCGAAAGACATATTTCTCGTTTCAGTATCCACCACGAGCTCTTGCCTTATCCTTTTAAAACTCTTTATACCTTTGCCTCCAGCCTATCTCTTCCCTTATTCCCATGATGTTCCTACCTGTTGTATTTTTGCTCATTCTGCGCAACCTCCCCAACCCCCTTCCTGCTCTCTGAAAATCTCTTTGCCTTTTCCCACTTGCTGCCCTGTATACCAGGAGCCGCCTTCCAGAAAAAGCCTCATGGGACCGCCATATTCTTACTCCAAACACTGGCACAACAGTGAAGCCTTTGGCTTAATCCCCGGGTCCTTATCCCCTCCTGAAATATGCATTCCTTGCTACTTATACCTCCTCCTCTTCAAAAAAAATAACGTGGATTACAGGTTGCCTGTCTCTCCTGTTACATCATTTTGTACATTGACAGTGCTATAAGCATAGGCTTTACTAGTTCATGCTAATGGACAGGGCCTGTCTTGAATCAACTAGTAGCAGTTATGAGACTGGTTTTTTGGTGTGTGTGTGTGTGTGTGTGCGCGCGGAGGGGGCCCAGCCAAAATCACTGGTGCCTGTAATGCTATCCTAGTCAATGTCTTCCTTTTCCCCCCCAGGCAAGTGTCTATCGAGGAAGGGGAGAGGAAAGCCAAAGAGCTGAATGTAATGTTTATTGAAACTAGCGCAAAGGCAGGATACAATGTAAAACAGGTAAGGCATCCTCCCAAGATGTGGTGTTTCCAACTTTGAACATCTGCAGCCACATCAGAACATGTGGGACTGGTTTTTTACAACATTTTTGGTTTTTACTAGAATGTTGGTGCTTGCTTGCTTGCTTGCTTTATGTGTCCTGCAGTTAGGCGCATGGACAATTGGTTGTCAAACGGCTAGTCATTCCATGGTAACGCAGTCAAATTTAGGATTAGATCAACTTATATCCAGAAAAAAGGCTGAACAGATCTTACAAAGTGGCCCTTAAAACAGCAGACTAGCATGCAGTGTTGGAGAAAACCACCTTGCATTTTTAATGCTTCTATCCCTCATGGTAACTCAAAGGAAACTTTGCAGACAATGATACATAACCAAAGGGGTTTGGTGACAGTGGTGTGAAATGCCTGTAGTTCATCAGGTTTCTTGTCTTGTTTGTTCTCTTTGAGTTTGTTCTCTTTTTTCTCGGTTCCTACGATACAACTAGTGGCCCATAGAACTTTTGCTTACTATGAGGTGTTTTGTAAGCAGTAGAAAAGGGTGGAGTGTAGCATTTTGGACTATGTCACCAGTGGGGTATATGTGAGCTGCAGGTGTGCAAGATGGGTTACAACATCTTGAGATAGGTTGGCCTACATTATAATGCTTTTTCTCAGGAACAACTTGTAAGTTCTTTGCCACTCAGAATTGTAGTAAGAGTCTGTGGTGGATTCATCAGTTGGTGACTGCGACTTAGCAGTAAAAACACAAAAATTGCTTGCTGTGTATTGGCCCTGGTTAGGCCTCATCTAGAGTATTGCGTGCAGTTCTGGGCTGCACAATTCAAGAAGGACGCAGACAAGCTGGAGCGTGTTCAGAGGAGGGCAACCAGGATGATCAGGGGTCTGGAAACAAAGCCCTATGAAGAGAGACTGAAAGAACTGGGAAAGTTTAGCCTGGAGAAGAGAAGATTGAGGGGAGACATGATTATTTATTTATTTGTTTATTACATTTATATACCGCCCCACAGCCGAAGCTCTCTGGGCGGTTTGCAACAGTTAAAAATAGTAAACATTAAAAACATGATTCCGTGTCCTGCACTCTGGGAGGATCGAGAAGAGATCCTGGCGCTCCTCTGTGTGACAACCTTTCAAGACTTTGAAGAGTGCTCTCATGTCTCCCCTCAATCTTCTCTTCTCCAGGCTAAACAGGCCCAGTTCTTTCAGTCTCTCTTCATAGGGCTTTGTTTCCAGACCCCTGATCATCCTGGTTGCCCTCCTCTGAACACCCTCCAGCTTGTCTGCGTCCTTCTTGAACTGTGGAGCCCAGAAGTGGACAAGATACTCAAGGGTATTGAGGGCCAGGATCTCTTCTCGATCATCCCAGTGTCGAATAGACTGGGTACCTCATATGATTTGGAAGCTACACATCCCAAAATAGCATTTGCCTTTCTTGCAGTCATATCGCACTGTTGGCTCATATTCAGCTTGTGATCTACAACAATTTCAAGATCCTTCTCTCTTGTGGTATTGCTGAGCCAAGTATCCCCCATCTTGTAACTGTAAGGTCAAGAGGAGCATAATTTAAAAGCTCCTTCCTAAATTAAGGTTGCATGTAACATGGAGGGTTTTCTTTTCTTATTTCTTTTTGTTGGCTTTAAATTGGAAATGTTTACCAAAAAGGATTATTTCTATTTTTAAAAAACAATGGTTTTTAACGTTTTACACCATGACACCCCCTTTATTATTCTCTTTCCTGGCTTCCATTATTAGATATTTATTTATATTGTATAAAGTTTTAAGAATGTACTTCTCATCTGTAAATCTCTAGATGAACTTGTGCTACCATAT
Source organism: Elgaria multicarinata webbii (assembly GCF_023053635.1). Lineage (NCBI taxonomy): Eukaryota > Metazoa > Chordata > Lepidosauria > Squamata > Anguidae > Elgaria > Elgaria multicarinata. The sequence continues at coordinate 133,419,175 of NC_086175.1, forward strand.
CTCCGTGCTAGAACTGAAATTCAGAATTCCTTTCTTTACTTTTTTTTTGCCTAGCTTTGACATCACATCTTTCTATTCTCTTTATTTCTCTATCCCTTTTGTCTTCATCTTACTAGATTAATACTAGGAACAGTTGGGTATTTTAAGTATTATAAACCACTTAATACATTATAGAAATACAAATTTTAAAAAATCTAGAAATGTGCATTTTACATCCGCATTAACATCAACCAACCGAAGAGCACCAATAGTGTCTGTATGAAAATGTCAGTGGGAATTATGTTTACATCACATTGCCTCTTTTTTGATATACAAATTTGTATCTGCTACATATATCTCACATGGAAGCTTACTTTTCAATGCTGTGAGTAAAAAATCTTCCAAGATGCTACTGCCTAGCTGAACATGAGGACAGATGGTACCTCCTACCTTGGAGCAAAATTGGTGGTACAAGTCTCACTGTTTTCATTCAGTTATGTAAAAAGGTGCATTCAGCCTGATAGCCTCGTGTTTCCCTCTGGGGGAATCAGAGGGCTGAATCAGGTCATCATCTATGGAGCTGGACAGAAGAATTTGAAAAAAGTAATAATCACCACTTCCCAAAGTTAAGGTTGCTATTATCAAGCCTTTGCAGTAGGGTGGACCGCATCCTTAAGGAGCTTCTATTTCCGTACACAGACATTTAGGGGTTGTTCTATGCTTTTAATGCAACTTATCGAGAAACCCAAATCTGTATAAAGCTCTGGAAAGGAGGCTTGTTCGGTTTGGTGGTTTTGCAGCCTCACTTTGTAAACGTTGGCTTGGAAGTAACACCCCCCTGAATGGAGAAACATTTCTCCTCCTGGAAAAGTGTGCAGAGGACTCCGGTGCGCAGGGGGAAATTGCCTGGCATCGGACAGGCAGGGTCAGGAGGCAACGAGACAAGGTGTGGTGACCGCCTTGCGTGGCTGGCTGCAGGCTGCACCTTCGGACGCGTGCGTGGGGGAGGATCGCATGGGGCGGCAGAGGGGCTGGGCTCTGTTTCCAGAGGCCCTGAATTGGAAATGGGCCTTCCGCTTCCAACCCTGCCGGCCCGCTGACTGACTTTCCTTAGTGAGTGGCGGGGACACGCCTGCCCGCATTGCCAGTGCGCTGTCTCTTTAAGACCTTGACTCCAGGTCTTAAAGAGAGGCAGCGCACTGATGATGCAGCGCACGCGTGTCCCCGCCACCTAACCTGCCTCACAGGGTTGTTGTTGTGAGAATAACATGGAGAAGAGGAGGGTTATGTACGCCGCCCTGGGTTCCTTGGAGGAAAAAAGGTGGGATGTCCGTACTCCAGGAAATAAAGCCAGACTGCTCATTTGAGGGAATGGTATTAAGGGCAAAACTGAAGTACTTTGGCCACATAATGAGAAGACAGGATACCCTGGAGAAGAGGCTGATGCTAGGGAAAGTGGAAGGCAAAAGGAAGAGGGGCCGGCCGAGGGCAAGATGGATGGATGATATTCTGGGGGTGACAGACTTGACCTTGGGGGAGCTAGGGGTGGCAACGGCCGACAGAAAGCTCTGGCGTGGGCTGGTCCATGAAGTCACGAAGAGTCGGAAGCGACTGAACGAATAAACAACGACAAAAAATAAATGTAATTCATAAATAATTACCTTCCTCTCTCTCGGCTTGGCCAGCATCAGTGGCTACGTCCTCCTTTGGGAACATTGGTCATGATAGCAGAGCTGGGTGAGTCCCGCTTGCCCTGCCGCCGAGTCTGGCTTTCCAGGAATCTCTCCTTTTAAACTTGTCATGCTTGCCAAAAAAGGGGGCTTGAAAGCCCGCATGCTACGCCTGCTGCAAGCGCAGGAAGCAAAGGAGTCCTGGGGGAAGTTGGCTGGGAGACGCAATAAAGACACAACTTAATGAAAAGCTGCAGTGGGGTCAGGCATAGCCAAGTCTTTTTCGGTTTTGCACTGTGGCAGATGGCATATAAACAGCGATACGGCAACAAATAATGCTGAGCTGCACACTTGTAGGATGAAGCCGCGCTATTCTCTTGCCACGTTAGTGTGCCCTCTTGCTGTGTGAAAATCCAGAGCCCAGGGAGATAAAATAAAACGGGCACTGAAGGTGAAGGGAAGAACCCTGGAGGGTGAAGGCCTTAAATTCCCCATACAGCTTTCTGGCTCTCTGTAATGTTTCCCTAATTGGATTTATTCCTGCATGCTCTGACTGGTAAATCTACTTTGACTTGACTTGCTTCCCAAATTCCCCCTCTGTAGCATAGAAATTTTGGAGCGGAACCTAGCCTAAGGCATAATTTTGTTCCCAGCTTAAATATAACGAAGCGATTACTGCATTTTTAAATGCCAGTTGTCGGCAGCTGGATTTAAATGCAGCAATCCAATTGGTTCCTGTCAAGTGACTTCCACTTCTGGGGAAAATCCGTCACTTTTTAACGATAACTTTCTAAGTACTGGCAAAGGCAGCAGGACGGAGGAGTCGCTGGTGATGCGGTCCCCTGGAGACACTGTGCAGGTTTTTGGAGTGAGACTCACAATGGAAGCTATGAGTTGGGATAATAGCTCAAGGAGGATGCAGGCCAAGGTGTGTTCAGATATTTTTACTATTAGTCAAGGAGATGCTCCAATCTCCCTGACGAACAGTGATCGTTTCCTGGATCTGCTTGTACCCCTAAGTGCTACGCTTGACCATCAAACCTCTTCATCTCTCCCATGAAAAAGGCGGTGAGTGTAAGTTTCATTAAGATGGTATGTGTTAGGGGCCCTCTTTTGGTCTGGATGCCAAAGCGTCCAGGCGCTTGGGAAGAATGCACCTTTTTTCTCCATTGTCGGCTTGGAATGTGGCCAGGAGTTCTTAAAGCACAGGGGCGCCCTGTCCCCAGGCAAGAGCATCTATTCCTCCTCATACGATGTTGTCCTGCCTGCCGATATTGGTCACTGCACCTCTGATTTGCTTTTTCTGGTTTCTTTCCCGCTCCAACCCCGCATCCCCCTCCCAGCTTTTCCGACGTGTGGCTGCTGCCTTACCTGGAATGGAAAGCACGCAGGACAAAAGCAGAGAAGACAGTATCCTTTTTGCCAGTTGCTGGATTGAGTAGGACCGTGAGTATGGAGGACCAGGGGATTCAGAAGGCATTGCTTTTTGAATGATGGGAGTGACGGGAAGCGAAGACCGGTTACTTGCACGACGGGTAGAAAGTGGATTACTCAAAGAGAGTGGTTACCATCGCACGGGTAGATCTTTGAAGGGGACTCCGGGTGGTGGTGTTGGAGCACTTGGGTTGTGCATTTGAGCCGGAGTGCCAGGGCAGTGATGTTCCAAAGTGCATGAGCACATTCAAGGAAGAACCTGCAGAGCAATTAAAACTTCCGGACGGTTCAAGCAAGTAAGGCAAGCCGCAGCTTTGCTGCAAGAAGCCACCAAGCCTTCAGAGTTCACTAGCCAGTTTACTCTGGAGGGAAATTGTTGCTCCATCCCAAACGTAATGAGTGGCATGAAGCAAAACCCATGTTTATTTTATTTATTTATTTATTTATTGCATTTTTATGCCGCCCAATAGCCGAAGCGCTGTAGGCGGTTCACAAAAATTAAAACCATAATAAAACAACCAACAGGTTAAAAGCACAAATACAAAAGACAGTATAAAAAGCACAACCAGGATAAAACCACGCAGCAAAATTGATGTAAGATTAAAATACAGAGTTAGAACAGTAAAATTGAAATTTCAGTTAAAATTAAGTGTTAAAATACTGAGAATAAAAAGGTCTTCAGCTGGTGACGAAAGGAGTACAGTGTAGGCGCCAGGCAGACCTCTCTGGGGAGCTCATTCCACAGCCGGGGTGCCACAGCGGAGAAAGCCCTCCTCCTGGTAGCCACCTGCCTCACTTCCTTTGGCAGGGGCTCACGGAGAAGGACCCCTGTGGATGATCTTAAGGTCCGGGCAGGTACTTACGGGAGGAGGCGTTCTTTCAGATAGCCTGGCCCCAAACCGTTTAGGGCTTTAAATGTCAATATCAGCACTTTAAATCTGCCCGGACCTGGACCGGCAGCCAATGAAGCTGGATAAGGACTGGCGTAATGTGACCTTGCCGGCCAGTCCCTGTTAGTAACCGTGCTGCCCTGTTTAGTACCAGCTGAAGTTTCCAGACTGTTTTGAAAGGCAGCCCCACATATAACACATTGCAGTAATCCAAACGAGAGGTTATCAGAGCATGGATAACTCATATGATGAGTTGTTTGTTGAAATAGTGTAGGGTATCACTCCCAATGGGTCTGGGGGGGGGGGGGGGAATATGTAAGACCATACAATAAGAAATGCCTCTTGGTTTCACTTAGCCCCAGCTAAGATGCCAGAAGATAAAGGACATGATCATCCTTTATGCATTTATTTATTTTTACAGGGGAAAAATCAGGGACGCAGTTTTTTTGGGCATGGAGTTACAGTGCTAAGGGGAAATGGTGTAGCTATGAACCTGTGCACTAAAAAACAGATATTCTTTATTCCCTAGCACTGACTGATGTTTAGAATGCTGTGAAAGGTCAACTTTATGGGACTAAGTTTTGTCTTCAAATGTAAGTTCAGAGGCCACTTGTAACTGGGCCTCTAGTAGAGTGTAAAAAAGGAAAGGAAAGGAACCTCTCGTGCAAGCACTGAGTCATTACTGACTCCTAGAGGGACGCCTGCTCTCGCTGACGTTTTCTTGGCAGACTTCGTAGCGGGGTGGTTTGCCATTGCCTTCCCCAGTTGTGGCTAACTTTCCCCCAGCTAGCTGGGTACTCATTTTACCAGCCTCAGAAGGATGGAAGGCTGAGTCGCCCTGAGCTGGCTGCCTGAGAACCAGCTTCCGCTGGGATCGAGCTCAGGCCGTGGGGCGAGCGTAGATAGCCAAAAAAATTCTGAATCTTGAGCTGTCCTCTTAAAGTATGCATGGACTAAGAAGAACTTCTGGTCAATTCCCTTGTCACTGCTCTGCCCAGGCTACTTATTTTAGTTTGAGAACTTAATTGTAAATATTAACCACAATTACATCACAGAACCACAATTGTGGTTCTGTGATGTATTTGCTCTCATCAGATTGATAAAGGTGGCATTTATAACAAGCCAGGCTGGAAGGTGTGTGTGTCCAAAGTTCTAGGCTAGTTTTGCCATGTGTGTCGTCATATGCACAGAATTTCAATTTTTTAAACCTGTTAAGGGCACACGAAAACATCAAGTAGGAAAGAGGGCAGTGTGGAACAGGTAGTTCAACTTTGAAACAATGGAAAGTGTCATGTATGACAGAAACAGTGCTAAAAATGTTGCACACAGCAGATCACAGTCTGAATTTTATTCCTGCAGTGATGCTGGGGCTAGGATGATCATATGAAGAGGAGGACGGGGCTCCTGTATCTTTAACAGTTGTATTGAAAAGGGAATTTCAGCAGGTGTCATTTGTATATACGGAGAACCTGGTGACATTCCCTCTTCATCACAACAGTTAAAGCTGCAGGTGCCCTGCCCTCTTTTAAATCTGCTCACTCTAGTATAGCTCCTGCAGCTTTAACTGTAATGATGAAGAGGGAATTTCACCAGGTTCTCCATATATACAAATGACACCTGCTGAAATTCTCTATGCAACTGTTAAAGGTACATGAGCCCTGTCCTCCTTTTCAAATGGTCACCCTAGCTGGGGCGATGAAGAGAAACTCTGCCCTTGTGCTGAATCATTCTTCTTTTAATTAAAAGGGCTGACTTTTCCCCTCTCTAATGCATCAAGGATATGGTAGATGAGAAGCCAGGAATGGGGGTCGAGGGGGTCGCTTGCCCTTTGAACTGATTGAAGGGACGCACCTTGCATTCTAAAGGTGCGGGGTGTGAGACCCTCAGATCCAAAGTCCAAAATGGCCTTACTCCACCCCTGGCCTGTGATGCTCGTCCTGAACGTTGGTCTTCTAATGAAATCTCCCGGGGGGGGGGGGGACACATTTAGGCGGATGAGGTGCTGGGTCTTCTTCCTGTTCCTGATTTTATTTCCCTTAACTTCTCTCCCCTCTCCCACCAGTGATCGACATCAAACTTGAAAAGCCTCAAGAGCCACCAGTCAGTGAAGGGGGCTGTTCGTGCTAATAGTCTGTTGCTTTTCTCTCCCCCCTTCACCAGACCATCACTGCTCCTCCCTCCCTTCCTCCCTCCCTCCCTCCCTCCCTCGACTCATTGACAGCAGTGTAAACTATTGGCTTGTCCTCTCCCCACCCCTGTCCGTCACGTAGCACGGTTCATCATTGCTGCCTGTCTCGTGAAGATGATCTGTTAGCTTCACAAGCACAAAGGAAAGTCAGTGTCTTCGTTATTTAGAAGGAGATTTTCGAAAGAGCCAAAACTGTCCTAAGCATGTTCCGACCATTCTTAAAGAAACAACCAGAAATATAGGTACATATTTGGTAAACCTTTGTTCCTATATATATATATATATCAATATTGCACTTTTTTGAAATAATGGAGATGGGGGTAAACATGTTTGGATTTGATGAAAAGGGATGTGCAGGGTAGAAAAAGCAGCGCCCAGGGCAAATGGTGGGGCGCGGTCGTGAGATGTAAGCCTGTGCGTTTGCAAAACCAAAAAGAAAAAGCCTGCTTTGCCTTTTGAACCAAGATCCTCTGGCCCTTTTTTTTAAAAAAAACCACAAAACAATAGCTTTTGGGAAATGGAAAGTTAGCTATTGCATTTTATTTTATTTTATTATTTGCAGCCTTCTATGGTGTGGACAAACAGCTTCCTGGCAGCTGCTAATAAGATGCTGTTGGTAGGGGGCAAGGTTTCAGATACCCATTGCGGAATTTAGAAACCTTCCTTTCTACCATATAGTACCCCCACAGAACAAATCCACGAATTCACAATGCACCTTTTGGCTATTGCATTGGGGGTGGAATGTCTTCAAAATGAGGTGAGGGAGAAGGTACAGAAGTTTTAAGCAGGGCTCTGGCATTAAAGACTTATTTGGTTAAGCTGAATCAATCTCCAGAAAGAGGCGCACAAGTTACTGCATTTTGAAAACCCGATATATAGTTAATGAGGAGGAAGAAGGGGCAGAGCAAGAAAAGGATATTCCTGCTAAATGAGGGAAGGGGGGGGGAATTTACTTGTCAAAGCAGATTTTAAAAGTCCCTTAGATGATGAAGGGAACGTAAGATGGAAACAAAACTTACAATTATGCAGATTTTTGCCTTTGTTTTCAGCAATTTTTTTTTTTACGTTGGGTCTTCAGAGTCTAGTATATTCGTTAGTTCTGCGTACTTTGGTTAAATAACTGGTTGTTTAGTATTACGTTTAACTGAACTACAATTAACAATGGTTTCTTTCAATATTTATTTCTTTGCTTGATTATTATTATTATTATTATTATTTTTTAACTGTGTTCCAGGGTTTTTATTTTTTGAGGGATTTGTTAAACCGTTTAGCGCTTTGGCGACGTCACAAGGTGTAGCTAGCTGAGAAACACGTGGACACCCATTCACACACTCACTCTAGAAGTGCACTCTCTTAATCTGTACTAGTCATTGTGAAGTTGCTGTGTAAGTTAACACAAATGTAAATACGTTGTTTGCAGGAAGAGTCATTTTGTAACTGGGGAGGGGGGTACAATACAAGAAAGGCTTCATGAGTCTCCCTTTTCTAAGTGATAGCCTCGCCCTGCCCCCCCGCCTGAATCCCCTCCATTTTAGGGGAATTGCCCCTCCCCAGGAGTCCCGGCTTTGGACGCGGAGGCCTCTCTTTTCCTGCATTGTGCAACTGGAATAGCAAATTCATTACTTTGACCTGAGTTTTCAACAACTTTGCATATACCAGTAACGTCATGTTAAAGGACAGAATAAGACATACAAATGCTTTTAATGCAATATTGAAAAGGTGGTTTTTTTTGGTTTTTTCTTTTCTTTCTTTTCTCTTTTATCGAATTAGCATGTCTATAAATAAGTGTTTAAATATGGCAACGGATGATCTTATCCTAAAAAGAAACTAAAGGAGACCAGGCTACTTTTCCTGTATTGTTGTATTCTATGTGTGCAAAGATTAAAAACGACGACGACGATCCATCTTGCTGCTTTTTAATATTGAGTTTTCCGTGGCTTTGGGTTATTAAAGCAATGAAATGTGTACACGGGTTGGATTTTTTAAACATGCACAGAATTTTTTGCTTCCAATAAAGTATCTAATCAAAACACTAAGAACAAAAAGACTTTCATCTCTGTTCATTTTACTTGGGCCCCATGTGCTTGCTTTTATTCTTCACCGCTTTGCTTCCAGGCTGCTGAGCGTCTTTGCGCTTTTCTTGGAGTGAGGTTTGTTGGTTGTTAGACATGCAAATAAATCTGAGATGATGGTGAAATGTCTGCCGGTGTCAGAAAGACACCGGTGTTCCTCTGAAAGAAGAGGAAAGTCCCATGCAATTCCGAAAGGGAAGAGGCCTTCAAGGGCTGGTGAGAGAGGTTGGTGAAAGGTTGCACTTGTCCCAAATTGGCCAATTCTCTCCCTTCCCTCTCTGCTTTCCAAAGCAGCACCTTTCTGCTCATGGCATCAAAACTGTTCAATAGAGTACAAACCTTTTCAGATCTCCATGACGCTTAAGGTTACTACTACTACTACTACTACTACTACTACTACTATTATTATTATTATTATTATTATTATTATTATTATTATTATTATTTGTATCCCGCCTTTTGCCCAATGCTGGGCCTCAAGGTGGCCTTACAGATTTTAAAATATACATGGGGGCGGGGGGGAACAAAACCATAAACGTTTAAAATACACAACAAAATTATAAGACATTAACATAGATGGAGGGCCAGACTATTCTCCAAAGGCCTGCTGGAACAAAAAAGTTTTAGCCTGCTTCCAAAAGCCCATCAAGGAGGGAGCCAGCCTAGCTTCCCCGGGAAGAGAGTTCCAGAGCACCAGAGCAGCCACCAAGAAGGCCCTCTCCCATGTTCCCACCAAGTGTGCCTGTGAAGAAGGTGGGACTGAAAGAAGGGCCTCTCCAGAAGATCTCAAAGCACGGGTAGGCTCATAAGGGAGAATACGTTCTTTCAAAAAACCTGGACCAGAGCCATATAGGGCTTTATAGGTCATAACCAGCACTTTGTATTGTGCCCGGAAACAGACTGGAAGCCAGTGGAGCTGTTTTAACAGGGGAGTTCTCTGCTCCCTGTAACCAGCCCCGGTCAACAATCTGGCTGCAGCTCTTTGAACCAGCTGGAGTTTCCGAACACTCTTCAAAGGCAGCCCCATGTAGGGTGACCATATGAAAAGGAGGACAGGGCTCTTGTATCTTTAACAGTTGCATAGAAAAGGGAATTTCAGCAGGTGTCGTTTGTATATATGGGAAACCTGGTGAAATGTCCTCTTCATCACAACAGTTAAAGCTGCAGGAGCTAAACTAGAGTGACCAGATTTAAAAGAGGGCAGGGAACCTGCAGCTTTAACTATTGTGATGAAGAGGAAATTTCACCAGGTTTCCCATATATACAAACGACACCTGCTGAAATTTCCTTTTCTATGCAACTATTAAAGATACAGGGGCCCTGTCCTCCTTTTCATAGGGTCACCCTAGCCCCACGTAGAGCACGTTACAGTAATCTAATCGGGATGTAATTAAGGCATGTGTCACCGTGGCCAGTTTCTATCGTTTATGGATTTATATTTGTAGTAGACCATTCGGGGCCTTCAGACACTTGAGTAATATTGTGCCTCTACTAATGCCAAGGACTGACAATAACTGTATAACTGTTCTGCCCTAATTGATCCCAGAGTCCACAGTATTACAGAAGGAGGCATGTGCCGTCTCTATAGCACCATCTGCTGACTGCTGCTAGAATTCTAAGATTGTAAGGTCAGGACTATGAAATAGTTCTTAAAACTCTTACTTAATCCACCACTGCTTTGTAGCTGACTACAGCCATGACAGCATTTTTTCTACCAAAGGTGTTCACCTACAATCAATAGTAAGGAAGTAAACGCATGTATTCAGGCAGTTACATGTTTTATACAACCTCTGATTAACTCGCGTAAAGTAGCATAATTTCAGCCTCTGATTATCCTGGCTTGTATATAACCAGCACTAATGTTGCTATACGTGGCAGGTAATGTTAACAGGGCCTGATAGCTCCGTATTAGCTGAAATGCCTTGTTTGTTTAAAAATTCTTGAATGAGTGCATGTGTATGGAACTGATAATGCAAATTATAACGGCCCCGTTCAGAAGACACCTTAAACCACAGCTTTAACCACGGTGGTTGAGCCAGAAAGCCGGCTTGTGTTCAGAAGACACCTTAAACCACAGCTTTATCCAGAGTGACTAAGGCAAAAAGCCTTAGTCACTGTGGTTAAAGCCATGGTTTAAGGTGTGTCTTCTGAACACAGCTCAGCTTTCTGGCTTAACAACCATGGTTAAAGCTGTGGTTTAAGGTGTCTTCTGAACGGGGCCAACAACGTGTTCATTTGAAGCTCTAAGAGAATGGTGGCAAAAGGAGCAGCAAGAAGAAAGATGTGGGGGAATCCCATTGGAACTGGCAAAAGATCTGGCAGGGGCAAAGGAACAATGCAAATACTCCCTTTTCCATCCATGTTTTAGGGAAATCAAGAAATAGAGAGAGAGAAAACGTGGCACGGCCTTCTATGGAGACAGACAGCTGGTGCGTCTTGTCCATTGTTGCCTGGCTGTCACTAGCTCTCCACGGTCTTCGGTAAGGAGCTTTCGAAGCTCTGCTATTTGAGAGCCTTTGACTGCAGATGTTGGGCCTCTGTTCTGCCAGCACAGCATGGGGACTGGGACTGGGCTATGAAGCCTCGTTTTGTGGCCCAGTATTAGGACTGAAAACATTCCCTACACTCCTCTGAAGTACTTAAGGCAAGGGTGAACAACCAGTAGCCCTCCAAATGTTTTTTGGCTTACATAATCCATCACCATTGGCCATGCTGGCTAGGACTGATAGGAGTTGTAGGCCAAAACATCTGGAGGACCACAGGCTTCCCAATGAAGGGCTCACTTCATGAAACGTGAAATGGCTGGTTTGGAAAAGAAGTCCATTATATATTACAAGTGGTTCACAGGCACTGATATCAAAAAAAGGAACCCAACCTGATCTAGACTAACACAAAACTAACACACACACAAACCAAGGGGATGAAAATGTTTTCGATTGCCCAAATGTAGGAGAGGAAGTAGACCATGAGTATAGAGTAGAACACGATAGCCAGCCAAAGAGGCTTAAGTGCCATAGCAAAAGTTGCACACGCCAAAGACAACTGGGGACAGACACTGTGTATATCATAGAATCAGAATAGCAGAGTTGGAAGGGGCCTACAAGGCCATCGAGTCCAACGTCCTGCTCAGTGCAGGAATCCACCCTAAAGCATCCCTGACAGATGGCTGTCCAGCTGCCTCTTGAAGGCCTCTAGTGTGGGAGAGCCCACCACCTCCCTAGGTAACTGATTCCATTGTCGTACTGCTCTAACAGTCAGGAAGTTTTTCCTGATATTCAGCTGGAATCTGGCTTCCTTTAACTTGCGCCCGTTATTCTGTGTCCTGCACTCTGGGAGGATGGGTTTCTATGCAAATGTTAGAAGCCTCCGAGCCAAAATGGGAGAGCTTGGAGTGCTTGGTTTTAAAGGATATAGTGGCCATTACAGAAACCTGGTGGAAAGGAGAGAACCAGTGGGATATGGTTATCCCTGGATATAAACTCTATAGGAAGGATGGGGAAGGGTTTACGGGGGTGGGTGAGTGGGTTGCTCTTTATGTCAAAGAGGGCATAGTGTTGAGCAGACTCTTCCACAGGAGTGCTGAGGGTGACAATACTGGGCTCTAAAACTAATAAGAACATAAGTGCCCTGATGCTGGATCAGACCAAGAGTCCATCTAGTCCAGCACTCTTGTTCACACAGTGGCCAACCAGCCATCAGCCATGGATGAACAAGTAGGACATGGTGCAACAGCACCCTCCCACCCATGTTCCCCAGCAACTGGTGCACACAGGCTTATTGCCTCGAATACTGGAGATAGCACACAACCATCAGGGCTAGTAGCCATTGATAGCCTTTGCCTCCAGGAACTTATCCAACCACTTTTTAAAGCTATCCAGATTGGTGGCCATCACCACATCTGTGGTAGTGAGTTCCATAACTTAACTATGCGCTGTGTGAAGAAGTCCTTCCTTTTATTTGTCCTGGATCTCCCACCAATCAGCTTCATGGGATGACCCCATTGGGTTCTAGTATTTTGAGAGAGGGAGAAAAATATCTCCCTGTCCACATTCTCCACACCATGCATCATTTTGTCCACCTCTATCATGTCTCCCCTTAGCCTCCTTTTTACCAGGCTAAACAATCCCAGTTGACGTAACTTTCCCTCATAGGGGAGATGCTCCAGCCCTTTAATCATTTTAGTTGCCCTTTTCTGCACTACACTAACATAGTGCTAGGAAGGTGCTGTCGTCATCCAGACCAGAATGCTCAGGGTGACCTTGAGATGGAAAACTAAATCAGGGGCACCTCCAAAAGAGGATGTATTGTAAAAATGGGTGAGTTCAATTGCCCCCACATTGACTGGATAAATGCATTTTCCAGTCCTGACAAAGCGGTTAAATTTCTTGATGCCTTAAATTACTGTGCCCTAGAACAGTTGTTCATGGAACCAGCCAGAGGGGATGTGACTCGTTTTAATTGTAAATGGTGTCACTCAGGACCTAATATGAGATGTAAATGATGTTGAATCAGTTGGTAAACGTGATCACAGTGCTATCAGATTTAATGTTGGTCACCAGTACATCTAGGGGTGAGCATATTACCCCAACATTAAAATCACTCCACTGGCTGCCAATTAGTTTCCGGGCAAAGTACAAAGTGTTGGTCATTACCTTTAAAGCCCTAAATGGTTTGGGTCCAGGTTACCTGTGGGATCACCTTCTCCCATACAGACCGCCCCGCACACTCAGGTCCTCTAGGGTGAACTTACTTCAGTCAGCTAAAACTAGGCTGACATTTTCTTCTGTCGCCCCCAGATTGTGGAATGGCCTGCCGGAGGAGATTCATAAAATTAACACTCTGTGATTTTAAGGCAACTTTAAAGACTAGGCCTTTTCCGGCAGGCTTATCCATATCAATGTAAAATCAAGAATTTTTAAGATGTATTGATTTCTGTTCTAATGTTGTTCCCCGCCTCGATCCAAAGGGAGAGGCGGATAATAAATTATTATTATTATTATTAATAATAATAAAAGTGGAAAATTGCCCAGGAAGTCCAACACAGTCACATTTGATTTCAAAAGAGGAAACTTTTCTAATAGGAGGGAACTGGTGAAAAGGAAGTTGAAAGGGGGAGTCAAGAGAGTTAAATCCCTTCAAAATACTCAAAACCACAATAATAGTAGCTCAGCTATAAAATGTATGCCACAGGTTAGGAAAGGTAGCACCAAGTCCAAGAGGTCATCAGCATAGTTAACAAGCAGTGTCAAGGAAGCTATTAGAGAAAAGGGAACTTCCTTCAGGAAATGGAGGTCTTGCTTAAATGAATGAAACAAAAGGGTGCACAAGCTTGTACAAAGGCGATGCAAGCAGACAGTAAGCCATGCAAAAAGCATTTTGAAAACCATGTTGCTAACAATAAAGAATTCTTTAAATATACCAGAAGCAGAAAACCAGCTAGGGAGGCAGTTGGACCACTGAATGACAATGGAGTTCAAGGAGTACTGAAGGAGGATAAGGAGATTGCGGAGAAGTGGAATGAATTCTCAACTGCCTTCACTGCAGAAGATATAGGACAGGTACTGTTGCTTTTAAGAAGGGAGTCTGAGAGAACTGAGGCAAATAGTGGTGACAAAAGATAAAATTCTCAACCTTATTGATAAATTGAAAGCAAAGAAATCACTGGGCCCTAGAGTAGTAAAAAAAAAACCTCAAATGTGAAAATGCTGATCTTTTAACCATGATTTGCAACATGTGAGAGGCCTGAAAGATGGCCAATATAACACCAATTTTTAAAAAGTGATCTGGGGGGAATCTGAGGAATTACAGGCCAGTTAGCTTAATATCTGTTTTGGGTACTTTCTTTGAAAGCAGTATTAAAGATAAAATTAGTAAGCATAAGCATATAGAAAGACAATCCCTGCTGAAAAAGAACACGTCGCCCATAAAGGTAAGTCCAGAGTCACTAACCTTTTAGAGTTCTTTGAAACTGTTAATAAACATGCAGGCGGGTGATCCAGTCACCACTGTTCACTTGGACTTCCAAAAGGCTTTTGATAAAATCCCTTATCAAAGACTCCAGAACAAACTTCGCAATCATGGAATAAGAGGAGAGGGCCTCTGATGGATCAGCAACTGATTAAAGCACAGAGAGTAGAAATAAATGGTAAATTCCCCCAACGGAGGGATGTAAATAGGGGGGTCCCCCAGGGATTTGTATTGGGACCAATTCTTTTCAACTTGTTCATCGATGATCTGGAATTAGGAGGTAAAAAGAAAAAGGGTTTGTGAGAAGCTCAAAAAGGATCTCTCCAAACTGGGAGAATGGGAATCCAAACAGGAATTGTGGTTCAAAGTAAGCAAGTGTAAAGTCATGCACGTTGGGGCAGCAATTCCACCAGTGAGCCCCTAATGGATGATAGATAAAAGGAAGGACTTCTTCACACATCGCAGAGTTAAACTATGGAACTCACTGCCACAAGGTGTAGTGATGGCCACCAATTCGGATGGCTTTAAAAGGGGGTTGGATAAATTCCTGGAGGAGGAGGCTGTCAGTGGCTGCTAGTCCTGATGGCTATGCACCTTTGTTCTGCCAGCACCAGTTGCTGGGGAACATGGGGGGGAGGGTGTTGTGGCACCTGTGTCCTGCTTGTGGGTCCCTGGTCAACAGCTGGTTGGCCGCTGTGTGAACAGAGTGCTGGACTAGATGGACTCTTCTTATGTTCTTGTTCTCTTACTCTGCTCTTTGTATGAAGCAGCCTTCCTCAACCTGGGGCGCTCCAGATGTGTTGGACTACAACTCCCAGAATGCCCCAGCCAGCTGGGGCATTCTGAGAGTTGTAGTCCAACACATCTGGAGCGCCCCAGGTTGAGGAAGGCTGGACTATAAAGACATTAGGGATTGTTTTCTGGGAGATCTTCTGAGAACAGGATCAGGTTGGCCTACTGCTGATATTATCTGTGATCTGTTAGCAGATTATAGTAAAGCTATTACAATCAAGGTTGCAACTTTTGCTGCAACGGCTCAAAAAATCCGCTGAAAATTTCTAAAGGAGTCAGGTGTAGATTGCCTGCTATAATTTCCTGTTATCATTGCTACTGCGGTCTGTATCATATATTTTTTCACTAGTATAATTCTCAGCCTTTTCTATCACTTTTGGTTCTTTTATATGAATTCTCTCCTTCTGAGTTTTGTAAGAGTGTATGTAGGTTGTCGTGTTGACACCCTGTTTTATTGTTGTGTTTGTAACGGCCTTTGTGCCATAGACAAAATGAATTCATTCATAGAGACATTCTACAGGATGGAAGACCTCTTCAGAGGATGCTTCTCATCCACAATTTTCATAAGTACTTCTATTAAAAATAATCTGTTGCCTGATTTAACTTCTCTGGTCTGGCAATCTTCTTTTCATTAAATATTGCAGCCTTGCTTTTAATTTAACAATGAGTGTCTGGGCGCTTTCCTGAGGAATGGAAAAGGGAAAGGAACCTCTCGTGGAAGCACTGATTCATTACTGACTCTTGGAGGGACGCCAGCTTTCGCTGAGTTTTCTTGGCAGGCCTTATAGCGGGGTGGTTTGCCGTTGCCTTCCCCGGCCGTGATTACCTTTCCCCCAGCTAACTGGGTACTCATTTTACCGACCTCGGGAGGATGGAAGGCTGAGTCGACCCGAGCCGGCTGCCTGAAACCAGCTTCCGCTGGGATCGAACTCAGGCCGTGGGGAGAGTTTCAGCTGCAGAAACTGCTGCTTTACCGCTATAAGGCCCTGCTATAAACCACCCCTCTTGGAGTAGATGTCTGCAGTATGTATTGTTTATTAGTGGCTCAATGCATAGGAAATGTTTGGTGTATTTGGCTCTGGCTTACACATTACTGATCAATAATAATTGACATTGTGTTGTAATGTTTCATTTAGCCTATAGTGTTATTTGAAATGCTGTATTAGTGAAATGGATTGTTTGGGTTGTTTATTATTGTAAAGATGTACCATTGTAATTGATGTATTGGTATGGTGCCTTGGTTTTGTATTGCTGTTGCGTTGTTCGCTGCTTTGAGCACTTTTTGTGGCAAAGTGGCATATAAAGTAGTATAAATTAGACAATCCCGATGATGCTACAGAAACAACGGGGTAGGATATCTGCGGCAAAAAAAAAGTCTTAAGTGAACACAAGCGCATAGCTAAATGTGAATCTGTGCTTGGAAGGAGGGATGCCAAATGGCTCATTCTTCAGTCTAGTCCCTCAACAGCTTGTCTGCCTGGGGGGTGCGGGGGGTTTTTCCCCCAATCAGACTGTGTTAATGTGATGGATGTGCGAAGGGCAGTGGTAGCTTTCACAGTTGAGTGACTTGTATGAAAAGGCAAGAACTGACTGGAAAGAAGCACAATTGGAGCAGTTGTGTCTGTTGCAAGAGAAGGAATGCAAGGGTTCATAGCTGTATCTGCAGAATGGCTTCCACTTTGCAAAGCCAAGGTCTTTGTTAGGGTTCGCACACATCCCCCTTTGTTCTACAGAGCAGTGGGTTCAGTTGGGTTACTTGGTAGGGTAGGTAGAGCAGGGTGAAAGCATCATGTGGGCATCGAAGATCAGGCAACCATCACATTTTTTTCTTCCTTTCAGAACAGAATAATCTCCTGCTGGTAGAGGAAAATGTGGCTAATGGCTTTTATAGGGTGACCATATGAGAAGGAGGACAGGGCTCCTGCAACTTTAACAGTAGTATAGAAAAGGGGATTTCAGCAGGTGTCCTTTGTATATATGGAGAACCTGGTGAAATTCCCTCTTCATCACAACAGTTAAAGCTGCAGGAGCTATACTAGAGTGACCAGATTTAAAAGAGCCCAGGGCTCCTGCAGCTTTAACTATTGTGATGAAGAGGGAATTTCACCAGGTTCCCCATATATACAAATGACACCTGCTGAAATTCCCTTTTCAATACAGCTGTTAAAGATACAGGAGCCCGGTCCTCCTTTTCATATGGTCACCCTACACTATCTTTGGTAGAGCCAAATTCCCAGCACCCTGACATTCCACCCCTTGACTAGGCCCTATGTCAGATCCACCTATCTCTGAATCAGATTCTTCCTCTGAGACTGTGGCATCAGGAAAAGCCATGACATTATCTCACGTCCTACAAGGGCTAGGGACTTGCTTTTTTTATTTGAAAGCTGGCGATTTGGGCTTGCTAATGGGCTCCTGAGATGTTGAGCTGGGGGCTACAGCCCCCTTAGCCCTGTGGTTAATCCGACTATGCATACTCCAGGAACAAAGTCAACATAGCACAGGGGCATCTCAAAGCGTACACCACATCTTGGTGTGAGAGTGCTTGTTTTTAAGAGAAACTGGCCTCCTCTGAATGCCTGAACCAGTTCATTGCTTTCATGCTGCATCTAAGCGGCTCTAGTTTGTTCCCTTGCCAAGAAGGCAAGTCCATTGGCTTCAAGAAGAACTGTACGAGGAGACAGATATTGCTACAGTAGCAGTTGTTCCTAACACTCAACAAAAATGCCTGACTTGATTTCCCTGTTGATATCCTCCTGAACTAAGCTGAGTTGGCAGCAAGGTTCACAAGACAGTGAAAAATGGTTTCAGATTGTATAAATGTAAAAACAACACATTTAAGCTTTGAAAAAGCAATCTATAGAATGGTGAACAGGAATAACGGGCTCAAGTTAAAGGAAGCCAGATTCCAGCTGGACATCAGGAAAAACTTCCTGACTGTTAGAGCAGTACGACAATGGAACCAGTGACCTAGGGAGGTTGTGGGCTCTCCCACATTAGAGGCATTCAAGAGGCAGCTGGACAGCCATCTGTCAGGGATGCTTTAGGGTAGATTCCTGCATGGAGCAGGGGGTTGGACTCGATGGCCTTATAGGCCCCTTCCAACTCTGCTATTCTATGATTCTATGAAAATAAGATCATTATAAAAATGAAAGAATGACAAATAAAACACATGCAATTGGCTGGGTTGCATCACCATGGCTAAAACAGAAGTCGCAAAACATTCAAGAGGCAGCTGGACAACCATCTGTCAGGGATGCTTTAAGGCAGATTCTTGCATTGAGCAGGGGGTTGGACTCGATGGCCTTAGAGGCCCCTTCCAACTCTACTATGATTCTATGTGCTTTGATTATTGTGGTGCAACAGATCTGAGAATAAACAACAGCACCTTGTTCTTTTCTGATAATGATGAGTGCAGAATCACTGCAGCATCTTTTAACACAGAATCTCATGTTCCTTAAGGCACGCTGGGAAACTTTGAAGGCAGGCAGAAGCAATCAGATGGATGTAAGTTGTGCTCTAGTATCAGTGCTGCTGCAGCCTTCCCCAGCCTGGCACCCTCTAGATGTGTTGTACACTGCAACTTCCCCAGCCAGCATAGCAGTCCAAATGCGTTGGACTGCTATGCTGGCTGGGGGATTATGGGAGTTGCAGTCCAGCACATCTGGAGCGTACCAGGTTGGGGAAGCCTGTGCTACTGTGTTCATTTGCTCCTCTGGCAGGGGGCTCTATTCCCTATTAACCGATGTGTGTGAAAGGCAGAAATTCAACAGATGCTGCTTCTCTTAGCACTCACATCTTGCTGTTGGTGGGGGGTGGGGAGAAGCGCCACCTCTTAACTCCTGCCTGTCCTACCGTCGTTGAAAGCATAAGAGGCTGCCTAGAGCAAAACGCTGGTTAGACAGTGGTTAGTGGAGCTGGGTTTCGCAGAGAAGCAATGCTGGCACGTTGTATTAGCAGGAACGCTGCTGTGATCTGCCGCCATCACTACCTGCTTCAGGCTTCCTTCTTGTCTCTGAGCTTTGCTGCAATCCTCACAGTAGCTGCGGGGGAAATGGATTTTCCCAACGGTACCATGTTCCATGTTGTCATGAAAAGTGTTTCAGTCTGCAATGAGCGATTACGTCCTCTAGCTTTACCAAAGTCCTGCTCCCGGTGGAGGTGAAAACAGCTAGGAGCGCTTAGTAGTTATGGATCAAGACCGCTGCCCGCATTTTTGGATTCTCCTGAAGGACGTGGCTATGGGGACTGTGGTGACGATCTCCCCTGCGCAACAAAATGGGCCATTGCAGTCAGCCCTGGACTAACCTTTAAACAAGACAAGCACATGCTCAGGGCACCAAGGGAAGGGCGGCACCACAGAGGACCAGTACCATAGCTGTAGCCATCTAAAATCATAGAATAGTAGAGTTGGAAGGGCCCTTTAAGGCCATCGAGTCCAACCCCCTCTCAATGCACCCTAAAACATACCTGTCAGGTGGCTGTCCAGCTGCCTCAGTATGGAAGAGCCCACAACCTTCCTAGGTAACTGATTCCATTGTCGTACTGCTCTAACAGTCAGGAAGTTTTTCCTGATGTCCAGCTGGAATCTGGCTTCCTGTAACTTGGGCCCGTTATTCCGTGTCCTGCACTCTGGGAGGATCGAGAAGAGATCCTGGCTCTCCTCTGTGTGACAACCTTTTAAGTATTTGACGAGTGCTATCATGTCTCCCCTCAATCTTCTCTTCTCCAGGCTAAACATGCCCAGTTCTTTCAGACTCACTTCATAGGGCTTTGTTTCCAACCCCTGATCATCCTGGTGCCCTGAACTGGACGCAATACTCAAGATGAGGCCTAACTAGGGCTGAACAGAGAGAAACCAGTACCTCACACAATTTGGAAGCTATAATTTTAAGAAATTCCAGATTCATAGAAAGGGCCTAGCGGCATATTCTAAGAGCGGCATTTTTTTTTGTTATTTTTATTTGTGTTTTATTTTATTACACCCATATTACTCTATGTGTCCCACGACGTCATCTGACATCTGAGATAACTTTCTGACAATCTTTGTCTCAACATATACCTAGTTCAGTACGTTTGAGTGTCTTACCAACGTTTTCTGCATGAATTTCAGTGTTTTTTTATAAGCATTATAAATATATATGATCCATATTCTTTTGTGTATTCTTTTAATAACGGTTTTATTTTTAAAAAAATGCATAAAACTGTGATGGAACTCTGTATTTTTTTCCTGTTGCCCTAGTTATAAGTAATTGGCTTATATTGCTTGCTGCTATTTATTTATTTTATTTTATTTAGAATATTTATATACCGCTCCCCATTGAAAAATTTCTGAGTGGTGTACAAGATAAAATGAAAATAAAACCAGAATAAAAGTGTTAAAACAAATTTTAAAAGGAGCAAACACAGAGACTCAAGGCTGCATATTAAGGAAAGGCTTCTTGGAATAAAGATGTTTTCAGGAGGTGCCGAAAGGAGTACAAGGTTGGCACCTGCCTGACCTCCAGAGGCAGGGAGTTCCACAGGAGGGGGGCCACCACACTGAAGGCTCTTCCCCTGGTGGACTCCAATCAGAGGATAGGTCTATGTGGAACCACCAGGAGCATGACCTCCAGAGGCAGGGAGTTCCATAGGAGGGGGCCACCACGCTGAAGGCTCTTCCCCTGGTGGACTCCAATCAGAGGATAGGTCTATGTGGAACCACCAGGAGCATGACCTCCAGAGGCAGGGAGTTCCATAGGAGGGGGGCCACCACGCTGAAGGCTCTTCCCCTGGTGGACTCCAATCAGAGGATAGGTCTATGTGGAACCACCAGGAGCATGACCTCCAGAGGCAGGGAGTTCCACAGGAGGGGGGCCACCACGCTGAAGGCTCTTTCCCTGGTGGACTCCAATCGGAGGATGGATCTAGGTGGAACCACCAGGAGCATGCCCTCGGATGACCTCAGTGACCGGGCAGGTTGGTAAGGGAGAAGGCGCTCTCTCAGGTATCCTGGTCCCAAGTTGTTTAGGGCTTTGTACACAAGTACAAGAACCTTAAACCTGGCCCGCTATTGAACCACTATTTAATTTAGTGTTAAATATAGTAAAAACAGTTTATATTTAAGATAGTTGTGTGTTTTGGCGTGGGGGATGGCCTTGAAGAAATTCCAAGGGGGCACCATTATTGGGCATCAGCTGGCCTTTGGGCATCAGCTGGCCTTAATCCAGTCCTGGCTGCAGCTGGCAGCCTGCTACCCTTACATTATTATTCCCTTACATTACATTAATAATGACATTACATTAATACCCTTACATTATTATTCTTACATTATTAGAATGTAAGCCTATGCGGCAGGGTTTTGCTATTTTATTGTTTTACTCTGTACAGCACCATGTACACTGATGGTGCTATATAAATAAATAACAATAAATAATAATAATAATAATAATAATAATAATAATAATAATAATAATAATACCCCTGCTCATAGATCATTCAGTAGGGCAGTACAGAAGGACAGCGTCCACCCAGTGCAGCGAAGAGCAACTTTATTTTATTATTCTTAAATAGCATTTCCCCCCCTTCCAAAATATACATTGTTATTAGTGCTTTGGACAGAATCAAACCCTGCAAACCGACGCACACACAATCCAGACACTGAAATGGGGCAAGCAGACAGCAAGGCCTTGTTTGTGGGTGTGGATACAGTCCTGATGTCCCGTTTCCACCTGAAAGGATGTAAGACGCCACATGACTGTCAGAAGGCTGCCCTCTCCCACTCTGGGGCCCCCTCCTTGTCAACCAATCTCCCAGAGGGAACCTACACGTCGTACTGAAGGCGTTTGCATGCGCCTCCAGTACGCCCCCAAAACGATGGTGTAGATTCCCTAGCCTACCTGCCCAGAAGAGACGGAGGAGGCGGCGGCTGGGGAATCCGGCCGCGTCCTTGCCACCGCCGCCGGCTCCCCGCCGGCCTCCTGCTGCCGGGGTAAGAGCGACCCGGGTCGGAGAGCTCGGCGGAAGCTGAGCTCTCCGACCCGGGTCGCTCTTACCCCGGCAGCAGGAGGCCGGCGGGGAGGCGGCGGCAAGGATGCGGCCGGATTCCCCAGCCGCCTCCTCCTCCGTCTCTTCTGGGCAGGTAGGCTAGGGAATCTACACCATCGTTTTGGGGGCGTACTGGAGGCGCATGCAAACGCCTTCAGTACGACGTGTAGGTTCCCCCCTAGTGTGGGAAGGCACCATCCCAATGGCAGAGATAACTTTCCCATTCCCAATGGCAGAGATAACATCCCAATGGCAGAGATAACTTTAGGAACGGTATGTTCCTATGTACATACCGTACCTGAGTAGTTTCCCTTTTAAATTTTTATTTGCAATCTCTCTGTATTCAGCTGTTGTATTTATTGCACGCTTGCGATTAGTCACTTTCCAAATTTGTGGGTCCTTTACATGATGTCGGAGCCTCGTGTGGCGCAGAGCGGTAAAGCAGCAGTTTCTGCAGCTGAAACTCTCCCCACGGCCTGAGTTCGATCCCAGTGGAAGCTGGTTTCAGGCAGCCGGCTCAGGTCGACTCAGCCTTCCATCCTCCCGAGGTCGGTAAAATGAGTCCCCAGTTAGCTGGGGGAAAGGTAATCACGGCCGGGGAAGGCAACGGCAAACCACCCCGCTATAAGGCCTGCCAAGAAAACATCAGCGAAAGCTGGCGTTCCTCCAAGAGTCAGTAATGACTCAGTGCTTGCACGAGAGGTTCCTTTCCTTTCCTTACATGATGTCATCAACCTCCAGAGCGTCTCCTGTGCTTTTTTAACTTTATCCCGCTTTTTAAAAGGTCAGAAGTAAGCTGATACAAATAGTAATACGGGATATGGGTAGTGTGCATTGATGGCGGCGTGCTATAATACAGCCATTAGATGGTGACTTATAACGAAAAATATAGAATATTGCTGAGAAAGGAAGTTTTCAATTGAAACCACGTGTCTGCCGTGTAAAGAAGCCCATCGTAGTCCCACAAAGAAACTAGAAGTAGAAAGCCCCAGTAAGAATGTGGGATTTCAGCCCGGTGTGGTGAAGCTTTCAAGACAAGGCCCAAGCTAACAGCGAAAGACCTCTCATTTAGAGCAGAACTATACAGCTGGTTCTAATTCTGTGACCTTACAAATGCTCATAGGCAGGGGCTGTAGCCCAGTGGTAGAGTCCCTGCTTTGCATGCACAAGGTCTCAGGTTCAATCCCTAGCGTCTCCCGCAAGAACAGAAAAATACCTGCCTGAACTTTGGTGAGCTACGGCTGCCAGTCCCTGCTGATAGATGGACCAAGAGTCTAACTCAGTACAATGCAGCTTCTGATATGCTTAGATTTGATGCCTGGGGTCAAAACATTCTAGAACTAAATATAAGCTGTGCTTCTGCCCTAGAGCACAAGAATGCCCCCAAGATATCTTGTAATGACAACAGCTCTCGCCTCCTTCCTCAGCCCGGCGTCCTCCAGAGGTGTTGGGACTTCAGCTCCCGTCATTCCCATGCTGGCTGGGGATGATGTGAGTTGGAGTCCTGACTCTGCAGGACACCAGGTTGAGGAAGGCAGAGCGATTGCGTCAGATGTCTGTGCGGTTGGGAGTGATGGGGCAGGCCAGGGCAACACACACGCGCACGCGAGCGCTCGTGTCCCGAGCAGGTAAAGCGGAACCGACTCGATGCTCCCAAGCGCCCCGCTTCCGTTTGTGCTTATGTCAAATGTAGATCAAAGGAATCCTTGCTCCGGAGTCCTATCCAGATGCTCCCCCTCCTGCTGGGCCTGTTTGAACCCCAGTCATGGTTCCATAGAGGAGGGGGGTCCTTTTTAAAAACTATTATTTTGTTCTCTGCTTTGGGCTTATTTGTGGGGAAAGCGGTCAGGGCATTCGAAGATAAATCTTAAAACAGCCCCCTGCAAAAGCGGAGAGGGCACGGGCTAGTATGGCTCGAAACGAAATGCTAGTATGGTTCGAAATGAAACGCATGGAATCATAGAATCATAGAATAGCAGAGTTGGAAGGGGCCTGCAAGGTCATCGAGTCCAACCCCCTGCTCCATGCAGGAATCCACCCAAAAGCATCCCTGACAGATGGTTGTCCAGCTGCCTCTTGAAGGCCTCTAGTGTAGGGGAGCCCACCACCTCACCAGGCAACTGATTCCATTGTCGTACTGCTCTAACAGTCAGGAAGTTTTTCCTGATGTCCAGCTGGAATCTGGCTTCCTTTAACTTGAGCCCGTTATTCTGTGTCCTGCACTCTGGGAGGATTGAGATGAGATCCTGGCCCTTCTCTGTGTGACAACCTTTTAAGGAGGCTTGGTCTCGTCTCGCCACCTACCGTCCTCGCCATAGTCCTCGATTCGCCAAGGTTGGCATTTGCTCAAGGCCCAGCCCTGCTGCTAGCAAAAGCACGGATCTCCCCAAGGGATTTCACTTGCTAAAAGATAAAAGCCATTCTGGTCATCCTGCCTCACGGCAAACAGTCAACGGCAGCTCCAACCTCAGGTACTACCTGTGCAAAGGCTGCCTCTGCATGGTCTTAACTATGTCTGGCGAAGCAGGCTGTTATTTGGGCAGAGTTTAGGGCCCAACTGGCCAGGCTGCGTGCCCCTCGCCCATCAAAAGGTGAGTGTGTGAGACACGGCTACTCGAAGGCACGTTCTTGTATTTCTGTAGCCTATTCCCCTCTATCGGCTTTGGGTGGCTTTGCTCTACCCAGGGGTGGGCAACTTGAGGTCTCCAGATGACGTTGGGCTGCAATTCCCATCAGCCCTAACTGGCATAGTCAATGGTCAGGGATTATGGGAGCTGCAGTCTGACAATATCATAGAATCGTAGAATAGGAAGTAGCCTCTAAGGCCATCGAGTCCACCCCCCTGCTCAATGCAGGAATCCACCTTAACACATCCTTGACAGATGGCAGTCCAGGTGCCTCTTGAAGGCCTCTAGGGTGGGAGAGCCCACCACCTCCCTAGGTCATGGGTTCCATTGTCGGACTGCTGTAAGAGTCAGGAGGTTTTTCCTGATTCCCGGCCGGAATCTGGCTTCCTGTAACTTGAGCCCATGACTCCGTGTTCTGCACTCTGGGAGGATCAAGAAGATATCCTGGCCCTCCTCTGTGTGACAACCTTTCAAGGACTTGAAGAGTACTATCATGTCTCCCCTCAGCCTTCTCTTCAGGAGGACCCCAAGTTGCTCACCTCTGCTGCAGTTGTTTGAGCCAGAGGGCATCTCAACTCTGGAAAGACCATCAGGTCCCTCTTGCTCAAACAACTGCAGCAGAGGTGAGCAACTTGGGGACCTCCTGAAGAGAAGGCTGAGGGGAGACATGATAGACATGCCACAGAGCCTTGCAGCCTCTTTGCCCAGGTTTTGGTTACCTCTGAAGCTCGTCCTAATGGTGCCATAGAGCTTTCTGACTCCTACTTCTCTCAGCCAGTCATGCTTCTTTGCAAGGTACAGGAAGCCAGATTCTGGCTGGACATCAGGAAAAACCTCCTGACTCTTACAGCAGTCTGACAATGGAACCAATGACCTAGGGAGGTTGTGGGCTCTCCCACACTGGAGGCCTTCAAGAGGCAGCTGGACAACCATCTGTCAGGGATGCTTTAAGGTGGACTCCTGCATGGATCAGGGGTTGGACTCCATGGCCTTGTAGGCCCCTTCCAACGCTACTATTCTGCGATCTTTCTACAGCATCCTTGCACCCAGTTCCATTACAAGCCTCTAAGCTCTTCCCTACTTCTTTTAAGGCAGCAGTTCTTCTTTATTGGCTTCTCAGGCGGACCTTTGGCTGTCGCCTCCAGCAAACTGGACTCTCAACTACCTGTGTGGAATGTGGGGGCAGATAAACGCACCTGGCACTCGGCCAATAACGCCCCTCCTTTCTGCAACGCCCCTCCCCTAATGAAGGTATTAAATGCGAAGGAAGGACCACGGGAAGGACCACGGAAAGGACCACGGCGGGAAGGACCACGGCGATCCTTCAGCACTCTGCACTTCCCGGTGCGCTCTGGTACTTCTATCCTCTTCTGCAGACGTTTTGGCAGACCTGGGAAACTGAGCTGTACCTTAATGGCTGCCTTACAATATGGTCTGTTTGTGAGATGGTGGGAAAGAAGTCGTCAGTGCTGAGGTTTCTGCCTTGGAGGGTGGAGTGGGTGGGAGGGGGGCTGTCCTTGCAGCCCTGCTGTTCCCTTCCAGCCATTCTCTTCAAACTGAAGAGGGGGGGGGCAGGCAGCTTCAGGCTGAGTGAGCATGCCAGATGGGGACACAGATTTGGCACCAGGCCCCAGCCCTCTAGCCTCCAAATTCTGTGCCGTGCAGAACAGGTGCGCCCGTGCAATCAGCGCAGACACCAGATGGGTAACTATTTGCATCACTGCACGCTGCCATCGTAACAGCCGTCTTACAAGAACTCATAGAATCATAGAATAGCAGAGTTGGAAGGGGCCTACAAGGCCATCGAGTCCAACCCCCTGCTCAATGCAGGAATCCACCGCAAAGCATCCCTGACAGATGGTTGTCCAGCTGCCTCTTGAAGGCCTCTAGAGTGGGAGAGCCCACAACCTCCCTAGGTCACTGGTTCCATTGTTGTAATGCTCTAGCAACTGATTCCATTGTCGTACTGCTCTAATCCCTCCGCGGATCTGCACCAATGGACGAGGTAGGCTAATGCCACGGCCCCAAGATGTTTTATTTAGACAGCCAAGCAGTGCCTCTTGCTTTTTGGGGCTCTGAGTATAATGCCCTCTGCCCTGCTCAAGGGTTGTCTTTTAAAATCAACCACTCGCTTCTGATGCGCTGAACCCGTCTCCCATGAGAAGCAGTTGTCGTCAGCTCCGCAAGAGAGGAAACGGTTTTGTGAACGGGCCCCCCGATGGTGAGATTCACAAGTTCTCCAGCCCTTGAGTTCAGCCTTTACTATGGACTGTGATTACTCGGGAGGAGTCTGCTTGCCTGGCAAAAAATTGCCTCCAAAATATGCCTCCGTGTCCGGGACCACTGCCTGGTTAACACATGACGTTGTCATGTGTTGTCATGTGTTGGCTATCCTTTTCTTTCTTTTTTAATCTGCAGCAACCGTTCTAGAAAATCTTGCATGGAATTCGAGTAGCATGACTTGGAACCAATGAAAAGATAAAAGTCTGGCCCTGTTGGTCAAAATGTGCAAGCTGCTAGGTTACACAAGGCTCTTGCTCATCCACGGGAGGAGCTCTGAACAGTTTTAAAAAATAACGAGAGAGACTTGCACAATCTTACCCAGTGAAAGGAACGGCTTTCTCTCCCTTGTGCTTTGCGATGGACTATTTCTACCAGGGCTAGAAACTTACGGCCCTCCAGATGTTTTGGCCTACAGTTCTCATTAGCACCAGCCAGCATAGCCAACAGTGAGGGATGATGATGGGAATCGTAAGTCCAAAATCTGTTGGCGGCGCAATGAATTTGCCCACTCTGGATTTATAGTCTTCGTCACACCTGTGGATGGACTGTGATAGAGAAAAAGGAGACTTGGCTTGAAGTGTACATGTAGAACTTCCAAGTCTTCCATTTTTGAGAAGTTCGTGGTGGCAGGGTCCAAATATTTTAAAAAATGTCAGCATATAGTAGCTTAAGGGTGCAACGCTGTGCAGGTTTAGACAGGAAAAGGACCTACAGTTCCCTACTGTAGGGACCCTACTGTAGGACGTTTTCCTGTCTAAACCTGCACAGCGTCGCACCCTTAAGCTCTTACTGCCAGTAACGGAGTTTTAAGAGAGGCAGTTAAGCCTTTTAGACTTGGAGAAAACGGCGCAAAATCAGGGAAATCACTAAAACGTCAGCTGAAGGAGTGTGGCGATTTGGGGAACCCATGTGGGCCGGATTTGAGCCCTGGGCCGGATTCTGCACCCCAATGCAGGAAGTCAACGTTATGTTTACAGCAGTCGAACGAACAGAATGTAGGTGGGTTACTTCCCTCAAAACTGCAAGTGTAGAACAGGGAATTCTGTGGCGATTCAGGTGGATGCAGACAGGCCAGGCCACAGCACAGGGGCCAGCAAGCCGGTGGCACAGATCAACTGCATTCTGCCAAGTCCCGCAATTCCTCAGGGTTGTTTCCAGAGAGTGGAAAAGGGGGCAGGGAAGAGGCAGGAGAGACTTTGTCCTGTGGTTACCCTCAAACTAGGATCATAGAATCATAGAATAGCCGAGTTGGAAGAGGCCTACAAGACCATTGAGTCCAACTCCCTGCTCCGTGCAGAAATCCACCTTAAAGCATCCCTGACAGATGGTTGTCCAGCTGCCTCTTGAAGGCCTCTAGTGTGGGAGAGCCCACCACCTCCCTAGGATGAACAGAAGGGTCCCCAGGCTGTGTTCCGACTGCTACCCTCAAGAACCCGCGTAGACCAAATTGTACCACATACTTCACTTAGCCAGGGGATGCCACAGAATTCGTAAGAGTGGCCACAGAAGGGTTATATGTGGGCGCAGAAGAGAACACTACAATATTTTACAGGAGGTATGGGCAGATTTCAGGTTTGTGGGATCTACTTTGCTTTTTACCCAAGATCCACCCATTGGAGCCAGGCAGGGCAAAATGGCGGCTTGGGAGTGGGCGGGGCCAGATACAAAATGGTGGCTCAGTGGGCAGAGATCATGAGCTACTACTGCATCCTATGAACCGCGCCCTGGAATGGCCTGCATCCGTGTTACTACTGATCAGGGATGCTAACGGCCGGATTCAGTGGGGTGGAGAGAAGCGTTTTTTCGGTGTTACTATTGTTAAACAATTAGGAGGCGGAAACAGTTGCTGTCTCGGAGATATCCAAGTAGATACCCACCAACCTTCCGCCCACCCTGGTCTACGATACAGAGCAGGTCCCCTTTGCACCCCCACCAGAGAAAAGATGGAGGCTTCTGAGATGAGCAGCTGGGTTTCGGTGGATGTCACAGAAGAACAAATCTTAGAACCAACAAGGCATCCACATGATGGAACCCAGAGCTGCGCCGCTGGCCGCTCCTGCCAGCAGGCCCAGTGCCATCTGGTCTCCGGACACGCGGTACGGGTCCTCGCGGATGATGACGTGGGTCGTTCCAGGTGCTGTGGGCGGGAAACGACAAACGCGGTGAGTGACGTACGCCGTAAACATGGCGGCTAATAGAACTGTTTCCTTGGGCTGTGCAAATCCGAGCTTCGGATTCAGAAATTCGAATCGTGACGGCCGTTTCGTGACGGATCCGCCATTTCAATGCACAACCCTAGGTCCCCATACAGCCTCCAACTCCCAGCATCCAGTGCTTGGGAGGAGGGCTGTATGTACCGGCGCCGAGGGACACTGGGCATACGTCTTGTCGCTGCCATTTTCACCCGCTCCGCCAGCGAGATCGTCCTCCTCGGGCTGGCCCCACCTCTCCCCGGCCAGCCTCCGTGCTCTCTGGCCGACCTCGGATCCCCTGGCCAGGCACTGGCCTCCATGAGGTGAATAAGTTTATTATGGTATAACAACCAGCACTCCAATCAAACACCATACAATTTAACACCTTACATTACATTACAGATGTAGAACGTGCCCATATTATTATTGTCTCGCCTCTTTACGGCATGAGACGGCTGCAGCACAAAATCTGGCCACTTTCACAGTAACTTGGGCATTCATGCCTGACAAAAGGTAATCTAAACAAAATTTGTCTGTTCTGCCTGGGAATTTTTTTATGCGTGGAGTTATTAAGGAAACTCTGAGGTCTTTATACAG
This sequence comes from Elgaria multicarinata webbii, assembly GCF_023053635.1. Taxonomy (NCBI): domain Eukaryota; kingdom Metazoa; phylum Chordata; class Lepidosauria; order Squamata; family Anguidae; genus Elgaria; species Elgaria multicarinata. The sequence goes on from NC_086175.1 coordinate 133,448,892, forward strand.
GTGGCAGTAAAGTAAAACATGGACTATTGTCTCAACATCCCCTGACCCACATGGACATTGCCGTTCGCTGTAAGGGATTTTTTAAAATCTGCCCTCCAGCAATGCTGAAGGTAGAACATTAAACCTGGCTACCGTAAAAGCTCTTCTGAGCCTCGGAACGGTCAAGTTTATCAGGTCCATGGCAAGTGCTATTTCCCCTGAACCCCGGGTTCAGGCTAGCTCGACTCAGTTGATCTTGTAGGTCGATGTCTTGAATCCTTTGGGCAATATCCATTTTTGCTTTCTCATATCCTAGGTTCAGGACTGCAGTCATGCAGTAGCCTAGGGATTGCAACCTCCTATTCAAAGTATCTTTCCACCTTGAATTGAAAGTGTCCGTTAGAGTAAGCGGAGCTAAACCCACAGGGACAAACAGTAATTTTAACCAGAGGTGAAACTTACGTATCCATATACAGGCCTCTAATGAGATCTGGCCTGCCTCCAGCCTTACAATTGTATTTTGAAGGCAGGACGGGACCGCAAGTATTGCCCTCAGAAATTTAGTTTGTACAGCTTCCAGAGGGGAAGTTCCATTCCAGAGGTGATCTCGCAATGCCAAGCCTGATCTTGTGGTGCCTGGCCAGAGAGCGCGGAGGCCGGCTGAAGAGAGCGGGCGCTGCCCTGATGAGGCTGATCTCACCGATGGACTGGCAGTGTGGGCCATTGTAGCAACGACAAAACGTATGCCCACCGTCCCTCGGCCCCGGTAAATGCAGCCCTGAGATCCTTGTGATATAGAGCGGGATATAAATGTTTTAATAACATTCGCCTTCTCCCGTACAATCCGCCCTGCATACTCAGGTCCTCTGGGAAGAATCCACTTCAGCTAGCAAAACCTAGATTAAAAACTGTTACCCAGAGGACCTTTTGCTCTGCTGCTCCCAGATTGTGGAATGGCCTGCCGGAGGAGATTCGTCAACTTGACAGTCTTTCAGAATTTAAAAAAGCAATAAAGACTGATCTATTCCGGCAGGCCTATCCAGTGAAATTTTAGAATGTTTTCAGGATGTTTTCAGGATGTTTTAGTCATGTATGGTGTGTTTTAATTCGTTTTAATGTGTATTTTATATCATGTTTTTATACTGTTTGTTTTACACTTTGAATTGTTTTACTTTTTGTGAACCGCCCAGGGAGCTTCAGCTATTGGGCGGTATAAAAAAGCAAATAATAATAATAATAAAAATAAATAAATGTAATAATAATAATAATAATAATAATAATAATAATAATAATAATAATATTTCTTACCCGCCTCTTCATTTTGATCGAGGCAGGGAACAACAATAAATAATGTTTTAATAAATGTTTTAATAAATAAATGTTTTAATAAATAGATGTTGTGATTGTTATTTTAATATTGTATTGAGCATAAGAACCTAAGAAGGGCCCTGATGCTGGATCAGACCAAGGGTCCATCCAGTCCAGCACTCTGTTCACACAGGGGCCAACTAGCTATTGGCCAGGGACTAACAAGCAGGGCATGGTGCAATGGTCCATGTATTGGTTATATATGCTCTTTTAACTAGTTTTATGTATTATATTGTATTTAATGTTGCTCCCTGCCTTGATCCAGAGGGAGAGGTGAGTAAAAAATAAAAATAAATAATTAAAATAATTAAAATAAATAAGACCAGTAGCTCCTGATCCACGTAGAAGGTTATGTTATAGGATAATAAGCCCTATATGTGTTATATGTGGGGCTGCCTTTGAAAACGGGCCGGAAACTTCAGCTGGTACAAAACAGGGCAGCCCGTTTACTAACAGGGACCGGCCGGCGAGATCACATTACACCAGTCCTTTTACAACTTCATTGGCTGCCAGTCCAGGTCCGGGCCTGATTCAAAGTACTGGTACTAACATTCAAAGCCCTAAACGGTTTGGGGCCAGGTTATTTGAAGGAACGCCTCCTCCCATATGTACCTGCCCGGAGCTTAAGATCATTTACAGGGGTCCTTCTCCGTCATCCCCTGCCAAAGGAAGTCAGGCAGGTGGCTACTAGGAGGAGGGCCTTCTCTGCTGTGGCACCCTGGTTGTGGAATGAGCTCCCCAGAGAAGTCTGCCTGGCGCCTACACTGTACTCCTTTCGTCACCAGCTCAAGACCTTTTTTCTCTCTCAGTATTTTAACACATAATTTTAACTTAAATTTAAATTTTACTGTTCTAACTCTGTATTTTAATCTTATATCAATTTTTGCTGCGTGGTTTTATTCTGGTTGTGCTTTTGATACTGTATTTTGTATTTGTGCTTTTAACTTGTTGGTTGTTTTATTATGGTTTTAATTTTTGTGAACCGCCCAGAGAGCTTCGGCTATTGGGCGGTATAGAAATGTAATAAATAAACAAACAAAGAAACAAACAACTTGGGACCAGGATACCTCACAGACTGTCTTCCCCTTTCCTATACCCAGGCAACATTTAAGATCTTCAGCGTTTTTCTTCTTAACCAACACGGCTTACTTTGCTTTTTGTGTTTCTGGGGATATTCACTCTCCGTACCACCAGATGTCACCCTAGACTTCAGGATGCAACCGAGGCGGGGAGTGAGATGCCGGGATCCTGCCTAATCAGCAATTTCAGCCGCTCAAGCTTACGGAAGGAAGGCCACCCTGTCGGATGCCGCTGGCATGCCGTGTCTGCTCAAGGCTATGAGGGCTGACCCCCCACAATTCAAGAAGGACGCAGACAAGCTGGAGCGTGTTCAGAGGAGGGCAACCAGGATGATCAGGGGTCTGGAAACAAAGCTCTATGAAGAGAGACTGAAAGAACTGGGCAGGTTTAGCCTGGAGAAGAGAAGATTGAGGGGAGACATGAGAGCACTCTTCAAATACTTGAAAGGTTGTCACACAGAGGAGGGCCAGGATCTCTTCTCGATCCTCCCAGAGTGCAGGACACGGAATAACAGGCTCAAGTTACAGGAAGCCAGATTCCGGCTGGACATCAGGAAAAAACTTCCTCACTGTTAGAGCAGTACAACAATGGAACCAGTGACCTAGGGAGGTTGTGGGCTCTCCCACACTAGAGGCCTTCAAGAGGCAGCTGGACAAGCATCTGTCAGAGATGCTTTAGGGTGGATTCCTGCCTTGAGCAGGGGGTTGGACTCGATGGCCTTGTAGGCCCCTTCCAACTCTGCTACTCTATGATTCTATGTTCAAATGCAAGGGACGGAGAGGGATCCTTTTCAGGGGCAATAACACCACCTCTGTGGGGCAGCCTTTCCTCTGGAGGTTGCGGGGCAGCGGGTGGGATGTGGAGACGCCTGGGCTTTGGCCTGAAGGACTCAACATAGGCGTATTGGTTACCCTTTGCTGAAGTCATTACATCGCAGGGGCCCCATTCTGTAGCAGACAGGGGTCTCCTGCACGGAGCATCCCTATAGGAAAGAACGCCATCTCCATTTCACACTTGGACCAGATCTACACCAAGCAGAATACAACACTTTGAAAGCGGTTTGAAAATGGTATATGGAACGTGTCCTGGGACCGACAGTTGTCAATACCGTTATACACTGTTATACGTGGGGCTGCCTTTGAAAATGGTCCGGAAACTTCAGCTGGTACAAAACAGGGCAGCCCGTTTACTAACAGGGACTAGCTGGTGAGATCACATCACTCCAGTCCTTTTCCAGCTTCATTGGCTGCCAGTCCAGGTCTGGGCCTGATTCAAAGTGCTGGTACTAATATTCAAAGCCCTAAACAGCTTGAGGCCAGGTTATCTGAAGGAACGCCTCCTCCCATATGTACCTGCCTGGACCTTAAGGTCATCCACAGGGGTCCTTCTCCGTGAGCCCCTGCCGAAGGAAGTGAGGCACGTGGCTACCAGGAGCAGGGCCTTCTCTGCTGTGGCACCCCGGCTGTGGAATGAGCTCCCTAAGGAGGTTCGCTTGGCACCTACGTTATATGCTTTTAGACGCCTTTTTATTCTCCCAGCATTTTAACACCTAATTTAACTTAAATTTAAACCTTACTATTTTAATTCCATATTTTAACCTATATCAATTTCTGCTATGTGGTTTTATCCTGGTTGTGTTTTTTATATTGTAGTTTGTCATTGTGTTTTTAGACTGTTGGTTGTTTCATTATGCTTTTCATGGTTTTAATTTTTGTGAACCTCCCACGGAGCTTCGGCTATTGGGCGGTATAAAAATGAAATAAATAAAGCCGCAGTGTAGATCCTGACTTGGAAAAATAGTCGACTACTTCTCCTGAAAGAACGTTGCAGTGGTTCTTTGCTGAATGTAGAAAGAACTTGTTTGGGCAACGTCCGCTAGTATATATGGCTTTAAAGGGGGGATTTAGGGTGCAGTCCTATGCATGTTTGGACAGGAGAAACTCCTGCAACTCCCAGCATTCTCTAGCCAGGAACTGGTGTACATAGGAAGGCCTTTCCCACTGGAGGTAGCACTTAGCCATTAGGACCACTAGCCATTGGTAGCTTTGTCCTCCATGGAGCTGCCCAATCCCTTTTCAAAGCCATCCAAGTCGTTGGCCATCCCTCTGTCTTGCAGAAGCGAATTCTGGCATTTAACTCTGCACTGTGTGACGAATTCCTTCCTTTTACCTGTCCGGAATCTCCCATCAGTTAGCATCATGGAATGACTCCATTGGTTTCTAGGATTACGAGGGAGAAAAAGGTCTCCCTGTCCACTTCCTCCACACCATGCGTACTTTCGTACCCTACTATGATGTCTCCGCTTACTCACCCCTTTTTCTAAGCTAAACAGCCTCAGACATTGTAACCTTTTCTCATGGGGGAGTTCCTGCAGCCCCTTGATCATAGAATCATAGAACAGTAGAGTTGCAAGGGGCCTACAAGGCCATTGAGTCCAACCCCCTGCTCAATGCAGGAATCCACCCTAAAGCATTCCTGACAGATGGTTGTCCAGCTGCCTCTTGAAGGCCTCTACTGTGGGAGAGCCCACCACCTCCCTAGGTAACTGATTCCACTGTCGTACTGCTCTAACAGTCAGGAAGTTTTTCCTGATGTCCAGCTGGAATCTGGCTTCCTGTAACTTGAGCCCGTTATTCTGTGTCCTGCACTCTGGGAGGATCGAGAAGAGATCCTGGCCCTCCTCTGTGTGACAACCTTTTAAGTCTTTGAAGAGTTCCTGCAACCCCTTGATCATTTGGGTTGTCGTTTTCTGGACCTTTCCCACCTTTAGAATTTTCTTTGTTCTGTGCATCTGCTTAACAGTTCTTGGAAACATAATACTGGATGAGTGGAACTTTAGCTGGATCAAGCATGGTAGCAGCAACCTTCTTCAAAGGACATGAAGTATCTGAGGGGCTGCACAGGACAGAGTAAGCAGATACCTGCTGGGAGGCTCACAGTCAAGGTGACCGGCCCGCATCACCCCTGTCGTGCGAACACACATGTCTGTTTCACAGTCAAAGAGCACCTACCTCCGTACTGGTTGCCGTAGTAATCAGAGCTGACGTACATCGCCTGGTGGGAGTCGAGGGGCACCGTCTGGTAATAGTCGTCATAAGGGTCATACAAGTGAACCTGGAAAAGACAAGAACGGGCACGGCTAAATATTAGCAGCAAGACCTTAAACCCTAGGCAATCCTCCCAGAGTGCAGGACATGGAATGCAAGACAGGAAGCCAGGTCCCAGCTGGACATCAGGAAAAACTCCCTCACTGTTAGAGCAGTACGACAATGGAACCAGTTACCTAGGGAGGTTGTGGGCTCTCCCACACTGGAGGCCTTCAGGAGGCAGCCGGACGACCATCTGTCAGGGAGACTTTGAGGTGGATCCCTGCATTGAACAGGGGGTTGGACTTGATGGCCTTAGAGGCCCCCTCCAACTCTACTATTCAATGATTCTACTTTGTTGGCGGAATGCTCACTACTCAGCGCCACTATATGTGATTTACCCTTGCTATGAATCCGAAATTCCTTAAAATTATAGCTTCCAAATCGCGTGAGGTACTGGTTCCTCTCTGATCGGCCCTGGTTAGGCCTCATCTTTAGTATTGTGTCCAGTTCAGGGCACCAGGATGATCAGGAGTCTGGAAACAAAGTCCTATGAAGAGAGACAGAAACAGCTGGCCATGTTTAGCATGGAGAAGAGAAGATGGAGGGGAGACATTATAGCACTCTTCAAATACTTAAAAGGTTGTCACCCAGAGGAGGGCCAGGATCTCTTCTCGATCCTCCCAGAGTGCAGGACACAGAATAACGGGCTCAAGTTACAGGAAGCTAGAATACGGCTGGACATCAGGAAAAACTTCCTGACTGTTAGAGCAGTACGACAATGGAACCAGTTATCTAGGGAGGTGGTGGCCTCTCCCACCCTAGAGGCCTTCAAGAGGCGCCTGGACAGCCATCTGTCAGGGATGCTTTAAGATGGATTCCTGCATTGAGCAGGGGGTTGGACTCGATGGACTTGTAGGCCCCTTCCAGCTCTACTATTGTATGTTTCTATGAACCTTGGACCTGGGAGTAATTCCCACATCCACCTGCCAATGTATTGAGGAAGCTCTCCTCTGGATGCCCTTTCCTCCTGACACGAGGCAGGTGGCAGCCAGCAACAGAGCCTTCTCAGTGGTGGTGTCCTGTGGCCAGAATCCCCTCGCAATGCAGAGGCTTGCCTGGCAGTGTCTACATGCCCTATTTCCCTTGTCGTGGCTGCGCAGTGGCGCTGCGTTGTTTATATGACGCAGCCGTCAACTCAGGCCAGATCCACACCAAGCAGGATACGACACTTTTAAAACGGTTTGAAAACTGTCTATGGCGTGTGTTCTTGGCCCCAACAGTTGTCACTACTGTTATAAACTGTTTTAACGCAGTAGTGTAGATCCTGCCTCAGCAGGGGTGGGGGGTTGACAAGCCGAATGACCGCTGGGGCTGCGGTTTCTCTGGCTGGGAAATCTGCAGAGAACTTCTCACAAGGAAGCCCCTTGAAGAAGGCCTATGAAAGGACACAGGCTGAAACGTGTATAAATAAATCCTTTTACATCCTGAGGACCTGTTTCTCCCTTCTTTAGTTTGACATGGTCGCTTTCCTCCTTTTGTTTTGCTTGTATAGACACCCACAAGGTGATCTTTTTTCAGTTAAAGGAGAAGGCTTTTTTATCGTCCTGTATTGAGCTGTTGCTGGGTTTAATGCTACGATTCATTATTTTGTATTTTACGATATGGTGTTTCCACGTGGAGGGCAGCTAGAGCTACCCATCCGAAGACACAGTGCAGCTATGCTGACCTCTTCCCCATGAGTTTTCCGTGTTAAGAAAAGAGATGGAAGAAGCTGAATATGAGCCAACAGTGTGATATGGCTGCAAGAAAGGCAAATGCTATTTTGGGCTGCATTAATAGAAGTATAGCTTCCAAATCACGTGAGGTACTGGTTCCTCTCTATTTGGCCCTGGTTAGGCCTCATCTAGAGTATTGCGTCCAGTTCTGGGCTCCACACTTCAAGAAGGACGCAGACAAGCTGGAGCGTATTCAGAAGAGGGCAACCAGGATGATCAGGGGTCTGGAAACAAAGCCCTATGAAGAAAGACTGAAAGAACTGGGCATGTTTAGCCTGGAGAAGAGAAGATTGAGGGGAGACATGAGAGCACTCTTCAAATACTTAAAAGGTTGTCACACAGAGGAGGGCCAGGATCTCTTCTCGATCCTCCCAGAGTGCAGGACACGGAATAACGGGCTCACGTTAAAGGAAGCCAGATTCCAGCTGGACATCAGGAAAAACTTCCTGAGTGTTAGAGCAGTATGACAATGGGATCAGTGACCTAGGGAGGTTGTGGGCTCTCCCACACTAGAGGCCTTCAAGAGGCAGCTGGACAACCATCTGTCAGGGAGGCTTTAGGGTGGATTCCTGCATTGAGCAGGGGGTTGGACTTGATGTCCTTGTAGGCCCCTTCCAACTCTGCTATTCTATGATTCTAAGTGGTAGGAAACACAGGAGAGTTAGAAATGGATGACGATGACGTCCGGACCTCCCGATAAAATTCTGTGAATGAAGCAGAGCCGTCGCACCAAACGGGCCTCTTCCAGAACCACCCACGGACATTTCTTGGCTTCGCGTTCTGTGATGGTCAACTACCCTGGAAATGTGGTCGGAGGACAATACGGACCTCATCTACACCAAGCAGGATATTGCACGATGAAAGCAGTATATAAAAAGCAGCAGCCACACCAAGCAGGATGTAGTGGTATGAAAGAGGTGTATGGTCTGTGTCAACGGGCCCCAACAGTTGTCAGTGCACTTCAATACTGCTATAAAGCAGTGGTGTGGCTCCTGTCTCTCATATACCTCCTTCATGGTGCTATATCCTGCTTGGTGCAGATGAGGCCACAGAAAATAGTAAACACAAAAGTAAACAAATGGACCCTCCTTGGTTTTCCTCCTGCTGGAAACCCTCGAATTGCCTTCAAGGGGCATTCAAGAGGTCTTCAAGTGGCAGCTGGACAACCCTCTGTCAGGGATGCTTTAGGGTGGATTCCTGCATTGAGCAGGGGGTTGGACTCGATGGCCTTGTAGGTCCCTTCCAGCTCTGCTATTCTATGATTCTATGATTCTATGCATGCTCCATTATGCTCTCTGCAGGCAGCCCTCATCACGCCCGGCCACATCCAGGGCCAGCCACCAGAGCTCCCCATGGCCACTGCTCGTGCCACACATCCTTGGGACACGAGGAGTCCGGGGTGGGGGCACCTGAAGCCAAGGCGAGTGGCATATGCGTAGGGAAGGGATGGCTCACAAAGCCCAGCGTCCCCGGCCCTCTGACAAAGATGCTCGCCATACAAGGCAGCCTGGCTGATGGCTGCCAGAGACAGAAGCCCCACGCACGTGCGTCGTGTAACGGCAGGATCACAGATTCATGCACCCAGTTCTGGCTGTAGTAGAGAAGCCTGGGCCTGTCCAATGTTCTAACCGCTACACCATGCTGTCTTCCACATCACACGCCAGCATGCATGGGAATAAGGCAGAGCAGTCGCATTGCTACCCTGGCCGTGAGCTTTGACAGAATGACGAAAGGACGTTGTAGGGGAACCATCCACGTAAAGTAGGGGTGGGCACACGCAGCCCACGGACCACGTTCCCCTCCCTGAGTTCTCTGCAATCCTGTTGCTGGAACCACCGTGTGAAGAGGAAGGAGCAAATATCATGATGGTTTTGCAGGGGAAGAAGATGGTTTTGGTGGTATGATTTAGGCGGCAAATTCGGTGAAAGGTGTGGAATCTGGTGGGTTCGGGGGGGGGGCAAAGTGCCACCCCGACCTCCAGAAATTGCCCACCCCGATGTAAAGTGGTCTTGAGGGCAGGGTTGGAGCCTTTGGCTCACCGCTTAGGGTGACCATATGAAAAGGAGGACGGCTATCTGGTCAAGAGGGCAGGGTTCCTGCACCTTGAACGGTTGCGATAAAGAGGAGATTTCACCAGGTGCTGCATGCATGAAAATGACACCTGCTGAAATTCCCTTTTCTATACAACTCTTAAAGATACAGGAGCCCTGTCCTCCTTTCCATAGGGTCACCCTGTCACCGCAGCCTCCGTTTGCCAAAATCCAAGACGGGCTGGGTCAACGAGAGCGGCTATGTCTCTTCTGTGCTCAAGGGTGGCCAGCTCCCCCCCACCCTCCACCCCCACCTCATCCGGTGATGCAATTTAGCTCTTAATTGGCAAAATGTGACAACCGAAGGCTGAATAGGAGCAGACGGTTCTGCTGAACCCTCTTTCTCTCACCATCACACACACAAGAAGAGCGGCAGCCAAGGTCACTGCAGTCTCCAGGCTTTTTAGGGCCCGTGGGCAAGGCAAGGCGCCCTCCATGCCCCCTCCCTCAGTGGACCTTCCTTTGCACCGCCATGGCCCCCAGCTGCCCTTGTCTTGCTCCTCCGCCTCCTCCTCCGCCTTGCTCCTCCTTGCTTGGTTGACAGGCAGGCAGCCAGCAGCCTGGACCAGAGCGAGAGGCAGGGGGACCAGCTGGCTGCCATGATGAAGAGGTGGATCCACTCCAGGGGGCGCTCTTGTCAATGGGCCCCTGCTGGGATGTGGCCCCTCGGCTCGTGCCCAGCCGTGCCTAACCTTGGCGCCAGCCCTGGCCTGAGTGGTACTGACATTCTGAGATCCCCACCACATGGTCCACGGTCACAGCAGGGATCTGGCCACAACACTTGGCAGGCATGAGGTTTTGGAGGGCCCGTGGACAAGACCCCCTCCATGGGGCCCCTCCCCCGGTGAGGCTGCCTTCTCACTGCCATTGTCCCCAGCAGCTCTTCACAGAATCATAGAATGGAAGGGGCCTACAAGGCCATTGAGTCCAACCCCCTGCTCAAGGCAGGAATCCCCCTAAAGCATCCCTGTCAAATGGTTGTCCAGCTGCCTCTTGAAGGCCTCTAGTGTGGGAGAGCCCACCACTTCCCTAGGTAACTGGTTCCATTGTCGTACTGCTCTAACAGTCAGGAAGTTTTTCCTGATGTGCAGCTGGAATCTGGCTTCCTTTAACTTGAGCCTGTTATTCCGTGTCCTGCACTCTGGGAGGATCGAGAAGAGATCCTGGCCCTCCTCTGTGTGACAATCCTTTAAGTATTTGAAGAGTGCTCTCATGTCTCCCCTCCATCTTCTCTTCTCCAGGCTAAACCTGCCCAGTTCTTTCAGTCTCTCTTCACAGGGCTTTGTTTCCAGACCCCTGATCATCCTGGTTGCTCTCCTCCTCTGAACACGCTCCAGCTTGTCTGCGTCCTTCTTGAATTGTGGAGCCCAGAACTGGACGCAATACTCTAGGTGAGGCCTAACCAGGGCCGAATAGAGAGGAACCAGTACCTCACGTGATTTGGAAGCTATACTTCTATTAATGCAGCCCAAAATAGCATTTGCCTTTCTTGCAGCCGTATCGCACTGTTGGCTCATATTCAGCTTGCGATTTACAACAATTCCAAGATCCTTCTCGTTTGTAGTACTGCTGAGCCCAGTATCCCCCATCTTGTAACTGTGCCTTTGGTTTCTATTTCCTAGATGTAGAACTTGGCATTTATCCCTATTAAATTTCATCCTGTTGTTTTCAGCCCAGCACTCCAGCCTATCAAGGTCCCTTTGAAGTTTGCTTCTGTCTTCCAGGGTGTTAGCTATCCCACCCAATTTTGTGGGATATTCATTTGCGTCTCTTTAACGCCCCCCCCAATCTGCCCCCTCTTTCACCTTGCCACAGATTACGACTGCCTGTGAAGACAATTGTGCAGGCGAGCACACGCCCTTGGGAGCAGCAGGAGGAGATGGTGCTTTCTCCGGCGGAAGCAGGATGTGCCACGGTAAACAAGCATGATGCGACCTTCCAGAAATCCAATAACCACCAAGAGAGGGACAATACACTCCATTTGCCAGTAACCGCAGGAAGCAAGAGGCGTGCGCACCGATCAATGCTTCCCCACCCGCCGCATGGGGTGATGATTGGCGCAGCCGTCAGGGGAAGCAAGGAAATTGTCAGCGGTGAAACACAGAGTAGGAGGCCTACTCCGGCCTCCAGCCCCAGCCCCAATCCGGGCAGAGGGATTATTTGGAAGTGAATCTCGGTGGCAGAATCCAACCAAGGGAATTTTTAATTGAAGCCTTTTTCTTGGCAGACTGGAGGCAAAATCGAGTTCTGTACCAGCCTCCTGAAACTGGGCGCCCCCCCCCCCAAGATGTGTTTGGATTTCAACTCCCCATAATCCCCAGCCATCAGGGCAATTATGGGAGCTGTAGTACAACACATCTGGAGGGGAACCATTTGGCTGTTCTATACCGTAAACGCTCCTCTTCGGTCCCCACCTCTGCAATCTTGTTGTTAATCTTGAAGGGGAAGGACCCGAGGGGGACAGGAGGATGTTGAGGCCTGTGGAGGGAACAGTGCGGAGCTAAACAGAACCTCCATGTCCGGAGGTAGCAGGAATGCCTCCAAAGGCCAGGTGTGGAGAGACCGGGGGGGGATCTACACTATTGCTTTTAAAGCACTTTAAAGCACTTTGAAAACGTTTTGAAAACTGTATATGCGGTGTGTCCTGGGCTCCAACAGTTGTCAAAACTGTTATAAAGCGCTTTAAAGCTGTAGTGTAGATCCGCCCCAGGACCGGGGACACTGCCTGGATCTTGCCAGCCACTCTTGCAAAGAGGCCGTTGGGTGTGGACGGTTTGCTTGCTCTGTTCACCTTGACCTGATACGCCAGCTGCGCCCCTTCCTAGAGTCGGAAGACCTAAAGACGGTCATGCACGCGCTGGTAACTTCGAAGCTCGACTTCTGCAATGCGCTCTACACAGGGCTACCTTTGTGCATAGTCCGGAAACTTCAACTAGTTCAAAATATGGCAGCCAGGCTGGTCACCGGTACACCTAGGGGTGACCACATCACACCAGTCTTAAAATCTCTTCACTGGCTGCCAATTAGTTTCCGGGCGAAGTATAAAGTGTTGGTTATCACCTTGAAAGCCCTACATGGTTTGGGTCCAGGCTACCTGCGGGATCGCCTTTTCCCGTACAATCCGCTCCGCACACTCAGGTCCTCTGGGGAGAACTTACTCCAGCCAACAAAAACAAGGCTGACAGCTATTACCCAGAGGACCTTTTCTTCTGCTGCTCCCATTTTGTGGAATGGCTTGCCGGGAGAGATTCGTCAACTTAACAGTCTTCCGGAATTTAAGAAAGCCATAAAGACTGATCTCTTCCGGCAGGCCTACCCGGCTGAATTTTAAGATGCCTTTTTAATAATGTGGTGCTTTTTAATAATGTATTAGTTTTAAATGTTTTAATTAATTGTATGATGCTGCATTTGTGTTGTGCCCTGCCTTGATCTGGAGGGAGAGGCGGGTAACAAATAAATAATAATAATAATAATAATAATAATAATAATAATAATAATAATCTTCATCCACCTGTACAAACCAGCCTTCCTGTTCTGATCAACATGGAAGCACTGTTCTGCCGGCATGTCTACACTGACATTTATCCCAGGGTGGTCACAAGGCCGTCCCTGCGCGTCCAGATGACACACAGCTGATCCTGGGTGAACTGGGGACAAGCAATCAGTTCTCCCGGAATAGCTGGGACGGTTTTTGTCCTGTTTTTTTCTGCCGTCTTGGGACCATCCCAGGCTCCGCGGACGGTGTGGCCCTCCCTCCCGGGGTTTTCCCTGTTTCCCACAAGTAGTGGGGCTCAGGAAACGTGCACGGAGCTATGTGTGGGGAGTCTGTGGGCAACAGGGGTGAAGGAGAGAGCATTTTCACCATCTTTGGGACGGCGCTCGGCATCTTCCAGTACCGAGTCTTTTCTTTTTTCTTTTAACAAAATCATTCCTTCGCTCAGGATCGTGCCTGCGCAATTGCGCAAATGTCTCTTTTTTAAAAAAATCTCACCCCAGAACGTCCCATGCGTAGTAGCCACAGAAAGTTGAGTGTTACTTGGAAAAGAAAAACAAACAAACCAGAAAACAGGGAGAGGGTGCAGAAGGAAATGGCCCGCTGGTGAACAGCAGCATTCCTATCAGGAGGTGAGAATATTATACTGCAGCGTTGTATTGCAGGTGCAAGTAGATATAGTGGAGGCTGGTGGCTCCCATGGGGTGGTGAATCTGTTCCGGGTTTCAGTCTGAACCAGTCAGAACTCTAAAGGAGCTCTCCAAGGTGTGGAAGCACCTTGGAGAGCTCCTTTAAGAGTTCTGGCTGGTTCAGACTGAAACCCGGAGCGGATCCACCGCCACACTGACATGGGAGCCACCAGCTCCTTTAAGAGTTCTGGCTGGTTCGGACTGAAACCCGGAGCGGATCCACCGCCCCACTGACATGGGAGCCACCAGCTCCTTTAAGAATTCTGGCTGGTTCGGACTGAAACCCGGAGCGGATTCACCGCCCCACTGACATGGGAGCCACCAGCTCCTTTAAGAGTTCTGGCTGGTTCGGACTGAAACCCGGAGTGGATCCACTGCCCCACTGACATGGGAGCCACCAGCTCCTTTAAGAGTTCTGGCTGGTTCGGACTGAAACCCGGAGCGGATTCACCGCCCCACTGACATGGGAGCCACCAGCTCCTTTAAGAGTTCTGGCTGGTTCGGACTGAAACCAGGAGCGGATTCACCGCCCCACTGACATGGGAGCCACCAGCTCCTTTAAGAGTTCTGGCTGGTTCGGACTGAAACCCGGAATGGATTCACCGCCCCACTGACATGGGAGCCACCAGCTCCTTTAAGAGTTCTGGCTGGTTCGGACTGAAACCCAGAATGGATTCACCGCCCCACTGACATGGGAGCCACCAGCTCCTTTAAGAGTTCTGGCTGGTTCGGACTGAAACCCGGAACGGATTCACCGCCCCACTGACATGGGAGCCACCAGCTCCTTTAAGAGTTCTGGCTGGTTCGGACTGAAACCCAGAATGGATTCACCGCCCCACTGACATGGGAGCCACCAGCTCCTTTAAGAGTTCTGGCTGGTTCGGACTGAAACCCGGAGCGGATCCACCGCCCCACTGACATGGGAGCCACCAGCTCCTTTAAGAGTACTGGCTGGTTCGGACTGAAACCCGGAGCGGATTCACCGCCCCACTGACATGGGAGCCACCAGCTCCTTTAAGAGTTCTGGCTGGTTCGGACTGAAACCCGGAGCGGATTCATCGCCCCACTGACATGGGAGCCACCAGCTCCTTTAAGAGTTCTGGCTGGTTCGGACTGAAACCCGGAACGGATTCATCACCTCACTGACATGGGAGCCACCATCTCCTTTAAGAATTCTGACTGGTTCGGACTGAAACCCGGAACGGATTCATCACCCCACTGACATGGGAGCCACCAGCTCCTTTAAGAGTTCTGGCTGGTTCGGACTGAAACCCGGAGTTCAATCCTGGAATGTTGACAAATCAGTGCAGCTGCTGTTAGCAAAGAAGTGCAATCCCTGCATTGAACAGGGGGTTGGACTGGATGGCCTTATAGGCCCCTTCCAACTCTCCTATTCTATGAATCTATGATTCTAAGAACCTGAGTTTGTCATGGGGGCTGGGGGAGAAACCCTCATAGCAAATGCAAGCACAGCTGTCCAACGCGGGGGAGATAAGCCAGAGAGAAGGGATGAACCTGATGGAGCCTGAAGGTAAGAGAAGCCGCACTCTCTTGACGGGAAAAAGAGCTGAAAATAGGGGCCGGCTGAATTCCCCATCCTGAGCCAAGGTAGGCCGTCTTTGACTTCAGAACTCTCGGGTCTTTTGTCTCTATTGAGAGGGCCTGAAGCGCTCCAGCGACACGAGAGCGAAAGATCGATGGGCAGCCTGATTGCACTTATTGATCTGTAACTCGCCAGGCCCGGAAATTGAAAAGCGGCTCAGTTAAAAATAGAGCTGCTGGTAGCAGCAGCAGTGTGGGAAATGAGTCTGCAGGGCTTTGGTCAAGACAGTGTCTCGGAGGGCCTGGCCCTTGATGCACAAATACCAGCCCCTCCACTCCTGCCCTCCAGGCTTCATGAATGGCACGGTCAGCATCTCACTCAAATGCCCTCTTCGCAGCTCAGGTCATGCAATGTTTGGTTCACATTGAGGAGTTGTCAGTCTCAATTACATAGAATCATAGAACAGTAGAGTTGGAAGGGGCCTCTAAGGCCATCGAGTCCAACCCCCTGCTCAGTGCAAGCATCCCTGACAGATGGTTGTCCAGCTGCCTCTTGAAGGCCTCTAGTGTGGGAGAGCCCACCACCTCCCTAAGTAACTGATTCCATTGTCGTACTGCTCTAACAGTCAGGAAGTTTTTCCTGATGTCCAGCCGGAATCCGGCTTCCTTTAACTTGAGCCCATTATTCCGTGTCCTGCACTCTGGGAGGATCGAGAAGAGATCCCGGCCTTCCTCTGTGTGACAACCTTTTAAGTATTTGAAGAGTGCTATCATGTCTTCCCTCAGCCTTCTCTTCCCCAGGCTAAACAGGCCCAGTTCTTTCAGTCTCTCCTCATTTCGCCACCCTGTGAATGGGGTCTGTCTGACGTGTCTAGACCACCGAAGTTTATACCATCGTAACTGTGTTATTCTTTAAGGTTGCCTTTCCCAAGCCCTTCAGATGTGTGGGATTGCAACTCCCATGTTCCCCAACCAGCAGGGCCACTGGCAACTGTGAGGATCCCAGCTAAGGTCAGAGGGAACAGGATCATGTGGGAAATGACATCATTGTTCCTGCTGATGAAAAAGTGCCAGTGCTGCATCCCAGCCAGGCCTGGCTCCACAACCGTTGGGCCTGGGGCCCTCAGCATGGAAAGCCAGTGTTCTGACGCTGGGCTACGGCCCGGCTTCTTTGCCCCCTGAGCCACTGTTGCTTCTTTAATGGTTCCTCCCAAAATGCACATTTCGGAAAACAAAATGAAAATGGCAGTATTCAATCATATGCATTTGCTAATTGGTGGGACTTTTTCCTTTGTATCGGATGGTTTGTATTGGGTGACCCTATGGAAAGGAGGACAGGGCTGCTGTATCTTTAACAGTTGCATAGAAAAGGGAATTTCAGCAGGTGTCATTTCTATGCACGCTACACCATGTGGAATCCCCTCTTCATCACAACAGTTGAAGCTGCAGGAGCCCTGCCCTCTTTTGTACCTGGTCAAGAGGGCAGGGCTCCTGCATAGGATGACCATATGGAAAGGAGGACAGGGCTTCTGTATCTTTAACAGTTGCATAGAGAAGGGAATTTCAGCAGGTGTCATTTATATGTATGCAGCACATGGTGGAATCCCCTCTTCATCACAACAGTTGAAGCTGCAGGAGCCCTGCCCTCTTTTGTACCTGGTCAAGAGGGCAGGGCTCCTGCATAGGATGACCATATGGAAAGGAGGGCAGGGCTCCTGTATCTTTAACAGTTGCATAGGAAAGGGAATTTCAGCAGGTGTCATTTGTATGTACGCAGCACCTGGTGAAGTTCCCTCTTCATCACAACCGTTAAAGCTGCAGGAGCTATATAAAACGATCAGATACAAAAGAGGGCAGGGCTCCTGCAGCTTTAAGAGGGAATTTCACCACGTGCTGCACGCATACAAGTGACGTTCTGCACGCATACAAATGACACCTGCTGAAATTCCCTTTTCTATGCAACTGTTGAAGATACAGGAACCCTGTCCTCCTTCTCATAGGGTCACCCTATGCACACAGACACACACTCCTACAATATAGATTGGGGTGGGCAGAAAGTAGATCTCCAGATGTTTGGGAATTCAGCTCCCAGCATTCCTGTCCATTGGCTGTGCTGGCAGAGGCTTCTGGGAATAGAAGTCCAAAACGCCCGGAGACTGACCTTCTGTCTGCCCTGGTGCAGGTTGGTTATCCACCTACCTTCCTTCCAAATCGAGCAGGAAGGAGCTACTGGCAAAGGCTCCTCTCCTTCCATCTTACCTTTCCTTCGGTGCAGCCAAACAGAAGACTTTGTGTTATTCCTACAAGCATAATTGGACCAGGGCTGCTATTTTCCTCTCAAGTCACTGAGTAGTGAATAGTAAACCCCGGGGTCTAGTCAGAAAAGTCCTTCCTTCCCACCCCCAATGCTCAAACATTTAAACTTGCTCCAGAAAAGCCTGGTTTTGCATCTCCTGAATACAAATCCCGCGATGTTGTTCAACCGAACTCTCCTTGAAACTTGAGAAATTGTGCATTGCCCTCTGACTCTTCTTGACCACAGAGAGGACTGGAAGCCTGGAGAATCGCAGGAGAGCAGCATTGCAGCCCGTAAGGAGCATTTCCAGGGTCAGCGGGGGTGGGGGGTGGGGGGGGTGACAGTGAGATCTGCACTACGCAAGCAAGCAAGGCTCACCTGAGTCATTTTTGCCTCCAGAATCGCCATCTTCCAAGCTCTGTGAACAAAACCAGGGTAGCAGCAGGTAAGCAAATGGTGCCAACAGAGACAGGTGTTTGCTAAAGTCCCTCTTGCTCCCAGAGGCCCTCTCTCACTAATTCGTGCGGAAAGACGTGGGTCCCACCAGCAGTTCTACTCTTGGGTTTGACCCTGGATTTTCTTACTCTTCTTAAACAGTGTGTGTGTTCCAGACAGTGTCATCTTCCTCTTCTCACCCTCCTGTACTTTCCCACCACGTCTTCTGCCCTTTCTTCTTTCCACAAAAAACCCACAAAGGAGAAAAAGATGGAATGGCTGCACGATGGTCAGGGATTACCCAAGGATTGATAACCGTGCCCAACCTCACGCCCTCTCAACACATCGGGCTTCAACTCCCATCAGCTGCAGCCAGCATGACTAATGGTCAAGGATACTGGGACTTGTAATCCAAACCATCTGGAGGGCTCCAGGTTTGGGAAGGCGAACTCTAGACTGAACTATTGTAACATGCTGCAAATTCAAAGACTTCTCGGAAACTACAAATGCAGCCTCTGGGTTCCTAATGGGGATCCGAGAAGAACTCTGGCCTGTGCTCCAGCGGCAGAACAGGTTGCTGGTCTAGTTCCAGGCACAATTTATAGGAACACAGGAGGGATCTGCCTTATATGGAGTTAGACCATCGGTCCATCTAGCCCAATACTGTCAACACTGACTGGCAGCAGTTCTCTGTTCAGGGCTTCAAGCAGACGCCTTTCCAGCCCTACCTGGAGATGCCGCTGGGGACCTTCTGCATGCAAGGTGGGGAGTTCTGCCACTCAGCCACAGCCCTTCCTTCTTAACGCATACCAGACGCACTCTCTTGGCATACAAATATAATCCCAAAGGCCATAGTTCGTATCTAACAGAGTCCAGAACATCACACATCTGGAATAAAATGCACTCCGTTTGGGGTGCAAGGTGGACGGAATATACTGAAATCATAGAACAGTAGAGTTGGAAGGGGCCTACAAGGCCACAGAGTCCAATCCTCTGCTCATTGCAGGAATCTACCTTAAAGCATACCTGACAGATGGTTGTCCAGCTGCCTCTTGAAGGCCTCCAGTGTGGGAGAGCCCACAACCTCCCTAGGTAACTGATTCCATTGTCGTACTGCTCTAACAGTCAGGAAGTTTTTCCTGATGTCCAGCCAGAATCTGGCTTCCTGTCACTTGAGCCCGTTATTCTGTGTCCTGCACTCTGGGAGGATCAAGAAGAGATCCTGGCCCTCCTCTGTGTGACAACCTTTGAAGGATTTGAAGAGTGCTATCATGTCTCCCCTCAATCTTCTCTTCTCCAGGCTAAACATGCCCAGTTCTTTCAGTCTCTCTTCATAGGGCTTTGTTTCCAGACCCCTGATCATCCTTGCTGCCCTCCTCTGAACACGCTCCAGCTTATTTGCATCCTTCTTGAAGCGTGGAGCCCAGAATCTCAGGATCCTCTGTAGCCTCCTAAATCTTTCACTATCTTTTTCTGAATCTTTGAAGCAGGCACGAGAAAGGACACCGGCCAACGCGTCTGACAAGTAAAGGGTTGGGTTCCTTTAATGAATGGACCGCCCAGAGAGCTCTGGCTATTGGGTGGTATAGAAATGTAATTAATTAATAAATAAATAATGGAGTTGTCACTGCAGAGATCTTATCTGAAACTGTTGGCAGCAGTGTGGTTCCAGCGTCAGAAGAAAAGGAAAGGAAAGGAACCTCTCGTGCAAGCACTTGAGTCGTTGCTGACTCCTAGACGGACGCCTGCTTTCGCTGACGTTTTCTTGGCAGACTTTATAGCGGGGTGGTTTGCCATTGCCTTCCCCAGTCATGGTTACCTTTCCCCCAGCTAGCTGGGTACTCATTTTACCAACCTCGGGAGGATGGAAGGCTGAGTCGACCCGAGCCGGGATCGAACTCAGGCCGTGGGGAGAGTTTCGGCTGCAGTAACTGCCGCTTACCACTCTGCGCCACATGTGTCAGAAAGCCGGGAGAAAAAGTAACTGAGAGGGGCTAGAGTTGCCCTCATCACCAATGCAAAGGCATCACCCTGCTCCTGTTCCCGAAGCTCCTATCTGCCCTGCCCTATAGCGAGTGGAGGTGGCTCCCCAGGGGTCTGCCGTGTGCACTGATCCCCTCTCGGCTGCTTTAAACGAACGGCCCTTACATATTTTGGGGGCTGCTTCTCTGCATGTCCCACCGTGGTCTCTTAGCGTTGACTCAGACACGCGTAGCTGACTGGCCCTTCGTTCTCCATCCTTGAGGAGCAGCACAAGACTGTGTCAACTGCATTTGCGGAAAAGCATTGATTTGGAGTTGACAGCAGGCAGGGCCAACTCCAGGTTTCATAGAGCTCTTGGCCAAGGCCCCCTCCATGGGGGCCCTCCCTGAGTGAGTCTACCTGCCCAGCAGCATGGTCACCAGTTGCTTCTCCTTCTCTCCTGGGCCCGTTGTCTGGGTCAGAGCAAGAGGCGGGTGAACAAGCAGGCTGCAGTGAGGACAAGGAGGAGCAGGTCCAGGACACTTTTGTCAGTGGGCCCCGGCTAGAGAGTGTGGCCCCTCGGCCCATGCCCAACCAGGCCTACCCTTGACGACGCCCCTGACAACAGGTAAAGTGAAGGTTCCGTCTGCAATGTTAGATCTGTGGTGATCCATTCACATGCATATGTGTCAATGCGTCTATGTGAGCGAGCAATTTGTCAATAAGCCCTGGGACCAGCGGGGCATGCTCACTTTCAAGTAAGAATAGCAGTAGTAGAAATAATTATAATAATATAATAGGGTGACCATTTGAAAAGGAGGACTGGGCTCCTGTATCTTTAACAGTTGCATAGAAAAGGGAATTTCAGCAGGTGTCGTTTGTATATATGGAGAACCTGGTGAAATTCCCTCTTCATCACAAAAGTTAAATCTGCAGGTGCTCTGCCCTCTTTTAAATCTGGTCACTCTAGTATAGCTCCTGCAGCTTTAACTGGTGTGATGAAGAGGGAATTTCACCAGGTTCTCCATATATACAAATGACACCTGCTGAAATTCCCTTTTCAACACAACTGTTAAAGACACTGGAGCCCTGTCCTCCTTTTCATATGATCACCCTAAATAACAATACCACATCAAGAAAAGAGAAAAAGTATACACCACTGGCCATGGGAATCAAAGAACTATGGCAACAGGAAAAGGTCACAATTATTCTGACAGTCACATCAGTCACCGGCATCACATCAAAAAACTATATAGAAAACCTTCAGAGATTGGGCCTACCAAAATACATCCACACCAACATCCAGAAAGCAGTAATACTTAAAACATGCTCAATTGTCAAGAAATTCCTGAATGTGTTAAAGACAGCATGACTTGGCAAAGCCCATCATGTCCATCTAGAAAAACCACCATGAGCAAGAAAAGAGAGATAATCCTCCTCTTCCATATGGACAACACAATACCTTGCAACTGACCAGACATAACAGTCATAGACAAAAAAGAAAAACACACGTACCTCATCGACATAGCAATACCTAACGACAAAAATATTATAGAAAAGGAAGAGGAAAAGAGAGAAAAATATACACCACTGCCATGGAAGTCAGAGAACTATGGTAACAGGAAAAGGTCACAATTATTCTGACAGTCACTGGCATCACCTCAAAAAACTATACAGAAAACCTTCAGAAACTGGGCCTATCGAAATACATCCACACCAACATCCAGAATGCAGTCATAATTAAAAAATGCTAAATTGTCAAGAAATTCCCAGATCTGTAAAAGACAGCATGACTTTGCGGAGCCTGTCATGTCTATCTAAAAAAACCTGCCACGAGTGAGAAATAGATATTATTATTATTATTATTATTATTATTATTATTATTATTATTGCTTACTACACAGAAAGATGTCATTGTTTTTTGATGGTGTCAATGAGCAATACGCATGGGGGCCTTTAGAAAATGAAAGACAGGGCAGGAGGGGGGAGTCGGAGAATTGGCAGACCCATCATTCCATTTGACGGAATCACAGCATGTTGTAGCTGGATGGGATCCAGGAGGTCACCTAGACCAGCCTTTACCAACCTGGCGCTGTGCTGTAACTCCCATCACAGCCGCAGGCTATGCTGTGGCTGAGAATGAAGGGATTTGTAGTCCAACACAGCTGGATGGTGTTGGGTGGGGAGAATAAGGATGAAGGGAATTGTAGTCCAAGCCAGCTGGGTTGGGGAAGGCTGATGTGGTTTACTGGATGGAACAGCTCATTTTTTGCTGCCTGCCTGGCTCGTTCGTCTGTGGGAGAAAACAAGCCACCTTTTGTAGCTCCCAGCAATGCCGGGCCCACAGAGTTATGCAGGAGTGGGATACGGCTTTGCCCTCGGTCCCTCTCCCACCCGCAGGGAAAACGGCAAAGCCTCAGCCCCTGAACCCGGAAGGCCGGCTGCGTTGGCCCCTGGGAGGCTGCTGAGTACACAGATTCCGGACAGGGAGCGAGAGGCGCCTGGGTGAGTGGGAATGATCCCGTGCCCTTCAAAGTGAGCTCGCTTCCATCTGCAGCCTGTGGCAGTTATGACAGGACAAGCGACACAGGGAATGGTGATCAAATTTGCAGATGACACAAAATTGGGTGGGATAGCTAATACCCGGGAAGACAGAAACAAACTTCAAAGTGATCTTGATATTTATTTATTTAGAATATTTATATACGGCTCCCCATTGAAAAATTTCGGAGCGGTGTACAAGGTAAAATGAAAAGGAAAAAAAAAAAACCAAAATAAAACAGTTAAAACAAAAATTTAAAAAGAAGCAAAAACAGAAATCCAAGGCTGCATGTTAAGGAAAGGCTTCTTGGAATAAAGATGTTTTCAGGAGGCACCAAAAGGAGTACAAGGTTGGCGCCTGCCTGACCTCCAGAGGCAGGGAGTTCCATAGGAGGGGGGCCACCACGCTGAAGGCTCTTCCCTTGGTGGATTCCAATCGGAGGATGGATCTAGGTGGAACCACCAGGAGCAGGCCCTCGGATGATCTCAGTGACCGGGAAGGTTGGTAAGGGAGAAGGCGCTCTCTCAGGTATCCTGGTCCCAAGTTGTTTAGGGCTTTGTACACAAGTACCAGAACCTTAAACCTGGCCCGGTAGCAAATAGGCAGCCAGTGCAGTTCCCTCAGCAGAGGAGTTACATGCTGGAAAGCTCCAGTCAACAGCCGAGCTGCAGCATTCTGCACTAGCTCCAGCTTCCGGAGCAGCTTCAAGGGCAGCCCCACATAGAGCGCGTTGCAGTAATCCAATCTTGAGGTTACCAATGCCTGTACCACCGTGGCCAAGCTATCCCTGTCCAGGAGAGGCCGTAGTTGGCGAACCAACTGAAGATGGTAAAAGGCACTCCGAGCCGTGGCGGCTACTTGAGCCTCCAACGACAGAAATGGGTCTAAGAGTACCCCCAAACTACGAACCTGTTCTTTCAGAGGCAGTGCAACCCCATCCAGAACAGGCAATGAGCCTGTTTCCCGGACTCGGGAACCACTCACCCACAGGGCTTCCGTCTTGCCAGGATTCAGTCTCAGTTTATTGGCCTTCATCCAGCCCATTACTGAGTCTAGGCACTGGTCCAGGACTTGCACAGCCTCACCTGATTCAGTTGTCACAGAGAGACAGAGCTGTGTGTCATCAGCGTATTGGTGGCATTTAGCTCCAAATCCCCTAATGACTGCTCCCAATGGCTTCATATAGATGTTAAATAACATTGGGGACAGGATGGTGCCCTCCGGCACTCCATAGCTCAATTGCCAAGAGGCCGAGGACTGGTCACCCAATGCTACTCTCTGAAAACGACCCCGTCGGTAGGACCGGAACCACTGTAAAACAGTGCCTCCGATGCCCATCCAACGGAGTCGATCCAGGAGGATACCATGGTCAATGGTATCAAAAGCCGCCGAGAGATCGAGCAGGATTAACAGGGTTGCATTCTCCCTGTCCCTCTCTTGATAAAGGTCATCCATCAGGGCGACCAAGGCGGATTCAGTCCCGTAACCAGATCGGAACCCAGACTGGAATGGGTCTAGATAATCAGTAGGCTGAAGTGCTGGGCTGAAAACAACAGGATGAAATTTAATAGGGATAAATGCCAAGTTCTACATTTAGGAAATAGAAACCAAAGGCACAGTTACAAGATGAGGGATACTTGGCTCAGCAATACTACAAACAAGAAGGATCTTGGAATTGTTGTAGATCACAAGCTGAACATGAGCCAACAGTGCGATATGGCTGCAAGAAAGGCAAAGGCTATTTTGGACTGCATTAACAGAAGTAGAGCTTCCAAATCACGTGAGGAATAGAGTTCCTCTCTATTCGGCCCTGGTTAGGCCTCATCTAGAGTATTGCATCCAGTTCTGGGCTCCACAATACAAGATGGACGCAGACAAGCTGGAGCGTGTTCATAGGAGGGCAACCAGGATGACCTGGGGTCTGGAAACAAAGCCCTACGAAGAGAGACTGAAAGAACTGGGCAGGTTTAGCCTGGAGAAGAGAAGATTGAGGGGAGACATGAGAGCACTCTTAAAATACTTAAAAGGTTGTCACACAGAGGAGGGCCAGGATCTCTTCTCGATCCTCCCAGAGTGCAGGACATGGAATAACGGGCTCAAGTTAAAGGAAGCCAGATTCCAGCTGGACATCAGGAAAAGCTTCCTGACTGTTAGAGCAGTATGACAATGGAATCAGTTGCCTGGTGAGGTTGTGGGCTCTCCCACACTAGAGGCCTTCAAGAGGCAGCTGGACAACCACCTTGGTTGTCCAGCTGTTTTATCCTGTTTTAAGCGCTTTATCCTGGTTGCGCTTTTTATACTGTATTTCGTAATTGTGTTTTTAACCTGTTGGATGGTTTTTGTGGTTTTAATTTTTGTGAACTGCCCAGAGAGCTTCGGCTATTGGGCGGTATAAAAATGTAATAAATAAATAAATAAATAAATAAAATAAATATAAAATCTGTCAGGGAGGCTTTAGGGTGGATTCCTGCATTGAGCAGTGGGTTGGACTTGATGTCCTTGTAGGCCCCTTCCAACTCTGCTATTCTATGATTCTATGACTTATAACTAGAACCTGAGCCTATTCGTTATTGCAACAGGCAAGCTCTGAATTCTGAATTGGAGACCAGGTTCTGGCCTCCTGGGAGTATGTGCTTGCATTTGTTTTTGCAAGCGGGTTCCTATTCCTTAAGGAAGGGAGGAAGCAAGCACCAAAGGCGTTGATGGGCAACGCCTGGCAAAACCTCCGAATCCCGGAGGGGGGAGCTGAGCTCACATAGGCCATGCTGGCTGGGAATGATGGGAGTTGAAGTCTAATACAGGTCGGGGAAGGCTGGTGCACGCTGTGTCTTTCCACTCAAACGGGAGCGATGTGGCTGATGGATTCCTTGCAAACTGATGTCTTCTGAGGGGCTCACGGTGGTCCCAGGAGCCACCCTTGGGTGCAGCGTAAAGCATAGGGATGGGGTGGGGGGCGTTCAGGGAAAGATCACAAGGAGAGGGACGAGATGCCAGATTGGTATTGAAGCCTGTTTGTGTCCTGCAAACGCCCTCATTTTCTTTGCCAGCTCCTGGTTTCGGGGGCCCTTGGGCAGGACACCTTCCATGGGGCCCTTCCCTCTGCCTTCTCATCGCCATGGCCACCCACTGCTCGTGCTCCTCCTCCTCCTCTGCTTCCACTTGCTGGCTGGACAGGCAGAGAACCAGGGTACAAGGAGACAGTGGCGTCTCTGGCTCCTCCTTGTCACCAGCACCGTTGCCTGGGCCAGAGCGAGAGGCAGGAGGAGAAGCCGGCCACAATGCTGGAAGAGCAGAAAGTCCAGGGGATTCTTATCAGTAGGTCCCTGCAGCTGCCCAACCCTAGCCTACCCTAGATGCCGGCCCTGTCCGCCTTCAAAGAGCAGGGCCTTCTCTGCTGTGGCACCCCAAGTGTGGAATAAGCTCCCTAGAGAAGTCTGCCTGGCACCTACGTTATACTCTTTCCGGTGCCAGGTGAAGACTTTGTTATTTTCCCAGTATTTTACCATTTTACCATTCCAGTCTTTTAACTTTGCTGTTTTAAATCCTCATTTTAAATCCGTATTTTAAATCTCTGCATTGCTGCTCGGTTTTATTCTGGTTGTGCTTTTGCATTGCGGTATTATATTGTGGTTTTAAGCTTTCATATTATATTTTACGCTGGGCTTCTGCTTTTAACTTTTATGAACCGCCCAGAGAGCTTTGGGTATTGGGCGGCATAGAAATGAAATGAAATGAAATGGAATGAATGAATGAATAGACAACCATTAAACAGCCCTCAGCTTCCTTGTACTCACTTGTGCGCTTGCAGAGTTTCACAAATGACAGGGAACTGAGTACGTCATTTCACAAAAGCCAGGAAAAAACATTTGGGGGACTAGAGAGAATGTGTCAAAACTAGAATGCAACATCTCACATTCTTCTGCAATCGGGCTGCAAGAAAGGCAAATGTTATTTTGGGCTGCATTAATAGAAGTATAGCTTCCAAATCGCATGAGGTACTGGTTCCTCTCTATTCGGCCCTGTTGGGTCTCATCTAGAGTATTGCGTCCAGTTCTGGAATCCACAATTCAAGAAGGATGCAGACAAGCTGGAGCGTGTTCAGAGGAGAGCAACCAGGATGATCAGGGGTCTGGAAACAAAGCCCTATGAAGAGAGACTGAAAGAACTGGGCCTGTTTAGCCTGGAGAAGAGAAGATTGAGGGGAGACATGATAGCACTCTTCAAATACTTAAGAGGTTGTCACCCAGGGGAGGGCCAGGATCTCTTCTCGATCCTCCCAGAGTGCAGGACACAGAATAACGGGCTCAAGTTAAAGGAAGCCAGATCCCAGCTAGACATCAGGAAAAACTTCCTGACTGTTAGAGCAGTGTGACAATGGAATCAGTAACCTAGGGAGGTGGTGGGCTCTCCCACACTAGAGGCCTTCAAGAGGCAGCTGGACAACCACCTGTCAGGGAGGCTTTAGGGTGGATTCCTGCATTGAGCAGGGGGTTGGACTCGATGGCCTTGTAGGCCCCTTCCAACTCTGCTATTCTATGATTCTTTCCCAGAGCAGACACCAAGCAGGACTGGGCGGGGGGTGGGGGGAGTGGAGGAGGAGATTTTCACCACCCTGCGCACAACAAGCACGTAAGCACCTTTCGCTGTGACGTTTCCACATCCTGAGGATGTAGCACCTAACAAGGGATTTCCCTAATAGGATTGCAACGGGGGAGCATCACCTGGCCACTCACAGGCACCACGGCAACCGGCTTGCTTTAACTGAGGGCGTTAGCCCCACTGTGACCTCAGCGCGGCTTGACGCATTCAAGTCATCTTTAATTATCTGTCCAAGTTGCTCTTCCTGGCCAGCAGAGAAAGGATCTGTCACCTTTGGCCACAGCCCAGAGGGAGATCACACAAATCCAGTTGCACACAACCCATTGACGCCACTGAGCACGCTGGGCGTAATGTTTGGTCCTGGGTAGGGTGACCATATGACCGGGTTTGCCCAGATTTGTCCAGGTTTTTGATGACAAATCCGGGAGGGGAGGGGAAATCCGGATTTTTCCAAAGAGCAGCCCTAATGGGAATTAACAAAAATACTTCTAACTCTGTCATTTTTTAAGATAAAGACATGAAACTTGGCACGATGGTAGCTCTTAGGAAGGGCTTTAGTCACACCAAATTTGAAACAGATCCATTCATCCATTGATTTTTTAGGAATTTTTTTTAAATTGAGGTTTTAAAATTATTATTTTTAAAATCGTCATTTTTAAAGCTAGAGATGAAAGTTGGCACCTTGATAGCTTTTAGGTAGAGCTTTAGCCGTACCAAATATGAAACAGATCTGTTCATTCATTGATTTTTAGGAATTTTTTAAAATTTGAGGATTTAATTTTTTTTTTAATAAAATGTTATTTTTAAAGATAAAGAGATGAATCTTGGCACCATAATTGCTCTTAACAAGAACTTTAGCTATGCCAAGTTTGAAACAGATCTGTCCATCCATTGAGTTTTAGGATTTTTAAAAAAAGTTTGAGGTTTTAAAACTATTTTTTAAAAATTATTTTAACATGGCGACCATGTTGTCCTCCTTTTTGGTTTCCAAAATATGGTCACCCTAGTCCTGGGTATACAGCCGCCTTCCTCAACCTGGGCCCGCCTATTGGCTTTACCAAAGATTTGTTGGGAATATTGCAACCTCGCCTACATGTTACAGGAAGGGGTCAGTGTGGCAGTTAGTTAATTCATGGAAATTTAGAAATTTAGGATCTCTATAGCCTACAGTGTGGTTTCCTGTGATGTCTCCCCTTTTGCTCCTCTCCTTCCTTCGCCCTCTCTCTCTCCCTCTCTCTCTCTCTGATCTTCCACCCTAGCTGGGAGCACATATGTTTGCTTTCCTGATCCTGCCAATGTAATAGGACACAAAGAGGACTGAACAAATCCTTTTGAAACTTTATGCTGTACCTGCATTTTATATGCAAGAATACTTGTGAGTAAAACTGTTTTCTTTCCTTCACTGATTGTAGTCTTAGTTTGTTATGCTAAGATAGCCTGCGTACACGTGGGACTGGTAAACGCTCATCCTGTTTTGCCTTTTGTTTGTTTTTTCTATCTCTGCTAATTGCCTTTCTAACAAGAGGCATCATTACAAAATAATCCCGTCCAGATCTGCTCCTGGTGGACATGAAAACGGCTAGGTCTGGTTTGTTGATACGGATGAGCACAGCAGCCTGCTTTCTTGGGGCCCCTCCTTGGGGGCGCGGCAAGCGAGGACTGTCACAACGAGACCCTGCACTTCAACTTTGACCGCTCCACTCTTTGCCCAATATCTCGCTGGGATGCTGCACATGCGAATGCCTCATCGCAGTGATCCAGCCCTGGAATATTTCAGGCTAGGGAAAACATCCTCAAACACCGTGTTGTAAACATACAAACCTGACACAGGGTGCTGGAAATTTTTCAAGAGTTACCACATCCCTGCAGGAAATGGGTTTGGTTCCAAAAGGACCTCCCTGAGGGGTAAAGTTGGAGCAGCAGAAAATGTAAACAACATAACAAGAACCAGAGTGGAACCTTTGGCCAGCTAGATTCGAGACAGATACAAATATATGTGGGGAGGCACTGCAAGGGCACAGTCCTGGGCACGTTCAGACAGAAAGAAGTCCGACAATTCCCTACAAGTTCTACAGCATGGAAAAGTCCTAGAACTCCCAGCATGCTGGGAGTTGTAGTACTTTTTTTCTGTCTAAACATGCATAGGATTGCGCCCTAAGAGTGACCCGTAACCCAGCAGATGAGCTGGACTACAATTCCAATCATCCCCTGTCAGCACAACCACCACAACTGGAAGGTGCCATTCCGGAGAAGGCTGATATTATATCCTCTTTTCCAGTTCACCTCCATTTCTTCTGCCTTCTTTCCAGACAGCTGGGTTCTTAGTTTAATCATAAAAATGTCTTTTACAGCAGTTAAAAAATAAATAAAACTTTGCGTGGGTGTATGTGTCAGGGCCTAACAGCGATTTCTTGGTGGTCGGTTATTTTTATTCTCATTTTACAGACGGTGGAGCTGGGAATGGGAGCAGGATGCCGTGCTGCTGTGGGTTGTAGTCCGACACATCTGGAGAATGCTGGGTCAGCAGGGAGGCTGGCCCAGGAGGTCTCAGCAGGAGCCAAGGCAAGCCACCCTGAGCTGGCATGGCCCAGGAGAAGCCATCAAGGGAAGGGCAAAGGGACTGGAACCATTTAAGAGCCAGTGTGGTGTAGTGGCTAAGGTGTCGGACTGGGAGTCGGGAGATCCGGGTTCCAGTCCCCACTCAGCCATGGAAGCTAACTGGGTGACTTTGGGCCAGTCACAGACTCTCAGCCCAACCTACCTCACAGGGTTGTTGTTGTGAGGATAACATGGAGAGGAGGAGGATTATCTACGCCGCCTTGGGTTCCTTGGAGGAAAAAAGGCGGGATATAAATGTAATAAATAAATAAATGCTCCTGCTCTTCTAGTGGTTTTGGGCAGTTTGTCACCTCAACTGTCCATCTGTAAAATGGGATCCTTGTTATTCTTAATAATGCTCTGTACTGATCGCTGTAATACATCAGCCAGGGCTTTGGGTTGTGGTCATCGCTTCGCCTGAAGGAAGCATAACCCTGCAACGACTGGAAACAAAGCCCTATGAAGAGAGGCTGAAAGAACTGGGCATGTTGAGCCTGGAGAAGAGGAGATGGAGGGGAGACATGAGAGCACTCTTCAAATCTTAAAAGGTTGTCACACAGAGGAGGGCCAGGATCTCTTCTCGATCCTCCCAGAGTGCAGGACACGGAATAACGGGCTCAAGTTACAGGAAGCCAGATTCCAGCTGGACATCAGGAAAAACTTCCTGACTGTTAGAGCAGTACGACAATGGAACCAGTTACGTAGGGAGGTTGTGGGCTCTCCCACACTAGAGGCCTTCAAGAGGCAGCTGGACAACCATCTGTCAGGGATGCTTTAGGGTGGATTCCTGCATTCAGCAGGGGGTTGGACTTGATGGCCTTGTAGGCCCCTTCCAACTCTGCTATTCTATGATTCTATGACTTACACGGCATCATCCTCGCTCTCGGCGCAGAGCATGGTTTTGGATCCGTCCCTTTGCACAATGCACATCAGGCACTCGCGGGTTTTCCCTTCCGGAGGCGGAATGTCTAGAAGGCAAAAGGAGGAGACAGGTAAGAAAGAGGAGGCAGCAGGACACGGCTCCATAGACAAGTGGCCGCCTAGCAGCTTCTCATGTAGAAGATCCTTCAGGCAACCTTTGGCGCCTCTGCTTCACTCATCCTCAGCAGCAAGGCTGGGCCCAGGACTTCGTGAGCTGCTCCCCATCAGAGGAGTTAGACAGGCAGCTAGCCTGACCATCTCTAAGCCAGCTACCTGTATTCCTACACTACAAGCGGGACTGTATAATTCCACAGGAGTGCAGCACTGCTCCGATGTTTAAAATAAGCAAGTTTCTGGACCTTATTGTTGCTAAGCTAAGCTTGGAAGGGTACCGGCAATGCCTGGTGATGTCTCCGTGTTCAGACAGGTTGTTGAAATCAATATTTATTTATTTATTCATTACATTTTTATACTGCCCAATAGCCAAAGCTCTCCGGGCGGTTCACAAAAATTAAAACCATAATAAAACAACCAAGAAGTTAAAAACACAAATACAAAATGTAGTATCAAAAGCACAACCAGGATCATAGAATCATAGAATCATAGAATAGCAGAGTTGGAAGGGGCCTACAAGGCCATCGAGTCCAACCCCCTGCTCAATGCAGGAATCCACCCTAAAGCATCCCTGACAGATGGTTGTCCAGCTGCCTCTTGAATGCCTCTAGTGTGGGAGAGCCCACAAACTCCCTAGGTAGCTGATTCCATTGTCGCACTGCTCTAACAGTCAGGAAGTTTTTCCTGATGTCCAGCCGGAATCTGGCTTCCTTTAACTTGAGCCCGTTATTCCGTGTCCTGCACTCTGGGAGGATCAAGAAGAGATCCTGGCCCTCCTCTGTGTGACAACCTTTTAAGTATTTGAAGAGTGCTATCATGTCTCCCCTCAATCTTCTCTTCTCCAGGCTAAACATGCCCAGTTCTTTCAGTCTCTCTTCATAGGGCTTTGTTTCTAGACCTCTGATCATCCTGGTTGCCCTCTTCTGAACACGCTCCAGCTTGTCTGCATCCTTCTTGAATTGTGGAGCCCAGAACTGGACGCAATACTCTAGATGAGGCCTAACCAGGGCCGAATAGAGAGGAACCAGTACCTCACGTGGATAAAACCATGCAGCAAAATTGATATAAGATTAAAATACAGAGTTAGAACAGTAAAATTTAAATTTAAGTTAAAATTAAGTGTTAAAATACTGAAAGAATAAAAAGGTCTTCAGCTGGCGACGAAAGGAGTACAGTGTAGGCGCCAGGTGGACCTCTCTGGGGAGCTCGTTCCACAACCAGGGTGCCACAGCGGAGAAGGCCCTCCTCCTGGTAGCCACCTGCCTCACTTCCTTTGGCACAGGCTTACGGAGAAGGGCCCCTGTGGATGATCTTGAGGTCCTGGCGGGTACATATGGGAGCAGGCATTCCTTCAAATAACCTGGCCCCAAACCGTTTAGGGCTTTGAATGTCAATACCAGCACTTTGAATCGGGCCCAGACCTGGACTGGCAGCCAATGAAGTTATAGAAGGACAGGCATGATGTGATCTCACCAGCCAGAGGTTCAGGGCAAGCGGTTCAGGGCCTTTTGTAGCCCCCTTGCCCTCCCACTTGATTAGCAAAACAAGAACTATTTCCCTGCAGAATCGGGCTCATGACAGGGTGCTTCGGGATGACTTCCTTTGCGCACCTGGTGTGGTGGGGGCAGCAGCAGTGGCAGGGAGTGGGAGGGGGAGCGATGGCCTTGCAGCAGGCCACACAGGCCACCTGTGAGATTCGAGTGGTCCAACCTTGTCCAAACCGATAAGCATCGCAGGATTGTGCACGAAAAGAACAGGAAAAAGCAGAAGGAGCGTTTGCGATGTTGCATCGTTTAACAACGCAGGTTGCAAAAGCCAGCTTTTCTCACTGCACAGCTTGGGTGGCCTGGGCCGAGATGATGAGTGGGGAGGACACACAGGCCTTTTATCTCGAAGAAGGGATTTAAATGTGTGGCCCACTTCAGCCTCTTTGAGCTGTTAGAAGTTAGGGTGACCATATGGAAAGGAGGACAGGGCTCCTGTATCTTTAACTGTTGTATTGAAAGGGGAATTTCAGCAGGTGTCATTTGTATATATGGAGAACCTGGTGAAATTCCCTCTACATCACAAAGCTGCAGGAGTTATATTAGAGTGACCAGATTTAAAAGAGCAGGGCACCTCTGGAAACAAAGCCCTATGAAGAGAGACTGAAAGAACTGGGCATGTTTAGCCTGGAGAAGAGAAGATTGAGGGGAGACATGATAGCACTCTTCAAATACTTGAAAGGTTGTCACACAGAGGAGGGCCAGGATCTCTTCTCGATCCTCCCAGAGTGCAGGACACGGAATAACGGGCTCAAGTTACAGGAAGCCAGATTCCAGCTGGACATCAGGAAAAACTTCCTGACTGTTAGAGCAGTACGACAATGGAATCAGTTGCCTGGTGAGGTTGTGGGCTCTCCCACACTAGAGGCCTTCAAGAGGCAGCTGGACAACCACCTGTCAGGGATGCTTTAGGGTGGATTCCTGCATCGAGCAGGGGGTTGGACTCGATGGCCTTGTAAGCCCCTTCCAACTCTGCTATTCTATGATTCTATAATTCTATGAAATTCCCTCTTCATCACACCAGTTAAAGCTGCAGGAGCTATACTAGAGTGACCATTTTAAAAGAGGGCAGGACACCTGCAGCTTTAACTGTGGTGACGAAGAGGGAATTTCACCAGGTTCACCATATATACAAATGACACCTGCTGAAATTCCCTTTTCAATACAACTGTTAAAGATACAGGAGCCCTGTCCTCCTTTTCATAGGTCACCCTATTAGAAGTTGAATGTCCTGGGAAATGCCATTCAAAAGGGGGCAACTGAAGAGCAGAGAAGAAGTTGTCGAAAAACCACTTGGAGACCTGTTATGGTCGGAAGACGGGATCCCCGAGTATTGCAAATAGCAAGCTACAGTCGGGGCCTTCCTTCCGTCCTTCCCGAAAAGGGCCCAGATCCTGCACCTGCTGCCCCCTGGACTTCCTGTCGCTTGGAAAGAGAAGCAAGGAACCAGCAGCCCACCAAATGTGATCTCATTCAATAAAACAATAAACGGTGCTTTGGCTTAATCAACTCTACTTTTCATTAGACTGCGTCGAAAAAGTTGATGAAGACGTCTAGTCGTCATGTCTTTATTAACGGAGCTTTTTCATTACTTGCCTGGGATCATTGTCAGAGTCAAACGATCTTGTAATTAATCAAGGGGATGTTCTCCTGCTTGTTACTTTTAATTGCTGCGTGGAAGGCAGCTCGGTGTTCCAAGGCTTGCAATATGTGAACCTTCAGAAGAAGGTCGACCCAGAGAGATGGGGGAAAGCAGAAGGTGTGCTGTTGCCACCATTGCACTGATCCTGAAAGAGCAATAGTTCCGAAACAGATTGGTTGCCACTGTGTTTCCGGGATGAATTCAAGCTGCTGGGGTTGTCCTACCAAGCCTGAAACAACCTGGGAACCAGGTATCTCCTTGTACCAACCTGCCCGTGCTCTTAGATTTGTGGGGGACGTCTGACGCATTGTCCCACCACTGGGGAAAGTACATCAGGTGGTGATACAAGATAGGACCCTCTCTGTGGTGGCACCCTGACTTTGGAATGCAAGAGGTATGCCTGCAGCCAACATTACTAAGATCCATTTGTTTGCCCAAGCATTTATGAGCAGCTTGTTGCCACTATAATGAATGGGACTGGGTGTACTGATGAGTATTTATTTTCTCTGTTGATTTATTACTTCAATATACTGGGCAAGACGGACCAAGCAACGGACTCAGTCTGAGGCAGCTTCCTGTGTTCTATGACTCTAAGTTCTATGTCTTCTGACTCCACATCTGACGAAATGTGCATAGTTAAATTATGGAACTCACTCCCACAAGATGTAGTGATGGCCACCAATCTGGATGGCTTCAAAAGGGGGTTGGATAAATTCATGGATGCAAAGGCTATCCATGGCTACTAGCCCTGATGGCTGTGTGCTATCTCCAATATTGGAGGCAATAAGCCTGTGTGCACCAGTTGCTGGGGAACATGGGTGGGAGGGTGTTGTTGCACCATGTCCTGCTTGTTCATCGCTGGCCGATGGCTGGTTGGCCCGTGTGAACAGAGTGCTGAACTAGATGGACCCTTGGGCTGCAGTTCATAAAAGCTTGCACCAGAATATGCCAGAATATATATATTTTTACTGTTTAAGGTGTCAAAAAGTATTGAGGGATGTAGGTTCAGTTGTGTTATGTTGCATTTATTTATTTGAAGTGTTTTTATGTTTGCTCCTCAGCTAAAACAGCTCCCAGAGTGGCTTACAGACTAAAAAGGCCACCTCACACAAGGAAAAAGGCAGGGGGAGGGAAGAGGGGCAGGGACAGGCAGATGCTCCGTCTTAGGGTCTGCAGTGCAAAGCAAGACATGGGTAGAATCGGGCACAACGGTCCTGCCACCAGTGAAGATGCCACCAGTGGTAGTGCTGCAACAACGTGGCAGCATCAAGGACGCTGTTGCATGAGACAGGCAGACGGGGGCACTGAGCAGGGTTGAAGCCAATTGGCCCACATTTGATGACTCAAATTAAATCTAGGAGCCCCAGAACATGACTATTAATTTGGAAACTTAAATGCCACAGAGAGACCAGCCCCAAAGAGGCCACGCGTGTCACAACCCCACCACTAGCGCTGGGCGAGGTTCCAGGAGCCCTTTTGAGCCTCACGCCCAAATGTTTGAAAACATTTCCCTGACGTTTTCAAAATGCTGAGGTCTAGAAACTTCGTTTTCATAAATGAAAGCAGGAATGCCCAAAGCCTTGGCCGTTGGGGGCACAAGAATACTTCTGCAGATCATCTCCCACGGGGCAGCCCGAGACGTTTTGATGCTCGAGACGCAAAAGCCAAAAGGCCTGTCCGCCCGCCCCACATGCATTAACAGTGAAACGTGCGGGGCAAAGCAAAGAATCCAGAGCTGGAAAGGTGGCCGAATGCCTCTGCATTTCAGGTCAGTGGCCGCTGCTGCAACCTGAGCAACCGATGGGATAATTGGGCCCCTGGGAAAAAGCTGCTGACTCAGCAGCTCCTCCTGCAGCCGCAAGAAAACAAACAGCTCAAGACCTGGCAACGATCCCAGAGGCGCCCGGGAGACCAGGCAACCTTCAAAGACGACCAGCTGGACGGAGAAGGGACTGACACGCAGCCACCACAGCTACAACTGCTTCTGGCTAACGCCGCACCCAAAACAGAGATGCGTCCGGATTTGATGGCCTCGCCGTGAAACCCTCTAGAAGACTGAGGGGAGACACGAGAGCACTCTTCAAATACTTAGAAGGTTGTCACACAGAGGAGGGCCAGGATCTTTTCTCGATCCTCCCAGAGTGCAGGACACGGAATAATGGGCTCAAGTTACAGGAAGCCAGATTCCAGCTGTACATCAGGAAAAACTTCCTGACTGTTAGAGCAGTACGACAATGGAACCAGTGACCTAGGGAGGTGGTGGGCTCTCCCACGGCACAGGCATTCAAGAGGCAGCTGGACAACCATCTGTCAGGGATGCTTTAGAGTGGATTCCTGCATTGAGCAGGGGGTTGGACTCAATGGCCTTGTAGGCCCCTTCCAACTCTGCTATTCTATGATTCTATGATCATCATCAACACAGCTTAACCACAGCGAGAGAAATTGTTAGGGTGCTGCCCTTAAAGATGTAAGGAGGATGGGGGGGGGGAAGGACAGAGTCTCCCCACAAATGCTGAAGAGGGAAGCTTGGAAAAACCGATGTCAATAATCTACCACTGTAGCCCAAAAGCCCTCAAAAGCCTGGCGATGACACCGTTAGGAGAGCAAAGATTCAATCCACACTACATAGGTTCTTAATCTACTGTGACTGAAAGCTAGGGAAACAAATGAGGTAGCTGGGATTATTTTGGGGGAGCTACCCAGTACCCCTCGGAATCTTGTTTGATTGGGAGGAGACATTCCTCCCCCACATCCGGCTTCTGAATGAAAAGGCAGGTTTCATAGAATCATAGAATCACAGAATAGCAGAGTTGGAAGGGGCCTACAAGGCCATCGAGTCCAACCCCCTGTTCAATGAAGGAATCCACCCTAAAGCATCCCTGACAGAGAGTTGTCCAGCTGCCTCTTGTTGGCCCCCAGTGTGGGAGAGCCCACCACCTCCCTAGGTCACTGATTCCATTGTCGTATTGCTCTAACAGTCAGGAAGTTTTTCCTAATGTCCACCTGGAATCTGGCTTCCTTTAACTTGAGCCCGTTTCTTAGTTAGGGCTTCTGTGAGCAACGTTTCTGGACTCATATTAGGCGTGGCCTGGAATTAGGGTGACCCTATGAAAAGGAGGACAGGGCTCCTGTATCTTTAACAGTTGCATAGAAAAGGGAATTTCAGCAGGTGTCATTTGTATATACGGAGAACCTGGTGAAATTTCCTCTTCACCACAACAGTTAAAGCTGCAGGAGCTATACTAGAGTGACTAGATTTAAGAGGGCAGGGCACCTGCAGCTTTAACTGTTGTGATGAAGACGAAATTTCACCAGGTTCCCCCTTATATACAAATGACACCTGCAGAAATTCCCTTTTCCATGCAGATACAGGAGCGTATGTCCTCCTTTTCATATGGTCACCCTACTGGAATCCCAACCTTTGAAAGCTTATCTTGCATTACCATAAACTTAATTTGCCTAGAGAGTTTCCAACTTGTGGACAAAAGCATCATCAAAGAGCATCCTATCAAGAGCCAAAGCAACATTCCTGCAAACACAAGGAAATGCTAGGATCCCCAACAGGACTTTTGGAAGTTCAAACACTTCCCATTTCTGCAATTCAGATTCAAAGGACATTCTCTCTCTCTCTCTCTCTCTCTCTCTCTCCCCCTTTAAATTAAACTTTCACTCTTGTTCAAACATTTTAAAGCGAAAACACTGGAAAACGTAAACTATCCCTTGGCAAACAAAATTCAGGCTCGGATTATTATTTCCCACAAATTCTTCAGAGCCCTAGTTGCAGCCAGGGAGCAAAAAAACCCAAGATGAACAAATTGCTTGCAAGTTTATCGCATGACATGCATCAATAGCCTGGAATCTCGACCGTACGGGGACTTAGCTGGAGGCTGACAGGCAGCTGTACAACTGCAGAGGGTTGCATTATCGCCGCCGGAAGGCTCAGAAATGAGATTTGTGCTTTGTGAACCACTCCCCTGTTTGGACTCTTTCTTTCTATCAATTGTCTGCAAGAGAATGCCTCTTGGTGACTCAGCACTGTGGTGCCAGGCGGTACGAGAGCAACAAAAATACAAACACAGAGGGAAAGGGGGGGGGGGGTGAGTTGGAGATGTTGCTACTGCCAAAATAAAATTTAAAAAAACCGAGCGAGGAGAGAACCAGACCTTGCTCCTCAGCCCTAAAAGAGCTCTAAACAAATTGTAAGGCCAGGCTGCATAACATTGAGAGCTGGAGATCTAGGATTTAGATAGGGTGACCCTATGAAAAGGAGGACCGGGCTCCTGTATCTTTAACAGTTGTATTGAAAAGGGAATTTCAGCAGGTGTCATTTGTATATATGGGGAACCTGGTGAAATTCCCTCTTCATCACCACAGTTAAAGCTGCAGGAGCTATACTAGAGTGACCAGATTTAAAAGAGGGCAGGGCTCCTGCAGCTTTAACTGTGGTGATGAAGAGGGAATTTCACCGGGTTCTCCATAAACACAAATGACACCTGCTGAAATTCCCTTTTCAATACAAGTTGTGACCTGGGTGTGCCACGGCTGGTTGTCTCATAAGAAACCTGGCCAGGATGGGTTGTTGGCACGGTTAACAAACCACCCACAATCCTTGGCTTGTTTTAGGGTTGTGAATGGTTTGTTAACCGTGCCAACAACCCACCCTGGCTGCGTTTACGCAACACGACAAGCTGCGGAACACCCCTGCTGCAGTTTGCATATGCAAAGTCATGGTTGGGGCACATCAAGGAGACCTGTGGGTGAATTAACCTAGGGTGACTTATTGTGTCATGGGAACAGGCCCATGGGCTGAATTTCTGAACTCTCCTTGTGAACATGGCTATGGGGACTGTCATGGCGATCGCACAAGCATATCCACATTTACTACCACGCAATACTGTCAGGAGTCGCTGTGCCACCCACAAAGCCTTTATTCAGGAGACATGATAGCACTCTTCAAATACTTGAACGGTTGTCACAGAGAGGAGGGCCAGGATCTCTTCTCAATCATCCCAGAGTGCAGGACATGGAATAGCGGGCTCAAGTTAAAGGAAGCCAGATTCCGGCTGGACATCAGGAAAAACTTCCTGACTGTTAGAGCAGTACGACAATGGAACCAGTTTCCTAGGGAGGTGGTGGGCTCTCCCACACTAAGAGGCAGCTGGACAACTATCTGTCAGCTATGCTTTAGGGTGGATTCCTGCATTGAGCAGGGGGTTGGACTTGATGGGCTTGTAGGCCCCCTCCAACTCTACTATTCTATGATTCTAAAAAACAGGAAAAAACTCTCCGCACTTGTAGCTGATGTGAAGGCTAGGAGCTATCCTCTAAGCCTAACTAGCCAAATAAAGCAAGGCAGTTGCCTATCAACTAAATGGACAGTTTTCCACCATGCCCAACAGGCTCTTACTGGACTCCTTCAGGGAGGATCCTCTTGACCCAGTCTGGTGGATCGTCTCCCACCTCCTCCAGCTTAATCCGGAGGTGGACTCTGAGATCTGTCAATTCCAGTGCTCCCTGCCCCTCCGACAAAGACTGAGTTCCCAAGGGGAGGGAGGCGGGAGCCGCTCTCTCAACCTGGGCCTCCTGTTTGATAAGTTCCTGGGAAGATTCCTCCCTGACTCCTGGAGAGTCTTGGGGAATTTCCTCCCCTGCTTCCTGTCTTGGCTGGGCTTCTTCTAATTCTGCCTCTGAGTCTGACTGAAGAATCTGAAGCCAAACCAGGGAGCCCCGGGGCCCCATCGTAGCAGCCACACCGTACCCCCACTCATGGGGCGCACACTCACCACGGCACTCACGCCCCGTCCTGACGTCCCTGCAGTTGAACTTGATGTTGATCCGGCCGTCCATGTCGCGGCCCGTGTCATCGTGGTAGTAGACGAGGCTGCCGTCCACCCACAGGACAAACCAGCTTCTCTTCCAGCGTCGCAGAATGGAGCCTGGACAAGCCAGGAAGGGGGAAAGGGTGGGGTGGGGGTGAAGAAGAAGGAATGAAATGAGAGCAGAGAGCAGTACGCGAACGCTAGACTTCTTCTGCCAGCCCTTCTGCAGAACCAAGAGGTCACTGCGTCTGTTTATTTACATATATGCCTAGCCCAGCTCAATCATCCTGACCCAACTCTGCCGCAGTGAGTTTCTTGCATCCTAAGCCAGGGCACGATCCACTGAGAACGTCGCCTGCGCAAGCCCCGTTGAAATGAATGGATGAGGGCTCCGGCTATTGGGCGGTATAGAAATGAAATAAATAAATAAATAAATAAATAAATGAAGGTGAACCAGCTGAAACTCAGTCCAGATAAGTTGGAGGTACTGTGGGTTGGGAAATCAACTATTCTGGATGGAGGTTTACAGCTGGTCTTAGATGGGGCCGGTACTCCAGCTGGGGACCTATCTGGAGAGGATGGACTTTGCCTCAGTTATCCGCACACTAGCCACGGCCAGGCTGGACTACTGTAATGCACTGTACGCGGGGCTGCCTTTGAAGACGGTTCAGAAACTTCGGCTGGTGCAGAATGCGGCCTCCTGAGGAATGATCACATGATGCCTATACTGTGACGTCCGCACTGGTTAGGGTGACCATATGAAAAGGAGGACAGGGCTCCTGGTATCTTTAACAGCTGTATTGAAAAGGGAATTTCAGCAGGTGTCAGCACCATGTACACTGATGGTGCTATATAAATAAATAATAATAATAATAATAATAATAATAATAATAATAATAATAATTTGTGTATATATGGAGAACCTGGTGAAATTCCCTCTTCATCACCACAGTTAAAGCTGCAGGAGCCCTGCCCTCTTTTAAATCTGGTCACTCTAGTATAGCTCCTGCAGCTTTAACTGTGGTGATGAAGAGGGAATTTCACCAGGTTCTCCATATATATAGGGTGACCCTATGAAAAGGAGGACAGGGCTCCTGTATCTTTAACAGTTGCATAGAAAAGGGAATTTCAGCAGGTCCCATTGGTATATATGGAGAACCTGGTGAAATCTCTTTATCACCACAGTTAAAGCTGCAGGAGCTATACTAGAGTGACCAGATTTAAAAGAGTGCAGGGCTCCTGCAGCTTTAACTGTTGTGACGAAGAGGGAATTTCACCAGGTTTTCTATATATACACAAATGACACCTGCTGAAATTCCCTTTTCTACGCAACTGTTAAAGATACAGGAGCCCTGTCCTCCTTTTCATAGGGTCAGCCTAGGTTACCCGTGTGTTTGTGAGCCTAATTCAAAGTGCTGGTTTTGACCTTTAAAGTCTTAAAAGGTTTGTCACCAAGTTACTTGAAGGACAGCCTTCACCCGTATCAGCCAACCTGCACTTTTAAGATCAGAAAGAGAAGCCCTTCTCATTTGCCCACTGGTGAGAGCAATTAGGTGGGTCATCGTACAGGGCAGAGCCTTTTCTGCAGTGGCCCCACACCTTTAGCACAAGTTGCAATCAGAGGTCGGCCTAGGGTGACCAACTGTCAGGATTTCCCCGGATTTGTCCTGGTTTTTGTTCTTTCCATAGTGTCAGGGGGGATTTTCTATAATTTTCAATAATGTCCTGGAATGACACACCTTCCCCTTTAAGGCTGCCATTAGCATGGCAGGAGGGAATGACATGCTTTCTTGAGGCACATCATTCCCCCACCCTGAGCTCCAATTGAGGTCTTAAAGGGGAAAGTGGGTCATTCGTGGACATTATAGAAAAGGCCCCAATTGGAGTGGATGGTGGTGGTGCAGAATGAAATCCTTTCCCCTCCTCCACTCCAATCGGGTTCTTTAAGGTGGCGGGGGAATAACGTACTTTCTGCAGGACTCAGAAAGCTGCTTCCCCACACACACACACTAGGTGTCCTCTTTTTTGGTTCCCCAAATATGGTCACCCTAAGTAGGGTGACCATATGAAAAGGAGGACAGGGCTCCTGTATCTTTAACAGTTGTATTGAAAAGGGAAGTTCAGCAGGTGTCATTTCTATATATGGGGAATCTGGGGAAATTTCCTCTTCATCACACTAGTTAAAGCTGCAGGTGCCCTGCCCTCTTTTAAATCTGGTCACTCTAGTATAGCTCCTGCACCTTTAAATGCTGTGATGAAGAAGGAATTTCACCAGGTTCCCCATATATACAAATGACACCTGCTGAAATTCCCTTTTCTATGCAATTGTTAAAGATACAGGAGCCCTGTCCTCCTTTTCATATGGTCACCTTAACCCTAGGTCGGCCATACTCCATCCTTGCGGGGTTTTAGGAAGCCCTTGAGAACATTCTATTTTGCTCAGAATGTGAGTGCTGTTATTGCTGCTACCACCACTGTTGCTGTGGCTTGTTTTATTGTCAGCTTTTATTTGCTATTTTATTGTGTTTTATGTTTTTAGTGCTTTTAATATTTTCACCGTTTTTATGTATTTTATTGTTGTAAGCCACCTTGGAAGGACTTCTGCCCTAAAAGGTGGCCAATAAATATTTTAAATAAATAAATAAGTACATAAATGGGCTCGTTGTGCCCTTGCTGTATCCCCACTCTTCCCCGGGGGGCAGAATCCTCTGTCAATCATTCCACACACACCCGAAGTCATTTGCTCTGCTAGATTTTGTTTGTCTGTTAAAGAGACAGACTCCAGTAACAAGTATCCCCAGCCAAAACCTCCTTTGACATGAACAAAGAGGCCTGATGCCAGATCAATGAGCTGAAGAGCAAGAAAGAAGGGCGGAAGAGAAAGAGAAAGAGAAACATGCACATTTTGCCAATAATAATAATAATAATAATAATAATAATAATGGTATTTATTTATTTATTACATCCCACCTTTTTTCCTTTAAGTAACCCAAGGTGGCACACATAATCCTCCTCTCCATTTTATCCTCACAACAACAACCCTGTGAGGTAGGTTGGGCTGAGAGTCTGTGGCCTTAGCTAGGCCTAAGGATTATCCCAGGCAAATGGAGGGGTCGTCCCTGTCTGCTCCCGGGATCCCCTGTGCGTCATTTGGATGCAGAGGGATGATCCCAGGACAATCCTGGGATATAGGCCTGGTCTAGCCAAGGCCTGTGACTGGCCCAAAGTCACCCAGTGAGCTTCCATGGCCGAGAGTGGACTAGAACCCAGATCTCCCAACTCCCAGTCCGACACTAGCCACTACACCAATCCAATACATGTTTACTCAGAAGTAAATCCCACTGTGTACAATAGGACTAACATCAAGGTAAGTGTGTATTGGATTACAGTTTGATAGTCTGTTAACATAACAACGTCCCTTAAACTGATAAACACTGAATTATTTTTATTTTTATTACTATTATTATGTCATCATTTGTATTGGATTTAGTTTTGGAAGAATGGCAAGGATTCAGGAAAGGAGGGGAATACATTTAGAGAGCAATCCTGTGACCTTTGGACAGTGTCTGGAGGACCATAGGATAGTTCAGATTCCTGGATCTGATGCTGGAGGGAAAGGGGGCAATTCTGGAGGCAAGGAGGGGAGGGGACTATGGAGGCAAGGATACAAGCTATCCCCAGCCTTCTCCAGCCTCCTCCGCATAGCCTTAGCTAGACGGGCAAAAACACCCATCTAGCAAAAATGCAAAGCAGGATAAGGATGCATTTCAGCCTCCGAGTTCAGAGGCTGATGGGCCATCCAGATAGGATTGCACTCTTAGAGTGCAATCCAATGGATGTTTAGATGGGGGGGGATGTTTAGATTGGGGGGGAGGAATTCCCAGCGTGCCCCAGCCAGCCATGCTGATTGGGCCATGTAGGGAGTTATAGAACTTTTTTCTGCCTAAGCATGCATAGGATTGCGTCTTGAATAACTAATAAGAAAGAAAGAAAGAAAGAAAGAAAGAAAGAAAGAAAGAAAGAAAGAAAGAACTAATAAACATGAACTGCTGCAAAGAAAGGAATCGGCCTGCTGTTCTCCCTCGTACAGCTCTCTGGAGAAAGTGACTAGGAACAGATGGTCAAGCTTCAAGGGGAGCGGAGAGGTTTCTGCCTCAGTAGGTCCAGCAGTTATTCAGGTGGAGAATCCCCCAAGCAGAGCGGTTTGGTACAAAACGCTGCCTGGGCTGCAGCACTCAGCACACCTTCTTGAGCTCTACAGCAGCGGTCCCCAACCTTTCTGGCACCAGGGACCGGTTTCCTGGAAGACAATTTTTCCACGGACCGGAGGGGGGGTTGAAGGGATGGTTTTGGGAAGCCCCCCCCCACTCCAGCGTCCTGGCTTCGCTTCGGCTGGGTGGGCGCCCAGCCGAAGCGAAGCCAGGATGCTGGGCCGGGCGGCTTCATAGGATCATAGAATCATAGAATAGCAGAGTTGGAAGGGGCCTACAAGGCCATCGAGTCCAACCCCCTGCTCAATGCAGGAATCCACCCTAAAGCATCCCTGACAGAGGGTTGTCCAGCTGCCTCTTGAAGGCCTCTAGTGTGGGAGAGCCCACCACCTCCCTAGGTAACTGATTCCATTGTCGAACTGCTCTAACAGTCAGAAAGTTTTTCCTGATGTCCAGCTGGAATCTGGCTTCCTTTAACTTGAGCCCGTTAT
This sequence comes from Elgaria multicarinata webbii, assembly GCF_023053635.1. Classification (NCBI taxonomy): domain Eukaryota; kingdom Metazoa; phylum Chordata; class Lepidosauria; order Squamata; family Anguidae; genus Elgaria; species Elgaria multicarinata. Next base: position 133,493,171 of record NC_086175.1, read on the forward strand.
TCCGTGTCCTGCACACTGGGAGGATCGAGAAGAGATCCTGGCCCTCCTCTGTGTGACAACCTTACAAGTCTTTGAAGAGTGCTCTCATGTCTCCCCTCAATCTTCTCTTCTCCAGGCTAAACCTGCCCAGTCCTTTCAGTCTCTCCTCATAGGGCTTTGTTTCCAGACCCCTGATCATCCTGGTTGCCCTCCTCTGAACATGCTCCAGCTCTCCCGGAGCAGCTTCCGGCCGGGTGCACTGTTCCAAAGCTGCCCCACCCCACGTCAGCGTCCTGGATTCGCTTTGGCTGGGCAGGCGAGATGGCGCCCCGCGACCAGGTACGCTGGTGTGGGTGTGGGTGTGAAAGCAGCTCACCTGCACGGCCCGGTTCCTAAGAGGCCACGAACCAGTTCCGGTCCGTGGCCCAGGGGTTGGGGACTCCTGCTCCACTGGACTCAATGGGTTCTACTTCCACATGTGAATACCAGAAGAGGAGCAACCCAGGCCCAGGAGTGAAAGCCTGAAAGCCGTCACTTCCTGCAGCAAGCACCAATGGCCTGAGAAAAGACGGCAGCTTTTATGATTTTGCCTCCTGTAATTTGTTCTAGTTTCCCCCTCTTCTTGTTCTTGTATTTTAGTTGGGTAATCACCTTGCCAGCCCTGGCAAAAAGGTCGTGAAGCCAATGCAGTAAATAATGCAACGCTGTCTGCCTTGGGCCGCTTTTATAGATGGCTTAGAAAATTGCAACTGATGCAGAATGCAACCGCTAGACTGCCAGTTGTTGCTCAGCAATCTGAGCGCATTACATTGATTTTACATCCGCTTGATGCTGGTCCATTTCCAAGCCCAATTAAAAATGCTGCTATTGACCTTTAAAGCCATTAACGGCTTAAAAAGTTTGCCTTTGCCCAAACGGCCCCGCCCAGACCTTATGATCCGTTTTGGAAGCTCTGCTCTGCGTCCCGCCTCTATTGGAAGTACATTTGGTGGGTACCAGGAACGGGGCCTTCTCACTGGTGGCACTGCAGAAGCAGAATGCCCTCCCAGGTGAGAATTGACAGGCAATTCAGAGGGGCAATTAGAAGAGTTTGTTTATTTCATAAAAACGTATTTCATAATAGCCTAAAACCCTAACCCTCAAAATGGGGGAGGGGAGAGAATCAAGTTAACCCTTGACATAGTGAGGAAGGTAGAAATTGCGGAAGTTTGGAGAAAGATTGCGAACTTGGTCAGGGGCTGGTGACAGGGGTAGGCATCACTGGGTGCGTGCCGAGGCTCACACTCCTGCACAATTCAAGAAGGACGCAGACAAGCTGGAGCGTGTTCAGAGGAGGGCAACCAGGATGATCAGGGGTCTGGAAACAAAGCCCTATGAAGAGAGACTGAAAGAACTGGGCCTGTTTAGCCTGGAGAAGAGAAGATTGAGGGGAGACATGAGAGCACTCTTCAAATACTTAAAAGGTTGTCACACAGGGGAGGGCCAGGATGCCTCTAGTGTGGGAGGCATCCCTAGGTAACTGGTTCCATTGTCGTACTGCTCTAACAGTCAGGAAGTTTTTCCTGATGTCCAGCTGGAATCTGGCTTCGTGTCACTTGAGCCCGTTATTCCGTGTCCTGCACTCTGGGAGGATCGAGAAGCGATCTTGGCCCTCCTCTGTGTGACAACCTTTTAAGTATTTGAAGAGTGTTCTCATGTCTTCCCTCAATCTTCTCTTCTCCAGGCTAAACAGGCCCAGTTCTTTCAGTCTTAGGATATGGCTACAAAAAGAGACCCCTGAGCAAACATCTTTTTAGGTTGCAATCCTGTGTGTATTGACCTGTGAGCAAGCTGCACTGAACTCAGTCTGATTTATGCCGGAGTGGATGGAAACAGGATTGAGCTGCTAAGCTCCAAAAACAGACTGTGGCAAGAATCATGTCCTCGGTCACCCCAAAGACAGAGAGGCAGAAGACTGAACTTGGCTCACAAATACCTCGTCGGAACAGAACAAACACAGGAAAATGAAAAACTGCCCACTTCTCCATCTCTCAAAGAAAGAGAGTCTCTCATTCCGCCCACCCCAGACATTCCCAAGTCAACTTACTCTGCCTCCACAGCCAGCCGCACTTCAACAGGGCCATTTCTGCCGAGATTTTTCCACCAGTCTATCTGGGCAGAAGAACTTCAGAAAGAAAAAGGCAGACTATTAAACCATCGTCAGGGCACATCCCATCTCTGTTCACTCATCAGAGCTCTCGCCCCCCCCCCCCCCCAAGTTGTTTTAGCTACTGGGAATTTTCCAGCCACGCGCGTCAGAAAAATAAGAGTGGCAATTTGGGTCACTGGACTTCTAAATATAGGCACAAGTCTGCACTAACCAGATTTTTTTTTAAAGTGCTCCTCTCGAATTATCTCTGTTATGTAAATTACATGTGCGGGGGGGGAGGGGGGAGAGGGAGAGAGATGGTTTCCCTCCGTGGGATTTAGAGATTAGCACTCTGTTTCTATGTTTAACTGAAGCCATCCAGTCATACCTGAAGCAAAGAATATCTTATCGTGTTCCCGAAAGTTCCCACTCATTGCCTGTACTGAATGGCTTTAAACACCCGTTTGCCGCGCTTCAAAAGGCTGCACAGGGATCCTCGCTGTAAATGCAGTCAGACTCAGAAGGAGAACCCGGTGTTGGCAAGGCAAGGGGGAATAAACACCCACCAAGGGGGAATAAACACCCACCAAGGGGGAATAAACACCCACCAACTCCTTCCCATTCAAAGGCAGTTTTGCCATGTAAATAAACACAACCCAACTTAGCTATGACCCTTTCGATGAAATATGGGCCACAGCTAGACCTAAGGTTTATCCTGGGATCATCCACGGTTCGCCCCTGCCTGAGCACTGGATCCCCTGTGTGTCACCTAGAGGAACAGGTTTGACCCCTGGACAATCCAGGGATAAACCTTAGGTCTAGCTATGGCCACAGTCTCCTTTTTCTCGATTACATCAATGGTACAGATGCGACATCCAACTCTGGGTTAACTAACCTTCCTTTGACCACAGCAAATTGAAGGAAACAAGCTCAGTTCGGCATCTACAGAAATCTCTGTTTATGTCTTTATTAAGAAAGCTGTCTGGCTTGTATGTTTTTATTAACCGCTTTGTTAAATAGAGTTTAATAATAAATAAATAAATAAACACAACTGTTTGAAAACATAGGATTGTGCTCACTGGCATACACACACACGCGCGCACGCGCGCAGCATGAGTCTTCAGATGAGTGCAAATGTGGTCACAAGCAGATAACACAAGAAGAGGAGATACATGAAGCTCAGGTAGCTCAAAGAGAGTGAGGATTGAGGGGGTGGCCAGATCAGAAAGGCCAAGGAACACACAGGTAGATCCTGTGAATCCACAGTCCCCCATGCCCCCAAAACACACCTAGAATGTGGTGTGTGGGGGGGGGGAGTGAAATATGCCGGCCCCAGAGCTGGTATAACTCATTTACATCCTGCTGGCACCAACAGGAGGGAATAGGTTAAAGAAAAGGGCAAATAAGCCTTAAAAGGGGGAAAATGCTGTTCTTCCCCCAAAAATAAATAAATAAAATTCTTCAGAGGCTCTGACATTTTTATTATTATTATTATTTATTTATTTATTACATTTCCATACCGTCCAATAGCCGGAGCTCTCTGGGCGGTTCACAAAAATTAAAAACATTCAAAGTATAAAACAACAGTATAAAACCATAATATAAAATACAATATAAAAGCTCAACCTGATAAAAACAGCAGCAATGCAAAATTACAAATTTTGAGAACAATCCACCCCAACCAGTAGGATAGCTCTGTTAAGTTTAACATTTCAAAAATTCTGCTCAAAATGCCTGGGCAAACAGAACGATTTCAACTCGAAATGAAAAGAATACAGAATTGGTTCCAAACTTACCTCCTTTGGGGGGGGGGGGAACATTCCCAACTCAGTCATTTTAAAGCTATCTGAGCTACGACCCATCACTACATCTATCAGCAAACTAATGCCACAGTAATTTTGTAGCTGTGTTTTTTAGATCGTTGGCTGTTTTTATGCTCTTCGTGATTTTAATTTTTGCGAACCGCCCAGAGAGCTTCGGCTCTTGGGCGGTATAAAAATGCAATAAATAAATAATAAATAAATAAATGGATGGAATCAGAGCATTTACCACCGCACATGTAATCCTGAATCAACGGTGATGGGTTTTTCCGAACTGAAAGCAGGTAGATTGAAAAGGGGGGGGGAAACATTCCAAAAACAAAGTACAAGAGTATTATTATTATTATTATTATTATTATTATTATTATTTATTTATTTATTTATTTATTTATTTATATAGCACCATCAGTGTACATGGTGCTGTACAGAGTAAAACAATAAAATAGCAAAACCCTGCCGCAGAGGCTTACATTCTAATAAGATCTGGACAAAAGTAAAATATAGGGTTGCCATCTGACATAAACAGTTAAGCGGCGTTTGACTTGGTGGGACTTATTTCCAAGTAAGCATGCACAGAGCCACCTTGGATGGGAGTGGGGGGAAATGGGAGAAGGAGGAAAACGAAACCCTGAGCGGAATGGAAACAGAAACATTTGAAAATGCTCAATCAAAGTTTCTATCTGGGTTTATGTATGTAGGTAAGGACACCGTTATGTGGGAGCTGGACACACAATCTCTCTCTCTCTCTCTCTCTCTCTCTCTCTCTCTCTCTTAAAGCTCAGCTGCACGGGCAACCATCAAACGGCCATGCTAAACGCGAGCACAACTCTGAAATGGTCTAGTCTATTTCCACTTTGAAGTTATCTGGCCCGAGGAGACACTGACATTCTCCCGGGTCCAGCGTCGCGGCCGGGTTCTTTTCCTCGCCGAGAGCGAAAGAAGAGGCTGGATTCGTCCAGAAGAAGAGTTCGAGGGGGAATCAGGTCGATCACCTGCCCTTAAGCCGTCGGACGCCAGGCAACACCAAGCCCGGCACAGAGGCGACGGCGCAACTCCCAGGGCTGCTTTGAGGTTTTGCCTTTGCGGGGGATCTGGGAGAGGGCGCAAAGGATGCCCAGATTGGGTACCAGAAAGGATGCCCAGATTGGGTACCAGAAAGTGCTCCTCACCTGTGTCGGTTCCGCTCCTTCGCGACCTCCTTCCTCAGCAGGCAAAAGCTGCTGCTTATGTTTCCCCCCCCCCCCCGCCGTCCCGCCCCGCAAAGCCCACCAGATCAAAGGGACCCGATCCACCACCACCACCCCTTACCTGGGCAGCCCCAGCCGCGCGCTCTGCCGCCTCCGCCTCTCCCCGGACTCAAGCGCCGGGCAGCTGGAATCCCAAGCAGGCGCCCTCCCCAACACGCCGGCTCTTTTTCTCGCACAGCACTCTGGGAGTTGTAGTTTGCCAGCTGTCTGTCACTCTGGGCAGGGCAACCTGGCACGGACTCCAGCTCCCAGAATGCAGGAGGGGAAGATGCTGGCCTCCGTCCCCCGCCAGATCTACACCAAGAATATATATAACCCTTTTAAAAGGTTTTGAAAACTGTATCTGGAGTTTGCCCTGGGCCCCAACAGTTGTCACTACTGTTATAAACTGTTTTAAAGCAGTCGTGTAGATCCTGCCCAGGGCTTCCGCTGGACACTCTTCTTCCTTGCCCTGCTGTGGTCTTGTGCGTGGGTGGGTCCCCATTGCATCCACCGCCGGTGGGGGAAAATGTCCCTGGGGCAGGTGAAACCTCCTGACGAAGAGACCCAAAGACTCAGGCCGTAGCTCGACCTAAGGTTTATCCCAGGATTGTCCTGGGGTCAAACCTGTTCATCTAAGTGCCACACAGGGCATCCAGCGCTCAGGCAGGGACGAACCCGGGATGATCCTGGGATAAACCTTAGGTCTAGCTACGGCCTCAGCTAAGCCTTGCCCCCCCCTCCCCGGTTTCTCTGCTTTGCAAACGCGGACGGTTCCTCTGGCATCTGTATCTGACGCTTCTATGAATCTCAGGTTGTTTCTTATTCAGCAAAAAAGTTTTGTTTCGGGTCTATTGGACTCCACAATGCCTCTTCGATAAGGGTCTGCCTAACTTAAGGGCGACCCTATGAAAAGGAGGACAGGGCTCCTGTATCTTTAACAGTTGGATTGAAAGGGGGCTTCAGCAGGTGACATTCCCTCTTCATCACCACAGTTAAAGCTGCAGGAGCCCTGCCCTCTTGTATTTGGTCACTGTAGTATACCTCCTGCAGCTTTAACTGTGGTGATGAAGAGGGAATGTCACCAAGTGCTGCATGCATACAAATGACCCCTGCTGAAATTCCCTTTCCTATACAGCTGTTAAAGATACAGGAGCCCTGTCTTCCTTTCTGTATGGTCACCCTATCTAACTTGCACAATTGCTGGAGATGTAATGCATCTAATGCTTCCTTAACTCATCTGTTTTGGCAATGTCCCATAGTCGCCCATTTTGGGGAGGAGGTTATAATAAGGATGAACTTTGTACTGAAACAATCTATAACATGGAACAATGTCCAAGTCTTCCTAAATTACCTACCGGCTTCTTGGAAGTTATCACATGGTCAGTACAGATGGATCTTCAGAGCCCTTATGACAGCCAAAAGACTTATACTATCACATTGGAAGGACAAATCCATACCTCTCATAATGCAATGGGTCGAGGACCTAATAACATTATCAACTTTTGAACGGGAGTTACATAGACGCAACTTGCAAATGGATAAATACATGGATATCTGGTCTGCTTTTCCTGAAACCTCCGTATAATTCTCCCTTCCCCCCCCTTCTTTTTTAATGAACGGTACACATGATGGAAATTGACGATAATCCTATATACGTAATGTATGGGTTATTTTTTCCCCTCGTTTTCACGATTGTATTTTCTGTTCTGTTGATATTCACAATATAAAAAACAACAACTTTGCCTCTTTGGATGGCGTGGCCGTGGCAGGGAAAAAGCCCCCATGAATCCTCTCCAGGATTCAGTCAGAACCTTCGGTCCTTACTCACCTCTAGAATGCAGCTCCTGAGCAAGTCTCTGAAACTGAATTTAGCCCTTGAGATGTAAGAGGTTCCCCAGCCCAGGAATACGTGTTTCCCTATGGACCCAAGTACTAGGTGCGATAGACGTTGAAGCAATCCCTAACATATATAATGATAGTATCAAACTTTTGTTAAGAGCAGCAAAAGTCCAGGTAGAGTGTTCCTGGAAAGGCACCCACGTAAAACGGTGATTTGACAAATAGCTTCATCACACCAGGGTTATACTGTGCAATCACTGCGAATTGCATGCAAAGGACTCTGAAGTTTCCCAGCTTATAATCTGCTTTGGCTGTGAAGTACTCCCATGCATCCTGCTTTAATTGTGCTTCTTAGCCAAAAGACCCGACCTATTTTGCTACTAGTTTTAGAGCAAATCTTTTGTTGTTTTCTGAGCGGCCACTGGGGGCGCAGGAGGATGATTTGATATGTTTAAAGTACAAATTAAACAAATGCTTACATCTGCGTAAGTTTTAAAGATAAAGACATTAAAATTGGCACAGTAATAGATATTAAGGAGGGCTTTAAGCATACCAAATTTGAATTGGATTGGGTCATCCATTGATTTTTTAATGATTTTTTTTCATTTCTCCCCCTTAAACCCTTTCCTGGTATGCAAAGGATCTTAGGAGCGCTGCCGCCCGGGGTGTGATTTAGCTAACAATGACGACGACGACAGCTTTACGCTATGGGGAAAATTCGAGGGAAACAGGTGCGTGGGATGAATCCGAAAGTGAGGGAACTAATGCGTACAGGTGAAATATCCATCCAGATTAAAGCAGCTGTACATCCAAATTTCAAAGGTGATGTTCTTAGAACATTATTTTCCCTTTTTGACACATGTCGATAAAAAGAAGAAAACAGATGCAGTAGTAAATATGGAGATGGAGTTCCACATTTATTTGATGAGTTCCCCCCTAAGTTATACAGATCTAGAAAGAAAGAGATGGGTCAGGTGATGAAAAGTGATGTGATCATATTAGACATCTTGAGATTTTATTTATTTATTTATTTATTGCACTTATATACTGCTCCCATAGCCAGGGCTCTCTGTGCGGTTTACAGAAATTCTAAAATTGAGATAAAAACGAGTATACAAAATTTAAAATTCTAAAACACAGAACATACACCCATAACGCCTTAAAAAAACCTAAACATGTGGGTGATTAAGATGTGCCACCATATGCCTGGGCAAAGAGGAAAGTCTTAACCTGATGCCAGAAAGATAGCAGCGTTGGTGCCAGGTGAGCCTCATCAGGGAGATCGTTCCACAGTCTGGGGGCCACCACCGAAAAGGCCCTGTCCCTCGTTGCCACACTCCGAGCCTCTCTCGGAGTAGGCACCCGGAGGAGGACCTTAGATGTTGAACGTAGTGACCGGGTATATTCACGTCGGGAGAGGCATTCCGTCAGGTATTGTGGTCCCAAGCAATGTAAGGCTTTATAGGTCAAAACCAGCACCTTGAATTGGGCTCGGAAACATACAGGCAGCCAGTGCAAGTGGACCAGAGCTGGTGTTATATGGTCGAACCTTCTGGTTCCCGAAATCAAGAGATGTGTGGGCGGCCATCCCAGTTTCTTCCCAGCTCCTCGCAAGTAGATGCAAGGAACTGGGAACCGGTTGGGAACCATTGGGCGCGGAAACGTTGGGCGTGGGACGGAGGGGTGGGATCTTTTTATTAAAAAAATGTACGTTTTCGATGGACGCTCGTGTGCTCATTTTCAATAAAAAAAAAACCAACCCAAAATGGCAGGCATGACGCCCTCTTCCTCCTGGGACGTCGCACGCCGTGTTTGGACTGAGGGGAAGGATCTCACGATCACCCTATCATAGAATCATCGAATCATAGAATAGCAGAGCTGGAAGGGGCCTACAAGGCCATCGACTCCAACCCCCTGCTCAAGGCAGGAATCCACCCTAAAGCATCCCTGACAGAGGGTTGTCCAGCTGCCTCTTGAAGGCTTCTAGTGTGGGAGAGCCCACAACCTCCCTAGGTAACTGATTCCATTGATGTACTACTCTAGCAGTCAGGAAGTTTTCCTGATGTCCAGCTGGCATCTGGCTTCCTGTAACTTGAGCCCGTTATTCCATGTCCTGCACTCTGGGAGGATCGAGAAGAGGTCCTGGCCCTCCTCTGTGTGACAACCTTTTATGTATTTGAAGAGTGCTCTCATGTCTTCCCTCAATCTTCTCTTCTCCAGGCTAAACCTGCCCAGTTCTTTCAGTCTCTCTTCATAGGACTTTGTTTCCAGACCCCTGATCATCCTGGTTGAGATCCTTCCCCCTTCCCTCCCATGCCCTTACAGCAGTGGTTCTCAACCTGGGGCACTCCAGATGTGTTGGACTGCATCTCCCAGAATGCCCCAGCCAGCAGAGCTGGCTGGGGCATTCTGGGAGTTGTAGTCCAACACATCTGGAGCGCCCCAGGTTGAGAAAGGCTGCCTTACAGTGTCTTTGTAAAAATCTGGACAGGGTTGCAGTAGCAAGCATACAGGCAGGCCCTAGCTCCTCATAGATGACGGCTCAGCCAATCAGAAGAAGCCAGCATACGGAAACCAGGGGTCCATTCAATAAAATGCTGTAGGATGCCAACATATGAGCAATTTCCCCGTCAGTTTACTGGCGGAACTTTGACTGAGGCCATAGCTAGACCTAAGGTTTATCCCTGGATCGTCCAGGGGTCAAACCTGTTCCTCTAGGTGACACACAGGGGATCCAGCGCTCAGGCAGGGGCGAACCCTGGATGATCCCAGGATAAACCTTAGGTCTAGCTGTGGCCTTAGACGCCCTTGTAAATGCATCACAGACCAGGAGTCAAGGTCCCCCTGAGCACAATTTACAGCTCCTGCTTGAAAAATGCATGAGGGTTGCTGACCATTTTTTATCCAGCCTTGTGACTGGGCTATTTCTCTCTCTCCTCTGGAATGTATGGAGCGAACGTACTTGTACCACTCTCTTTCACTGAAGAGCAACGGTGTTAAAGGGAGAATTTACTGCAGTGCTAATCACGCCCTTCTCAGACATCAGAAGGGCAGCTATCAGCTTATCTGCTTATTTACAGTGTGGGAGAAATGAGGCTCCAGAAAAATCTGCATTTTCATCCTCTGGAGCCTCAAGCCCTTTCAACACCAGCTATTTTGCCAGGGATCATCTCGTAATCATCCCTGTTGTGTGTCCAAATGATGCACAGGGGATCCCAGGATCAGGGAGAGATGATCCCTCCTTTTCTCCGGGATAACTGAGACCTCAGTTATCCCGGTTTTACATGTGGTCCCAGGACGATCCTGAGGACCGCGGGCAGTGTGGGCGCCCATCCCAGCTTCTTCCTTCTTTCTCATGAGTAGTGGGTGCCATCAGAGGGAATGAGCCGGGACGGGGGGAGCCCAGGGTCCTCGGGGGTGGGGTGGGGTATTTTTGTATGTTTTTTCTGATCTTTTAATTTTCACTGGAGCGCAAGTGCGCTCTAGCTCTGACCTTTTTTTAAAAAAATAAATAACGGCCTATTTAGACAGAGGCCGGCGATCCCAGAAGCAGGTAAGTCCGGGATCGCCCCCACTCCCTCCCTCTACACCCATAGGAGTGGAAAGGGCCTCAGTCTACATGAGCGATGGAGGGATTTTGTAAAATCCGTTCTGTGCTGCACGGATTGTCAGGCGTCTTTCGTTCCATCATCTGCTCATTGATGGAATCAATTTTTTTCTTTTAACCAGAATTTCGTTCTGCATGCTCTAATGCACACCGGCAAATGTGCATTAGTTAATGCAAATTAGCACCTTCAGAATGATGCGAATGAGTGCAACAGAGTGAAATTTAATAGGGATAAATGCCAAGTTCTACATCTAGGAAATAGAAACCGAACGCACAGTTACAGGATGGGGATACTTGGCTCAGCAATACTACAAACGAGAAGGATCTTGGAATTGTTGTAGATCACAAGCTGAATATGAGCCAACAGTGCAATGTGGCTGCAAGAAAGGCAAATGCTATTTTGGGCTGCATTAATAGAAGTATAGCTTCCAAATCACGTGAGGTCCTGGTTCCTCTCTATTTGGCCCTGGTTAGGCCTCATCTAGAGTATTGCATCCAGTTCTGGGCTCCACAATTCAAGAAGGACTCAGACAAGCTGGAGCGTGTTCAGAGGAGGGCAACCAGGATGATCAGGGGTCTGGAAACAAAGCCCTCAGACATCTCTAGACTACAGACAAACTCTTCTCGTTTCCTGGGGGGGATCTACACTACTGCTTTAAAGCGCTTTATAACAGTTTTGACCACTGTTGGGCCCAGGACACACTGCATATACAGGTTTCAAAATGTTTTCAAAGCGCTTTAAAGCGCTTTAATGCGCTTTAAAAGCAGTAGTGTAGATCCCCCCCAGGTGAAAATCGAATGTGCTGATTTTCAGGCTGGAAGAGATTTCAATGAGAAAGGGAAGGAGCAGGGTGTGTGTGTGTATTTGCGCAAGTGCAATTGCACCATGCTTGGCAGGAGCTGAGGGTGCAATGGATTCTCCTTCCTACTGAGAAGCCACAGACAAACCACACATATCAGGGGTTTGGGAGAAAATCCAGGGTTGCCAACTGACCAGGAGGGTGGAGAACTCCTACCCCCGTACCTTTTACAGAAGCTTCATCAGTAGGTGGTGATGTTTTGTGTGACATGGAGATAAACATGCACGACCACTTGCTAATATCTGATGGACAAGTTGGTCTTAAAGGCATGGGAGCTGGGGAGGGTTAAAAAGGTGGCAATCTTTGGAAATGGCTTCCATATGAAAGGATGTTGGATTAAGGCAAGGCTCAGTTCTAGCACTTTTCTTTTCGGAAATCAACCACTTCTTTTAGCTGTTATAAGTCCGTTGACAATTTAGCTATTAGCTATTCATCTACGTTGCTTGTGCAGTTAGAGTGACCATATGGAAAGGAGGACAGGGCTCCAGCATCGTTAACAGTTGAATAGAAAAGGGAATTTCAGCAGGTGTCATTTGTAGGCATGCAGCACCTGGTGAAGTTCCCTCTTCATCACAACCATTAAAGCTGCAGGAGCTATACTAGAGTGACCAGATACAAAAGAGGGCAGGGCTCTTGCAGCTTTTACGGTTGTGATGAAGAGGGAACTTCACCAGGTGCTGCATGCCTACAAATGACACCTGCTGAAATTCGCTTTTCTCTACAACTGCTAAAGATGCAGGAGCCCTGTCCTCCTTTCCGTATGGTCACTCTACTCGTGCTTGTATTGCCAGTCTTCCAACGCATGAAGACCCTCTCTAGCGGTTCAGTTAACAGCAGACAGGTGTTGTCGCTGGTAGCACACCCATCATGGCCATCGACCTCCATGCCCCTGTTGTTCTAAAAATGAGGCCCCCTCACTGGAGTCATAAGAACCTAAGAACCTAAGAAGAGCCGTGCTGGATCCAACCCAGGGTCCATCTAGTCCAGCACTCTGTTCACACAGTGGCCAACCAGCCATCGGCCAGGGACCAACAAGGAGGACATGGTGCAACAGCACCCTCCCGCCCATGTTCCCCAGCAACTGGTGTACACAGGCTTACTGCCTCAAATACTGAAGATAGCACACAACCATCAGGGCTAGTAGCCATGGATAGCCTTCGCCTCCAGGAATTGATCCAACCCCCTTTTAAAGCTATCCAGATTGGTGGCCATCACTACATCTTGTGGTAGTGAGTTCCATAATTTAACTATGCTAGGGTGACCCTATGAAAAGGACAGGGCTCCTGTATCTTTAACAGTTGTATTGAAAAGGAAATTCCAGCAGGTGTCCTTTGTATATATGGAGAACCTGGTGAAATTCCCTCTTCATCACCACAGTGAAAGCTGCAGGTGCCCTGCCCTCTTTTAAAGCTGGTCACTCTAGTATAGCTCCTGCAGCTTTCACTGTTGTGATGAAGAGGGAATTTCACCAGGTTTTCCATATATACCAAGGACACCTGCTGAAATTCCCTTTTCTGTGCAACTGTTAAAGATACAGGAGCCCTGTCCTCCTTTTCATATGGTCACCCTAACTATGTGCTGTGTGAAGAAGCCCTTCCTTTTATTTGCCCTGGATCTCCCACCCATCAGCTTCATGGGATGACCCCGGGTCCTAGTGTTTTGAGAGAGGGAATCAAAGAACAGTACGTTTCGCCCTCAGACTACTAGCACCCATGGCGATGTGGGCTTTATGCTAGTGAAACCAGAATTAAAATATTTAAAATCGCAGCATTGCAGAAGGTGCTGAGATGCAGCAGGAACTTCTACACCTGTATCCTCTGTGACACTGCATGGGGTCCTGGGGTATCCCTCTTGTATAGCTGGGTTTGTCCTGATAGGCAAGGTGGTTCGAAGGATGTGTGTCTTTGAGAGTTTATTGGTGGACCACAATTCTGATCTGTAGGGCCATGGGGTGAATAACCACCGGACGGTCTGGCAAGCATGACAGTGAGGTATACGGGAGATAAACCAACTTGACAAGGTGGGAACTAAAAATACCAGCAATATGTAAGTGGGCCAGGCATATTAAGAGAAATATGTAATCATAAGCTGGAACATCAAAGCACAAATGTTAAAACATTAACTGCAACATCAAATAGGAGATAATTGCTTTTTTGAAAGACCTACGCATAATCCTCATTTAAGCTTTAAGTCATCATGTCAGCTTTGCAAATCAACTTCAGCTCTGTAGACCTCTTCGTCCTAAACAAGTGGGTGTGCTTTTTTAAAGAAAAAAAAATTGTTTCGGTATAGCCTGCCAGTGACTCTGAAGCAAGGCACAGAAGCCCTGAGAGTAACAAGGTCCTAAGGATTACCAAAAATCATGTATGTGAAGGAGTTGTGAGCACATAAATGCTACATCAGCCTTCCTCAACATGGCACCTTCTAGATGTATTGGGCTACAATGGGCATGCTTGTCAGGGATTATGGGAGTTGCAGTCCAACACATCCGAAAGGCGCCTGGTTTGGGAAGGCTGTTCGAGACGGATCTTATACTGTACTCTTATTTTCACGAAAACCCGCCTGAACAAGAGGAGGCCCATGCCACACCAGTTAGACAGCCAAAAGATAAGGGCGGCAATCGCGCCAGCCTCTATTTAACGCAACTGGTAAATAGATTTGATTTGGTAATTTTAAATGGGAGCATTGAAGGTGACAGAATTGGTGAATTTACACAGAAATAGTAAAATGTAAAATCATAGAATCATAGAATCATAGAATAGCAGAGTTGGAAGGGGCCTACAAGGCCATCAAGTCCAGCCCACTGTTCAATGCAGGAATCTACCCTAAAGCATCCCTGACAGATGGTTGTCCAGCTGCCTCTTGAAGGCCTCTAGTTTGGGAGAGCTCACAACCTCCTTAGGTAACTGATTCCATTGTCATACTGCTCTAACAGTCAGGAAGTTTTTCCTGATGTCCAGCCGGAATCTGGCTTCCTTTAACTTGAGCCCGTTATTACGTGTCCTGCACTCTGAGAGGATCGAGAAAAGATCCTGGGCCTCCTCTGTGTGACAACCTTTCAAATATTTGAAGAGTGCTATCATGTCTCCCCTCAATCTTCTCTTCTCCAGGCTAAACAGGCCCAGTTCTTTCAGTCTCTCTTCATAGGGCTTTGTTTCCAGACCCCTGATCATCGTGGTTGCCCTCCTCTGAACACGCTCCAGCTTGTCTGCGTCCTTCTTGAATTGTGGAGCCCAGAACTGGACGCAATGCTCTAGAAGAGGCCTAACAAGGGCCGAATAGAGAGGAACCAGTACCTCACGCGATTTGGAAGCTATACTTCTATTAATGCAGCCCAAAATAGCCTTTGCCTTTCTTGCAGCCATATCGCACTGTTGGCTCATATTCAGCTTGCGATCTACAACAATTCCAAGATCCTTCTTTTGTCACATAAAGATATTTGGTCACATAAAGATATTGTGACATATCTTTATGTGATATATCTTTTGTTACATAAAGATTTTTGGTCCCCGCAGATGGAAAGAGGAATGAAATTAGTCATGGCAATTCCCCAATATATGGAAAGTTGAAATTTGGTAAACTCATTATCTAGCACATTCTGAATACTCTACAATGCCCCACAATGGGGCACTTTGCCTCTCTCTCTTGAAACATCTCATAACGGAAGCCGGTGCTCCAGTATAGAGCACATTAAGGCAGAGACGAGGCAGACTCTTGGGCTGTGAGTGGGCCAGCCTGAACTTGGACTGGAGAGATGGGCAGCCAGGAGTGTTAGCTCTGAACATGGGATGAACCATTCACAAGCGGGACGGTCGCCTTCACAGGCATTGACAATCGCTGGTTCTGCAAAATGTAGATACTAGCAGTGACATAGTGGTAAATTCATCATGATAGCACCTAGAGCCATGTCCAAAAGGAAGATTTAAAAATGCAGGCAGTTGTGTTGAATGATGATGATGATGATGATGATGATGATGATGATGATGATGTCATGCTATACCCAGAGCTCTCAGGGCAACCATCATCATCATCATCATAGAATAGTAGAATTGGAAGGGGCCTATAAGGCCATCTAGTCCAACCTCCTGCTCAATGCAGGAATCTACCTTAAAGCATTCCTGACAGAGGGCTGTCCAGCTGCCTCTTGAAGGCCTGTACAAGAGGGGAACAGTCTACCTATGGACGTTGTGGGTTCTCCATCTCTGGAAGTTTTAAAGAGTCTGGGCAGCCACTTCTCATGGATAGTTTAATTGGTTTTCCTACACATTGCAGAGGGTTGGACTAGATTATCCTTGTGGTCCTTTCCAACTCCACAATTCTATGATTCTATGAACACCCATTATTGCTATATGACAATGTTTGTACATGAGAGACAATTTACTCAAGACGAATTTGGAAACATGGCTCCCCGCGGTGCTTATGAGACTTTTAAAATGAATCCTCTGTTTGGCTTATTTATAGTCAATCAAAGCCTAGCTTGATAATAAAGTTGTTTAATAACCACTTGGCAACCTATAAATACTTAAGCCCTTTATTCCAGGCAGGAGTTTTGCTATCTAAAGCTCCCCCCCCTCCCCTTTTGCGCAGCGTTGCACCGGCGTTGCCAAGCCAAATCGTCAGAAGGAATTAGATTAACCCAGCGACAGACCAGTTGATTACTAAGGGGGTGAAATTGTAATTGCATTGAGGAGGGGGCTGTTATCCTCTGCTAAGAGGGGGTGGGGAGGCCTCTAAACTACCTAGTGCTATATATTCAATGCATGGGTTGGAATTAGGCTGGAAAACTGGGCTCCACTCCCCGTCCTTAAACTGAAATAATAATAATAATAATAATAATAATAATAATAATAATAATAATAATAATGATGGTTGCCCCCTTAGGCAAGAAGTGCTGAAGTTTTGGCAGGCATTTTTATCCACTCCCGAGGACCTGCTAAGTATTTGCTTGAAACTCAGCAGGGTGTTGTGTTCTGCAGTTGGGTCTAATTATTCTTCACCTTTTCCTTCTCCTTCAGTTTCGCAACATTTGCCAAGAGTACGGAATTGTCTGCTGCCTTAGCAGCAAAAAGAGCTGGCTTTGTCTGCCATAAAAAGGTGGTACCAGACTTTCTCGGGTGTCAAAGTCCGTAGCGAACAATAGTGGGTTCTGGTTCACTGTTTGGCAATTCTCCATGAAAAGAAGGCCACCCAGAAATTAGTTTGCCTTGTTGTGATTACAGTCATGGTGGTTCTGCTTAATGAGATATCACAGAACAGCCTAACAGTGCAATCCTTCAGGGTTCCACCCTTAAACACAGCCTGTAAATAATGTTAAATATATATATATTAAAAATCCTATGCATATCTAAGAACTAAGCCCCATTGAGTTCAATAGGATTAACTCCCAGGTGTGTTGGTCTGTATCTTTAGCCTCACTTACCTGAGAATAAGCTGCATTGAACTTATCGGGACTTATTTCTGAGTACACATGCATAGGATTGCACTGTTGAAGAGCACTTGCAGGACCGAAATGCATTAAATAAAATAAACTGGAATAACGGCACAATCCTATGCATGTAGTCCGACACATCTGCAGGGTGGCAGGTTAGTTTATGGGGCACTCTAAGGACGCAATCCTATGATTGTTTAGACAGAAAAAAAGTCCTACAACAGAATTGTAGAACCTTTTCTGTCTAAAAGATTGCACCCTAAATATAATAACCATAGTTGCTGGGCCATCCTGGGAATTGTAGGATTCCCCCCCCCCCCCCCGTCTAAACATGCATAGGATTGTGCCTTAAATGTAATAGTCATGAAAGGTCCCTGAATGGACAATACATTGAACTACATTTCCCATAAACTCTGACCATTGTCCATGCTGGCCGAGGTTTGGGGCAGTTGTCCAAAGCATACAGAGCACACCTGGTTGCCTGCACCTGATTTATAGTATCAAAAGCCATTGAGAAATCCAGGAAAACAAACACTCCCCTCCTCTATTTCCCAAACACACGTCATCTACCAGGGCTACGAAGCTAGTTTCAGCCCTAAAGCCAGTCTGAAAACCAGATTGGAAAAGATCTAAACGGTCAGTTTCATCCATGAAAACTGGAACTGATCAGCTGTTGTGAATTTAAGGATCTTGCCCCAAATAAGGGCGGCAATTGTTTAAATCAGAGGGGGTCACACATGGAATATCTCTTAGCCATATTCCTAATGAAATAATAAAGAATTCTAGGATTTATCAGATCTGTTTCTGAGTAAATGGCATTCCCAACACTGTTATTTTCATGTTGGAACCAGTAACGGTTCGCAACACAGGTATGATCATTTCCGGTATCCGCAAATGCTCAGTTGAGGTTAGCTTTTAAATACATTTGCATGTATGTTTAGGGTTATTTGAGCAGGCAATCCTTTCCAAGCCCATTATTAGCAGCTTTTGCAGCTTATTAAAGTGTACAGATAGCAACAGCACAGTTGGAGGAGCTCAAAATATATTCTAGAGGCAATTAACACAGGAAAAAAGGTAGGAAGATGAAAAGACTTCATCTGCCTTTGCAGCCTACCACTTAATAAAACTTGATTGGGAGATGCACGTGCAGGAACCAAAAAGCAAAAGAACAAAAAATAAAACGGAGAGAACAGAGAGCGCTAAAGGGTATGTACATATAATAGCACTGCACATGCTTTGCATGGAGAAGGGGTCCCAGGAGTAAGTAATCCATGACATCTTCAGCTAGGGCTTGGAAAAATACCTGCCTGAAATGCTGGAGAGCTACTCCTGGTCCTCACAGACAACACTGAGATAGCTGGACCAATGGTTGGACTCTGTGAACTGGTTCGCACGATCATGGCAGGGGGAAATGAGCCACGGTAGCTTATTTCCCCCACCACATGCGTCGGACGGATTTGAAGAATTACCCTCGGCAGACCAGCTTGCTGTGTCATGCAGACTGGTGAGACTGGCTTGTTGACATGGTTAAGAAGCCACCCCAGAACTGTACAACACCCCATGACTACTGGGTGACTTGTTAACTGGGTTTGCATGACACAACAAGCCACACAGGCAAAGATAATTATGCAAAAGACAAAACAAAACCCCAGCATGCAACTGGCATACGTCGTGGGGAAAATAGGCCGCTGTGGTTTATTCCTCCTGCTGTGATTGTGCAAACTGGACCAGTATAAGGGCAGCTTCTAACGTTCTCTGTGCTTAAGGTGTCCATTAGTGCATCACCGAGAAAAGGGAAATGCAAAAAGGACAAAAGAGAGTGCAGATTTGTATGAAATACACACATGCTAGTTTACAGCATGCGTGTATTTGGAAGACAGATTCCAACTGGACATCAGGAAAAACTTCCTGACTGCTAGAGCAGTACGACAATGGAATCTGTTACCTAGGGAGGTGGTGGGCTCTCCCACACTAGAGGCCTTCAAGAGGCAGCTGGACAACCATTTGTCAGGGATGCTTTAGGGTGGATTCCTGCATTGAGCAGGGGGTTGGACTCGATGGCCTTGTAGGCCCCTTCCAACTCTGCTATTCTATGATTCTATGTATATATGCAAATTAGGAAATAATTACTATAATTTAAATAGGTAGATGACACATCTCATTATGGTGGGGGGAAGACTTTGCACAGGTGATTTGTCTGGCTACACAGTCTGCTGTCCAGGTGCTGCTAACTGTACAGCACCAAGTACATTGTTGGTGCTATATAAATAAATAAATAAATAAATAAATACAATAATAATAATAATAATAATAATAATAATAATAATAATAATAATCTGTTGAGGGGCAACTTCAAGGCCCCTGACTGATCAACTTGTGATCAACTTCATCAGCTTCAAGGCCCCTGCCTTTTTTATTATTTTATTATAATAAAAAAAAAATTCTTACCCACCTCTCCCTCTGGATCGAGGTGGGGAACAACATTTTAAGGTGTGGTGACCAGAACTGAACACAGTATTCTAACTGTGGTCGCACCATCGATTTGTATAAAGGCAGTATAATGCTGGCAGTTTTATTCTCAATACCTTTTCTAATAATGCCTAACATGGAGTTTGCCTTCTTTACAGCAGCTGCACACCGACATTTTCATCGAGCTGTCCGCCACAACCCCAAGGTCTCTTTCTTGGTCGGTCACCACCAGCATCCATAAGTGGGGCTATTGATCACACTTTCCTGGAAGGCCACACCCCTTCCCTTGTCCCCGCCCCCTGACCACCAATCATTTTGTGCGTTTCTGGCTTTGGTGCCATTTACCCCCCATTCTAACAGTTTGAAGTGGTCTCTCTCCTGTGGCTTAGATACTGGCCCTAAGAGCTTTAAAATGTGTTTGTAATTTTGGTATTTGGGCCTCAGCCCTTTGTCTTCATTCCCACTCACCACTGGAATGCGGCCCCTGAAAGCTTCTCCAAAAAGATATTCAGCCCATGGGCTGAAAGAGGCTCAGCATACCTAGTATAAAGCATCACATATTGTGAAAGTGCTGTGTTATTGTTAACAACAACTATAGAGACTGAGTCCGTAGTTAGACCTAAGGTTTATCCCAGGATTGTTCTGGGGTCAAACCTGTTCATCTAAGTGCCACACAGGGCATCCAGCGCTCAGGCAAGGACGAACCCGGGATGATCCTGGGATAAACCTTAGGTCTAGCTATGGCCTGAAAGAACTGGGCATGTTTAGCCTGGATAAGAGAAGACTGAGGGGAGACATCAGAGCACTCTTCAAATCCTTGAAAGATTGTCACACAGAGGAGGGCCAGGATCTCTTCTTGATCATCCCAGAGTGCAGGACACGGAATCATGGGCTCAAGTTACAGAAAGCCAGATTCCAGCTGGACATCAGGAAAAACTTCCTGACTGTTAGAGCAGTACGACAATGGAACCAGTTACCTCGGGAGGTGGTGGGCTCTCCCACACTAGAGGCCCTCAAGAGGCAGCTGGGCAACCATCTGCCAGGGATGTTTTAGGGTGGATTCCTGCATTGAGCAAGGGGTTGGACCTTATAGGCCCCTTCCAACTCTACTATTCCATACCATACTTCTTTATTGCGATCCATAGATCCATGAAAAAACAAGAATCAAACATGAAACTACTTACAGTTAGAGCTATTATCAACTTTCTTCTAATACACAGAGAGCTCTAATCCTGGCTGCCACTGTAAGAAATTTAGCAACAACCAAAGTTACTCTTGAATAATAATAATAATAATAATAATAATAATAATAATAATAATAACAACAACAACAACAACAACAACAACATAAAATTTGTCTGAACTTCTGGACAGTTTACTCAACAATGGGGTGATCATAAGATGGCGGGCCTGATTATAAAAGCTATGATTCTATGATTCTATAGCATTGGCCGTTTTTTATAGAAATCATGGGTTGTTTTTACAAAGCCCATTTTGTCTGTTTGGGGAATGGCAGATATGTTATTGGTAAACCCGTTAACACGAATGTGCCATGGAACACAGAAGGCCAGTTTGGTGTAGTGGTTAGAGAGTTGGACTAGGACTTGGGAGATCTGGGTTCTAGTCCCCACTGGGCTGTGAAGTTCACTGGGTGACTTTGGGCCAGTCACTGACATTCAGCCTAACCTACCTCACAGGGCTGTTGTGAGGATAGCATGGAGAGGACGAGGACCATGTTAAGCTGCCTTGGGTTGTGTTTGCAAGGCGGAAAGAAGGTGGGATATAAATTTAATAAGAAACAAAATAAACACGTAGCGAACAGCGACGTCTCGTTGCTCAAACTCTTCTCTGAATTTTCAGTTCCTCTCCCTCCCTCCCTCCCTCCTTTCTGCCTTCCCACTGGCAAACTTCCTTGCTTCTCTCGATCGGAGGAGTCGATGCAAGTAACAGATGTTTGTACCCATATTGAACTCAGTTTGTTCTTGTTTTGTTCAGCGAGGAATGACTCCTGAAGGGCTTTATTTAAATATTTCATGCCTGTTGCTTTATAAAAAATTCACCAGAAAGGGAGCGTGCCACTTTCTCAGAGTCTACAAGCCACAGCGTGGTGCGTTTAAATGATTGCGGTTCTTTACTCGGTGCTTTTGCCAAAGAAAACATCCCTGGGGGATTGATTTTTATCTGGTAGCGGCTTTATTAGTAGTAAATATTTGGGTTAGGCTGAAGTCCTTCAGTCTAAATTGCCCCGCTCCATCCACCCACACTCCATTGCCCAGGATGCAACACAGAAATACAAATGTGAGGAGGAAGAGGAGGAGGATAATAATGAATCATCCATTCAGTGATGAAATGGAATCAGAGGGTCGAAGCCTCAGGACTTTCTGCTTTGTAGGGATGAGGGCATCCCCTGCCACCCCGTTCAGACTTCCCTGTTCCCTCGGAGATGAAGGAAATGGATTTCCCCAGCAACAATATGTCGTCCTGAGCTATCCCTGTTCTAATGGTTGCAAGAAAGGCAAATGCTATTTTGGGCTGCATTAATAGAAGTATAGCTTCCAAATCGCGTGAGGCACTGGTTCCTCTCTATTCGGCCCTGGTTAGGCCTCATCTAGAGTATTGTGTCCAGTTCTGGGCTCCACAATTCAAGAAGGATGCAGACAAGCTGGAGCGTGTTCAGAGGAGGGCAACCAGGATGATCAGGGGTCTGGAAACAAAGCCCTATGAGGAGAGACTGAGGCTGTAGCTAGACCTAAGGTTTATCTGAGGATCATCCCGGGTTATAATAATAATAATAATAAACCTCTTCCAGGTGGTAGGTCCATGCTGGGAGAGGCAGTCCAGCAGGCATTGCAGTCCTGAGCCATCTAAGGCTTTATAAATCAAAATCAGACTTTGAATCAGCCTTGGAAACTTAGGCCTTAGCTAGACCGAAGGTTTATCCTGGGATCATCCCGGGGTCATAGAATCATAGAATAGCAAAGTTGGAAGGCCATCGAGTCCAACCCCCTGCTCCATGCAGGAATCCACCCTAAAGCATCCCTGACAGATGGTGGTCCAGCTGCCTCTTGAAGGCCTCGAGTGTGGGAGAGCCCACAACCTCCCTAGGTAACTGATTCCATTGTCGTACTGCTCTAACAGTCAGGAAGTTTTTCCTGATGTCCAGCTGGAATCTGGCTTCCTTTAACTTGAGCCCGTTATTCCGTGTCCTGCACTCTGGGAGGATCGAGACGAGATCCTGGCCCTCTTCTGTGTGACAATCTTTTAAGTATTTGAAGAGTGCTATCATGTCTCCCTTCAATCTTCTCTTCTCCAGGCTAAACAGGCCCAGTTCTTTCAGTCTCCCTTCATAGGGCTGAAATCCCTGTTCATGTAAATGACACACAGGATATCCCGGGAGCAGGCAGGGACAACCACGGGACGATCCCGGGATAAACCTTAGGTCTAGCTAAGGCCATACTAAGGCTAAGAGCAAGCAGGCCAGAATTGGTGTTATGTGTCCCTGTTATCAATCTGGTTGCCGCATTTTGCACAAGCTGCAGCTTCTGAACCATCATTCAATGCCAGAATAATTTATGCCAGAATACATTTGTTAGCCTTTAATGTGCCGTAACACTCCTTGTCATTTTTGCTGCAACAGAATAACCCAGCTACCCCTCTGGAAATTAAGACGCATTCGTTTTACAAAGGGCCTTCTCCTGATGGAGATAAAAGCTGATAAAACAGGCTTTTTTTTTTGACTTTGAGGTTCAATGTTTCTCCCTGGTACTGAGAGAGTAAACACTACCGGCCCTACCATTACACAGAGTGCGGCAGTTGCCTCAGGCGGCAAATATTGGGAGGTGGCAGGAAAATGTTGGAAGAGAGTGTTCAGGAAGAAAAGATAGAATAACTACCCAATGCCTTCTGATTTTAGGACTAGCATCCCCTTGTCCAGAATGGAGCACAGGGATATTCATCCTATGCTGAAAACTAGACCAGATGTTTGAGATTACAAGTCCCAGCATAGATTCAATTTCTGTTGTTGTTGTTAACATTTCTATACCACCCCATAGCTGAAGCTTTCTGGTCAGTTTACAAAATAAAATAAAATATGCCATATTTAAAATCACAAGAGTATTGCGTCCAGTTCTGGGCTCCACAATTCAAGAAGGATGCAGACAAGCTGGAGCGTGTTCAGAGGAGGGCAACCAGGATGATCAGGGGCCTGGAAACAAAGTCCTATGAAGAGAGACTGAAAGAACTGGGCATGTTTAGCCTGGAGAAGAGAAGATTGAGGGGAGACATGATAGCACTCTTCAAATACTTAAAAAGTTGTCACACAGAGGAGGGCCAGGATCTCTTCTTGATCCTCCCAGAGTGCAGGACACGGAATAACGGGCTCAAGTTAAAGGAAGCCAGATTCCAGCTCGACATCAGGAAAAACTTCCTGACTGTTAGAGCAGTACGACAATGGAATCAGTTACCTAGGGAGGTGGTGGCCTCTCCCACACTAGAGGCCTTCAAGAGGCAGCTGGACAAGCATCTGTCAGGGATGCTTTAGGGTGGATTCCTGCATTGAGCAGGGGGTTGGACTCGATGGCCTTGTAGGCCCCTTCCAACTCTGCTATTCTACGATTCTATGAAACACTCACAAACAAATAGTACGTACAGAGAAAACATATACCTAAAAACAACTTTGAGCAATCAATCCAACCGTAAAACAAATCCAGGATCGACTGAAACTCACCATATGGTGCCCGATGCCTGGGAAAAGAGAAAAATCTTGACCTGGTGCCGAAGAGAAACGTCTCTGTGTGAGAGAGAATAACGGTCTGGAACAATGTGGTGCCCCTGTGATGCCCCAGGTGGCTGCAACCCGCTGTAGACTCACATCTATGGTCTCCCAGCTGTGCATCAGTGATGTTTAACAGCAGCAGCATAATACAAAAAGTCGCATCATAAGCAAGCGTTTTGATCTCACAGGAAGAACGTGAACATAAGAAGAGTCCTGCTGAATCAGACCTATGGCCTAGCTAACAGTAGCTTACTACACACAACACCAGCACTTTTTAAAATTATTTATTATTTATTTATTTAGAATATTTATATACCGCTCCCCATTGAAAAATTTCGGAGCGGTGTACAAGCTAAAATGAAAAATAAAAACAAAATAAAACAGTTAAAACAAAATTTAAAAGAAGCAAAAACAGAAATCCAAGGCTGCATGTTAAAGAAAGGCTTCTTGGAATAAAGATGTTTTCAGGAGGCACCAAGAGGAGTACAAGGTTGGCACCTGCCTGACCTCCAGAGGCAGGGAATTCCATAGGAGTGGGGCCACCACGCTGAAGGCTCTTCCCCTGGTGGGCTCCAATCGGAGGATGGCTCTATGTGAAACCACCAGGAGGAGGCCCTCGGATGACCTCAGTGACCGGGCAGGTTGGTAGGGGAGAAGGCAGGGACTTTGATGTCATCTGCCACCCCACCACACCCCGACTTTCTTGTTCTCTCTGAATTTAGTTGCAACCCTCACAGCAGCTAGGAAAACAATGAATTTCCCCAATGCTATCTCCAGTATCCGAGGCAGTAAGTCTGTGTGCACCAGTTGCTGGGGAACATGGGCAGGGGGGTGCTGTTGCACCATGTCCTGCTTGTTGGTCCCTGGCCGATGGCTGGTTGGCCATTGGGTGAACAGAATGCTGGACTAGATGGACCCTTGGTCTGATCCAGCATCAGGGCTCTTCTTATGTTCTTATGCTCTTAATAGATATTGTTGCCTGCTGTAATGCAAAGTATTTTGGGATGGCCTCATCTTGAACGGGCAATTAAGACTCAATAGCTTTCCAAAAGACCTGGTACTGGTAGAGATGAAAACTGCTAGAACTGGTTCCTTGATATGGATCAACACAGTTGCCTGCCTTTTTGGATTCTTCATGGGGCTGTGGCTAGGAAGACTGCTATGATGAGGACTATACCTCAAAATTATACCACTGTTATCTCATCCAGCATCCTGTTCACACAGTGTCCAAGCAGCTGCCTTTTCCTCAGTGCTCTTCCTCAGTCCCAATGTCAAACAAAAAGGGAGAGGGTGGATGAAAAGAGATTGCTGGTAAAGGGCATCGTAGAAGAGCCAGTGTGGTGTAATGGTAAGAGAGTTGGACCGGGACACTGGTGATCCGGGTTCTAGTCCCCACTTGTTTGTGAACCTTACTGGGTGATTTTAGACCAGTCACTGACTCTCAGTCTGAGCTTCCTCAAAGGGTTGTAGTGAGGATAAAATGGACAGGACGAGGCCCATGTAAGCTGTTTGAGGTCCTTGCAAGAGGAAAAATGGGGATATAAATGCAATAGATAATAATAAGAACTCCTAGACACTCCCCCATCTGCAATATGTGAAAATTATAAGATCATAGAATCATAGAATAGCAGAGTTGGAAGGGGCCTACAAGGCCATCGAGTCCAACCCCCTGCTCAATGCAGGAATCCACCCTAAAGCATCCCTGACAGATGGTTGTCCAGCTGCCTCTTGAAGGCCTCCAGTGTGGGAGAGCCCACCACCTCCCTAGGTAACTGATTCCATTGTCGTACTGCTCTAACACAGTCAGGAAGTTTTTCCTGATGTCCAGCTGGAATCTGGCTTCCTTTATCTTGAGCCCGTTATTCTGTGTCCTGCACTCTGGGAGGATCGAGAAGAGATCCTGGCCCTCCTCTGACAACCTTTTAAGTATTTGAAGAGTGGAGGGGGCTCTCAGCTGGAGGTGGACCCAGGCACGATAGAGAGGTGCCTGGCTGCTGCTTCCTCCTTCATTGGAGGCCTCTGCAGAGACAGTTGGTAGCAGGAAGGAGGGCTCTCAGCTGGAACTGGACCCAGGCACGATGGAGAGGTGCCTGGCTGCTGCTTCCTCCCTCACTGGTGGCCTCTGCAGAGACAGTTGGTAGCAGGAGGGAGGGGGCTCTCAGCTGGAGCTGGACCCAGGCACGATGCAGAGGTGCCTGGCTGCTGCTTCCTTCCTCACTGGTGGCCTCTGCAGTGACCTGAGTTTCATTGTCCTGAGTTAGCAGATTTATTGGGAAGGAATATATGCAGGGCTGGTGCCAAACTATTTTGCACCCTAGGCAAGGTGAGCTACTTGCACACACACACCCCAAAAATTGCCAACTTCGATTCGGCTGTTCAAGAAGAGTTTCTGAAGTATTTTCCTTTTATTATGTTTTTTCTTAAAACAGCTAATTTGTTTTAAACTGTGACCCTTAAAGGGCAGGACTGCGCCCCTCTGAGGTCTGTGCCCTAGGCGGCTGCCTAGTTGACCTAATGGTAGCGCTGGCCCTGAATATATGCAGGACAATCTCCTGCCTGGCCATTAAAATCCTCATCCGAGGCCCTGCTGCCATCTGAAATGAGGTGGGGAGGGACTCTGTTGTGGCACCCTCTCTTTGGAATGGTCCCCCCAAGGATGCTTGCCCGGGCTGATGCCGCCTCTTCTGCCTTTCTGGTACGATGTAAAGCCAGTGGAGGCTGGTGGCTGCAATGTCAGTGGGGCAGGTTTCACTCAGAACTCTAAAGGAACTGTCTAAGGCAGCCTTCCTCAACCTGGGGCGCTCCAGATGTGTTGGACTACAACTCCCAGAATGCCCCAGCCAGGGGTGGGGCATTCTGGGAGATGCAGTCCAACACATCTGGACTGCCCCAGGTTGATGAAGGCTGATAAGGTATGGAGCTATCCAAGGTACCACCCCACTGGCATCACACCACCATTCCCCATTGGGTAAAGACCTTTCAATTTCTCTAGGCTTTTTAAAATTGTGTTTTAGTTTTGATAGATGCTTTTATCTGGGTTCTATTCTTCCTTTACCCTCACTGCGCTTCTGTTTTCCATTATTTTGTTGTAGTTTTATTTATTTAGTGGTGGTGGTGGTTTTAATTGGCTTTTATAGAAACTGTTTTGTGTTTAAAAGTTGGCATAGAAAGATTCAGAATCAAATAGGTGGTTCGCAACCCATGCATGGATACGCTTAGCTTTGTTTGTCTTGAAGGTGCTAGAAAATTATTTGTCTTTCGTTGCAGAATCCACTGCCTACAGTTCCTGCTCTCTACCAACTGAGGATAGTGCTTAATGCAACCCTCCCCAGCCTGGTGGTATTATTATTATTATTATTATTATTATTATTATTATTTAATTTATTTATTTATATAGCACCATCAGTGTACATGGTGCTGTACAGAGTAAAACAATAAAATAGCAAGACCCTGCTGTTGCGGCTTACATTTGAATAGAATCATAATAAAGCAATAAGAAGGGGAAGAGAATGCACCAAACAGGCACAGGGTAGAGTAAAACTAACAGTATAAAGGTCAGATCAAAATCAAGTTTTAAAAGCTTTAGAAAAAATAAAAGTTTTTAGCTGAGCTTTAAAAACTGCGATTGAACTTGTAGTTCGCAAATGTTCTGGAAATGCGTTCCAGGCATAAGGGGCAGCGGAAGAAAATGGACGAAGCCGAGCAAGGGAAGGAGAGACCCTTGGGCAGGTGAGAAACATGGCATCAGAAGAGCGAAGAGCACGAGCGGGGCAATAGTGTGAGATGAGAGAGGAAAGATAGGAAGGAGCTAGACAGTGAAAAGCTTTGTAGGTCAACAGGAGAAGTTTATATTGGACTCTGAGGTGAATTGGAAGCCAGTGAAGAGATTTCAGAAGTGGAGTAACATGGTCAGAGCGGCGAGCCAAGAAGATGATCTTAGCAGCAGAGTGGTGAACAGAAACCAGCAAACTGATGTGAGAAGAAGGAAGGCCAGTGAGAAGAAGGTTGCAGTAGTCCAACCGAGACATAACCAATGCATGGACAAGAGTCTTGGCAGAAGAGACAGACAAAAATGATTGAATCCTGGCAATATTATACAGGAAAAAATGACAGGATTTAGCTACTGCCTCAATATGAGGAATAAAGGAGAGCGAGGAGTCAAATATAAAAGCCAAGACTACGAGCTTCCTTGACTGGAGTAAGTGTAACATCATTGACAGTAAGAGAGAATGAGAGATAAGGAGAAGGTTTAGGAGGAAAAACAAGCAATTCAGTCAACAAGCAAGCCATATTAAGTTTCAAACGACGATGAAGCAACTAAGCTGAGATATCTGAAAGACATGCCGAGATACAATCATGAACATCAGGAGAAAGTTCCGGAGATGAAAGATATAATTGTGTATCATCGGCATACAGATGGTATTGGAGACCATGAGATTGAATAAGATTACCCAAGGACAACATGTATAAAGAAAACAACAACGGGCCAAGCACCGAGCCTTGCGGAACCCCTACTGAAAGGGGAAAAGAAGAAGACGAGCTGCCATTAGCCAACACGTTGAAAGAGCGACCCGCTAGATAGGAGGCAAACCAGTTATAGACGGAGCCACAAAATCCGAGGTCATGAAGGGAATCCAAAAGATGTGTGGGACTACAACTCAAATCACCTCCTGGCTGGTGATGCTAGGAGATGGTGCCCTCCAGATGTGCTAGCCTACAAGTTGGGGGAGTCTGGCTTGATGTGTTGTTGTTTATTCATTCAGTCGCTTCCGACTCTTCGTGACTTCATGGACCAGCCCACGCCAGAGCTTTCTGTCAGCCGTTGCCACCCTTAGCTCCCTCAAGGTCGAGTCCGTCACCTCCAGAATATCATCCATCCATCTTGCCCTTGGTCGGCCCCTCTTCCTTTTGCCTTCCACTTTCCCTAGCATCAGCCTCTTCTCCAGGGTATCCTGTCTTCTCATTATGTGGCCAAAGTACTTCAGTTTTGCCTTTAATACCATTCCCTCGAGTGAGCAGTCTGGCTTTATTTCCTGGAGTATGGACTGCTTTGATCTTCTTGCAGTCCAAGGCACTCTCAGAATTTTCCTCCAACACCACAGTTCAAAAGCATCTACCTTCCTTCGCTCAGCTTTCCTTATGGTCCAGCTCTCGCAGCCATAGGTTACTACGGGGAATACCATTGCTTTAACTATGCGGACCTTTGTTGTCAGCGTGGTGTCTCTGCTCTTAACTATTTTATCGAGATTTGTCATTGCTCTCCTCCCAAGAAGTCAACGTCTTCTGATTTCCTGGCTGCAGTCAGCGTCTGCAGTAATCTTTGCGCCCAGAAATACAAAGTCTGTCACTGCCTCCTCGTTTTCTCCCTCTATTTGCCAGTTATCAATCAAGCTGGTTGCCATAATCTTGGCTTTTTTGAGGTTTAACTGCAACCCAGCTTTTGCACTTTCTTCTTTCAGCTCATGTCACAATGAATCTGTCGCTCCTGAAGGTGCAACGCTCTTCTTTTTCTTTTTTGCCGCAACAGATTTAACAAGAGGGTCACCTCTGAAGTCTGGCCATCTTTGCTGGTGCTGCTCCCTGCTGCCTCCTACCGTCTTTTAACACGCTGCAAGACCTGAGAGACACAAGCACGCGGCTACGTTTTCCAGCACCATTTAAAAAAAGAAAAACAGCTTGCTTGTAGGAACTGAACAGGCAGAGGGCGGTAATGGAGAGAAATCCCTGCGACTCCCAGCATACTACATCTCCCATCAGGCCGTGACTTCCCCAACCTGGTGCCCTCCAGTTGGGTTGGACTGCGACTCCCAGGCAGCTGCGCTTGCTGGGGATGATGGGATTTGTAGTCCAACGCGTCTCTTCTGCAGCAGAGTAGCTTG
This sequence comes from Elgaria multicarinata webbii, assembly GCF_023053635.1. Classification (NCBI taxonomy): domain Eukaryota; kingdom Metazoa; phylum Chordata; class Lepidosauria; order Squamata; family Anguidae; genus Elgaria; species Elgaria multicarinata. Next base: position 133,523,183 of record NC_086175.1, read on the forward strand.
CTCAAGATTTCCCTCGTTCTGCAGCTGAGCCCTGCGAGGTGGCGGTGGGCTGTGAAACGCAGTCATTGTTCGCAGCTTTCGGTGTTCCTCATTCCCCCCCCCCCAGCAGGAAATATAACGCTGTTTATCGATCTTGCCTATAATTTTACCAACCCCCCCTCCCCAATAAAAAAAAAAGCAAGCATCCTGGTAACCCTCCAGATGCGTTGGACTGCAACTCCCATTATCCTGGGCATAATGGGAGTTGCAGTGCGACGCCATCTGGAAGGCTGGGGTTTAGCATATCTACTTTACAACCCTCACCTCCGGAGGACAAGTAGCTTTTGCACTGCATATTTGAAATTGCTGTTTGCATTGGATTTTTATTATTATTATTATTGCATTTCGCTGGCATTTTTTTAATCGTATTTTGCTGGGAGCCTGGGGAAACGCGCTACAGAAAAACACACACATAAATAAACCTAGTAGAATGTGTAAGCCTATGCGGCAGGGTCTTGCTATTTTATTGTTTTATTCTGTACACAACCATGTACACTGATGGTGCTATATAAATAAATAAATAAATAATAATAATAATAACCTCCCTCCGTGCGTGACCGAGAGAGTCCTGGCGGGCTGCAACGCAGCAAGCATTGGTTGAGTTCGGACGATACGCTAATCATTTATTTATTTTTATTTTATTTCTTTATTTCTATACCGCCCAATAGCCGAAGTTCTCTGGACGGTTGTTGTTGTTGTTGTTGTTGTTGTTGTTGTTATTATTATTATTATTATTATTATTATTAATTTATATAGCACCATCAATGCACATGGTGCTGTACAGAGTAAAACAGTAAATAGCAAGGCCCTGCCGCATAGGCTTACATTCACAAATCAAGGGTTGTTTCCCATTCTGTTCCTCTCCCCCCACCCCTCCCCGTTGATTAGCGTGTCGTCCGAACTCAGCCACTCAATGTCAGGGCTGTTTGATCGCCCATCATACCCATGGTAGCGGAGACGATGACGATGACTCTACTACAACTCCCAGCGTGCCCCGCGCACCCCAGCTTCCTCTCTCTCCCTGGCCAAAACACACACACACACACACACACAACTCCCCTCCTTTCCCCAGCAGGAGGCGAGGACCGAGCAGAGGCGGGCGCGACTACCTTCCCCAGGATGCCTAGCGGCGAGGCTAGCGTACGCCGAGGCTCAGCCCGGCGGCGCGCGGTGTGCTGGGGGATGTAGTTCCGGGGGCGGGCGGCGCTCTAACGGTTCGCCCAGCTGCTGGCGGAGGGTGGTATCGGCGGCGGCACGTTCCCCTCAGCCAGGCTCCCTCGTTTCTCTCGCTCCCTCACGCACGAGCGCGCGCGCGCTCCCTCCCTCGCTAAGCTCCGGGTCTTTTCTCCCTCCTGCTGCTGCTGCTGCTGCTGCTTCCCTCAGCGGCCCTGTTCCCTCCCTCCCCCACTGGCGGCGGCGGCTGCGGGTTGTGCGAGCGAGCGAGCGACTGGCTGACTGACTGAGGGGAGGCTGGAGCCGAAGGAGAGATCGAGCCGCCGAGACCCGCAGGTGGGAAAGAGCCTCCCCCCCTCCCTGCCCCCTTCGCCGTGGGGGTGGGGGAGGGGCGCCCCTTCCGCCTCAGGGGACCAAGAGTGGGGGGAGGGGAAGGCTTAGTGGGGGGTGGGGGTGGGGTGGGGGGTCCAGAGGCTGCGCTTGTGTCGTCCTCTCCCGCCCCTCCTCACCCACGCAGTACTTCTTATGGGGTAGGGTGGGGGGGTTCATAGTTGGGGGGGAAATTGAAGGAGGGGGGTTAGTTTGCAGCATTTTGGCTGTGTTCGGTGGGATGCACAAGAGAGGGGTTGGAGGGGTCACTGGGGGGGCGGAGGAGGAGCTGCCATGGGTGGGGGTGGGGTGGGGGCTACTCGCTTCGCCTGTCCTCCTGTATGAAAGTAATTTTATTTTTGATGTGTGGAGCAACGACATTGTAAAGGACAACTCTGTGTGTGTGTGTGTGTTCATATATGTGTGTGTGTGTGAGAGAGAGAGAGAGAGGGGGGAGGGGGAGGGAGGGAAACTGCGTGTGTTATATAATATATATATATATATATATATATATATACACACACACAAATACACACACACACACACATATATCACACACACACACACACACACACACACACTGCTTAGAATATTGTCTCGAGAGTTTGGGCTAGATGATCTCAAGCAGCCTGTGGGGAGAGGCGGCAGTCATTGGGTTCTCTCCCTTGGTGGTGGCCAGTGTTGTGGAGCATGGAAATGAAGGTCCTGAATGCGTGGAGGGGGGTGGGTGGGAAAGGTATTTGGGATTTGAAGAGCCGCTGTGGTGGGGCTAAGATCAGGCAGCCGGAGGCTCACAGCCCCATTTAGCTGTGGAGCTCATTGGGTGACCTTGAGCCTGTCCCTGGCTTTTGGGCTAGCCTGCTTCACAGGGATGTTGTGAAGATCAAATGGAAGGGACACCTGTGTACATGTAGGGTAGGCAGTTCGGTGCCCTCCAGGTGGTTTTAATAATAATAATAATAATAATATTCTATAATGCCCAATAGCTAAAGCTCTCTGGGCAGTTCACATTGGCCATGCTGGCTGAGGCTGTTGGGAGCTGTAGTCCTAAATATTGGGAGGGCATCAGGTTGCTTATCCCAAAGGCCTTTACCAAAACGGGGTGAAAGATGGGATGGTGAAATAATACTGCAGGTTTATGGTTTGATAGAGAAGGGATACAGTGATTGTTTGTTTGGGAAATATGTTTTCTGGGAAGGAGGAGTTCGTTATAGAGTGCCCATCTTTGAGAATGGCAACACTTGGTTCGGGAGATGGCTTTAATTTTTGTGAACCACCCAGAGAGTTTCGGCTGGTGGGTGGCGTAGAAATGAAATAAATAAACAAACGCAGGCTGTGGCTTTAGCAAGCATGGGAGGGACAGTCATTGACCTTGATAGATGGTGGAAGATGGTAAGGGACATTGGCATTGACACCTAGGGTGCAGATGTCAGGATTGGTAACGGCATGGGTGGGGGGCAGAGGAGAATAGCAGAGTCTGGGAGCACTGATTACCAATATAGTGATGGCACAGACGTTGGGTTTGGGATGGGGGCTTTGTGATGGTTTGTGGATGCTTGCGTGGGCGTTATTGATTAAAAACAGGATAGTGGTTTAGGTCGGCCATATGGGCTTTAAGGTGGATGACATAGAACAGTATGGGCTAGCTGGCATAGGACGTAAGTATATGAAAATGGTGTAAGGAATCTCTCAGGGCTGTAGATGTATGGGCCAGGCGAAAAACATGGTGGCTGTCCTCAAGGGATGGTGCAGCATATGTCTAAGGGTCAGAGTAAGATCCTGAGAGGAGTGACACAGGCACTGGTTGCTGGAGTTGGCAAGCTGCGTGGCAGTGATGATTATTTATTTAAAATAATTTTATATTGCCTTTCAAGACAAAGTCTCCTCAAGGTGGTGCCTGCACAGCATAGGGCAAGAAATACTTTTGTAAGCCGCTGTGAGAGCCTTTTTTGGCTGAATGGCGGCATAAAAATCCTTAAATAAAATAAATAAATAAATAGGCAGCCTGGTGCCCTCCAGTATTCTGGGCTACAATTCCCATATGTCCCAGCCAGCATGGCCAGTTGTGGTCTAAAACATCTGGAGGGCACCAACTTGCCTGCCCCTGGCATAGGGGATGCTGATAGGAAGTGGTGATAGGATGCTTGCATGGTATCGTGCAGTCTTTATAGCGGCGCTGGTATATTTATTTATTTATTTATTTGTTACATTTATATACCACCCCATAGCTGAAGCTGTCTGGGTGGTTTTGCAAAAGTTAAAAACAGTAAACATTAAAAGTATACAAAATTTAAAAACAAAAACAACAGTATAAAAACAACAGTATCCATTTTAAAACAACAGTTCTGGGGGTCTGTTAAAAAACAAACTTAGCGTTGTTAAATGATGTTAAATACCTGGGAGAAGAGAAAAGTCTTGACCTGGCGCCTTAAAGATAACAGTGTTGGCGCAGGCGAGCCTCATCGGGGAGATCATTCCACTCTCCCTTGTTGCCATCCTCCGAGCTTCCCTCGGAGTAGGCACTCAGAGGAGGACCTTAGATGTTGAGTGCAGTGTACGGGTAGGTTCATGTCGGGAGAGGCGTTCCGTCAGGTTTTGTGGTCCCAAGCCATGTAGAGCTGTATAGTTTAAAACCAGCACCTTGAATTGGGCTCAGACCTAGGCAGGAAGGGTAGGGCGTATAAATGTTTACTACTGGGCTGATATGGAAGAGAATGAAAACTGATGTTACAAATGGTGGTAGTAGGAGTACATTGTGTTTACTGTCTTAATTCAGCAGTTGTTCATGGGATTGCCAAGAGGCAAAGTGTGTAGTTTGGAGTTCCTGGCATTGCTGCTACTGAGACAGATGACAGGTATGAAAAATGACCAGAACACTTGGTGGGAGGGAGCTGGGGTGGAATATTTCAGTTTATGAAATGTATAAACTATACATTTTAACAATGTATATTATGTTTTAATTGAGTATTATGTATTTTATCTTTTATTGTTGTTCCCCGCCTTGATCAAAGTGGAGAGGCGGGCAAGAAATATTATTATTATTATTATTATTATTATTATTATTATTATTATTATTTATATCCCTCCTAGTGGGGACTCTCCCGATAGTAGGGAAGAGCATTTCAGAACGAGATTGGGTAGAGTGGCATTTATGAAGAAGCTGGCAAAGGTAGTTCAGAAAGGGCTAAAACAGGAGTGGGTGTAAAGAGGGTGCAAAGCCACCTGGACAGTTAGTGGAGGTGGTGTGTGAGGACACTGAGACAAGGGCTATTGCAGAGTAATTCTATACATGCCTACTCAAAAGTAAGTCTGTAAGAGTTCAGTGGGACTTACACCCAGGTAAGTGTGTACAGGATTGCAGAATTATGTATCCTAAAGAGAGTTGCATGTAGCATCCTTCATTTCAAAAATGTAGTACATCTTAACTGCCATATTCTGTGCAGAGTGGAGTATTGCCCTGAAGGGGGTTGGTGAGAGGGGGACTCCTGGGAGGTGTCACACCAGTTTGGCTGGTGATGAGATGCTCTGGAACTTATGCACTCACCTATCTCAGACAGAGGAACAACATCTTGCAAGAGAACGGGGAAGGGAAGGCGACGGATACTAATTTGACTTTCCTCTGTTCCGTTGGGTTCTCGAAGCAGAATTTTAAGCACACTAGTAGCTGCTTGGATCACTGCGGTTTTTGGATGGCGAATATCACGAAACTTTGCAGCTCATCTGAGGTTTGCATAGGGTAGCTCTGGGGTTGTTTAGAACTACAATTTTTAGAGGAAGTGTGGAATGCATCTGTTCTGCAATATACCAGATTTGTTCAGTGAGCTGCTTTGAATGTGTTGTGGATGACAGGAGCGTGGCATATATAATACAATAGTGTCAGGGTGTTTGCTTGAAATGTAGCCAGGACTGCTGTGCTTGTATGTACTGAATGAATACAGATTGATTGGTATTGTGTAACTTGACGTGGTGGGGAAGGAGCAACTTGTGTGGTTTCCCTCATGTCTGTCTTGTGTTGGAACCCAGGTTTTAAGATGGCTTGGGTTTAATGTGATTGAGGATGTCATCACCTAACATCTGTGGCCTGAAAGCAGATATATTGCAATGCTGAGAAATGTTCAGCTGCATTAATTTTCTATCATGAATACAGATTGGAGTGGGGATAAAGGATTTTTTCCTATTGAAAGAGATTGCTTTAAGAGTTCATTTATTGGGACTGCAATAATAAGGGCAATTAAGTTTATCATTATATTGTGGATTAATAGTGTCAGGGTGAAAGTAGTCCTGTATTCATCTGTGTAAACAGAGAGGAGTCATGAAATATGGCAATACAATAACTATTCATTGTTGAAATGTGTTTTCTTGTTTCTGCATTAGCTATTTCTCTCCCCCCATCCCCTGCCCTGTTTGGTGATAAGCATTCAGGTTATAGCTTGTATTTCCTGTTGATTGAATTTCATCCAGAAAGAATTCAGTTTGTGCTGAAAACTGTCAAATGTGGAAAAATGAGCAGGTTGAGTTTTCCCTCTTCTCTCTCCTTCCCTTCAGACAAAGACATGCTTGTGTTAACCAAAGAGAAGAGAAGGCAATTGGTTCTCTTTATGTTTTAATCAAAATATGGTTTCGGATGCAGCAGAGTGTTCTTGCTGAGAAGTTGTGATGGAGAAAGGCTGGGCATTTTTCAAGGAACACAGATGATGGAAGCATTTGGGGATGGGGGAAACAGTTTGTTGGGCTTGATTGAATCAACAGCGTTATTTGATGAAATATTAACTCTGAAGTGGCTGCTGATTAGAGTACAGTTTGGCAGAGGGGGATATAATGATACAATCCAAAAACCATTCTGCCACTAAAACAAACCTTGCCCATTTTAATTTTCTAGTTGTAACCCTTTGTGCAAACGCTGCCAGACTTAAGGTGCAATCCTATGCATGTTTAGATATTTAAAAAGTCCTATAACTCTCAGCCTTCCCTAGCCAGCATTGCTGGCTGGTGAATGCTGGGAGTTTAGGGCTTTTTTAATGTTCAAATACGCATAGGATTGTACCCTTACTGAATTATACATATTAGCTACTTACAGGTGTTGAAGCATGTATTTCAGTTGCTAATACATTCATAATAAAATTAGTTTTTGATCTGATCTGCATGTAATGACAGCCCATGGTTTAAATAACCCATGGGCTGTTGTGCACAAGCAGAGAGAGCAGGTGTATTGTCTGCAGTGCACTATCCACTTCCATGTTTAATCAATTACCTCTGATCGGCTTGTTTGTAAGTTGTTGAATATGATGAGTGAACCGGGAGTGCTGGGTTCTTTAGGGGCTAAACAATCCAATGGTTAACCCCTGCTTAGCTCCTAAACAACCAAGTGCTCTGGGTTCATGTCATGCTCAGCAGCCTACGAACAAGCCACTCATAGGTTGTTGAGAAAAAGAAGTGGCTGGTGCACAGGAGGAGGCACATATATTCTTTCCTGTTCATACTTGGCAGCCCATTGATTGTTTAAACCAGTGGTTCCCAAAATTTTTCAGGTCACCGCCCCCTTGTTTCCACAAACTCATGCCCAGTGCCCCCTACCCTACACTGTAAAAATCATTATTCAGAATAGTGGTTTTCAACAACCCTCTAAGGAAGATAATAATAAAATTCAAAACAGTAGCAATTAATTGAATATTTATTCAAAATCTGAAGCACCCGCCGCAGGCTTGCCAAGGGAGGGAGGGAAAAGAGACCGAACGCCTCTGTTTTGCAGCCGGCGTGGCGGGGCACACTAAGCAGGGTATGTCTCTTCATTAGCACTTTGGTGCTTTTGAAACATTTCAATTCACCGTTAAAAGGACTCTTCTTAAAAGGTATTAATACATGTGTGGATTCTTCCCCTATATGGCTTGGGACCAAACTACCTTCTCCCATAAAAATGTCCCTGGGTTTTATGACCTTCTGGAGAGGCGCTTCTTAGAAAAGACCACCTTGAGCGCCCTCCTGCCGCCCCTTTGCCTCTTAGCACCCCCCTATGCAATCCCACCCCCCCAAGGGGGTGGTACCGCCCACTTTGGGAACCACTGGTTTAAACCATGGGCTGTTGTTCTGTGTGAACTGGCCCTGTATGCGTGCATACGATTTTCCTGAATGTAAATGAGCTTAATTGGTTTACTTGAGAACTTTGTGTTAGTTTTAAACAGTATAACATTTTAAAATCCTTTGCATTGGCAGATCAGGGCTGAATATAATTATTAAGATTAACTTCTATTGGCAACAATGGGATTTATCTCTAGTAGATAACTTGATTTAGCATTAGGGCACTAGTCCCTTATGAAATGGGGTTGAGGTGGGGGTAGTAGGCTTGACCCCAAATTCTCTGCTTTATGAGCCAAAGATTTAACTTAGAATGGATTGCTAAGACAGTTTATTTTATATATTTACAATAGTTGTATACAGCTCCACATCCAAAGATTTGTGGAGATTTGTGAACAGTAGATAGGGTAAAAGAATAAAAATACCATGTTAATAGCCATTAATAGTTTTACTGCTTTTAAATTATATTTTGTTTTAACCTGGTTTATGGTTAAATTTGTTTTTAGCTGTTTATATTCACTGTTTAATACTGTGCACCGCCCTGAGATCTTATTGATATAGGGCGGGACATAAATGCTATAAACAAATAAATAAATAAATAGTATTTTTTTAAAAAAGAAACAGTTCTGATAAAGCCAAATTCTGAGAAAACTGCGGCAAGTCACTTGAGGAAGTCTTCCTGAAATAATGTTTTCTGGAGGTGCCGGAAGTAACACAACATTGATATCTGCTTGACCTTCAAAGGCAGGGAATTCCATAGGGCCACCACACTGAAGGCTGTTCTCCTGGTGGACTCCAATTGGGCCATAGGTTCAAGTGGAACCACCAGGAGCATGTCCTCTGATGACCTCAGTGACCAGGCAGGGTTCCTGTTCCATGGGTTGTTGTTGTTTTTTGCCTTCATGTTATATATGGAAACAATTAAATAATTGCTGGCTATGATCAGCTATTGCTAGTATAATTTCTAGTGGCTAGCAGTTGCCCTTTGCCAGACTCAGCTAGTAGGACCAGCTATCTGGTGCATGGAAAGGCTACTCTTCTGGGTATTGACCCTTCTGCATGTTGGACCTTCTGATTACTCTGCTACTGAAGTATGCCTACTGGCCCTGATCCTGCAAGGCTGCCTGGGCCCTGACCTGCCAGGATATCTAACTGGTTTTAATAGAAGTGTGCTTAGAGGTATGAGTTTCCACCCTGAAAATCATGGAGGTGTTCTTGTTAGCTAAAATACATTATTTATTTATATGCATGTATATTTATTTACTGGCAATGCACTCAAGGCAGTTCACAATATAAAATAATGGCTTATAATGAGTACAATACAATAGAGACAAAGGGAAGAGGAAAACAAAGCAAATTCAGGCACCATTGTCATTGAATGAGAGAATTCAGCTCAGCTGCCTCTTTTCTCTCCATCTTTCTGCCTGATGCAGGTACTGTTTACCTTGACTAGGTTTGTTGTAGTTTGGACCTTGTACTCCCCCCCTTCAATAATGGTGTAAGGAGACGAGGGGGAGCATTCCATTAGATGAGTAGTTATTAATTTGCTTAGAAAGACTGCTTGGGAATAGCTTAAATCTGAGAAACACTAAACTTTTTACGTGAAACGCCTGTTTGGTTATGTTTCTCTAGTGAAGCTGAATGATGTAGTTGTCAATTTCTTTGTTCAAATGTTGCTGTGCCGCTTGTCAAATTGAGCATTGACTGAAAAACATCCAAAGGGAGAAATTATCTGTAATCAAGATTTTTGTGTGAAAGATTTAATGGTTTAAAGGAAGAGAGGAACATTGACGGCCCTATATGCCCGTCCAACATTGAGAAATCCAAATGAGAAATAATTGCAGTTCTCCAAGAACACTCCACATCTCTTAGGCAACAGCCGAGGATGTTTTAGAAAATTGTCTCTTTTCTTCCTCCCTACAGTATGTTGTCTGAAGCATAGCTAAATTTCATCGGCTCTAATCTGTCATGGGAGTGCAGGTAAGCCCTAAAATGGCCACAATTGCAAAGGCACCCTGCTTAGGCAGACTGAGTGTATACTTCAGCCTAGGAACCAGCTCTGGCTCATTTTAAAACATGGCGATTGTAGCTGGTTTTTTGTTTTTTTAAATCTTCCTTTCATAAAATGCTGTGTGGCTCGAGATGATGAGCTTGTTAAAAGGGAAATGCTGTTTCGGTGCTTTCCCTCCTGAGCACTCTGCCTGGCCTTCAGTCCAATTTATGATCTTCATTTGTCTTCACTTAATGCCGTTCAGGCTTGATTATATCTGGGGAAGCTCTTGATTTGAGGTCCATTCCAATGTTTTCTATGCTTCCCAGGTTTCCCTTTAATTCGGGGATCTTGCTGTTTGCTGTGTTGCCATAGGAGAGTGCTTGGTTTTGTTGGCAGTGGCAGCTGGAGGTGGGTTGGCTCCAGATGTTGTGGGCCCCCACGTAAATTAGGGTTTAATTAAGACCAATATGCTAAGTAAGAGCGATACTACAGTTTGTGGCCTTGTTTTGGATTATTAACATGGGATATTACCGAAGATTGAGATATTATTGCACTTTAAAAGTTTGCGATCTTGGACTATAATATTGAAGTCTACATAGTAAAAGATGGAAACAAATGTAAAAATAACTTATCATAGCATAATGAATAGTATGTAGGTAGCAGAGTCGCAACTTAAATGTAGAGAAAAGCAGGAAGATACTCTACAATACGACGACTGTAAGAAATAAATCTATCCGTATAAAAGCAGTTCCCAATAATCTGTCATACTTCAGCCAGACCAAGAGACAGGATATGGCTATTCAAATTATGGAGGAGGTATTATGCAAATAAAAATCAGGGTTGATTTTTAGTGGCTGGGATCACCAGGAGCAGGGAGCAGATCTAACCCACTGCTGATCCCAGATGGTTGCTGTTCAGTCCTCTTGGGTAAAGTGGGCTAGGTTGCATGATGGATGTGAACCGCCCAGAGAGCTTTGGCTATTGGGCGGTATAAAAATGTAAAATTAAAATAAAATTAAAAAATAAATCAATCTGCCTCCCACTCCTGACAGTGGGTGAACCGGTCTTCGCTGATAGGGGTCCTTTGCGTGTTCTGTGTGTAGACAGATTACAGAGATGCATCACACACACACACACAAATTCTTGCAGTATATAACTCTTTGCTTAGTTCAAATGGTGACTCAAGGAAATAGCCTTAGCAGGAGACTTGGTCTTCACTTTAAATCTAGAATTGTTAGAATGGGAATGGAACAGAAGGGAGGGACCTCAGCTGGGTGTAGATTAGTGCTGTGTAATTGATGTTGGCACTGGGGCTGACTCAGAACATCTAACACTCCTGAACAGAAGTATTAACAGGAATATTTATTGTTGTGAGCGATCCTTTGCCCTTGAAGCAAGGTAGTTTCTGTCTAGTGATGAGCTTTTTTTTAAAAAAATATTTCTTACAACTACAAAAACATGCCTTGAGAATGAGACATCATTAATCAGTCCTTGGGAATTAAACCCAAACAATGCAGATAGCAGGATGTTAATTAACAAAATATTTTTTTCACAAAGCTTGGCATTATCAAGAAGAATGCAAAGTCAGCCACAGTAAGGTTTGCAGTCACCTTTTACTAACCTCCCAAATGAAGCGTTAGACCCCAATGTGAAATCAGGTAGAGCTTGCAGCTGGGGGAGTGGATCTTAAGCGCCCCCACCCACCCTGCACTCCAGCTGGCACATAGCTTTCTAGCAGTTGGGCCCGTATTTCAGCAAAGGCATTTCAGCATGAAAGGGGCTGCATGGAACCTCAGACAGATGGTCAGTTATGGAGGCAAAGCTTGTTTCTTAACTTGACAGCATAACCTCTATTGCTTCTTTTTACTGGAGAGCCAACAAACTTTCGAGATGATCACACTAACCTTTGTTTTGACATATGCTGTTGTGTGTCTCCCCTCTTTGAATCATTGCGATAACAAAGATGTATTAGAAGTGTCCTCTAGAGAGCCATGAATAACAAGCCAGTGCAGTTAGTATGTAGCAGCATTTCAAAGCTGGAATACTGGAGCATGTCAAGGATAGACTGTTGAGGAAAATGGTTTGAGAGTAGGGACACTTTTGCTTCAGATCTATCCTAACAATTAGGCTTTCCTGCAAAGGAATGCCAAGGACACTATAAAAAAATCCATATTCTGGTCCTTATATTTCAAAATTGGAAACCACATACGAAACATGAAATGAAAATGTGATGTGAAAACGTTCTGATATGTGGGAAATAGTCAACGAAGAATTTTAGCATAGATTTTAAGGTGTTAGGTAAATACACCTCTCAAAGCAGCTGATGAAAATAATAAAAGTACAATGCATCTAAAATGCAAAACACTATCATCGAAATAATATGACAAATTTAACAAAAATGAAAATACCATTCTCATTTTGTTGTATATTTGAAACAGAAATGGAAAATCTTTGGACTAGAGACGCTTTTTTCCCCTTTTCTTTTTTAACACTTGTCTCTTGTCTCTTTGCAAGCGCGAAGCAATTCATGACAGGATAAAAGATCCTAATATAATTATTAATATCCTGAATTACATAATAACTGCCAAAGCATCAAACCCCCATGTTCCCATGGGGAAGCAGAGTCAAACAGGTTTTTAGTTCTGCGTTGGGTGCCTCCCCACAATGGGAACCTGTATTTGAAGTTTTGTCCCTTTTCTGCAAACTTCCAAGGGTTTAGAGCTGCCCTCTCCTTTTGGTGTGGAGGCATAGCAATACAGGTTTTTCATTGTGCATCGGGTGCATCCCCATGAGAGACACCTGCATATGAATTTGGCTACAGTGCTGCAAGTGTCCAAGAGCCACCACCCCCTTTTTGGTGTGGGCGGGCGGGCAGGGGGAAAGCTCAGATTGCCAACTGCATAAAGGAAAAATAGCCTGGTCTGTTCTTATGCACCAAGGAGCAGCATGGCATGAACTCCCTAATCAGTGTTGCTGGATGCTGAGAGAAAATCTAGTTTTATGGATGGCCATGCTACAGACCTCAGCTGCAGTGTGAGGTGAGGTGGGGATGCAGGTTGGCAGGCGCAAGGGATATTTATCTACTTCTGAAGCACTGGTTGCATTTATTATTATTATTATTATTATTATTATTATTATTATTATTAATTTATATAGCACCATCAATGTACATTTAAGATTCATTTGTTAGAAACATGTTGCCAAGGGTGACAATACTTAAATGGTTGTGGTGGTAGTGAGTTATACAAACCATATTAAAAGTCTTATGATGGTTCTGGTCATAGTTAACTGAAGCGGTATTCTTCCCAGGGTTAATGAAACTGTGAGTGCTCAGTCAAATCAACACTCCCCCCCAGCTTTATTGAGTCTGTACTCCAGCCCTCCAACCTGGTTCCCTCATGGCTTGGGACCACAATACCTGGTGGAATGCCTCTCCCGACATGAACCTACCCGTCCACTGCGCTCAACATCTAAGGTCCTCCTCCGAGTGCCTACTCCGAGGGAAGCTCGGAGGATGGCAACAAGGGAGAGGGCCTTTTCGGTGGTGGCCCCCTGACTGTGGAATGATCTCCCCGATGAGGCTCGCCTGGCGCCAACATTGTTATCTTTCAGGCGCCAGGTCAAGACTTTTCTCTTCTCCCAGGCATTTTAACAGCATTTAACAACGTTAAGTTTGTTTTTAATGGACCCCAGAATTGTTGTTTTTAAATGGATACTGTTGTTTTTATACTGTTTATGTTTTGATGGTTTTTAAATTTTATATACTTTTAATGTTTATCATTTTTAACTGTTGTAAACCGCCCAGAGAGCTTCGGCTGTGGGGCGGTATATAAATGTAATAAATAAATAAATATAAATAAATAAATGATTTGCTGGCTGGACCAGGTTTGGGGGGCAGGGGAGCTGCTGTACCCTTGTAGGACTTCGCCTGCTTATCTTCAAATCTTAATCAGCGCTCTATTTTTACCTTTTGGCACCTGGACCCTGTAGTCATGTAAAGCCTCAAGCCAGTTAATTGATCCACAATCCAATTAAGAAGGCATACTTAAATGTAAACAAATTTAAAAACTAATGACCTGATCCTAAGACTTGCTATGTTATGCAGGCACCCCAGGGTAGATTTTGCTGATGCACACAGAACATCCAGTTTAATAATAGTAGAGTGATGCATTTGTCAACCCATTTGTATTGTGCAATATGTTACAGCATACAAAAAGTAATACAAATGTACTAATCAATATAGGTATCAGACTTTTCAAAATCTTATATATTAGATTCAAGTAACAGGGATTATCCTCAAGAATTAAATTATTGCTTCAAATAATTAAATACCAATGACCAATTTTCCATATAATTGGAGTTTTGGCTATCTTTGAAGAATCCTAAGTAATCCCTTGTAGAATAATTTGATTCATCATCTATAAAAAAGATTAGTGACCATTTTTAAAAAAAAGAATATATCTACATTAGGTAGCAGTTCAGATGCACATCTTCTTATGCCATGTTTGTAATTTTTAATGCTTCTGTAACAACATGGTGAGACTGTCGCAATTCCCCTGTGAGAAGTTGCAACGTTTGGAACACTTTAGTTTAGAAAAAAGCGACATGGTTGAGATTTATAATATTATGCATAGAGGATACAGATGGATCTTTATCTCTCATACGCAAACTTAGTGTCATCCATTGAAGCTGAACGGTAAGAGATTCAGAAAATTCAGAAAGAAGTACTATACCAAACAGAGCCTAGCTGAATTATGGAATTTGCTATCACAAGGTGTGGTGATGGCTATCATCTTAGATGGCTTTAAAAGGGGATTTGTTCCCCAAGGCTATCAATGGCTACTAGTCATGATGGATCTATGATAACTCTGGGTTCAGAGGCACCTGTCCCTGGGATCAACAGTAGGAGAAGATGAGGGCTATTGTCCTCATGTTCTCTTTGTGGGCTTGCCAGAGGCATCTGGTTGACCACTGTGAGAAACAGGATTCTTGACTAGATAGATATTTGGTCTGATTCAACATGGCTTTCTCACGATCTTAACGTTTTGTGATGCTTTTTTCTTGGTACAGTTACGTGCTAGTGCAATTCTTAGCAAAGGACCAGCTGTTGGAACTTGGTCTGGACGTGTGCTAATGCAGAGAATAAGGGTTTGGCATGTTGTGAGAAATTGCATAGTTTGGATGGGTTTATTTTATAATCTGCCTTTATAAATATCTGATATTGGTGATAATGCTTGATTGAAATGCAATGACCATAATCTAGCTATCTGTTCTAAGTTTGGCTGTCTTTGTGAACATTCCCAGAGTCTAAATTAGGGAAAGGCAAAGCAGGACTGGTTAAGCCTCATCTAGAGTATTGCACCCAGTTCTGGGCTCCACAATTCAAGAAGGATGCAGACAAGCTGGAGTGTGTTCAGAGGAGGGCAACCAGGATGATCAGGGGTCTGGAAACAAAGCCCTATGAAGAGAGACGGAAACAACTGGGCATGTTTAGCCTGGAGAAGAGAAGATTGAGGGGAGACATGAGAGCACTCTTCAAATACTTAAAAGGTTGTCACGCGGAGGAGGGTCAGGATCTTTTCTTGATCATCGTACAGTGCAGGACACAGAATAACGGGCTGAAGTTACAGGAAGCCAGTTTCCGGCTGGACATCAGGAAAAACTTCCTGACTGTTAGAGTAATACGACAATGGAACTAGTTACCTAGGGAGGTTGTGGGCTCTCCCACAGTCGAGGCCTTCAAGAGGCAGCTGGACAACCATCTGTCAAGTATGCTTTAGGGTGGATTCCTGCATTGAGCAGGGGGTTGGACTCCATGGCCTTATAGGCCCTTTCCAACTCTACTATTCTATGATTCTATGATCATCACCTACTCATATAAACAAAGAAATGGATGGTCAGAACTAAGGATGAGCAAACTGGTCTGTTTCCAGCCCATATGTGTTGACCTGTAAATCCATTCTGACCAGTTTCCAAAATCTGTAATTTTAAAAATGCACAAAATTGCATTTATATACATATTTTAAGGTATTTTAAATTAAAATTTCTCTCATAGTATGCAATATATTTGATACCTTTTTTGACCTGGTTTAACTAAATTGGAACATCCATGAAGTGCGAAAGCCAGTGGATAAATTAAGTCCTTATCCGCATATCAAGAGGCATGGAGTAAGTCAGTTCATAAACGGTCAGTTCTCCCGATGGAGGGAAGTAAATAGTGGGGTCCCACAGGGATCGATATTGAACCAATTCTTTTCAACTTGTTCATAAATGGTCTGGAATTAGGAGTGAGCAGTGAAGTGGTCAAGTTTGCTGAAGACACCAAATTATTTAAGGTCGTTAAAACGCAAAGGGATTGTGAAGAGCTCCAAAGATATCTGTCCAAGCTGGGAGAGTGGGCATTCAAATGGCAGATGTGGTTCAAGGTAAGCAAATGTAAGGTGATGCACGTTGGGGCAAAAAAACTCAACTTCAAGTATAACCTAATGGGATCTGAGCTGATGGTGACCAAACAAGAAAGAGATCTTGGGGTTGTGGTGGACAGCTCGATGAAATGTCAACCCAGTGTAAAGAAGGCAAACTCAAGTGGAACTGTGGATGTCTGGTTACATATGCATGCTTTGCTCACCATCAGAGGGATTTCCCCCAGCAGTAGAGTGTAGTGATCAGGTACTTTGGTCTACTTTGAACTGCAATGGCTCAAGGAAGCAAGCACAGCTTCCCAGGGCCCTTAAATGGAGAATTTGTCACTATGACCAGAGGGATTTATGGCAGGGATGTCAGCTTCTCCCATGGTCTTCCCTCCTCCCCCAGGGTCTTGGTTGCTCAATTTTATCTCCCCCGCCCATGCTTCTGTGATTGCCTATGGAGCGTCTCTGAAGGTGAGGCAATTGAGAATAGAAGATGCCCCTTTGTATTTATTAAGAACATAAGCAGAGCCATGTTGAATCAGACTAAAGGCCTCCGTAGTCCAGTATTCTGTTCATCCAGATGCCTGTGGGAACCCTACAAGCAGGACATGAACATATTTTAAAAGTTTTAAGATGTATAATTCCACTTCGTACATTTTTAATAAACTTCATTATTATGTAGAGTCTGTGAACTTATTGCACAAGGCTTTGTCTGCAGAATTGCTGTTAATTTTGGAATCTGTAGCACATCATTAGTGTCACATCTCAGTGCATTAGCAAATCACAGCAGCAATAAGCCGAAGGGAACAAAATGATAATTGTCCTCAAGCATGAATAAGAGATTCCTCCAGCCCTTCATATCAGAGATAATGCCCTCCCAGCAATCCTCACAGGCAAATTAAGCTGATGTCTTGTAACTTAACTTAGAAGATTATTAAGAGTAGTTTTTAGCATATTATAATGTTGAGCTGATAATGAAAAAAGAGTGTTTCTATAAAAATTGTCCTAGAGTTTTAGTGCCCCAGATCCTGCCCCCAAGGTAGCTTCCCATTAAGAACATAAGATCCCGTTGGATCAGTCCAAAGGGCTACCTAGTCCAACATCCTGTTAGCCACCATGGCTAACCAGATTCCTATGTGAAGCCCACTTGAGTTCAATAGTGATAATTAGGGAAAAGACGTGACGGTAAAATTGCCATTATTGTATTGCTTATTATTGTATTCCTTGGAAATAAGTCCCCAAAAGTTACTGGCCTGCAAATAATTTTACTACCCTCCTGGGGTTGACATAAGAAGTATGGAGAGCAAAGATTCTACACTGGGTGCGAGTAGGGACAGAGTGTTGCATTCCTCTTCCCCCGCCCCCTCACTTAACTGCATGTAGTTCCAGGTTGCTTATGGCTTATGGGCTAGTGCTTAAATAGAAGGGGGCTTTCGCTGAATTTATGGCACGGTCACACCTGGAACACTATGTACAGTTCTGGTTCCCACCAGAACTGCACACCAGAGTACAGGACACGCCAGAGTGCAGGACACGGAATAACGGGTTCAAGTTAAAGGAAGCCAGATTCCAGCTGGACATCAGGAAAAACTTCCTGACCATTTGAGCAGTACAACCATGGAACCAGTTACCTAGGGAGGTTGTGGGCTCTCCCACACTAGAGGCCTTCAAGAGGCAGCTGGACAACCATCTGTCAGGGATGCTTTAGGGTGGATTCCTGCATTGAGTAGGGGATTGGACTCGATGGCCTTGTAGGCTCCTTCCAACTCTGCTATTCTATGATTCTATGACCTTGAAAATGAAAGCGATATTGTAGACCTTGGAGAAGAGCAGAAAAGGGTACCCAAACTGATTAGAGGGCTGGAGCTACTCCCCTATGAGGAAGGTTTGCAACATCTTGAACTTTTTAGCATAGAAAAAAAAGATGAGTATGGTGGGGGTGGACAGGATAGAAGTATATAAAATTATGCATGGTGGGGAGAAAATAGAACTTTTTCTTTCTCATATTCAACGCAGTACTGCTGAAAGCTGACTTTGAGGTGCCTGAGCTTTCCAAAAGTTGGGGACAGCTGAAGCTGGTGTACCAAGCCAAGATTTTGGGACACCATCCACCTCTTCCTGAGATGATAACGCATGGACAATCAATGTGGTTTTGGTATTGTGCAATGGTGCAGCTAAGGAAACTTTAGATGTAATGGTTTTATGGAGGGCCGCTTTAAATGGCTGTGTGTGTTACTTTAGTTGTGAAGCATATAACTTACATTTCTCTCCCCCTACCCTCCAAACAGTATTCTATTATTTAAAACCACTTCTACATTACTGATAACAAGAAAACTCTTGAATTGGTGCCTGGACACGGTTTTGGGGTGTATGAATGCAAACAAGCTGAGACTTAATCTGAATCAGCCTCTCCTTTAGCTTCTTCACCAAACCAAGGAGTCAGGGATCATTCATCACCATCACCTGCAGTCGACCTTATACTGAGCAACTAATCCACATGGCCACATCCTTAGGACTAGATGTACAATGATGGATATATGGCCCAGCAATGGACTTCATCCAGGCCAAGACCTGGGAACCTTTCGCATTACTTGTCCTCGCTTCCTTTTGTAAGACATCAACGAAATCCTGGAAAAAACGTTCCTCTCCTCTGCTAACGTCCTTGGAAATTTGGACATAATTTCTATAAGTGGATTGAATACTACCACATAGTGAAATGATGCCCCCAACTTGGATGGCTTTTAAAAAAGGAAAAGACAAATTCATGGAGGATGTGGCTATTAATTGCTAGCATTCATGGTGGCTACTAAATGTTGCCTCCAGTATCAGAGGTGGTTGTACCAGTTGCAGAGGAACAAGGGGCTGAAGGCTGCTGTTGCACTAATGTCCTTTTGCACTCATGTCCTTTCCCACAAGCAGTTGGTCGGTCACTCTGAGAACAGTCTGACCCTAGCATACCTCTTCTTATTAGGATTAAAATGGATTTTAAAGTTACCTTTCAGTTATCTTTTTGGGGGGTTTTGGTCTCCTTTTTTGGTCTCCTTTCTTTTTAATTTCTCCCCCTTCACTTCGATTAAGCTTCCTTCACCTAGAAGTTGTATCAATCAACTTTTATTTTTTCTTCTTTGTATATTATACATATTCATATAACTGTTGGTTTGATATTAATTGTTAGGGGATTGTTTGTATTCATTCCTCTCTTTTTTTTGGTATCACTTTAAATAAAATAAAAATTTAAAAATAAATCTTTCAGACAAAACATCTTCCCAAAGCAGTTTAAAATAGTCAGTAAAATAATATAAGACTACAGAAATACAGCAACGTTAAAATAACAGCAGTACGTAGTTAAAACATTCAAATAAAAATATCAACACCAGATAAAGCAACATTAAAATTGCCGCAGAGAAAACAGTTACAGCATCATGAAACATCCAAAAGCTGACTGGGGCCCTCCTAAAGGTCAGCAAGGGTGGGGTGGGTGTCAGATATTTCCCTGGGGAAGATATTCTAGAGATTAAGGGCCATCACAGTGAAGGCTCTGTCCTTGGTACTTGCCAGCCTAGCTGCTCTCACTGGTGGCCCAGAGAGCAGGGCCTCAGATACTGCTCTCAAGGCTTGGGCAGGTAAATATAAGTGCAGGCAGTTCTTCAGATAGCCTGGTCTTAAACACTTTAGGATTTTAACAGTTAATTAGGGTGACCATATGAAAAGGAGGACAGGACTCCTTTATCTCTAACAGTTGTATAGAAAAGGGAATTTCAGCAGGTGTCATTTGTATGCATGCAGCACCCGGTGAAATTCACTCTTCATCACATTAAAGTGCAGGAGCCCTGCCCTCTTTTGTATTTGATTAAGAAGGCAGGGCTCCTGCAGCTTTAACTGCTGTGATGAAGAGGGAATTTCATCAGGTGCTGCATGCATACAAATGACACCTGCTGAAATTCCCTTTTCTATGCATCTGTTAGAGATACAGGAGCCCTCTCGTCCTTTTAGTATGGTCACCTTCAGTTAATACCTGTACCTTAAATTGGGCTTGGAAATTAATAGATAGCCAGTGTAACTTACTTAGACATAGAAATTCTGTGTTATGAAAATACTGGCTTTGATGAAGTAAAATAAGCCCTCGCTATTGCAGATGCTGTGATATAAGAGGCTAGTTTATGTATGTTGCTGTACGCAATTTCCTCCTCCCCTTTCTTTCTCATGGACTCTTTCTGCACATCACAAAGGGAGTAATAAGATGGAAGCCTGAACTGCAATTTACTAGAAATTGCACCTTCTGGTAAATGATCACTCAGTCTCAACATCTCTGCTGCAGTGGATGGAACAATAAATACAATAATGCTTTTTTATCACATAAGCGTTGCTTAAATGGACTGCTTGTTTTTTAATGATGGTATGATCCACAGGACTTATAAATGCCTGTGATTTTGTTCTCATGGAAATAGCTCTACATATTTTGACTCAAAGGTCTCCTGTTGTGGTTAATTTCTTTAATATGCTAGCTAATCTACTCCTTTTATCTTCTGAAGATCTGGTCTAGTGTTTCCCATATGTTTGGATAATTAGCCCAATGCACAGTCCATTCTCTTTTGCTTTGGACTGCCAGGTGGTTACTAGGTAACTGGTTGGTTTTTCTAAGTAGGGATTCATGATAACCCTGTGATTAAAAAGCTCCATTACAATTACTCTTGGGAAGAATGAAATATTTTCTGAGGCAAGCATATGTAATGTCGATAGCAAGGTCACTTTTGGGATGTTATGACGTATAGTACTATAGTTATTACGACGTAGGTGTCCTGCAGGTGCCAAATTATACTTGATAGACCCGTTATCCTTACTGTAACCCAGTGACTTTCACATTTGTCTGCTGACAAAGCCTGAGCGTTGGTACAGTGCCCTGGGGCATTTTCTAGACTGCATGGGTCTTTTTCAGTCTCTGTAAAAAGCAGAGGGGCCATAATTCTCTGGCAGAATTTATTTATTTATTTATTACATTTTTATACTGCCCAATAGCCGAAGCTCTCTAGGCGGTTCACAAAAATTAAAACCACAATAAAACAACCAACAGGTTAAAAGCACAATTACAAAATACAGTATAAAAAGCACAACCATGATAAACACATAATTTGCATGCAGAAGCTCCCACGTTCAATCCCTGGCATCTCCAGTTGAAAGGGTTGGGTAGCAGGTGAGAAGGAAGACCTCTGCCCTAAGACATTGGAGAACTGCTGGCAGTCCCACTAGCTAATTCTGGGCTAGGTGGGCCGATAAATAGCCTGACCTGTATAAGGAAACATCCAGTGTTTGGGCTTCATAGTCACCCTGAGTGCACAGAAGTATAGCTTCTAAATCACGTGAGGTACTGATTCCTCTCTATTTGGCCCTGGTTAGGTCTCATCTAGAGTATTACGTCCAATTCTGGGCTCCACAATTCAAGAAGGACGCAGACAAGCTGGAGCGTGTTCAGAGAAGGGCAACCAGGATGATCAGGGGTCTGGAAACAAAGCCCTATGAAGAGAGACTGAAAGAACTGGGCATGTTTAGCCTGGAGAAGAGAAGATTGAGGGGAGACATGAGAGCACTCTTCAAATACTTAAAAGGTTGTCACACAGAGGAGGGCCAGGATCTCTTCTCGATCCTCCCAGAGTGCAGGACACAGAATAACGGGCTCAAGTTAAAGGAAGCCAGATTCCAGCTGGACATCAGGAAAATCTTCCTGACTGTTAGAGCAGTATGACAATGGAATCAGTTACCTAGGGAGGTTGTGGGCTCTCCCACACTAGAGGCCCTGAAGAGGCAGCTGAACAACCATCTGTCAGGGATGCGTTAAGGTGGATTCCTGCATTGAGCAGGGGGTTGGACTCGATGGCCTTGTAGGCCCCTTCCAACTCTGCTATTCTATGATTCTATGCTCCAGCGCTCAGCAGCTGAGCATTGCAGGGAAGTTTCATAGTGAATGAGCAAGCCTCTGGGGAACCCCAGAGGGGTCCCCCCATGTGCCGATTGAAAACAAATCTATAATTTAAAATAGTCTTACAACCTGATCCTAGTTGTATTTATTTGGAAGGAAGTATGCATTGCATTTCAGCCTTATTCTGACATTTGGTACCCTGGGGACGATGGAAGTTGTAGTCTAGCACATTTGGAGGGTACCAGGTGGGGAAAACAGCCTTCGAGAGAGCCCTGGGAATAACTGAATCACTATTAGACTTGAATTGCAGCAGAGTTGGACAATTACACTCTATGTAAAGAATAAATATCCCTTCCAAGATGGTGTACATGTTGTATTTTTTTGTAAATCAATATGTTTAATGGTTATATTCTATCAGTATGCTCTTTTGTTTAGGTATAACCTGACACACAAACAAGAAACTTGATTTTAAATTTGTAATTTAAAGTGGTCGTCTAGTTCTTTTTTTAAAAGAAAATAAGCATTTTGCTGCCTTTGTTTAAATGAATCTGCACTGCACTACTTTTTCCTTTCAGAAAATATCTTTCCATTGGGGTTTTTCCTCCCTTGATAGTAGCAATGAGGATGTTTTTTTACTGGACTTTTGTAGGCAGGCAGAGAAATTAATTCTTGCATGTTCACAGGGTGGATTAAATAAATGCTCATCTGCTGTGTTTGATCTGATGTTTTGTGCTGCAGCTGTACTGAGTGTGCCTTGTGTACTCCATTATCTAGCCCAGAAGACCTTGACAGCAGTTAGGAGACAGCTGACATCCTGAGCATTTTAGGGCCATGTCCCTGATATACTTTTTATAATGTGAAAGTGTGGCTGGAAGTTTCTTCCACTTCTGAAAGTATCACATGCGTTGGAAGGGTAATACTACAGTCTGGGTTGAGTGTTTTTCAGAAATGTGCTAAGACTTCTTTGCTTTTGTTTGGTATGCCCAGAGTGTGTGCATGTTTTGGTTATATAGACTTGTTTAGCTGATTTTAATGAAACACTTTTAGTGTTGCCTGTCCTCAGACTTCATGATGGGAGGTGGGCAAGAAATTAGAATAGAACTATTATTCTGCATATGAAATTTTATGCTAAGAATTTTCCTTCCAGGTTTAGTGGCTAATCATTTTGCTTTACCCTTCCTTGAGATCATTCTTTTTCTTTGCTCTTTCAATATCATTGTCTCGTTTGAGTCATCTGTAATATTTGTCACATAATAATATGATGGAGTTTACATGTGAGAGTGTACAAACTCCCTATTGGCAGCTGGTTGCAGGATGATCAGTTTTCCTATGTTCATTACCTGCCCGGAGTGGGGAGATGATGGAAATCTATATAAAGATACACAACTGCATGATATTTGGGGCCTTCCAGTCAAGTGAATGTGTCCGTCCTTACAGTAACCAAGGCAAGTAACAATTCCTTCTAGGTGAGTAGGTTGCCACCCCTTTCCTCTCAACTGCCCTGATTTTTTATTCTTGTTTGGGTGCCTTTTGGGTAGCCATGTTAGATTGGTGCAGCTTTCATGGCCACTGTCCACTGCATCTGATGAAGTGGACAGTGTCCACAAAAGCTTATGCCAGAATAAATTTGTTAGCCTTTATGGTACCACAAGAGATTCTTCATGTAGCCTATTTAATTGCTGGACGTTACTTTGAGGAATGTAAAGCTCTCAAAATAATTGCCTTCATAGACTGTTACTCCTCTGCAGTTAATTGTGTGCCACCTTGAGTGTTTTTAAAGAGGAATAAATCATCTATTGAGCTGTCTTGGGCTCTGCTGGAGATATGCACATGTGCATAGGCTTGCAGAGGACTTCCTTTATTAATTAGGAGTGCCTCTCTAGTGTCATTACTTAATTGGGTTCCACAGGAGCTCGATGCAACAGTGTAGTGCTCTTAATTAAGGGAGGGGCCATAGCTCAGTGGTAGAGCATCTGCGTTCCATGCAGACAGTCCCTGATTCAATCCCCAGCATCTTCGGTTAAAAAAGGTTCTTTCAAGTAGCAGGGCCAGGAAAGATCTCTGGAGAACTGGTGCCAGCCGGAGGAGATAATACTGGGCTAGTAGGACCAATGGTATAAAGCAGCTCCTTGTATGAGAATCCTCATACAGAGTGAGTGGCGCCTGGTGTATATGGTTCAAGCCTGTTACTTTAGCATCCTATAGCTGTGTTGTCTATGAATGAAAGCAGGCTACTTGATTCTTCGTTAGATTTAGTGCCCCCCCCACACCGCAAAAAAAAAAACAACCCCAGTTGTCTTCGCATGACTTTCCTCCTTTAAAATGGTTCAATTAAATTAAATTTACATTTGGGCAATACCATTTTTTGGGACACATAAAAACGCCACAAAAGATTGTGCAAGCTGTCGGATTCTCCAGCACCTTTCATTAGGCTAGGTGATACAACAGAATCTGGAGGAAGGAACAGAAAGGATCAAAAAGTTAGCCAGATGTTTTGGATATCAGCTCTGCAGTTAACACTCTTGTCTCAAAATGGTGATTGCAGACTGAATGGTTGGGTGTTTCAGGTGTCTTGACCACCCAGGAACCTGTGTGTTTCCCCCAGGGCAAGCGATAGAGCTGAGTTCCAGCTGACCTTTATGTTTTCAGAAATGGGGGTCAGCCATTGGTTCTTTGTCACAGAATGCTGGGTGCAATCTAAAACTTCACTATAGTATAAGTATAGTATAACCTGTCGTCTCTTATCTATTGATAAGAGAGGACAGGTTATCGACATGATCGCTCCTGAGTATCCTTTCTGGCACTGTTGAGCCTCCAGCCACCTCTGGTTTCTGGGGAATTGCAGGCTGTGAAATAAGGAAAACAATGACTAGACCACAGATGGCATAAGTCTCCCAATGAGTACAACCAAACACAAGTGAGAGCACACTTTCATGCCTGCTTTGTTGTGGTTCTGGTGGTGAAGTGGTCTTAATCCCTTTGCCCCTATTGTATTGGTTGCCTTGAGTGGAGATGACCAGCAGAACTCCCCCCCCCCCCCCGGTGGTGAATAGGTTTGGGGAGGAATTTTTAATTTTATTTATTATTTATTTATTACATTTATATCTCGCCTTTTTTCCTCCAAGGAACCCAAGGCGGCGTCCATAATCCTCCTCCTCTCCATGTTATCCTCACAACAACAACCCTGTGAGGTAGGTTGGGCTGAGAGTCTGTGACTGGCCCAAAGTCACCCAGTTAGCTTCCATGGCTGAGTGGGGACTGGAACCCGGATCTCCCGACTCCCAGTCTGACACCTTAGCCACTACACCACACTGGCTCAGTAGTACAGCACCTGTTTTGCATGCAGAAAGTCCTATTTTCAATCTCCAGCATCTCCAGATAGGGCAGGAAAAACTCCTTCCTGAAATCTTGGAGAGCTGCCAATCAGTGTTGGCAGTACTGGGCTAGAAGGACCAAGGGACTGACTCAGTACAAGGCATGTTTCTATGTTCCTAACATGGCATTATTCCTAACATGGTGGTTAGAATTGTAACTGCTGCCGCCAGGTGGAATCATATTACACCAATCCTGGAGGAGCTGCACTAGCCCAATTCAAGCTTCTGCTGCTTACCTTTGAAACCCTAAATGGCTTGGGACGCAAGTACCTGCAGGAGTGCCTCTTCCTATATTTGTTTGCTCATATCTGAAGACTGCCAATTGGGGTTCTTCTCTAAGTACTGGCATTGGTGCACTATGTGAGAACAGTTGTGTAACATTCTCTTCATGGAAATGTGATTGGCATCATCATTGGACTCTTTTCAGTGCCAAGTCAAACCCTTTATTTACACAGTTTTTTTTAAGTTGATTGATTTGAGCTGCCTATGTTATGTATTTGCCTTTATGCTGTCCTTTATTGCTCTATTTCAATGTTTGGAGTTTTGTTTTTATTATGTTGCATTTTTAATTATATTTTTGTAGATAGCTTTAGTATCTATAGATGAAGGGCAGTATAAAATATTCTTAATAAATAAGTTGTTTAACAAGACTCAACATTTAAAGATATTCACCGGTAGTGGTGAATTAGTATCTTTTACTGGATCTGATGTGATCTAGTGAAATGATATAGCTTCCAAATCACATGAGTTACTGGTTCCTCTCTATTCGGCCCTGGTTAGGCCTCATCTAGAGTATTGTGTCCAGTTCTGGGCTCCACAATTCAAGAAGGACGCAGACAAGCTGGAGCGTGTTCAGAGAAGGGCAACCAGGATGATCAGGGGTCTGGAAACAAAGCCCTATGAAGAGAGACTGAAAGAACTGGGCATGTTTAGCCTGGAGAAGAGAAGATCGAGGGGAGACATGAGAGCACTCTTCAAATACTTGAAAGGTTGTCACCCAGAGGAGGGCCAGGATCTCTTCTCGATCCTCCCAGAGTGCAGGACACGGAATAACGGGCTCAAGTTAAAGGAAGCCAGATTCCAGCTGGACATCAGGAAAATCTTCCTGACTGTTAGAGCAGTATGACAATGGAATCAGTTACCTAGGGAGGTTTTGGGCTCTCCCACACTAGAGGCCTTCAAGAAGCAGCTGGACAACCCTCTGTCAGGGATTATTATTATTTATTTATATAGCACCATCAATGTACACGGTGCTGTACAGAGTAAAACAGTAAATAGCAAGACCCTGCCGCATAGGCTTACATTCTAATGCTTTAAGGTGAATTCCTGCATTGAGCAGGGGGTTGGATTCGATGGCCTTGTAGGCCCTTTCCATCTCTGCTATTCTAAGATTTATTGTGAGTTGTCAGCCAGGAAGCCATGTATAAATCTTTCATTGACATGAACTTGCTAGGTGACCTAGGCATGCTACTGATTTTCTCAGCTGCAAATCCACACACATTCAATGTGAAGATAATAATATTGATCTACCTTACGGAGCTGTTACAAAGGTTTATGGGAAGAACATATGTAAAGCTTTAGAGTGATCAAAGTACTCTATGTTGTTGTTGTCGGTGTTTCACCATTGCTTGGTGCTGGAGTTAGCAGTCCTACCGATATTTCTCTGCTCCATTCACTGATGCATCTTAACAAGGGATAAATCTTCTTTGTTTAAAGCTTCATAAATCTAGGGTATTTCTCCATATATTTTTTTTGTTTAAGAAAAGGAGGCTGGTTTTCTTGGATCATAGCCACTAATGATGGACTGATGAGCATTACAGTTTTCAGGTTTCACAATTACATAAGGAAAGGAAATTACACAAAGTGTTACAATTATCTAAAGATATACAAATGTTATTAACAAGTGAATTGTATTATGGAAATATTAATGTATCATGCAAGATAGCAAAGAGTATCTGTCTTGATACACCAAACAGTACATTTTGGGGGCTCAAAAAGAGAGGATGATGTGGAATTTTGTGGCTTAAACTTTGCTTCAGGATCTAGAAAATAACATTTTCTGAAAACATCAGCGATGCACTGTTTTTCTTCTTGACTTCCCAGAAAAAATATTTACAAGAGATAATCTCTCCACTGCTGTGATTGATTTATGCTACACGAAGCCGTATTATTGCTCAGAGGAACTCTGTTAAAGACATCAACATTGCATTGATAAGATAGCTTTATATAGCACCATGTACATTGATGGTGCTATATAAATAAATAATAATAAATAATAATAATATATGTGAATATAAATGAACAGTAGTGTTGACATAACAATATGAACATACAAAGTACTAGCATTACCACGAGAATACCAGACCAAAGACAGCCCTAGAAGCAGCTTTATCGGCCCATAAAGCTTTTTTTAAATATTAGACCTGTGCATGAATAACACTTTTTGTTCCTTCATGAGACTATTGTCAGAAAAGAAATAATAGGAACATAGGAAGCTGTGTTATATTGAATCAGACCCTTGGTTCATCTAGCTCAGTATTGTCAGCACAGACTGGCAGCAGCGCTCTATGGCTTTAGACAGGAATTTTTCCAGTTCTACCTGGAGATGCCAGGGATCGAAACTGGGAGTGTCTACATGCAAAACAGGAGCTCTACCACTGAGCCAAGGCCCCTTCCCATACACTGTGTAGAAAAGCTTTCTACACAGCTGGATAGTATCAGGTAATTTGAGCCTTGAATTTAAGGCTATCTGGCTGCAGCAGCCCGCCTTCCTGTTGAGATGTAGCCATACGTGAGCAATGAATTAACAGAATTTTCATTAGGTCAAGAATGTAAGAGTAGAAGACCAAAAATGTTTAGAGGTTGGATCTGCAGCAATTCTAGCTTGGACTTGCCATTTTCAATAATAAATACTGAAGGCTTATTGGTTCAAAGTTGTATGCTCAACGGAATCTCTTTTGCTGTATTGTTGCTGAGTTTATTCATTTATCTTGGCCTTCTTTCTAGTTTTGCTTTGTGTGTCCTGCATTTTACCTCCTGTGAGTTCAGGGTTGGTGTCTCCTGTCTCTACCCTTTCCCCCTATATTCCTTTTTAATTCCCATCCCTGCTGTCTTATTTGCTCATGCCTCCTGTGTGCCCATAAATGTAATTAAATAAATAAATAAATAAGTCCTTCTACCTGTGCCAGTCCACCTCATGGCCTCCACCAAAACAATACTGTCATGCCTCTCATTTCTCCACACCGTTGGACTACCCTTATCTAGCTTGGCATTAGAACTTGTTTCCTAGATCAGAAATGTTCTGCCATAGTGTCCACAGCTGGTCAACGAAGGGCTAGAGAGATGCTAAATTCACAATCAATGGGCCTTTTCTGTTGGACTACATTGATCCGGTTTGCATATCATGATAATCCACAGTATTTAAAATTGCAGCGGGAGTGAGTGTGCAGCTTTCACAACGATGTATTTAAGGTACAAAATAGTCAACGCCTCAAATTTCTGTTCTGTGCATTATGAATAATAGCTTAAAAAGACTTATATAGTTTTGTACATGAGCATTTAGAGACTGGGTTTGGACATCACGATAACCAATGGTGGTTTAAATAGTTGACGGTTGGTTATTTAACCCACCGTGGTTTATCATGTTGTGTGGTGGGAGGTTTTTAACCAATGGTTGGTTAGTTGGCAGAAATCACCAACACAAATAGCCAACACTGTGCAGAGTTGGCTATTTGAATCAACATTGGTTATTGTGTCGTGTGGAGGGTACCATTGGTTATTTCCTCGGCCACTGTTGGTTATTTCATCAGCCACAGAGTCGAAAGGCAAGAGTAGTCAAAGTGGCAGACGCTGCTGTAGTCCAGCCAGCAGAATAGATTTTCAGCAGCAATGGCTGATGGGATACTAGTGGGAACACTGTGTGGGGGAAAGGGCGGGCGATGAGGGAGTCAGCTCAACACTAATCCTAATCCACACCATGGTTGGTTATTATCATGTCATGTGGGGAGTGCCCCCTAGATAGACAACTGTTGAGTTGATTATTACCCCAACATTGACGATTGTGTTGTCCAAAAGTAGCCGGAGAGTCATTAGCAGGTGAATTTTGTAGTTGCAGGTGAAGAATAAATTACAGAGAACAGAGAAACTTGTGATTTTTGTGGCCTTAGTAACTTAAAATAATACCAGTTTTTAAAAGATGTAGAGAACGTGTAAGTGTTGCTGCTGCCTAAAAATAGTAAATAATAGTTGGACCATGTGCAGAAAACATTCAGGAGTTCAGTGAGGTTCTGATTAAGCTTAAAGAGTTGCCATCTGTTATGTATGACAAACATGCTGCTTTAGCACATATATTTTACTTATATTTAGTAAACAACAAAGCTAAAAAAAAGTACCCCTATGTTATTTTTTTGACCTAATATACTACAAGTATTTGACCTGAAATATATGCTGAGCAAAATTAAAGCACACTTAATGTGATCAAATGCTATATTATGTAGAATTTCTATTTGAATGCTTGTCAAAATTTAAAGACAATAGTGTGTACTTCTCTCACATTGTTTGCATTTAAGAAAAAAATAAATAAAGCTGTTAAACTTTTGACACACTTGTCTGTTTCCTCCCCCACTTTGACACTTCCCTTGACCCCGAACACTGAAAGCAAGAGCTGAACGGGATGGAGATATTGAGAAGGGTGGGAGTACTTACTTTGGGTATATGGGTGTGCTTATTGCAAAAAAATAATAATCCTGGTTGTTCAGAAGTGTGTACTTGAATAATAACATAAGAACCATGCTAGATCAGACCAAGGGTCCATCTAGTCCAACATTCTTTTCACACAGTGGCCAACCAGCTGCCCATGGGAAAACCGCAAGCAAGACATGAGTGCAACAGCACCCTCCCACCCATGTTCCCCAGCAAGT
Source organism: Elgaria multicarinata webbii (assembly GCF_023053635.1). Classification (NCBI taxonomy): domain Eukaryota; kingdom Metazoa; phylum Chordata; class Lepidosauria; order Squamata; family Anguidae; genus Elgaria; species Elgaria multicarinata. The sequence goes on from NC_086175.1 coordinate 133,553,446, forward strand.
GGTGCACAGAGAAGCATACTGCCTCTGATACTTGCAGAATTTTCCAATCTTGTTGCAGCTGCACAGGAAAGCCTTAAGACTCTTACTGACCTGTCCTCATAATACTAAACCAAGTTTCTTGGGAAGTACTTCACTTCTACGTGTTCTGTGCATTAAGTTTCCTCCTAAGAATCATAGAATAGCAGAGTTGGAAGGGGCCTACAAGGCCATTGAGTCCAACCCCCTGCTCAATGCAGGAGTCCACCCTAAAGCATCCCTGACAGATGGTTGTCCATCTGCCTCTTGAAGGCTTCTAGGGTGGAAGAGCCCACCGCCTCCCTAGGTAACTGGTTCCATTATCATACTGCTCTAACAGTCAGGAAGTTTTTCCTGATGTCCAGCTGGAATCTGGCTTCCTTTAACTTGAGCCTGTTATTCCGTGTCCTGCACTCTGGGAGGATTGAGAAGAGATCCTGGCCCTCCCCTGTGTGACAACCTTTTAAGTATTTGAAGAGTGTTATCATGTCTCCCCTCAATCTTCTCTTCTCCAGGCTAAACAGGCCCAGTTCTTTCAGTCTCTCTACATAGGGCTTTGTTTCCAGACCCCTGATCATCCTGGTTGCCCTCCTCTGGACATGCTCCAGCTTGTCTGCGTCCTTCTTGAATTGTGGAGCCCAGAACTGGACGCAATACTCTTGATGAGGCCTAACCAGGGCCGAATAGAGAGGAACCAGTACCTCACGTGATTTGGAAGCTCTACTTCTATTAATGCAGCCCAAAATAGCATTTGGCTTTCTTGCAGCCATATCGCACTGTTGGCTCATATTCAGCTTGTGATCTACAACAGTTCCAAGATCCTTCTCCTTTGTAGTATTGTTGAGCCAAGTATCAGCAATACTTAGCAGAGAATACTTTCAAAATTTGTGGGTGGTGTACAATTTCTATTTTATTTCAGCATTTCCCTCTGGTCTTCCAGGAGGGGACATGCATGCAAAGGAGCGTTACTGTGTGGGACCAGCTCCTGGGTTAGGCTCCTCAGGCTGAAAGAATGCATGCCCAGCGTCTGTTTCCTCCAGCTGGATTGGGCTGTTTGTATTTCTTTCCTATTCCGATTACAGAATAGCTTGTTTACAGGTGCCTTTAAAAATAAAAATCCGTGGATGAATTTGTAAACAAGAACAAGTCACCTTTGTTGAGAGTGGGTTTTCCTTTTAGGATGAAGGTAATTTATTCCCACTCACAGTAGCTCTAAATAGAACTGTTGTTGTTTTTCATTCTCTTTGTGGTAGTTTGGTGGTTGGGGGTAGATTGTTTCTTGTAATGTTGATTTTTATAAAGCTGTCTCAGAGATAATGGCCTCCATGGGAGGGGTGGTGTTGGTGGAAATATTTGTACATCAGGGTGTAATTGGTCAAGGAAGTATGCACAGCAGGGAGAGCTTTTAAGAGCCTCATTTTGCATAGCTTTGCTTTCCCTGTTGCTTTTAAAATAAGGCCTGCAAAAGCCAAAGAATAGCTGCAGCTTCTCTGCCAGTCCCCCTTTATTTCGTTCCACACATCCCTAGCATAACACTTAATGCATTTGCACCGAAGCCTCAGCTTTATAGCTACTTCCCTCCTGTTAGCAGAAGGCCGTAGAGAATTGTTAGCATAGGAAAGTAGTAACCATTTCAGGTGTGCAGAAAATGTATTTGCCCCCTATCTATCCAAGGGCTTAAACTACACTCTGGGGGAGGAGTTGCTCACGAAGTGGTCATTCATGGGGGAAAGCATTTGTGCATATTAATAACAGGCAATTTCCAGCAGAGCTGCTCTTATTTTATTAATTAATTTATTTATTTATTACATTTCTATACCACCCAATAGCCGGAGCTCTCTAGGCGGTTCACAAAAATTAAAAACATTCAGAGTATAAAACAACAGTATAAAACCATAATATAAAATAAAATATAAAAGGCTCAACCAGATAAAAACAGCAGCAATGCAAAATTACGAATTTAAAACACCAAGTTAACATTTATTTGTAGACTGTTAAAATGCTGGGAGAATAAAAAGGTCTTCACCTGTCGTCTAAAAGCATATAATGTAGGTGCCAAGCGAACCTCCTTAGGGAGCTCATTCCACAGCCTGGGTGCCACAGCAGAGAAGACCCTCCTCCTGGTAGCCACCTGCCTCACTTCCTTTGGCAGGGGCTCATGGAGAAGGACCCCTGAGGATGACCTTAGGGTCCGGGCAGGTACATATGGGAGGAGGCGTTCCTTCAGATAGCCTAGCCCCAAGTTGTTTAGGGCTTTAAATGTTAATACCAGCACTTTGAATGGGGCCCGGACCTGGACTGGCAGCCAATGATGCTGGAAAAGGACTGGCGTGATGTGGTCTCGTTGGCCAGTCCCCATTAGTAACCGTGCTGCCCTGTTTTGTACCAGTTGAAGTTTCCGGACCGTTTTCAAAGGCAGCTCCACGTATAACGCATTGCAGTAATCCAAACGAGAGGTTATGGACAACTCTTATGGACAACTGAATGAAAAGTGGGTGGGGCTTTCTGTTGAAAGTGAGCAGGTGACAACAAGTCAAACGCTAGCCCTTCCTCTTCCTGTTTTACAATAATTTTGAAGAGTCCTTTGTTAGGGCACCTACGTAAGTAGCAATAGACTTGTGAACAAGGCATGTAACAGATGACCTTTCACAGAAGGGTTTTGGAGCCACTTGGTGGATCATGCCACAATGTAAGGGGTTTGCATTGGGCTTGTTTCGGTTTCCTTAAGATGAGGAAAATATACAGTACAGGGGCAGGGAATGAAAAAGAGATGGGGGGAGAGGCGTTTACTTCTCACTGTGGTGGCAAAATCTGTGCCTCAGCTGTATTAATGCAAGCAGAGGTTTGCGTAAGGCGGAAATCACTGCAGATAGAAAACTAGAAATCAGGGAGAAGGTTCGGGTAATTTCTGACATGCTCGTTTTCTATGTGCAGGGTTTTTGTTGATTTGATACAGGAGTATTCAGTTCTAGGAGCTCCTGCTTGCATTCTGAAGTGGTACAACCCAGGCAAAGTGAGATCTCGGCAGGAGCATTAGAAGTATGGACATACTATTAAGAAAAATGTGAAGTGGGTCATATGTTGGAAGTTGGGTTTATTTTATTTATTTATTTACTTATTTATTACATTTTTATACCGCCCAATAGCCGAAGCTCTCTGGGTGGTTCACAAAAATTAAAACCATAATAAAACTACCAACAGGTTTAAAATACAAATACAAAATACAGTATCAAAAGCACAACCAAGATAAAACCACGCAACAAAATTGATATAAGATTAAAATACAGAGTTAGGACAGTAAAATTTAAATTTAAGTTAAAATTAAGTGTTAAAATCCTGAGAGAATAAAAAGGTCTTCAGCTGGCGACGAAAGGAGTACAGTGTAGGCGCCAGGCGGACCTCTCTGGGGAGCTCATTTCGCAGCCGGGGTGCCACAGCGGAGAAAGCCCTCCTCCTAGTAGCCACCTTTAGAAAGAGGGTCCCATCTCTAAAGACTATGATGCTAATGGGCGTTGGTGTCCAGTAGTGATTGTGTTTGGTCACGGATTTTCTGATCCACAATAGATGCTTTGAAACCAAGATGTCATTGCTGGAAAGGCACCAAGTCGTAGAAGAAATGTGTGGGTTTGTGGGAGGAGAATGTATTTCTGCTTTAGCTGCACTTCTCTCTCTCAGCCACCAGCATGTGATCACTTTGTGTAAAAACTGCAGTGTGCGTACCTTTTCATGATCACATAATACATGCCCCCTTGAAGTGTTCCATCTTGATGAGCAGAGTGGCCTTAGCTTTCACTTAAAAGTCCTAAGGGAGAGCTTTTGTGTTTCTGCTGCTACAATTCTCTCTTCCGTGGGAGATGGAAAATAAAAGCTACTGGGGAATAAATTCAAATGTAATATTCAGTCTCTGCATATATTATCTCACAGCCTACACCTAGGAAGCTTGTTTTCATTCCCCCCCCTGGTTATTTCTGGCCTCATGGGGCAGGGGCTATGTTAAAATTAGCATGATTTTAGCAGTGATGGTGGGTGCGCTCCTTCCAGCTCAAATCAGATTAGCTCAGAAATAAGCTGAGCTATTTCTCCAAAAGTCAGAAATAGCTTGATTTGTTTTCTGAGCCACTCTGACTTCAGAAGTTGTCTAGCCTCTCAATCTCCCAAAAGAATCCTCTCTTTTCCTTTAAATTAAGAACATAAGAAGAGCCATGCTGGATCAGACCAAGGGTCCATCTAGTCCAGCACTCTGTTCACGCAGTAGTCAAAGAGCTGACCGCGGGAAATGCAAAAGCAGGAAATGAGTGCAATAGCACACTACGCTCCAGCTCAGGTGCCCCGGCAACTGGTGTACCTAGGCATACTGCCTCTGACACTGAGGCTAGTAGTCATCGACAACCTTCTATCAAATTACTTACCAAGTGATGTGGTTGGAGTAGCAGCAGCAACGCTCCAGTTGCAATAAGAGAAGAAGGAACAAGGAAGTCAACTTCCTTTTTTCTTCACTGGCTGCATGCTGGGTGGATCAACTAGGGTTTGTTTGTTTGTTTATTTACTTATTTATTACATTTCTATACCGCCCAATAGCTGGAGCTCTCTGGGCGGTTCACAAAAATTAAAACCATTCAAAGTACAAAACAACAGTATAAAACCACAATATAAAATACAATATAAAAGGCTCAACCAGATGAAAACAGCAGCAATGCAAAATTACAAATTTAAAACACCAAGTTAACATTTATTTATAGACTGTTAAAATGCTGGGAGGATAAAAAGGTCTTCACCTGGCGTCTAAAAGCATATAATGTAGGTGCCAAGCGAACCTCCTTAGGGAGCTCATTCCACAGCCGGGGTGCCACAGCAGAGAAGGTCCTGCTCCTGGTAGCCATTTCATATTATAATCTAAGCCAGAGAAGAATGTTGGGGCTTGTAAAGCCCATGTGATCTTTAATACTAAGATAAGTACTGTGCATTGTCTTACGTGTGTACCCCAAATTCCCAGGACCTGTCTTACAAGCAGAATTGGAAATCAAGGTTTGAAGTGAATTTGCAAGTTCTGGTTTGGAGGCAAGCTATGGGAGTGATAGCCATAGTTTACTGGATGCAGAAACAATGTTCCTTTTGGGAGTACGAATGTTTTACAGTGAAGAATTTTAATCCACACTTTGAAAGCATACCTTTGGGTATGAGTGGGGATTCTGATATATGCTAGTAATGTGTTGAGCCAGGGGGTAAGCTGTTCTGGAGTAAAGGGTGTGATATTTTTACAGTCTTAGCCAGCCACCTTCCAATTGCTGCCTCGCTCCAAGTTTGTGCACAGTGTGTGGTGTTTGCATTTTTCCAATGCTGGAAATTAGTCTCGCAGCTCTGCTTGGATGCCAGAATCTTGGCATATGTGTCTACATACAAAATATTTAACAGTGCTTTCTGAAAATTGACTTTCATTTCTGTTAATGTACTTCTCTATGTTCACATTTTTTTGTCCTTATGCATACTCTTCTCCCTGAAAACCAGCATTTTTTTCTTCCTCCCCAAAGTGCCAGCCTGCTTCTATCCCATTATAAATCTAGCCAGGCAGGGTCTGTGGGAAAAGTACACATCTCAGACACGGCCAATAATTATGTTCACAGCCTGCAAGTCAACAAAGGGATTTCATTAAATTGCAAAGTGCTTTCAAAAAGCACAGATGAAGAAACACAACCAAATCAAGTGTAGGTTTTGTGAACATGAAATGTTCTTCAGGTAAGCAAAGTTTGCTGCTTCCTGTTTAGGAAAGGGTGGTGTTCTGCAGGTCAGTTCTGTTAAAGATGTTTTTCCTAAATCTAGCTCTCATTGTTTAAAAATAAAGGGGGCAGGAAAGCAAAACATGAACCTGAAAGTCAATCATAACTTGTACACACCACAAAGTATATGTACAGAGGATGGCCTATACTTGAGGCTGGTAGCCTGTGATGTGTATGGATCAGGAAGGAAAATATTTGTAAAATTAGGAGAGAATCTATTGATGTCACAAATTACTAATAGGTAAATGTTTGTAAGCAGGGAATTCTGATGTCGTTTGCAAGGTTGCAGCAGTCAAACCACTGTAATCGTACCTTTAGTAGTTCATGGGTAAATGTCAAGAACTGTGTAACTTTTGCCACATGTACTACCTGAAATTCTTGCATTTTGGACTAGCTAACTCAGAATAACTGCCACTTCTCCCTCCCATGCTCCCAATCATGGCTGCACATGGGAATTCCTTTTTCATTCATAAGAATGCATTAATTGAAAATGTGGAAAACCTCATCCTTTTAAATGTTCTTTAACAACCTGGTTGTGATAACTACAGGACTATTAATGAAGTAGCAACCTGCCAATCTGGTAACATAACATAATCTGGGCCATAATTTGTATGAAGTTATTTGGTATGTTGTTTCTTTACTGAGTCTTAAGGGCTGTTGTCTTTGCCCCTGGGTGGCTCCAAATCTGGGGCAAAGAGGCGAAGATGTGCAGCTGAAAAGTCAGTGACATACCTCGACTTTTCAAGCCAGAGTGAAGGCAACCCGGCTCTTCCACTGGACTGTCCTCGCTTGGAGCCACTCTGGGGGTGTTCCTGGGCAGAAGGCAAACTCCTATTGGTCGCCAGAAGCCAAGGTAGGGGCATGGGAACTGCAAGCCTAATGGCCTCTGGAAAGTCCGCGCTGTCTCCTCTCATTAGCACAAGTTGCTGCCACCGCGCACCGGTGAGAGAGCGAGGTTTGGTGGCAGAGCGGCACCGTGAAGACAGCCCTTTAGCTGTGGCAAGCAGTGAGGAGCATCACACCAGCATCAGAATTTTTCTGAAAGCTGAAGCAAAAGGTGTTGTGAGGAGAAAATGTTGGAGGCGGGCAGAGAGAAACATGTACCTTGTCTTGAGCTCTTTGGAGGAAAGGCAGGCTGTAAATCAAATAAATAGATGGCAACACATTATCTGAATGATTACCCTTTCATGAGTAGGTTGCATTCATTACTGTTTCTTCAATGTAAGGGGAATACCTTTACAGGAAACACAAGAAGGAATAGAGTGGTTGGCATGTGTGCATGGTACAGATTTCAGCATCAACCTTCACCATGAGTTATGGTATAGAGCAGTGGTTCCCGAACTGGGCGTACTGCCCCGTTGGGGGCGGTGGGATTGCATAGGGGAGCGTTAAGAAGCAAGGGGGTGGCGGGGGGGGGGCGCTCGAGGTGGCCTTTTCCGTACCAGGAGTTTTTCCGTACCAGGAGTTTTGGTTACAGAAGGAAATTTCTGATCGCTATCCTGCACTATGGAGAGTGGTTCAGAAGCTCCTGGTTGCATTTCCAACTTCATATTTGGTGGAATGTGGTTTTAGTGTGGTCTGCCTGCTTCTCTCCAAGCAAAGAAATCGACTCCAGATGACTAAACGTGGTGATTTAAGACTCATGTTAAGTGACTTTAAACCAGACATTGGGAAACTGGTATCACTTCATCAAGCCCATCCATCACATTAAGAATTTACAGAATATTGAGGTACTCTACCTTAGTTACTAAATGTGATATCGAATATTCTTGCTAAATGACTATCAGACTTTGAAAAGATGATATCACTGGATCAAGTTCATCAATTATGTTTAATTGAATAAACTAAAAAAATGTAATTGGATTTTGAATAAATATTCAATTAATTGTTATTGTTTTGAATTTTATTGTTATTATCTTCCTTAATGGGGTCGTTGAAAATCGCTATTCTGAATAATGATTTTTATAGGGTAGGGTAGGGGGCACTGGGCATGAGTTTGTGGAACCAAGGGGGCAGTGACCTGAAAAAGTTTGGGAACCACTGGTATAGAGAGACACTCCTCTCAAAAATCCAGATATTTCATTTCCTGCTGTGTCGTCAATGAGCCTTATTTCCATAAAGAAGGAGATGGAAGGTTTGAAAAATCCTTTTACTGCTATCCATCAACATATGATGTTGACTGGCACTGCAAGTACTCTGAGGAGGGTTTCTAAGGAGAGTCTCATTAAGCAACTGGAAGTTGTAGCTGCTGGGCTTTTCTTACTGATGGAAGAAGCAGTTTCACAGAGATAGACTTTCCAAGTAAATAGGATCAAAAGGGCTCGTCGGTGGAAGCCTCACACCTTGGTTGATTATAGCAAGAGCTCCTCTTTTTAACTACTTCCATCCGGCCCATTTCTATCTTTTTTGAAATCTTCTTGCTTTGTTGGTATTGACAAGTCCATGGTGGGTTAATCTTGTTTTTTTTGTCACTTGAGAGTTCCATGATGACTTTGACATTTGAAACGTCTGTATGTATCAGACATTTTACAATGTGCAAACAGAGGGAAGCTAAATGTGGCAACACCTTCCAATGGTCCAGCTTCTTCTGGTCCCAGCTTTATAGTCATAAAGACTGTCAATTGGGGAGCAAGGCCTTGGTAGCTCTTTTTCTTGATGACACAAGAGGATTTGGTGAAAGATTGAAAGATGCTGGTGGCAATGCCACAATCTTGTGTTTATGATGGCCCTGATCTCCCATGGTCTGTATGCAGCTACATTGCGCCATTTTGCTTTGTGGGTTCATATTATGTGTTCAGAAATGTAAGTTAGAGGTGTGTGTGTGCGCGCGTGTACACATGCACACACACATACACACAGAGTGTCACTGGGCATCATGCAGAATGTAGGTGGCCAGAGCTGTGAAGCCAACGTGAAGTCACCTGTTGAAGTTTTCATAAGGCTAATAACCAGAAGACATAATTTCTGTTGCTGCTGCTCAGTCCCTGACAGCCATCCCACGGCTCTCACTGCTGCAGCTTCCTCGTAACTTCCTGCCTTCACTTCTCCCTCCACCTTGGATGTGTTTGTAGCCCACGTTGTTGTTGTTGTTGTTGTTGTTGTTATTATTATTATTATTATTATTATTATTATTATTATTATTATATTTATTTGTATCCTGCCTTTTGCCCAATGCTGGGCCTCAAGGCGGCCTTACAAAGTTTAAAATATACAGGGGGTGGGGGGTGGGGAAACAAAACCATAAGCATTTAAAATACAAAATTATAAGACATTAACATAGATGGAGGGCCAGATTATTCTCCAAAGGCTTGCTGGAACAAAAAAGTTTTAGCCTGCTTCCGAAAGCCCATCAAGGAGGAAGCCAGCCTAGCTTCCCCGGGAAGAGAGTTCCAGCGCACCGGAGCAGCCACCGAGAAGGCCCTTTCCCAACAGCTCCTCTTTAGAACTCCACCAAATACCTTTTGTTTCCCTTCCTTTTGGAATCCTTGAAGAAGATGCCCTGCTTAGGCCACCATCACTACCCCTTCTGAAGCTCCCTGGGTTGGGGGAAGAGAGAAGGTGGGATTGAAGTGGTTTTGGATGTTGCATTGAACTGGCAATAGTGGATGCATGTGACTTAAAACATTTGCATTTTGATTCTGAGATCCAAAGGGTACAGCTCTTGTTATATCTTGCACACAGGAATAGTACAGATGTAACACTAATAGCATAGGAATTATATTTGTGCATAGTATCAAGTGCTGTCCTTAATCCACAAGTGTGCACTAGGACATGTTTCAATTGTACTTAAGTTTTTAAACTCAACGGCAGCAGTACCAAGCTTTCATGATCACCGTCTGGCCATCCCCAGTACAGAAGTTTAATTGATGTATGTTGGCAGATAGATCTCTGCCTGTACACTTGCATGATTTCCATTTGTCACTGTAGTCCACCCTGAGTGCTTGGGATAGGGTGGGCTTTAAATCAAAATATGTAAACTTTAAACTATAGAAAGCTCAGGGGTAATGACTGAGTATACATTGCTCTGTAATCAGTCAGACGTATACTTTCCTCTGACTCACTTAGTACTGGGCTTGATGGCTCCTTTTCCTTGACCTAGAAAGTCTGTTCATTGAGCCATGTTTATTGCTCTTCATCCAACTTCGGGCTTGTTCTGTAAGTCTTGGAAGTGAGCCTGTGTCCCTAGTTGCCTTGGCAAATAGCATTTCTGAAACTGACTTAATAGAACGAAGTTGAATCATATTAGATGGCTGTCCGGAAATTAGGAATGCAACTTGGAATAGGGAAGATGCCCAAAGGGCACGATGCCGAGCGATTGCAGAGGTTGATGTGTTTGCTCAGTCTGCTGCAAGTATTAATGCTTTCCTTGAAAATGCTGTTTGTCAGGGTGTATGAATGTGCTCCTTTGGATTTTGAGAGGTCTCTGAACTGTCAACGAGACACTAATATAAGGAGGAATTTCCTAGGAGCCATATGCTTCTTCTGAAATAAAAATATATAGCTGTTTTGTCTTCTGTGCCTTTCTCTTACAGTTCTAGTAGTGCAGTCTTTTCCAAAACCCTTTATCATAGAATCATAGAGTTGGAAGGGGCCTATAAGGCCCCTTCCTTTAAATATAAGGAAGCAGAGTTGGGAGGGGCCTGCCTTATCCCCCGCACCAATGCCAAGCATTGCCTGATTTTGAACCGCCATGGAAGGGGTGGGCTACTCGTGGCCTTCCAGATGTTTTGTCCTTACAACCCATCGTCCCTCATTATTGGCTGTACTGGCTAGGACTGATGAGAGTTGTACGCCAAAACATCTGGAAGATCCTCCCAGAGTGCAGGACCCGGAATAACGGGCTCAAGTTAAAGGAAGTCAGATTCCAGCTGGACATCAGGAAACACTTTCTGACTGTTAGAGCAGTACGACAATGGAACCAGTTACCTAGGGAGGCGGTGGGCTCTCCCACACTAGAGGCCTTCAAGAGGCAGCTGGACAAGCATCTGTCAGGGATGCTTTAGGGTGGATTCCTGCATTGAGCAGGGGGTTGGACTCGATGGCTTTGTAGGCCCCTTCCAACTCTGCTATTCTATGATTCTATGATTCTTTTTACTTTTTGTAGACTATTGTACTTAAACATTTTTTAAAAATTTAAATTAGATTTTGAAATTTTCTTATAACAGTTGGTAAAAAAAAGAGAGCCAAGGACAAAGATATCACCATGAATGTTAATTCTATAACTTCTAATTATATTCAACGAATATGTTAATGGGAGTTTATGGAGATGAGAGATAACCTGATCAGTCCTATCCTGCACTATCTCTCTCGGCCTTGCATCTCTCTTAAGCGCAAAGATAGAGAAGTTCAATAAATAGAAAATTTGGGGGAGATGGGAGTAGATCTGAACAAGGAGGAAGAGTCTGGATATAAATGCAAGGGATTTAGAAAGTGAAACCAAAAGTGAACAGAACATATTCATAAGAACATAAGAAGCACCATGCTGGATCAGACCAAGGGGGTCCATCTAGTCCAGCACTCTGTTCACACAGTGGCCAACCAGCCATCGGCCAGGGAACAACAAAGCAGGACATGGTGCAACAGCACCCTCCCACCCATGTTCCCCAGAAACTGGTGCACACAGGCTTACTGCCTCGATTACTAGAGATAGCACACAACCATCAGTCTTGTAGCTGTAAGCATATTTCTTGTAGATACATGCAATCCTTTCATCAGTAAACCCTAATAGTATTGTAAAAGGATGTGAAGTAAGATATGCCCAGCTGTAATTTCTTTTATCCAGGCTATTGATTTTATAACATGCATCTTGGTTCCAAGGGTGAGGCAGTTACTGTGGTCCAAGAAGATTGAGCTTGGGTTAGTACCTTGAGAAGCAACCTATAACAGAGGGTAAAGAGCCAAACGTAGGAGCGACAGTGTCAAAACTAGTCGGGCAAAGGGGAAGCCTTTATTTTCTGGTAGGTTTCTGCTGGATGCCCAGGGCTGGCTGCTGATCTGATCCAGGATATTGATAAGACTGCTGCCTGATTAGGTTTATTTATTTATTTATTTATTGCACTTATATACCGCTCCCATAGCCAGGGCTCTCTGGGCGGTTTACAGAAATTCTAAAATTGAGATAAAAACAAGTATACAAAATTTAAAATTTTAAAACACAGAACATACACACATGAAGCATTAAAAACCGTTAAAAAAAACCTAAACATGTGGGTGATTAAGATGTGCCGCCATATGCCTGGGCAAAGAGGAAAGTCTTAACCTGGCGCCGGAAAGATAGCAGCATTGGCGCCAGGCGAGCCTCGTCAGGGAGATCGTTCCACAGTCTGGGCGCCACCACCGAAAAGGCCCTGTCCCTTGTTGCCACACTCCGCGCCTCTCTCGGAGTAGGCACCCGGAGGAGGACCTTAGATGTTGAACATAGTGACCGGGTTTATTCACGTCGGGAGAGGCGTTCCGTCAGGTATTGTGGCCCAGCAAAGTCTACAACCGCTTCATCTGAGCAGATAAGCTGCTCCTGATGGGCCCACTTCAGCATCCATGAACAGATACTGACAGGAAAGTCCTACTGCTCCTGTAGTGGTAGGGTTGGGCATTTCACAGTTAAAAAAAAAAAAAAAATGCTGGTCAAATTTCATTCACGTACTGTGAAATAACAGTTATTTTTAATGCATTAACTTGCTTGGAAGAACAGAAAACATTTTGGCTTTCCCCACTCTCTGCATGTTAATATCTTCCTTGTGGCAGTGTTTATTGTGTTCTACTTCAACCAATGCCTTCAGTTCTTGCAATAACTACTGATCTTTGCCCTAGATCTGAGTCCAGTCCCACACAGAGTAAACCCCTTGGTTCCTTCAGCAAGAAATGTGAGGGTGGTTGTGGACAGCAACTCTTGCTGCTGTTAACTACATTACCAATAGAAGCTTTGCTATACTGCCTGATGTGCCCTTGACTGGGCTTTGGGGAATGAAATAAAAAGTAAACTGCCCACCTACACAGTGGCATTCCTATCATTATGGAATATTTGACAGTAGACCATTGTGTCAGCCCTAGCCACTGCCTCCAAATCCAAGAACCTGGATTCTAATCTAAGTGCTGGTATCTAATATATTTCTTACGAACTTTGCCTCATTTTAACTCCTTTTCGATAGCTGAAATCCATTTCCCACATCTTGCTCATTTTAGTTTTGGTCAGTGATTAGTTTTGGTCAGTGATTTTTGGTAGGCTGCTGTATTATGCCTATTGAGACTCTTTCTCAAGGTGTCTTTTTTGTTCTCCCAGGAGTCTCTTCATTTTGTAGGTTTATTTGTGTGACATCATTAAAATGTGGGAAGGTTCTCTGCCTTAATTGCACTGCTTGTCTGTCATGAGTTGCTCAAAGGAAAATAAGTAAGGTAGCCAGTATCTTTCTTGGCAAGGCTCCTATGCCTTTAACAGCTGTATGGCAACCAAAAATTCTGCAGGTGAAGCTTTTCCCCGTGTGGATTTGCATAACCAGCAGATGAAACTTTCCTCGTGACTGCAACTGTTAAAAGCATGGAAAGCTTGCCAAGAAAAAAACTGGCAAGTCTAAGATTAAGGGACATCAAACTCTTCTCAGTAGTTGATACCAGTTACGCTACCACCCAGACTTCCAGATAAGGTTATAGTTCTTCATAGTTTTGCTCTTTCTCTTATTCAGGCTGTTTGCTGTCTGTGAGAAGTGAGCTTAACCAATCACTTGCAGCAGTTTTAGTTTTCTGTATGTCTTAATATTGCTTATACCATTATTTTTGTTTACCACTCTAGAACTGTGGAATGCTGTGAAGACCCCACCTGCCCCACAGTCATAGACGGAATACATTTGGGACTATTTTCAGCTGAAGGAAATACTGCACCTATAAAAGGTACCAAACTAAAAACACTATCCTTCAGTTAAATTTCACCCAGTTCTATTTCCAGACCCTAGAACCTGAAATACAAGGTTGATGTAGAGACAGGCACTGTAAAAATGTGAAATATTTATTGGATGCTTTGAGATTATAGTATGCAATAAGAAGGGAGCATATTTTGCCTGGAATGACAGGTGAGCACTACAAATGGCAGCACTCGCTTTCAAACTAGCTGCAGTTTTTATTTTGCATTGGTAACTTTGTCTGTAGACTTTCAATAATTGTGAAGGCCTGGATAAAAACCCAGAAAAATAATTATTATTATTATTATTTATTTATTTATTTATTTATTTATATAGCACCATTTTTTTCTGAAAAATTGAACAATTTTGGATAATGAAATATTTTCTTTTAGAATAATAAACAGAATGTTTAAGGCAGGGAGTTCATGTATTGCTACTCAGCTTTTGCTCCCATAAAATGGTTTCTACAAACAATGTAATAGGAAGACTTTTGGGGCCAATTCGCACACAACAGTAAATCATGGGTGTGCCATGCACAGTTTGCCCTGACTGAGGAGGAGTGAGCAAGAATGCCGCCTCTTGTGTGTTCCTCCGTACTTTAATTAACAACTTATGGTGAGTCATAGGTTGTGAGTGTGATGTGCAAACTCAGGGCGCTGGGTTGTTTACAGGCTAAAAAACTGTTAACAACAAACCACAGTCTGTTATTATGTGCGAGCTGGATCTTATAGGAAGACTAGAGATGTACAATTCGTGGACATTTTGAAGTAATACAGCGTGGGGTGGGGGAAATCCTGTCTGTAAGATTCCCAGCATAGTTGTTTCTTCCATATCTTATTGAAATTATTGATCTATTTTACCGGTAGATATTTAGGGGTGTTCCAAATAGAAGGCCTGTGAAAAAAAATCAACCCGGAAAAAATACAGAAGGGGGGAGTTTTCCCCCATTTTTTTTTTCTGAGGATGCTTTTGGTATTTCCTGGAAAAAATGAACCACTTTGAATTATGAAATATTTTCTTTTAGAAAGATGAGGGGAGTTGCTTGATGGAGAGGTTAAGCTGTGGTTATAGGCATCGGGCGTAGTACGACAAACGTGGGGAAGGAAAATGGCAAACATGAGTACCTAGCAAAGTTGGGCAGTGGAACATTAGACTCTATACCTCCATGGGTTGCTGGGAAAAATTGCGCTGGCTTTCTCCTTTTGCTCTGCAGGGAAAATGACTTTAGCTTAGCTCATCTATTTGCTCTTCAGATCTCCCTTCTGAGCCCCTGTGGATGACGTGACCTGGTAGCTAGCACTCTGTGTGAAATCAAACTCTGCGAAGCACTGTGGTCTAAATTCTTTCACTGTGTGGATTTATATTTGCTTAATTTTTTTTTCCTTTTTGAAAAGAAAAGATTTTCTGAATGTTGTTGCAAGGGCCAGATCCAAACAGAGGACTACATATACATCTTCAAATCTAGTGCAAAATGAGAAAGCTAAAAGGCATTATTGAATGGATCCTGGTGGGAGACCAGCTTAGTGATTTCCTATTTCTTAGAAAACTACACCAGCTTTCCCAACACCGTGGCAAATCTTTAAGTGTCTCGGATGAGATTAGAACAAAAGCTTTGCTCCCTTGTACCTGCTTTTTCATGGCGCCTTCCCATTGAGCATGTCCTACATAGTTCTGCCTTCAAAAGCCTGGCTGGAAGTAGCGGCTGTTACTTCTGATGTATAATTTACTGCTTTTTCCTGGCGCGCCAACCTTGTTTGTATTGGTGTTCTCTGTGTATAGCCTGCCGACAATTTTGCAGGCTGAACATGCTGTGCTGAATATACCTGGATTTCTGTGAAGTGCTCTTCATTTGCAAAGTTTAGTTAATGAGCTAGGTCGTCTCAGCCCATGAATGCTTCCTGTTTCCCTCTGGCCTTCCCTTTGTAAATAGAGGTTTACTTTGGTGTAATCCTATGAATTTCCTATGACACTGTTTCCTTAGTAAAACATTTAGGAATCGTTATCTAAATGAAATCGTCACTCATCCTTAGAACGGGAGTTTGGGGCACCTATAGTTGCTCATGTCACTCTTGTGTTTTTTTAATGCCATGCTGTCATGAAATCTGAATGATTCCGAGCATTTACAAATTATTGTGATTAAGTGCCTCCTTCAGGCATGCCCCATAAAAGCTGTGGGTCAAAGAAACAAGCCTTTGTTATTTAGTAAGAGGCAAATTAAGATTTCAGCTTTGTTGGCAAGTCCTAATTTAAATTTTAGATAGCTTATGTGGGCGAGCCTACTGAGATGCAATGCCTTGGAGAGAGCTGAGTGAATCCTAAAGCTTGAGAAACCTTTAAGTCAAGTCAAGGTGGAACATTAAATAAATCTGCCTAGGGTGTGTGTGTGTGTGTGTGTGTGGAACAAAGCTATAAAAAGGACAGGAAAGACTCCTGTAACCAGTTGGTGGCTTCTGTGGATTTCCATGTAGGGGACTGAAGACCCTGTGGAACTAGTGTGCTTATCCTTTTTGTATCTCCTATCACACATGCATTATGTACACAAATTATTTTAGGCATTGACCTTAATGTGTCAAGCAACCTTAAAGATTTGGGCTGCTTCACATTTCAGGCTGCAGGTTTCTGGGTTGTTTCATAACATGAGAACCCAGAAACTCTGGGTTGTTCATGGGTTAAACAACTGTCATAAAGGGTGTTCCATTCCTCATATAACGCATGCCACTTTTTTTACAATTTTCATCCCAAAGGAATGATGTGACCACATAAATGGAACTAGTATAGGCTTTATAAATCCTTGTTACGTCACTGGATCACTCGTGTCAGTAGTTGTAGAATCAGACTCACTTCTTAGGGATCACAGTAAATTGTTGCAGATTAAGATAGAAAACCTCCAGAACAATACAGGTAAGTAGCTGCAGAGCCAGGATGGTTGCAGAGTGAGGTAAGTAGCTGCAGGATCAGAGAGAATGCCCATGTCAGGGGTCTCCAACAAGGTGCCTATGAATAATAATAATAATAATAATAATAATAATAATAATAATAATATACTTCTTACCCGCCTCTCCAATTGGATCGAGGTGGGAACAACAGCAAGCATAAAATACATAAAATACTGATTAAAAACATGGTATACACTGTTTTAAAACATCCTAAAAGCATACTAAAAATATCCTAAAATTCTACTGAAGGGGTCCTTTCCCCCTTTTTTTAAATACACGTGCATGGATTTGTATGAAAGCCTATTACACATAAGTTTCAACAAAAATGGATCAAATATCCAAATAGATATCCGTTTGAAGGTAGCTTCTATACGCCACCCATTCAAATTTTGAAAGCGTTGTAAGGTCTTCAATCCACTGCATTATAGTAGGTGAGCGTTTATCCTTTCAATATTGTAATATCAGTAGTTTAGCTGTCTAAGGGGTGCAGTGAATCCATTTATGCTGACCATTTGATAATTTCCCATGAAGCAGATAAATAATTTAAGAGGGTGCAGCTCAGTGAATATGACAGTCTCTTCCAGTACAAAATTTATCTGTGTATTACCTGCTGCCCCAAAGAAGTAACTACTGGACATTGCCAAAACATGTGTTTTTAAAAAGCATTAGCTGTATTGCAACACCAGGAATTATTAGGCAATCATTTTAAAGAGACATTGCGGGTTCCAATGAAACAAAAGTGTTTGCCGAATAAGATGTAACCTAAGATCCATAGATACAACAGGTACACACAAAACCATCAATCCACGGATTACGCATTTTGTGGTGGTGCCCCCAGCAGTTCTTCAAATTCCCAAATGAACTCATGGGTCTGAAAGGTTGGGGACTCCTGGCCTGTGTAGTGATGCCCACCATAGCTTAGTTGTAGAACCAGGATGATCTGAGTTTACCATGGAATTGAGCAAGTCTTTTCTTGTACCGTTGTCTTTATGCTTTCCTGACTGCTGCTGATTACACTGGAAAGTCTCTACTCTCTTTTCTAGCAGCCCGTCTTTGGTCTACTAATGAGTCCACTGCTCTTTTCCTATGGCAACCTCCGATGATTTCTCACAACAACCCAACAATAAACCATGTGCAAATTGTTGGGTTCCACGTTGGTTGTTTAACCCATAAACAACCCAGAGTTTCCTGGTTCACATGTCATGAAAGAACTCAGGAACGTGGCATTCTTGGATTGCTAATTGAAAGCAGAAGCGACAAGTATGCGGGAGTTAATACACTTGCTGCTTTGCTCATCTCTGGCAATTGCGGTGTGATGTGCAAACTGGGTCTTTGTGTTAGGAAGAGGATTGGCAGATGGGAGGACAGGTTAGGTGAGTAGTGAGTAACGAGGATACGGTTATGTAGGAACAGGTAAAGCTAGAACGAATCAATATGAACTTTGCTTAAAAGTAGGCCTTGAAGGGCGGGGGGGCTTAAGAGTAAAGAAGGGAGGGTGCTGCTGGCACAGGAACCGGCCTGGCCAAAAGCGAAGAGGCACGAATGGAAGCCGGAGACAACAGTTGATGAACTTGAAGTAAGTGAGAAGAAGGGATGCGGAGGTGGTGGGGCTTTAAAGCAAGAGGTAGAAGCTTGAAGTTGATGGGGAGTGACACGATCATAGCAACAGCAGAGAAAAATGAGCTTAGAGGCATTCTGAACTGATTAGAGCTGTGGAAAAGGCAGGAGGGAAGACCAGGCAGAGGATGTTGCAGTGGCAGAGACAAGAAGGAATTTGAAGGAGAAAAAGGGTCCAGCTACTTTCACAAGCTCAAAATAAACAGTGTGGCCCTATTCAGGGCTAAGGGAAATATTTTAGATTTCTAGGGGCCAGAGAGAAATTTTTAGAAGGCCGAGGAGGAACAACCCAACTCGGGTTGCTCCAGTAATGGGCAAGCAGATTAATGGGTTCAAGAAGAAAGGGGTAGGTAGACAGAAAAAGGGCAGGCCTGTGAGACTGAGGAAGTCTTTGTTACTGACTGGATAGCGCTTGTTCATGCAAGCTCACTTGATATGATTAATGATGCCAATGAGGAGCCAAGAGTCTGGAAAGATCTGATGGAGTGTACCGAGGCCATGGACTGCCAAAGTTCTGTCTCCTGCTTTTCCTTGCTGATAACATCATTGTTGCAAGTAGGGTGAGGAATGTAGTTGGGTGATTTGTTGTAGATGCAGTTGATTATCATTGACAGGAGGAGAAAAAAAATTCTCAGGTACTGGCAGGTCAAAAGCATACCTGGATGTACTATGTACACACACTGTGTGTACCTAGGGAGGTTGTGGGCTCTCCCGCACTAGAGGCCTTCAAGAGGCAGCTGGACAACCATCTGTCAGGGAGGCTTTAGGGTGGATTCCTGCATTGAGCAGGGGGTTGGGCTCGATGGCCTTGCAGGCCCCTTCCAACTCTGCTATTCTATGATTTCCTAAACATTAGCACTTCCAATGGGCAGTACAGAAATGTTGCCATCTTGTAAACAAGGGAGCGCTGGACGGAGCCCATGATGAACCTGGTTTTCTTCTAGTATGCCTAGATCCCATGTACACGGAAGGCAAGGATCCTACCCATTCCTATTAACCCTCGACCGTAAGACAAGAAACAGGTAAAGGAGACCTCACTTTCTCTAAACTAGAAGAGACCTAATTTGCCTGAGTTAGAGAGTTGGCTCAGTGGAGTTTTGTAGGCCAAAGGATGTCTTAGTAGTCCATTGTGTTTTCCAAAATAAAATTCCTAATCATTGTGCATTCTGTATAGAAGATCAAATTATCTGAAATTACTTTTTAAAAAGCCTTTAGGTTTTTCAGTGTAATTTTCATTGTCAATTCAATATTCTTCATTGCTGTGGCTCCTAGGTAGGAATATCTTTTTTGTAGACTGCTGCTTCTTTAGTTTCCCAGCAAAGCAGCTGTTGGAATTTTGCCAAGTTGTTAGCCCCAAGTGTCTCTTTGCTCTCACATGTAAGAAGAAATAGTCCTGTCAGATTTGTTTAATCCCTATTTTTAAGAGACAAAGAAATTAGTTCTGTCTAGACTGTAGAGCTCTAAAGTTTCTGCTTTTAAAGAATGGCTTAATTTGAGGATTCCCCTCTACTCATTCTCCTTCCTGCAAGAGGCCTTGGAGCTGTCAAACATTTTTTAGCTGGATTAAGGCTGTGTAGTTTGATTATTTTATCAGAATATTTATAGCCTTTGCACTTACCAAAATAGTACCCAAGGTGGCTAACAACATTCAAAGAACAATAAAATAACATTAGCAAAACAACTACCGTATTTCTTCGATTCTAAGACGCACTTCCCCCCCCCCCCATATAAACATCTCTAAAAACGGGGTGCGTCTTAGAATCGCAGGTGCGATGATTATTCTTAGAATCAACGCTCTTTTTTCTGTTGGTGGTACTGAAATTAGTGTGCGTCTTACAATCGATGACGTCTTACAATCGAAGAAATACGGTATTTATTTCTGCACTTCTTTTAGACTGTCCAGTAAATGAAGTAAATTAAAAATGTAGTACAAACAAGAAACAATGATGAACACACACACACACATGCCGTGAATAATTGGAGAGTACAGGAAGAGTTAACACTCCTCCCTCGCACCCACTGGTTCTCCTCTATGAATGTTCTAGCATCCAGGTTTTGGAATTCAAATTTGTTGAGGTGGTGAGTAATTCTGTCCTCCAATAATAAAGAAGATGAGTTCTTTTTCCCTTTAAAAATTGAGTTCATCCTGGTGACAAGATTGGAACTTGCAAAACTGTCTCCTGCTGACTTCTATAGATTAAGTCTGATCAAAGGAAGGATCACATTAAATTTAAACAATAGCTGGTCCTAATTAAAGTTCATGCTTTTGAATGGGGCAGGACTCTTCTTCAGGCTGTATGTTTCTGTGACGGAACATTTGGGCGGGGGTAGGTTCCCCATGTTTGGTGGCTTCTTCTGGGTGTGCATTGTCTTTCTCTCTCGGCCATGGGGGAGGCTTGTCCACGGTGTGGCCTCCCCACCTGTTCTTGCATGGAGCACGTCAGTGGTTCTTGCTCAACTGACAGCAAGACCCTTCAAGCCTATGGCTACAGTTAACTAAGGCTCCTCACGATGAAGGTGCCCTTTCTGGTTGCCATCACTTTGGTGCATCAAGTGAGTGAATTGTGTGCTCTTTGGCACGATCAACCATTTTGGACGTTCCACAATGCTAAGGTAGTCTTGTGCCCTGACTACTCTTCCCAAATAGTTAACAGTTCCATCTTGCTCAAAACATAGTGTCACCATCTTTCTATCTTCAGCCTTCCTCCCCGTTGGAAGTCAGACTTCATTCCTTCAACATTAGGAGAGCCCTATCGTTTTATACAGAATATCATTGTTCAGAGCATCCTCTCACCTGTTCATCTGTCACTTTGGCCCAAAGAAGGGATGTTCTGTATCTTCCCAGCACTTTGCCAAATGGGTCATGTCAACACCCTGCTTACCAACGCACATGGTTTCTGACCCTTGTACAAGTATGGGGCTATTCAGCGAGGGCTTTCCCCAAGGGCATTGTGCTCCAACAGCTGTGCAGTGCTGCAACTTGGGCTCAGTCGTCTTCTTCTGTCAAACATTACTGCCTCAACTTCAGGGCTTGGCAACATATATCCTTTGGCAGGGCAATTCTCTCTAAAATTTTGGTGTGCCATCTCCTTCCTCCGGTAAGTCTCTTGCTTTTCAGTCACCCATATGTGTGTGTCACAGAGACTACACAGAACAAGGAGGACAGGTTGCTTACCTGTTACTATGGTTCTTCAAGTGATCTTCTGTGAACTCACACAACCCAACCCCCTCTCCACATCAATGCCTCGTCTTCTTTTATTTCTCTTTTGTGGCAAACTCAAACTGAGAGGCCAGCGGGAGCTATGACTGGAGTACGCGCAGAGGAGCTGCTGTGACTTCCACCTAAAGTTTGTCCAGCTATAGTATGTTCGGAATGACTGTTCTAATGCAGACGTGTAGCTCCCAAATGTGTGAGTTCACAGATGCTTGAAAAGCCACAGTTACAGGTAAGCAACCTGTCCTTACAGTCCAGTCCTCCTGTTAGAAGCCAATTTTAGTTACAAGCTTTATGTTTTTGTTAGATTATTTCATACTTGCTCTTGCTCTCAGGTGTATCCTCTGCACTTGATAATTTTCATCCTGACAGTTTGCCCTGGAAGGTCATCTTGTTGTCACCTCTGTGTGACTTAGTTCTTCAGATACCTACCCCAAGTCTCCGTGAGTTTCTTCTGCCTTGAAGGACAAGCTGGAAAAGCCAGAATTACGCATTTCTGCCTCCCATGAGCTGCAAATGTGGCTAGTAGCGGTTTGGCTGGTTTACCACAGAAATGTTCGCCTGGGATCAACTGCTGCTCATCCCAGGTGAGTGGCAAGCTGCAAACCTATTTTAGCAATCTTTGGCCTTCATAAACCCGAAGATAGCAAGGAGGAAAAAGCCAGCCAGTAAAAACAAAATTTAAAAACACAGATTAAAACACAGAAGAATGAATAATCTCAGTTGGCTGAATGCCTATTTAAATAGGGTTCAGTCTGTTGGTGGAAAGTCATCAACAATGAGATAGATAAGAGCCTTCCGAAGTCTGGTTGCAGCCATTGAGAAGGGCCCTCCTTTGAATTCCTGCCAAATGCTCATTAGAT
Source organism: Elgaria multicarinata webbii (assembly GCF_023053635.1). NCBI lineage: Eukaryota > Metazoa > Chordata > Lepidosauria > Squamata > Anguidae > Elgaria > Elgaria multicarinata. The sequence continues at coordinate 133,575,757 of NC_086175.1, forward strand.
GTCGGCAACAGAGAAGGCCCTCTCCAAAATATTCAACACCTGGGAAGGTCTGTATGAGAGAAGGCTTCTCCCACGTGTTTCCCGGAAGCTTATGTCTGGCCATTGTTGGAAGTGGGATGTCAGACTAAATGCATGCTTGGTCTGATATCTTAGGGCTGCTCTTATGTTTTTGGGCATTCCATCAACCCAAAATTACTGTCACATTTATTTATTTATTATTTATTTATTACATTTCTATACCGCCCAATAGCCGGAGCTCTCTGGGCGGTTCACAAAAATTAAAAACATTCAAAGTATAAAACAACAGTATAAAACCATGATATAATTATGGTTATTTTAATAAAACCATATGATAGGCCTCATCTAGAGTATTGCGTCCAGTTCTGGGCTCCACAATTCAAGAAGGATGCAGACAAGCTGGAGCGTGTTCAGAGGAGGGCAACCAGGATGATCAGGGGTCTGGAAACAAAGCCCTATGAAGAGAGACTGAAAGAACAAGGCATGTTTAGCCTGGAGAAGAGAAGATGGAGGGGAGACATGAGAGCACTCTTCAAATCCTTAAAAGGTTGTCACACAGAGGAGGGTGAGGATCTCGTCTCGATCCTCCCAGAGTGCAGGACACGGAATAATGGGCTCAAGTTAAAGGAAGCCAGATTTCAGCTGGACATCAGGAAAAACTTCCTGACTGTTAGAGCAGAACGACAATGGAATCAGTTACCTAGGGAGGTTGTGGGCTCTCCCACACTAGAGGCCTTCAAGAGGCAGCTGGACAACCATCTGTCAGGGATGCTTTAGGGTGGATTCCTGCATTGAACAGGGGGTTGGACTCGATGGCCTTGTAGGCCCCTTCCAACTCTGCTATTCTATGATTCTATGATAAAATGCAATATAAAAGCTCAACCAGATAAAAACCGCAGCAATGCAAAATTACAAATTTAAAACACCAAGTTAAAATTTATTATTATTATTATTATTATTTATTTATTTATTTATTTATTTATTTATTTATATAGCACCATCAATGTACATGGTGCTGTACAGAGTAAAACAGTAAATAGCAAGACCCTGCCGCATAGGCTTACATTCTAATAAAATCATAATAAAACAATAAGGAGGGGAAGAGAATGCAAGCAGGCACAGGGTAGGGTAAACAGGCACAGGGTAGGGTGAAACTAACAGTATAAAGTCAGAACAAAATCAAGTTTTAAAAGCTTTAGAAAAAAGAAAAGTTTTTAGCTGAGCTTTAAAAGCTGCGGTTGAACTTGTAGTTCTCAAATGTTCTGGAAGAGCGTTCCAGGCATAAGGGGCAGCAGAAGAAAATGGACGAAGCTGAAAGAACTGGGTGTGTTTAGCCTTGAAAAGAAAAGGTTGAGGGGAGACATGACAGCAGTCTTCAAGTCCTTTGTCACACAGAGGAGGGCCAGGATCTCTTCTCCATCATACCAGAAGGCAAAACATGGAATAATGGGTTCAAGTTACAGGAAACTAGATTCCGGCTGGACATCAGGAAAAACGTCCTGACTGTTAAGAGTGGTATGACAATGGAACCAATGACCTACGGAGGTTGTGGGCTCTCCCACACTAGTGGCCTTCAAGAGGCAGCTGGGCAGCCATCAGTCAGAGATGCTTGAAGGTGGATTTCTGCATTGAGCAGGGGGTTGGACTTGATGGCCTTATAGGCCCCTTCCAACTTTTACTGTTCTATGATTCGAGGTGTCCAACTACGCACACCCTTGTGCCAAGCCCAGACACATAGCACTGTGCTCTGCTCTGCAAAGCTTGGACACCATCCTTTTGTCTTCGCACTCAGTGGCCAGAGTATCACAAAGTGGGAGCACGTTCACGCCTTCGTATGCGTTTCGACAGAATTTATTTACAGACTGTTAAAATTCTGGGAGAATAAAAAGGTCTTCACCTGGCGTCTAAAAGCATATAATGTAGGTGCCAAGCGAACCTCCTTAGGGAGCTCATTCCACAGCCGGGGTGCCACAGCAGATAAGGCCCTGCTCCTGGTAGCCACGTGCCTCACTTCCTTTGGAATTGAGGCAAAGGAAATTCCATTTCCTTTGAAACATCTAAATTAATATCTGTTTACTACCTATCAAATCCTGGCTGGTCAGAAGTCAGAATATTTGCTGCAGCAGCTGTTCTCCTATGAATTGCCCCGTGCTTACATTTTTGCTTCCAGCACGGTCTTTCGCTGGGAGTTTGGTATAGAGATTTTCTAGCAGTGGCACCACTTTCAGAGGGAAAGCCTTTCCAAGGAGGCCCACAAGGGCTCGGGTTTAATTTATACAATTTCAAGAACTCCTAGGTTTTCTAGGTATGCTGTTTTTATAACACATTTTATTAGGTTGTGGGTTTTATAATTTGATTTTAATGGTTAGCTGGTATGTTGCCTTGTGTACATGGTTAAAACTTTAAAGAGATAATGACTTGACATGTAATGGTTAAGTGTTGTTTTATTTAACCCATGGCTTGTTGCCCTACCCAGATGATCCAACAAACTGTGGTTTACTTTCTCAATCCCTGAATTGTTTGTTTGCCTCTCCTTCACCCGCTCCTTCCCTCTGTATCAAATGCTTTTGCAGTGCTATAGCACCGGTTTGTACAGCAGCTGGTGTGGTTTCCCCCCCCCCCCCAATACACTCACAAACTTGCCCCCGCTCTTGCCTGCTTCCTCTAGCCTAGCAAAACAACCCATGGTTCTGGGTTCATATGTAATGACAACACATGGGTTAAACAAACTAGAGTTCACAACCCAACAACAACCCATGGGTTCTTTTTCTTAGTTTTTCCTGGTTAACAAACAATGCTTTGTTTGTCCAGAATCAACAACTCATGGGTTAAATAAACCATGAGTTATTGTTATGGAGATTATTAATATGGACTTTCCCAAAAATTACAAAATGAGTTGAGAATCATTAGATCTCAAAGATGAACTCTGTCCTTTATTTGCTTTGCAGTTTCTGTCATCGGTGTACCTTGTCGCTATATTTCCAAGCAAAAATAATAAAAAAGAGGATTAGAATGCTGCTGAAAATGAAAATCTGGTATTATAGAGAGATCCTGGGCAGTAAAATAATGACTGACAACCACATGTAGTCTTTGAACTGTGTGTTGCACCTCCCCTGTCCAGTGATTCCTCCCATTGCTTTGCTTTTGCATAAAAGCTTCCCATTTCATGACCCCTAAGCCCATTTCCCTCAGTAGGAAACCCATGGGGCCAGACCAGGCCCCCTGTGCCTCAGACTTTACCTCTTCGCCTTCCATGCCAATGACCATTTTCTCTGTGGACCATTTTCTCCCACTCATGGTGGCTTCCAGAACCTTAGTCCTGTCTGCCATGTTACTTCTGAAAATGAACAGAGCCCAAAGAGCACCTCACTGCATACCCCAAGTACGGTTAAACACTTGAGCTGTTTGTATACGTTCTTACACATATAAATTATTACACCCAATACAAATTCTTAAAGACAAGTTGCAAAAGTGTTTAAAGCAGAAAGTGTTTAAAGCAGAATAGCCAGTTATCTTAACACTCAAGGTTATATATCATAAGCATAACAAATTACATTTACATATAGCTGAATTCCTAAACCACAAATGGAATAAACTCCTTGTTGGGTTCATATATTTTTTTGATCTGCAAAAGAAGTTGCGTTCTTGTTATATGTTCTTGTTATGACAGGAATCCGGTAAATTAGTCCTGTTTCATCCTATACGATTTCTTCAGATAAGCAATCTTATAATCTGTAGAGCGAAGAAACAAGCACTTCATATGATAACAGAAAGGGTGCCATGTTACTTCCTACAGTGCATGTGCTGTGTCATGAGACAATGTGCCAGCCAGAACTGTGGTGCTGGAGGAAGCCATCAGTGAGCAGCTGGTATTTGCCCCAGAGTGCCAGGTCAGGAGATGAACTAGCCCATCTTACAACATTTGAACACACTGCCTTTAGCCATGCGCCTCAAAGCCTAATTTAATGACGTCTCACAGAAGGTAAGTGTTCAGGGTGTTGCTCCTGCATTGGCTGATTTCCGTTCCGCGAGGGGTGCCCTCGGTTTGAGCATTCCCTTCCTCCCAGGCCTACATCTCTTGTCATGCCAGCGCAACATCCTCGGGTGCCTTTTCCCTTTCAGCTCTGTGAAGGAATGACTGAGCTGTTCTCCTCAACAGGACATTCATTGCCTTCCAGAGAGCTTTGCTGTAATTCAGTTATGAATCATTGCTTTATTTGTCATGTCAAGCTCCAGGAGGATGGTTTAAGTGCTTTTAGTCGGCAGTAATTTGAGGCACTCTGCCAGGATGCGTTCAGCTGTTGCCAGAGCTGGCAGTGGCTGCAGCTGATATGGGGATAAAAACACATTCTGACTACAGATGAGTTCAGTGGCTGCTGGAATTCTGCTCGGTTTTGCACGTGGCGGGCAATAAGTGGTAATTAACAGGCATATATGAATTGGTTGGCTTTTTCCTTCAGGATGATGGAGGTGCCGGGAGAATGTGTGTTCGTCTAAGAGTGTAAAAGTGATTTCCCCCCTCCTCCAGTGTTGTTTTTTTCATGTTATCAGAATGTCCATCTCAGGAGAAAAATCTTTTTATATATATATATATATATATATATATATATATATATATGCCGTTCAAAGAGAAAGCTTTAGATTATGGTTTAGTTCCTTGAAGGCAATTGAAGATGGTCCAAGGAAGATGTCAGGGAGTTTAAAAAAAAGAAAGAAAGAAAAACACCTGAAAGATTATTCGTGCACATCCAGATGCTGGTTTTAAATTACAGGCTCTCTCTGAAGTCCCTGGGTAGAACAATAGTCTTTGGTTTGGTATTTAAAGGAAAAATTGCTTAGAAAAGGCCTGCAGTCCCCTGGCTAAGTAGCCAGGTGTATAAAGGACAGCAAACCTGTCCAGTCTTCTAACAATGAAACCACTACTACTATAGAACATAATGAACATTCTAGTCTTTTTATACTCAAGAAACCCAGGCCAAAAAGGAAACCTACTTATCTCCATTTAGCTCCTATGGAACATTGCCCCCCATCTGATCCCTGATGCTCGCAAGCTGTTAATTAGCTCTGTACCCTGAGTGCCCCTCCCTATTCTAGCTAATAACTGTTTTTAAAACTCCAAAATGGAATTAACCCTTAGCTTGGAACTTTATTTGGTGCCATCACTATTCCAACACTATTCCCATCCCAAAAGCTTGTCTAGGGGTTGTTTAATTGATCATGGCTAATTATCTACACATCTAGGACAGGCTTACCTGAATCTAGACATTGATGGCCTTCAGCTCAGGGTGGGTTGAGGTTGAGAAGTTGGTGCCCAAGATGCAGCAAGCAGAGCGTGGTATGCTCTTGACCAGAAAAGGGTAGAAGGTCAGGTTTCTTGTCTTTTCACTAGGCCTGGCCACATATGCTTGCTCGGCCACCCACCTCTATTCACTTCCTGGGCCTGGAGGTAGTGACCGGCTGGGGATGATGGGAGTTGAAGTCCAACACATCTAGTCAGAGAAGGCTAGACTCCTGAATAACTTGTACTCTGGGAGGGTGGCACCAGTGGGATCGCACTAGATATGATGGGGCAGCCATTTAATGTGCTTCCAATCTGCATATAATACTGGTGGGTGTGATTGAAACATCGAAAGGGATACATGGGTGAACGGAGTTGAACCCTTCCCCTCTCCTGCCTTACCTTCTTAACCTCCACCACCTCAGGTGCTTTTCTTTCAGCCGGAAGTATGGTAGAGGAAGAGTTGAGATGTTTTCATTTGTTGCAGATACATGAATAAGCAAATGTATTTGCCCCCATTACGTCTACTTTGTTCCTTGGTCTTCTGGCCCAGTGAAATTGCTTACTAGGAAGGTATTGGGCAAGAACTTGCCCCCTGCTAGTAGCTGTCCAGCTCCGCTCTGGATTCAGTGGATGACCATGGTCAACTTTCCATTTCTCACTCCCTAATCTCATGGTAGGAATGTTAAGGATTTGTTGTATGGCTGGGTAGGCATGTAGAAATGATGACGGAAAATCCAATCAGTCTGTTACTGTGTTATAATACTCTGGGAGCAGACTTGGCGCTGCTTTTAGCCATGCATTAAAGTTACGTACAAACATGCTTCTGGTTTCCGAATATTTACTTCGGAATATTCATTTAGAGTGTTAACAAATCAGTCATCAGCATGGAAGACCCAAAGTATAACAGGTTAGTTCCTGCCTTCTTACATTTTCAGACTTGAGAGATACATAATTTATAAACCTGCCTTGCAAAGTGCAACACGAAATATGAACTATTCTCCTGATTGCCTCATCAGGACTTTGAGCAGGTGTGCACGATGTGCTAGGCACAAATGACATAGATACACCTTTTTCAACCGGTTTATTTTGTACTATCTATTATTGATGAAAGAAGAACACTGCTGAATTTGCTAATAATTCTGCAGTATCATTATTCTATGGCTTGTGCAATTCCAAAGAGAGTCTCTCCTGCTCCCTGCCCTTTTCTTTTGAAAGACACACCGATATTGGTCATCCATGTTACCTCTGTTCTCTTAAGACCATTATTTCTTTACCAAATCCTCGTTGCCAGCTGCTAAAATGGAAGGCTAATTTAAAGAGAAACAAAAAGGAGTGCTTGCTCAGTTTTGTGGAAATATGAGACTGCCTCTTCCCTAAGTCCTGGGCTCAGAGAGAAATGGAGTTGTTTTCCATCCTTCTGCACTTTTAGGGGCATTTCCCCAAGTGCCTCCAAAGGTCAGCATGGTCAGAGGCAAAACCCTATGCCCCCCCCCAAACATCTGCCTTCCAGAGGAATCATGGCAGGAACAGAGTCAGAAGGAAGCACAAATAATGGCTCATTACCAAGGCCAGTCAAAAAGTGGGGATCCTTGCTTTTGCGTATTCAGAAGTACAAAGGCTTGCATCTCAGATTGTGAGAGCCAGTGTGGTGTAGTGGCTAAACTGTTGGACTGGGAGTCGGGAGATCCAGGTTCTAGTCCCCACTCAGCCATGAAACCCCACTGGGTGACTTTGAACCAGTCATGGACTCTCAGCCCAACCTACCTCACTGGGTGGTTGTTGTGAGGATAAAGTGGAGAAGAAGAGGATTATGGATGCCGCCTTGGGTTCCTTGGCGAGCACACACCGAAGAGAGTCCCGGGGAGATGACACCGCGGGGGAGAGCGAGAGGCAGGAGCTGAACTCGTCCGCCGCATGCACGCAAACGCAAATACAAACACACCGAGGGAGAAAAGTGTTTTGCAGGAGGAGCCGCCGCCGGGACGCGCCAGAAGAGCCGCCGGGTGGGAGGGGGGATTATTCGAATGGAAGAACACGCGAGGGGGAAGCGGCCAGAGCAGCGTCTTTGAATGGGGTAAAGATTCTTCCGCAGGTGGCGCTGCCTAGCTCACAGTACACACAGTAAAGAAAGAGGCACTTCTTTTAGGTTACGTCTTTAAAAAAGGCACACGGGAGCGCCTTCGCAACAACGTGTAGATCTGCCCCTAATAGAAGTATCGCTCTAATAATGGATTTTGACATTTATCTTATGGCCAATGTAGTTTACCTTTTACTTTTTGTGTGACTTGAAGAATACCAAATCTACCCGTTCCAACGGTGGGATCCTACACTGACAGAAAAGGATGCTCCTTGATCCAGAAATGTCACCAGAAGCATTAAGTGTCCTCTGTGGATTGGAGCACTTTTTATTAGCTTAGGCTGATATGCCAGCTGCAGTCCTACCTGGAGCGAGATAGCCTTGCTACACTTATTCATACTCTGGTAACCTCCCATTTGGATTATGGCAGGCTGTTCATTCATTCATTTCATTTTTATGCCACCTAAAAGCCAGGGCTCTCTCTGGATGGTTCACAAAAATTAAAAACCCAAATGCGACGTAATATACAATCTTTAACCTATAAAAAAAATCTTTTAAAAAACAGGCAGAAACAAATAGCAATAAAATAGCACTGTTGATGTGGGTGTGCCTCCAAAAATGATGCAGAATCTTGAATTAGTTCAAACTAAAACCCTGCAGGATTGCTAATTGGGACTGGATGATTTGATCATATTACACCAGTGCTTCATCATCTCTGCTGGCTTCCCATCTGTATCTGAGCCCAATCAAAGTACTGGTTTTGACCCCCAAAGCCCTTAATGGTTTTGAGAACAAGTTAGTTGAGGGATTGATTCCTCCCACATGTACCTGTCCGGATTTCAAGATAATCTTTGGAGGCCCTTCTTGGGGAACCCCCACCATAGAATTATAGAATAGTAGAGTTGAAAGGGGCCTACAAGGCCATCGAGTCCAACCCCCTGCTCCATGCAGGAATCCACCCTACAGCATACCTGACAGATGGCTGTCCAGCTGCCTCTTGAATGCCTCTAATGTGGGAGAGCCCACAACCTCCCTAGGTCACTGGTTCCAAGTAAGGTGCAGCTGAGGGTTCCTGTGGGGAGGGCATTTTCAAGTGGTGGAGCCTGCCTGTGGAATGCTGGTCCTAGAGAGATTCACCTGGCACCTGTTTTGTGGTATTTTTAGTGACAGGTAAGAACCTTCTCATTTTCCCAAGCTTTTAATGTTTTATTTATTTACTTATTACATTTTTATACTGTCCATCAGCTGAAGCTCTCTGGGCAGTACACAATTAAAAACCATAAAATATAACAAGTATAAATTCAAAACATTAAAACGTTAAAAAGGCAATATAAAACCGGCTACATTAAAAACCAGGGAAAGGCTGTGTAAAAAGCTGTGTCTTCAGAAGGCGTTTAAAACATGTTATGTTTTCTGCCTCCTGAACCGCACGAGGGAGGCTTTTCCAGAGGTTGGGTGCTACTGCACAGGTTTAAGATTAGTTTAAAAGGATCCTTGAGCTCTCTGAGAGTTTTGCAACATTGATCTTATGCTCTGCTGCCTGAGTTTTTATGCTATGTCATATTTCTTGATTTTATTGTTCTTCTTTGTGGTCTCTATGCGTCACACATATGGGCTCTGCGCCTGCGCAGGGCCAGCTTCGGAAACTTCTCTAGCTGAAAGTCTTTTAGGTGGGAACCCCTCCCCCACCGTCCACTGAGCATGCTCAGGGGTTCCCGCCTAATCCCCTCAGTTCTCTTCAACCGCCTGTGGGTCAACAGCGTTTGGAGACTTCTCTGTGGTACTGTGATTACCTTAGCTGAAAAATCTTATATTTTTCCTTCTTTTCTCATCTCTCCAGTTTTCTAACTTTTCCTATCTATCTATCTGTCTGTCTGTCTATCTATCTATCTATCTATCTATCTTGTTTGTTTGTTAGTTTGTGTTGGTGCCTATGGCACATCAAGGCCTTTTCAAAAAGTGTTCCGGCTGCGGACAGAAGATTTCGCAAACAGATGGACACTCTCTGTGTTTGCTTTGCCTGGGGGAGACTCATGTGGTAGAGTCTTGTGCCTTTTGCTTGAAATTTTCAAGACAAGCACGAAAAAACCGCGCAGATCGCTTCGGGCAATCCTTTGGGAAAAGGCGTTGGAGGCAGTAGATAGACCGAGACCAACTCATGTTTCTACATCTCCTCATAAAATGGAGACTATGCACCAACCTCCTCCAGCACGGAGTGAAGCCTTAGCGGTTCTCCCCTCCTCCACCTCCTCTCAGTCCGCATCCACAAGGGTGGCAAAGAAGATTTCTAAGAGAGCCAGAGAGCGGTCTGAGGCAGAAAACCCTCAGAGGAAAAAGGGCAAACTCAAGAATAAAAATGGAAAGAAAAAGTCGTCGAAACCGACCTCGTCGGTACTGAGAAGCCCAGTACCGAGCACTTTGCTACCGAGGCATGCGGCAGGGCATAGAAGCCCGATATCGAGCCTTTCACTGCAAAGGTCTCCTCCGCAACCGATAAGCCCGATACCGAGGCTTTCGCTACCGAAACTTTTCTCGATACCGAGACGGGCGACACCATCTTCGCCACCGGTATTGAACCCTCCGCCTCAGGCAGAGCGCGTTATCGGCTCGGCGGCACCGTCTCCGCTACAGATCATCACGATACCGACAGATAATCCTAGCGTAAGGGCATCGATCTCAGAAGGCAAGACTAGAGGTTCCTCAGTGGATAACACCTTGGCAGATCGGGGCCCCTTATCCCCTCGATACCGAGAACAGCCTATACCCATCGATACCAACGGACTGCGATACCGATTACCCCAGCAACCGTCGGTTGATACCGAAAACTATCGGTACCGACAAACGCTTCCTTATGGATACGGTCGCGACCGTTCACCGGCTTCAACTCATTCAAGTCCTCAATATATGACCTATGGCGAACGGCCAATGTCCCCACCGAGAATGCGGGATTTTTACGCTGACTGGCAGCCTCCCCAGTATCCTTCGTATTATTATGAGGATTGGAGACACAGAAGGCGCCAAGATTATTATTATCAGCAATCCTCTCAGGAACGCCATCACGAACCGTACCCGCGTTTTCGACAACCACCCGTCCACCCCCCACGGAGGATGTCAGGGCTATGCCTCCACCGCCTCAACCATCGGTACTGAGGCACGCTCCGCAACCGAAGCAAACATCGGTACCGACCGCGATACCATCCCAAGCGCTACAGACGTTGCCTGCAGCAGGGATGAGATTGGATGCTCCATCAGAGGAGGAATACCAATCGGATTCCTCTCAAGAGACGTCACCAACTCCATCTATCCCTTCACCGGATGACTTGGTGGTTACTGCTGACGTAGTGTCACTGTCAGAGGATCTGGCGCACTTTGCAGATCAAGTGCAGAGAATGGCTAGATCTCTGGGGATTGAAATGTCCCAACCCATAGAGAAGCTAAATGATCCAGTCTACGATGATGTATACTGTGAATCGGCTACACCAGCAGCCATCCCATATTTGCCAGTGCTACTACGCACAGCGCAACAGTCATGGAATCTGCCCTCCTCTATGCCACCAACATCGAGGAGGCTAGACAATATATATAAGATCCAAGAGAAAACAGCCCCTTTTCTCTTCACGCACCCAAGACCAAATTCGATTATTGTGGAAGCGTCTCAAGGACGCACTCAGAGGAGGCATAATGCACCCGTTGACAAAGAGGGCTGTAGACTGGACGGCCTGGGGAGAAGGATCTACTCTTCGACAGCGTTGTCTCTTCGTGTCCATAATTACCAAGCCACAATGGCGAAATATCAACTCTTCTTATGGGAGAAGATGGCATCTCTCTCGGGATACTTGCCAGATGACCAGAGGGAACTGGCGAATGTGTTTTATACTGAGGCTATGAGACTGTCTCGGCAACAACTCAACACGTCACGTCACGCCACTGACTGCTCCTCAAAGGCCATGATAGTGTCAATTGCGCTTAGAACACACGCGTGGTTAAGATCCACAGGATTATCTCAGGAGGCACGTACTCGCATAGAGGACTTGCCGTTCGACGGAGAGGGCCTTTTCCACTGTTCCACTGACGAGACAATGGAAAACATCCAGAAGGCCAAGAACACGGCCAAGAAAATGGGAATTGGGCAACAGCAACAGATGCAAAGAGCATTTCGCCCAAGACGCTGGCCTAGAGCTCAACAACAGTTCCAGCCCAGGCAGCAACAACCCCAAGATCGTGCACCTCTGTACCAAACCCAAGGTCAGTACAAGAGGCAGCAATACTCTGGGCGCTTTAAGCAGAACAAAAGCAAGCCTGAGTCAAATCAAAGGCGGCGCCTTTGACTGTCTTATAATATCAACTACCTCACCTAGATTTGGAGACATCCTTGCCCCTTTCTATCATAATTGGACCACCATCACCACCGACATGTGGGTCCTGAACAACATCTCATGGGGCTACAAGATAGAATTCACCACCACCCCTCCCCTTGGAACCGCAAGGTTCTCACCACCTACAGACGCTTTGTTGCAAGAGACCAAGTCTCTATTAGAGAAGGGTGCCATAGAGCTTCTATGATGCGCTCTAGGATGTAGGTTCTACTCCCGCTACTTTACGGTTCCGAAACGGGATGGGGGCCTAAGACCCATTTTAGACTTTAGGGATCTAAACGAGTTCATCAAACCTAAAAAATTCTGAATGAACTCTTTAGAAAATATCTTACCTTTCCTCTCCCAACGGGACTTGTTCACATCCATCGACCTAAAAGACACATACTTCCACATCTCGATACACTGCGATCACCGCCAATTCCTCCGATTCATAGTAGGGGAAGACATTTTCCAATTTAAAGTCCTTCCTTTTGGTCTGTCTACTGCCCCCCGAGTTTTCACAAAGTGCATGGCACCAGTGTGCGCCTTTCTGAGAACTCGAGGGGTGGAGATTTACCTCTACTTGGACGATTGGTTGATAGTGGCAAATACAGAACAAGAAGCCACTCACAACACTCACCTTACCATCAATCTCCTTAACAAATTAGGTCTTTGCATCAACAAAGAAAAATCAAATTTCCATCCTACCCAAAGAATAAAATTCCTCGGAGCAGTTCTGGACTCAACCCGCTCCAAGGCTTTCCTCCCGGAGGACAGGGCTTCCACATTAGTGACACTCACACTCAAGCTCTTTCACTCCAAAACCATGTCTGCTTTCCAGGTGCAAAGACTACTGGGTTTCATGGCGGCTACTGTCAGCGTCGTTCCTTGGGCACGCCTACACATGAGGCCTCTGCAATTGTGGCTCCTGCGGGAGTACGACTATACAATGGACGCTCATCGAGTGAAATTGTCGCTCCCTACCAACGTGAAGGACACCCTCCTTTGGTGGACGGAATTGTCTAATATCATGAAGGGCTTGGACTTTAGCCCGCCACTGCCATCTCAACATCTGATGACAGACGCGTCTCTTTTGGGCTGGGGAGCGCACTGAGGAGACCTTACCATACAAGAACGTTGGAGCCCTACCGACAGGAAGAGACACATAAACGTCCTGGAACTGATGGCCATTCAAAAGGCACTGCATGCCTTCCAGCAGACCTTGTCAGGACATGTAATCCAAATCCATACCGACAACATGGCTGCTGTTTGGCATATAAACAAACAGGGTGGAACGTGGTCTATAGACCTGATTTCCCTAACCTTAGACATTTGGCACTGGGCAATCGCCCACGACATGGCCTTATCGGCTATTCATATCGCAGGCCAAGACAATATATTGGCGGACGACCTCAGCCGCACCTTTGTGGACACAAACGAGTGGCAGATGAAACGGTCTGTACTCAACGTGATTTTTCAGGCATGGGGACAGCCTCTAATAGACTTATTCGCGTCACCAGAGAACGCCATCTGCAGCCAATTCTGCACGTGGGCGGGTCATGGGAATGCATCCCTAGGAGACGCCTTCGAGAGGACGTGGACAGGACAGCTCCTGTACCTTTTTCCCCCCATACCACTTCTATCCAAGGTGATTCTGAAGTTGCGCATAGACAACGCCAACGCCATATTAGTAGCGCCTTGGTGGCCAAGGCAGTCGTGGTTCACTCTGCTACTCAAACTGTCCTCAGCGGAGTTTATCAAACTGCCCCAATGCCACAATCTCCAAGGGGAAGGGACTCATTCTCCATCCAGATGTCCGGTCACTGAACCTCATGGCATGGAGGATAAGGCAGCGTTAGACAACCAATCCCTGCCTGCTGACGTGTGGGACATTATTCTAGCAGCTAGGAAACCTGCTACTAGAAGATCATACGCCAACAAGTGGGAAGCCTTCTCTGCTTTTGCCCTCAGCAGAAATGAGAACCCTTTCTCAGCATCAATAGCCATGGTGCTTTCTTTTATTTTTTCTTTATTTAAGAAAGGACTCAAGTTCTCGTCACTCAGAGTTTACCTGGCAGCAATTTCTGCTTCACACCATTGGGTTCAGGGCTATTCGATCTTCACTCACTCATTAACTAAGAGCTTCATGAAGGGTATGAAGAACACCATTCATAGAATCATAGAATCATAGAATAGCAGAGTTGGAAGGGGCCTACAAGGCCATCTAGTCCAACCCCCTGCTCAAGGCAGGAATCCACCCTAAAGCATCCCTGACAGATGGTTGTCCAGCTGCCTCTTGAATGCCTCTAGTGTGGGAGAGCCCACAACCTCCCTAGGTAACTGATTCCACTGTTGTACTGCTCTAACAGTCAGGAAGTTTTTCCTGATGTCCAGCCGGAATCTGACTTCCTTTAACTTGAGCCCGTTATTCCGTGTCCTGCACTCTGGGAGGATCGAGAAGAGATCCTGGCCCTCCTCTGTGTGACAACCTTTTAAGTATTTGAAGAGTGCTCTCATGTCTCCCCTCAATCTTCTCTTCTCCATGCTAAACATGCCCAGTTCTTTCAGTCTCTCTTCATAGGGCTTTGTTTCCAGACCCCTGATCAACCTGGTTGCCCTCCTCTGAACACGCTCCAGCTTGTCTGCATCCTTCTTGAATTGTGGAGCCCAGAACTGGACACAATACTCTAGATGAGGCCTAATCAGGGCTGAATAGAGAGGAACCAGTACCTCACATGATTTGGAAGCTATACTTCTATTAATGCAGCCCAAAATAGCATTTGCCTTTCTTGCAGCCATATCGCACTGTTGGCTCATATTCAGCTTGCGATCTACAACAATTCCAAGATCTTTCTCGTTTGTAGTATTGCTGAGGCAAGTGTCCCCCATCTTGTAACTGTGCCTTTGGTTTCTATTCCCTAAATGTAGAACTTGGCATTTATCCCTATTAAATTTCATTCTGTTGTTTTCAGCCCAGCACTCCAGCCTATCAAGATCACTTTGAAGTTTGTTTCTGTCTTATTTATTTTATTTATTTATTTATTTATTAATTATTATACTTATATACCGCTCCCATAGCCAGGGTTCTTCCAGGGTATTAGCTATCCCACCCAATTTTGTGTCATCTGCAAATTTGATCAGCGTTCCCTGCACCTCCTCGTCCAAATCATTAATAAAAATGTTGAAGAGCACTGGGCCCAGGACTGAGCCCTGCGGCACCCCACTCGTTGCCTCTCCCCAGTTTGAGAAGATTCCATTGATAAGTACTCTTTGAGTCCGATTCTGTAGCCAACTGTGGATCCACCTAATAGTTGTTCCATCTAGCCCACTTTTAGCTAGTTTGTTAATCTGAATATCATGGGGCACTTTGTCGAAAGCTTTGCTGAAGTCAAGATATATGACGTCCACAGCATTCCCACAGAGAATATCTGCTTGGGTTGTTCAGACTGTTAAATTAGCCTATGAACTTGCTGGCCTCCTGTTGGAGGGTAGAGTATGTTCCCACTCTACAAGAGGAGTGGCCATTTCTACGGCTTTTGAAAGAGGAGTCGCCTTGCCAGACCTCTGCAAAGCGGCTACCTGGTCGACACCTCTGACCTTTGCCAGTCACTACCGTCTGGACATCAGAGCGCGTAGAGACTGTGCCTTTGGGCGTGCCGTCTTATCGGTAATCCTTTGAATTTTCATCCATCACCTGACACCACCCACCTCCGGTAAGTCAGCTAGTTATTCGCCCATATGTGTGATGCACAGAGACCACGAAGAAGAAAGACAGGTTGCTTACCTGTAACTAGTTCTTCGAGTGGTCATCTGTGCAGTCACACAACCCTCCCACCATCCCCACTATGGTGTCATTTGTTTTTGATTACCTGGTGGTTCACCTCAGTGAGACTGTTTAGGCGGTTGAAGAGAACTGAGGGGATGGGGCGGGAACCCCTGAGCATGCTCAGTGGACGGTGGGGGAGGGGTTCCCGCCTAAAACGATTTCAGCTAGAGAAGTTTCCGAAGCTGGCCCCGCGCAGGCGCAGAGCCCATATGTGTGAATGCACAGATGACCACTCGAAGAACTACAGTTACAGGTAAGCAACCTGTCTTTTCTTGTTGTATTTTAAACTTCTATCAGCCGCCCCCAACCTGCTGCCCCAGATGTGTTGGACTACAACTCCCAGGATTCCTGAGCATTAGCCATGGTGGCTGGGACATGCTGGCAGTTGTAGTCCCACACAGCTGGAGGGCATAGAAAGCTGCCCAGAGAACCTTGTTATTGGGTGACATAAATGAAATAAGAGTACTTGATGAGTAAAATAGACTCAAAACTTCAGAAGCGTATTCACAGTCTTTCATTTCTCATTAACTCAATATATCAAGGATTTTCAAGGGCTGACTCATTTCTCCATGTTTCAGCTGGAGGATCCTCATCAGCCGTCAGTGGATCTCTGCCATGTGAAATATACTGTTTAAATTGCCTGCTGCTAAAGTGATCAAAACTACTGTGTCCCTGTGGTTTGACTATATATTTCAAACGGAGCCTTCTTTGCTTTTGCCCAGTCCTGGTGTAACCTTAGTTTGCCTTGATGCATGGGTAATCCTCTCTTCCAAGAGGGAGAGGGCTTTTTAAGAAATGTAAGCAAGTGGCTCACCATAAATTTATTTATTTATTTATTACATTTCTATATCGCCCAATAGCCGGAGCTCTCTGGGCGGTTCACAAAAATTAGAGTGAACTAAAGATAGTGTGTGCACGTTGCTGCCTCTGCATTTCTGTGCTAGAGCAAACGCCATACAACTTTTGATGTGGAAATTATAAAATTAGCCTTGCAGGTCAACTTTTGTGTATATCTACAAAACATGATTTGCGCACAGAACATAGGTAGCTGCTTTATTTCAAGTCAGACTATTGGGCCATCTAACCCAATATTGTTGGCATTTTTACAGCCCTACCTGGAGATTGTGGGAATCAAACTTGGCAATGTTTTCAATTAACAACAACAACAACAAAATCTCTGGGGGGAAAAACTTTACTTGGCACAGGCAACCAGACAAATGGCACAAGCAAGTTCTAAATAATAAGGTCTTTTGGAATAATATTTCTAACAAGGATTATCAGTATGTTTTTGATCTGCCTCATTGTCAAACAGCATTAAGCAACATTACAGGTCAAGAATGCATCACTAAAATCCCATTAGTAAAATTCGTGGATATGTCAGTCATTTTGGTGAAGGTCTCGATGTTGTAATGGACTCAGTAAACTTTATGGCAAAGGGGAGACCGATTTTGCAGTAGCGATGAAAATGGAGAGATTCTGATGATATGCATTGTGGGAATGGGGAGAATGCAAGCTTTGCCCCCCAATGTCATCACTTAATTTCATATTAATTTGAGAATGCTAAATGATTTGATGATTTGTAATAACTGGAACCGACATTTTACCCCAAGTCTTTTAGACATGCTGCAAAGTTATAATTGTGTCTAGCGATATGCAGACTGCCTCTGCTACTGGAGGTATCATATAGCTGTCAGGGCTAGCAGCCATTGATAGCCATATTATTATTATTATTATTATTATTATTTATTTATATAGCACCATCTATGTACATGGTGCTGTACAGAGTAGAACAGTAAATAGCAAGACCCTGCCGCATAGGCTTACATTCTATTAACATCATAGTAAAGCGATAAGGAGGGGAAGAGAATGCAAACAGGCACTGGGTAGGGTAAACAGGCACAGGGTAGGGTAAAACTAACAGTATAAAGTCCAAACAGCATCAAGTTTTAAAAGCTTTAGGAATGAATTTGTCAAATACACCTTTAAAGCCAACAAAATTGCTGGCCAACACTACATTTTATGGCAGCAAATACCACAGCATAACTATGTGCTGTGTGAAGAAGTAGTTCCTTTTATCTGTCCTGAACCTCCCTCTATTCAGCTTCCTGAGATGAAAAATGCCTCTCTATCCTCTTTCTCTTTTGTATACCTCTATCATGTCTCCCCTTACACATCTTTTTCTTTTTCTAAGCCAAACTGTCCCAGATGTTGTAACCTTTTGTCATGGGGTGTTGCTTCAGCCCCTTGGTCATTTTGGTTGCCATTTTTGCAACTTGGGTGCGTGTGTGCAGCTCCCCGCCACCCCACCAGAGCCCTGTTGGGCCTCTTAGAGCCGAAGAGGTTGTACAGCTCTGCATTAGATGATGACACCACCACCATACACATTGCAAGCCCTTCCCCAGCCTCTTTTTGTCATTTTAAATGGCCTCCCAGTTTTGTTTCATCTTTCTTCTGAGACACTGTGCTCAGACACTTCCCCTCAATCAACACCCACCTATGCCCAGGCAGACTATTTTATTTATTTATTTATTACATTTCTATACCGCCCAATAGCCAGAGCTCTCTGGGCGGTTCACAAAAATTAAAAACTTTCAAAGTATAAAACAACAGTATAAAACCATAATATAAAATACAATATAAAAGCTCAACCAGATAAAAACAGCAGCAATGCAAAATTACAAATTTAAAACACCAAGTTAAAATTTATTTGTAGACTGTTAAAATGCTGGGAGAATAAAAAGGTCTTCACCTGGTGTCTGACAGCATATAATGTAGGTGCCAAGCGAACCTCCTTAGGGAGCTCATTCCACAGCCGGGGTGCCACAGCAGAGAAGGCCCTGCTCCTGGTAGCCACCTGCCTCAGTTCCTTTGGCAGGGGCTCACGGAGAAGGGCCCCTGAGGATGACCTTAGGGTCCGGGCAGGTACATATGGGAGGAGGCGTTCCTTCAGATAGCCTGGCCCCAAGCCATTTAGGGCTTTAAATGTTAATACCAGCACTTTGAATCGGGCCCAGACCTGGACCGGCAGCCAATGAAGCTGGAAAAGGGCTGGAAGCTGGAACAAGGACATTATGCCACACTATTACTGCTAGAAGAGTGTTAATAAGGAAGTGTTTCATCCCTTTGGAAAAGGAGAAAAAGCCCCGAGACTAAATATTAGATATGCAGATATCTATGATGAAAGTTACGTGCAGGCATTAATTTTGACTTGATCCAGATTTTAAAAACTAGTGACTGATCATTCTTTTTAATGTGGCTGCAGGCTATCTGGAGGTAATTTAAAAGATTTCTAAGAGTAGCAGTTTAATTTCACCCTACGGCAATCTGTTTGCCACAGGGAAACAATTAGCTCGATGGTGTACCTTTAAGCATTTAACTTCTTTAGAGCAGAAACACGGGGTTCCCAGAGCTAACACTAAAAGATCAGGATTTAGCAGGCTGGCTTCAGGTAGGCTGTGTACAGAAGAATTCCCTGAATTTCTATTTTTCGTGATCCCAAAGCCTTAAGGTAGGTAAGAAGTTTAATTCAACCCCCGCAGCCTGGATAACTTAACCCCAGCAATCAGAAGACAGCCTCCCAAAATTCTTTTGACTCTTTGACTGGGCTTGGATGACATGTTAACACACAGTGGTTTATTTTCCAAAGTTACTCATGATGGCTTAGCACGACGTCTACAGTGTTTTCCCCACCTATGGTGGTTTATTTGCTCAAAATAAGCCACCCTGGTAACCCACAGTCTGCAGTAAGAGTTATTTTACCCATTGAGGGTTAGCATAGAATCATAGAATAGCAGAGTTGGAAGGGGCCTACAAGGCCATCGAGTCCAACCCCCTGCTCAATGCAGGAGTCCACCCTAAAGCATCCCTGACAGATGGTTGTCCAGCTGCCTCTTGAAGGCCTCTAGTGTGGGAGAGCCCATCACCTCCCTAGGTCACTAGGGGTGGCAACGGCCGACAGAAAGCTCTGGCGTGGGCTGGTCCATGAAGTCACGAAGAGTCGGAAACGACTGAACGAATAAACAACAACAAATAAGGTCAATATGATGTTTACTGAAAAATTCATCAAGACAGCAGCAATTGTTCCTGCAAGTGAGGAGTATAGTTGAAAGGCCATGCTCATTATCAGGGCAAGCCCCAACCTGGTGATGGAATGATACCTCCAGGATGGCTTGTTATGGTCCTTCCTAGGTATGGAACTTTATTATATGACTTGTGAAAAACAGCATCTGTCTATTTACTTGTTACTAATATCAACCAATAGCTTTGGCTCAGTTTGTCATAACATTGAGGTGCCACCTTTTAAAACAGATGGTTCCTTAAAGGGAATAGCATGGTAATGACACCAAATCACACCCCCACCCCCAAATTGGGGAAATGGAAGAGAATATTTCATGCTCAAAATGTTTTTTAAATTTTACTTTTTCGTTCACACGATGAAGAAAAGACACAGTCTTGGGAATTAATTTACGTGTGTGTGTGTGTGTGTGTGTGTGTTAGTTCGTTCCACCCTTAAAAGCAGCCTAAGAATGATTTTAAATAAATAAAATAAATAAAATAAAAATAAATGGGTGCACAAACTTTTTCCTGCTGCCTTCATTAGTATCTTTTCAACAGTTCTAGAGAATCCAAAAACCTGTCAAATGAGCAAGAAACTGGGATTAGGCAGGACACAAATGCAAACTTTCCAACATGTTCTTGCCACCTAATTTAGAATACTCCCTTCAAGCAGTAGCTAGAGCCAAACAAGCAGTACTTCTTCTTCACTTCGTTTGGTCTGAAGCTTCTGTTACAAGATGGAAGAGATTCTTGCTTGCCTCAGGCAACAAGACTATTGTTATTCTTGGCTCCTATTGAGGTGAAGGCAGGACAAAGCAAATGGAAAAACAGCAAGGCAAAGGCAGTCTGCAACCAGCAAATAAAATCCTCCCTTTTGTGTTTTTTTCTACTGCAAATAGCAGCAATTATTATTATTATTATTATTATTATTATTATTATTATTATTATTATTATTAATAATAATAATAATATAATTTTATTTACAATATACCACTCCCCATTCAAGAGATTTGGAGCAATGGACAACAAATAGTATAAAAGAATAAAAACAGAATAAAACATCATGCTAAAAACCACTTCTTTAAAAGAACAAAGTTCTGATAAAACCATGGAAGTTGAAATCACCCAGAACCACAGTCCAGTGTTCCTCCACCACCACACTTGAGACCATATCCGTCAGCTTGGTCTGGGAGGATGCTGGGTATCAGGGTGGGTGGT
The DNA here is from genome assembly GCF_023053635.1 of Elgaria multicarinata webbii. Taxonomy (NCBI): domain Eukaryota; kingdom Metazoa; phylum Chordata; class Lepidosauria; order Squamata; family Anguidae; genus Elgaria; species Elgaria multicarinata. The sequence continues at coordinate 133,596,588 of NC_086175.1, forward strand.
ACACCAGCAGTATCCCCAGTCTGTTTCTATGGCCTAACACCAGGTTTAAACCCTCAAGGCCTGCTCCAAGGTGGAGTGGTTTCCTGGTGACAGAAATGGAAGTTCTGTGAATCACAGTGGCTCTTCTCCTCCCTCCTTCACTGGCCCTCCAGTTTAAGTTGGTGCTGCGTGGAGTACCCAGGTGGGAAGAGCTGAGTCAGAGCAATCCCACCCAGCTCTTTCACCCAAGTTTCAGTAATGCATGCCAGGTCATCCTTCTCATTCAAGATTCAATCATGAATGAGTGTGGTCCTATTGCAGACCAACTGCAGAATGGATGGATTTAATTCCATAAGGGATGCCAGTTTTGGGGGGCTAGCCCATGTAAGGTGTAGCCCTCTGTTGCAGGGCCTTTCCCCCTAAAACATAAAATCATAGAATAACAGAGTTGGAAGGGGCCTACAAGGCCAACACCCTGCTCAATGCAGGAATCTACCCTAAAGCATCCCTGACAGATGGTTGTCCAGCTGCCTCTTGAATGCCTCTAGAGTGGGAGAGCCCACAACCTCCCTAGAGAACTGATTCCATTGTCGAACTGCTCTAACAGTCAGAAAGTTTTTCCTGATGTCCAGTTGGAATCTGGCTTCCTTTAACTTGAGCCCGTTATTCCGTGTCCATAACCAAGGATCCATCTAGTCCAGCAATCTGTTCACACAGTGACCAGCCAGCTGTTGACAGGAAACTCAAAAGCAGGACCCAAGTGCAAAAACATCCTCCTGCCCATGTTCCCAAGCAACTGGTGAACATAGCCTTACTGCCTCTGATTACAGGAGGTAGCACATAGCCATCAGGCCCAGTAGCCCTTGATAGCCTTGTCCTCCAGGAAATTATCTAATCCCCTTTTAAAGCCATCCAGATTGGTAGCGATCACTACATCTTGTGGTAGTGAATTCCGTAATTTAACTATGCTGTGTGAAGAAGTCCTTCCTTTTATCTGTCCTGAATCTCCCACCATTCAGCTTCATGGGATGACCTCTGTTTCTAGTATTGAGAGGGGGAGAAAAATATCTCCCTATTCACATTCTCCACATCATGCATAATTTTGAACAGCTCTGTCATGTCTCCCCTTACTTGTATTTATTTATTTATTTCATTTCTATATTTCCCAATAGCTGAATTGGAATATTTCCTGAATATTCCCCAGGAAATATTTCAGGAAATATTTCCCAGCTCAGCAGGACAGGGTGCTTGGGCACAATTATGCCATCCACCTGAGTCACCTCCCCACCCCACACAGCAGTGATGCTTCAACAGGAGCGTCCGCCTCTGCCAACTGTAAAATCCACCAAAGACTTCAGGAATTCTTTAGAATCCATTAGCATCTTTGGATGGACCATTTTAATAAATGCTTCATTCTTGCCTGAGGGGTAAGACCACCAAAAGCCTAGATCTCAAGAAGAGGTGACCTGACCACAAGAAGGGTGTTGCCACAAAATCCCCCACTATCAGCCCATCCTCTTCCTGCTTGGTTGAGAGAACCAAATCAAGAGTGTGTGTCCTGCTACATGCATTCAGCAAATAGCATGTTGGGACAGCCCAACTGTCATGGTGGCCATGAGGTCCAGAACCACCTTGGATGAGAGCCTCCAAAACAATCATCCTGGAAGTTCTGAACACCAAGTCTAAGACCATCTCTGTCAGCTCAGGAAGGGAAACTGATGGGCAATGTGGTGGGCGATACACCAGCAGAATCCCTAATGTTCCCTGAGGATCTAACACAAGACATCAGGAAAAACTTCCTGACTGTTAAAGCAGTATAACAATGGAACCAATTACCTAGGGCGGTCATGGGTTCTCCCATCCTAGAGGCCTTCAAGAGGCAGCTGGACAACCACCTGTCAGGGATGCTTTAGGGTGGATTCCTGCATTGAGCAGGGGGTTGGACTCGATGGCCTTAGAAGCCCCTTCCAACTCTACTATTCCGTGATTCTGTGAGAGTTGTGCAAGAGCAGAAAAATGTCCTGGTGGATTGTGTCTCATGTTAGTGGGAGAAAGTGTGCCTTGGACTCCTGCAGAATAAGAAATTGAGACCTGAAAAGAGTCAAGCTCCCTTTTAACTCTTCCCAAATAGCCCGGAGGGATAAGTAGGCAACTGAATCTCTGATACCTTCTTTTGAATCTTTGCAGATCTCCATCTGCAGCTGCTGGTGAATGCCGAGCGCTGCTTCCATTTTATCACACTGCCTTTGAAGCACTCTATTGTTCATCAAGGCGAGAGCATCCAAGTGTGACACTGCAGCCACTTAATAGCATGGAAAGTTCAAGTCGAGAGCGTTTGCAGGGCTTCCTTTTCCCTTTCTCAGAGTGGAGAAACCCCCCCTCCCCCTTTGACTGACACATTGGCCTGCTGAGTGATGGGAGGCAGGCTAGCTAGTAGAGCCGACCTCTGTTGTGTCGCTATTTACACTTCATCTGAAGTAATTTCCCAGTGCACTGGAGGCTGTCCTGCTTTCACGGTAAAGATACAATAGATAGAACTGTAACCAGGTTAGGGGCAAATATCCCGAGGTTATTTGCTAGCAGGATCCCCTGCTGGGATTCTCTCTCCTTTAGCTGTTTGACAGCTTCGAAGCAACTTCAGCCCTTGCTGTGGGGGATACAGATGTGTGCTGTATTTCTTTTGGGCCTTTCATTTCTTTTCGGATCAGCCTTTATTTTTATGGCCTCTTCTTTGTCGTCATGAAGCTGCTGTAATGGAATAGGTTTCGTGCCTTCATCTGCGGAGGCGGGCTCTTGCCTCAATAAAATGTGTTTAATCTTTAAGGTGCCCCCCAAGACTCTCTGCTGCAAATGGACTGAACAGCTCTCCTCCTCTGGATTTCATTTTGTTTTCAGCATTGCCTCTTTCCTTTTTCTCCTCCCATGCCACTATGAAGCTGAAATGTGCAGTTGATCAGTATGACTGTTTTGGAAGCCATTTGAAACAAATCCCTTGTGTGCAAAACCTACACTTGCATACATGATATGATAAAGTGATATTCACTCCATACTCCTTCACAGGCCAAGCGGGGAAATATTTCCAATGCAGATGCTTGGCCACCATTGTAATGCAAAAACAAATGTGTAAGCCCCAGTTTTGAGCATTTTACATGGCAGCAAGTTACACTGAATTCAGGAGGGCAGCTCCAGTTAATGGATCTGTCGTCCATTTTATCTCCTCAACTCTGCATTCTAAAGCCCTCTACATGGCTCTCAATTTGAAGGTTTAGGACTGAAGTGATGGTATTAGGGTTATTGAATGATTGTCTCTGTAGTTCTGTGATCTCCTAGTCATAGCTATGTCTTTCCCTTGACTTTATAATCACCATGCAAGCACAAAATTTGGAGTTTCTTTTCTTTTTGTTAAAAAAACAAGAACAACCCTTATTGCTCTGGAAATTATATTAAAAAATCATGTTGAGTTCAAAGTGCCTGTCATGTCTCAGAAACCAACTTGAGCAGGACTTCCAATCTCCTGAGTGGATGTTATGACTCCACACTTTCCCATTTCTCTCTGAAAAGCAAAACGCATTATGCAAAATAAGCAGATATGTGCACATTTACATAACGTGTTAAGGTTGCGTTGGCACAGAATATTGTGTGTTATAGCTCAAACTATACACAGTCCTGAGAATTTCTCTACTTGCCCTTAGCTGAGATATGAACATATATGTTACCTTTATACTAAATCAGATCATTGTTTCAATTAACCCAGTGGTTCCCAAACTTTTTCAGGTAACCGCTCCCTTGGTTCCACAAACTCATGCCCAGTGCCCCCTACCCTACACTATAAAAATCATTATTCAGAATAGCGGTTTTCAACGACCCACTAAGGAAGATAATAACAATAAAATTCAAAACAGTAACAATTAATTGAATATTTATTCAAAATCCAATTACATTTTTTTAGTTTATTCAATTAAACATAATTGATGAACTTGATCTAGTGATGAACTTGATCCAGACTATCAAAGTCTGATAGTTATTTAGCAAGAATATTAGATAGCACATTTAGTAACTAGGGTAGAGTACCTCACTATTCCGTCAATTATAATGTGATGGAAGTGATACCAGTTTCCCAATGTCTGGTTTCAAGTCATTTCACATGAGTCTTAAATCACCACGTTTAGTCATCTGGAGTCGATTTCTTTGCTTGGAGAGAAGTAGGCAGACCACACTAAAACCACATTCCACCAAATATGATGTTGGAAATGCAACCAGGAGCTTCTGAACCACTCTCCATAGTGCAGGATAGCAATCAGAAATTTCCTTCTGTAACCAAAACTCCTGGTACGATTTCTTAAACTTTGGCTTCAGCTCAATGTCATTTTGTAGCTCAATTGGCCCCTTTAAATGGGAAGCACTTGCCGAGGGAGGGAAAAGAGAGCGAACACCTCTGTTTTGCAGCCGGCGTGGCGGGGCACCCCAAGCAGGGTATGTCTCTTCATTAGCGTTTTGGTGCTTTTGAAACATTTCAACACACTGTTAAAAGGACTCTTCTTAAACGGTATTAATACATTTGTGGATTCTTCCCCTATATGGCTTGGGACCAAACTACCTTCTCCCAGAAAAATGTCTCTGGGTTCTAAGACCTTCTGGAGAGGCCCTTCTCGGAAAAGAGCACCTTGAGCGCCCCCCTGTCACCCACTTGCCTCTTAACGCCCCCCTATGCAATCCCACCGCCCCCAAGGGGGCAGTACCGCCCACTTTGGGAACCACTGAGTTAACCCATTATGTCTACTCTGGCAGTGGCTCTCCAGGTCTTTCCCGATTCTGCTACCTGAGGTCCTTTTTTACCTGGAGATACCAGAGAGTCATCCTGGAGGCTTCTGCATGTAAAGCATATCAAGCGTCACTGCTTGACTACGGATTGCAGTATACTTAAAAGACGGGTTGTTAATTCTCATGGTTGCAGATAGCAAGGAAAGACATGGCCAATGTTCTTTGAAGACTCATTAATTGGAGTAGGTTCGTATTCTGTTCCCTGCACACAAAGACTTATAACTTTGTGGTGCAATACACTGAAGCCTAGCAGTATGTCTTTGCCCCTCTTTTTGTCTGTTCTTTCTGCCACCCTTGTTCTAGACTATTGAATTTGGTTTACAAGAAAAGATTTACCTTGAGGGAAATAAAACAGATTTTATGCTGAACACATCTTTTTAAAATTAACATTTCCACATTTAAGAGTGATTCAACCACTTACACTAGTGTCATAATTGAAGTAAAAAAAAGGATAACTGCAGAATGCCAAATTGCCCTCTGTTAAGTGGCTCAACTTGGAAGAGAGGAAATACTTTTCAGCCTCTGTTCATTTCCTTCATAATGTTTAGAGCTCATGACCTTATCTTCTCAGGTGGATGAACTGAGGATTGGAAGAAAACTTTGCACACCAAGGGCAAATCTGCACTGTATATTTTATGTCAATTTAACTGTCTTGAAATCACCAAAAGAAAGTTGGAGAACTTTAGTGTGTGTGTTTGTGTGTGTTGTGTGGCAACGGATATCAGAGTTGCTAATAAAATTCTTGACTGTAATTTTTGGGAGCAACAGCTTGATTACTAAAGTACTTTAACCCTGAATCCATAGTGTAGAAGTATGTCCGTGATGTTTCTGTTTGTGGTTCTTCCTCTTTTAAAATCTTTTAAAGACTGAGTCTTGTGGTATAAGATATCAAAAATTATTATTATTATTATTATTATTATTATTTATTTATTTATATAGCACCATCTATGTACATGGTGCTGTACAGCGTAAAAAAGTAAATAGCAAGACCCTGCCGCATAGGCTTATATTCTATTAAAATCATAGTAGAGCGATAAGGAGGGGAAGAGAATGCAAACAGGCACTGGGTAGGGTAAACAGGCACAGGGTAGGGTAAAACTAACAGTATAACAGTATAAAGTCCAAACAGCATCAAGTTGTAAAAGCTTTAGGAAAAAGAAAAGTTTTTAGCTGAGCTTTAAAAGCTGCGATTGAACTTGTGGATCTCAGATGTTCTGGAAGAGCGTTCCAGGCGTAAGGGGCAGCAGAAGAGAATGGGCGAAGCCGAGCAAGGGAAGTAGAGACCCTTGGGCAGGCGAGAAGCATGGCATCAGAAGAGCGAAGAGCACGAGCGGGGCAATAGTGTGAGATGAGAGAGGAGAGATAGGAAGGAGCTAGACCGTGAAAAGCTTTGAAGGTCAACAGGAGAAGTTTATATTGGATTCTGAAGTGAATTGGAAGCCAATGAAGAGATTTCAGAAGTGGAGTAACATTGTCAGAGCGGCGAGCCAAGAAGATGATCTTAGCGGCAGAGTGGTGGACAGAAACCAACGGACTGATGTGAGAAGAAGGAAGGCCAGAGAGAAGAAGGTTGCAGTAGTCCAACCGAGAAATAACCAGTGCATGAACAAGCGTCTTGGCAGAAGAGACAGTAAAAAATGATCGAATCCTGGCAATATTATACAGGAAAAAACGACAGGATTTAGCTATGCGTTGGTGGAGAATTTTAAACTTGCACAAGTCAAGAAATTGAGACTTATGGTGCCTGCGGCAAAAGTAACAGCCACTGTGCATATATATATATATATATATATATATATATATATATATATATTGGTGTAAACTTAATGGCTCTATAAATACAGTAAGAAAAAATACTGCAGATGTGCAAGAGTGCCAAGTTGCAGTTGCTGGGAGGGCCGTAAACCCGGCATGCGCGACATGTAAATCTTGGGCTGTAGCATCGCATGGCAGCTAAATCTTTGCAGTGGCTCACGCAGGGAATTCTTCTTATACTTTTGCAAATATTCCTTGCTTTGGATTGTTGTGTTTTTTCTCTTTCCCTTTGTGTGTGTGTGTGTGTGTGTGTATATATATATATATATATATATATATATATATATATACACACACACACACTCCATATTCTCTGTCTTTGGAGAGCTGCTAATAAAACGTTAACTTGGAAATGGCAGGAAAGCTAATTAATTAGACGCTAATTGTCAAGCCAGTTTTTGCTAGGCTTAACATTTGACTTGTTTACTATCTGGAGGTTAAAAGAAAAGGATTAATGATCTAACAAATTGCTCATCTCTCATAAACGTCCACATTGTTGTATGTTTGAATTATTATTTTATGACGTGTGCACCTTTTAAAAAGAAATCTAGAAGTGGTGAAACCGTGATGGGTACCATGTTTAAGATTGTCTAGGTAGCCGTGGAGACAAATGGGTTGCCTAATAAAGCTTAATGACTGATTTTTCCCTTCACTAATCAGAGCTAAGAATGTGCTTCATTAAGATAATTAACTGAGCAGTTGCTTAACTGACAGTGCTAGACACAAATTCCCAGGTTCCTTGCTTTTCTCTAAATAAAATACAGAGAAAAGAGATCCTGGCTCTCTCTAATCATTTTTATTAGTGAGATAATGGGCAGAAGAGCTATTTAGAAATAAATAAGGCAGTTCTTTGCCTGTAGCTGCAACATTTTAGATAGTACTGAACGTGCTGTCAGTGTGCCAAGGAGAGAAGGGAGTATTTTCGTTGGTCTGGTTTCGGAGAGATAAATTTGAAGGTAGCTTTTATTATGAAGAATTGAGCTGCATCCAGCCAGACTGTGTCTATATTTAACGTAAGTAGGCCGTGAAAGCTTGGCAATCCCTCGATGCTGCCAAGGTTGAACTCCAGAGCTGGCCGCATGGCCCCACCCGGCGCACTCCCTGGGCATTCGGTTTGATTTAATGGCATCTGGAAATGGTGGAGTGTAGATGTTTTCAGTAATCAACATCTCCATCTTCGTGTAATGTAAGCATTTCATTTGTATCTGTCCTTTCTCCATGGAACACAGAGTGTGGAGATGTAGGTCTGGTATAGACGTAATATTCCTGATCTCGTAACTATAGTTAACAGATTGGGAGTGTAGTGTGTTTTTGTGAATGGCTGCACAGACCATAATTTCCTAGGTTAAAAAGTAGCCTTCCTACCTACGTGGGTGGTGATGTCTTTTTTGGTCTAATGCACCTGCGAGGAAGGTGCATTTGACTCAGATAAAGCGACTTCTCCAATGCCACCTAGTAGAATTTCATAGTGGAAAGGGAACTTGAAACTAGGTTTCCTTCATTCCAGTCTCAGTACTCTGACCGCTGAATAGCATTGGCAGTATAAATAAAGCTATTTTATGGTATGTGCATGATGTATTTCCTATAAAACATTTCTTATAGCTATGCACAGTTTGCATATGTGCCCAAATATTTTGTGTTTTGATCCCAGCTCCCTGGAAACTGTTAAGCTGTCCTTCGGCATGGCCATCCTCTTGTGGAATAGGTGAATCGTTCCAGGTTTGGGGGCTCTCCCCCCCCCATCATTTCATAGTAGTTCTTTCTTGGAAAAAAACGTGGGTTAGAAGGTTTTAAAAATAAATATTATTTCCAAGGATATATATACAAAAACGAAGCCAAAAAATAATAAATAGTGCCTAATTACTTGTACACTTGTTCCATTTCTGGTGGTTTTCTTTTTCTCTTATAAAAGATGATCTATTAGCCATTGCTGCGCTGGTTATTTCACGGTTGGACTACTGCAACCTTCTTCTCTCTGGCCTTCCTTCTTCTCACATCAGTCCGTTGGTTTCTGTCCACCACTCTGCCGCAAAGATCATCTTCTTGGCTCGCCGCTCTGACCATGTTACTCCGCTTCTGATATCTCTTCATTGGCTTCCAATTCACTTCAGAATCCAATATAAACTTCTCCTGTTGACCTACAAAGCTTTTCACGGTCTAGCTCCTTCCTATCTCTCCTCTCTCATCTCACCCTATTGCCCCGCTCGTGCTCTTCGCTCCTCTGATGCCATGTTTCTCGCCTGCTCAAGGGCCTCTACTTCCCTTGCTCGGCTTCATCCATTTTCTTCTGCTGCCCCTTACGCCTGGAACGCTCTTCCAGAACATTTGAGAACTACAAGTTCAATCGCAGCTTTTAAAGCTCAACTAAAAACTTTTCTTTTCCTAAAGCTTTTAAAACTTGATGTTGTGCGGACTTTATACTGTTAGTTTTACCCTACCCTGTGCCTGCTTACCCTACCCTGTGCCTGTTGGCATTCTCTTCCCCTCCTTATTGTTTTATTATGACTTTATTAGATTGTAAGCCTATGCGGCAGGGCCTTGCTATTTACTGTTTTACTCTGTACAGCACCATGTACATTGATGGTGCTATATAAATAAATAAATAATAATAATAATAATAATAATAATAATAATAATAATAGTACTGCCAAGTCCCATACTTTATCTATCCATTCATTTATATTTGGTGTTTTGGATATTTCCCAGTATTTAGCATCATAGTGACTACTATCATAGCTTGGTGTTCTTTTCCAATTTATTCTCCTGTATAAGTTAAAAGAAAGAGTGAGGATCATACCTAATGGTATAGCCAAATAACTTTTCTATTGGGGTTTTATTTTCTCCAGGATTGTTTAGGGGTAAGGCATGTTTACTAGATGTGGTAGAAATCCTCTTCTTTTTTTTAGACACGTCCAACAATTAATATTGTAATATTTATTTTATTGTCAGTGGGGTCAATCTTGTTGTCATTGTAGCAGTTTTCTCTGATATTTATATGTTGGGAGAAATTGTTTCCAGTTGACCATAGAAGTTTCCAGGTTTCCATTTGGTTATTATCTCCTACATCTTTTGCCCATCTTACTATAACTTATAAACGAAGAGGGGACCTAATAAACGGCTAATGGTCAAACAAGCTCGGTAATAAAATAATTGTGTTTACTATGAATGAAAGCTTATAAACAAAAGCTTGTAAACAACAAAAGGAAATTGTGTTACCTACTAAGATACAAGAATTCTCTTGTTGTACACTGACTAGAGTACAAGAATTCTCTTGTTATACAATAGTGATAAAACAAATAGTAATTCAGTGGTATTTGAAAGCTGAGCACAAGAGTAATCAAACAATTCAAACAAACTTTGATGATTTTCAAAGGATACAGTTGCAAATATACAATTTTAACAAATAGTTGCTAATATTTGAATCATAGTTCAATTTTAACATGCAATTGCTGATTTTGAATCATGTGTACAATAGCAGTTTTTCAACTTTTAGTAAGTTGCTTATAATTAAATAAGTGTAAATGAATATATCAGTTGCTTCACTGACTGAAATACAATGTTTAAATCATGCATACAGTTGCATTTATTCATGCAAATGTAAATGTCAGTTGCTTATAATTAAATAAATGTAAATAAATAAACAGTAACTCTAGATTGTGTACTCCATTTCCAATTAATCTTCATTAGTAATGTGGTATGTGCAACAAGAAAACATTTCCAACTGCACCATAGATGTGAGAATGTATATATGTTTTCAATCTGAAATCCGTAGGGGACTGTGCACTTCCTGGGTAGGAATTTAATTCTCCTTAAGTGGATGCTGGATACCAATTAGTTTGAGTAAGGTATCCGTCGAAAACTATAATAATCATCACCATCATCATCATCATCATCATCATCATCATCTCCCCCCCCCTTTCAAATCCTGTGTTATTTTTCAAATGGCGGTCTTTGACTGATTGCCCTGTTGCAAAAGGGGGGAAATAGGGCTTGTTTTTCAACATTCTTCTTCCCCTTTCTCTTTCAGAGTTTTCGCGTCTTCCACGATGAATCCTGTTTACAGCCCCGTTCAACCTGGGGCTCCATACGGAAACCCTAAGAACATGGCTTATACAGGTAAGGCTGCTTATATGGTGAAATGGACTGTGTTCAAATGCCAGATTCTCACTGGACTATAGAGCCTTTTGCCTGGGCTGTACCACTTCAGACTGCAGGTGAGGGCTGCTCTCATAGAATCATAGAATAGCAGAGTTGGAAGGGGCCTACAAGGCCATCGAGTCCAACCCCCTGCTCAATGCAGGAATCCACCCTAAAGCATCCTTTTAAATTCTATACTGGTTTTAGCTTGTTTAATGGTTTTAGCTGTGTATATTTATTGTTTTACACTGTTTGAATAATTTTATCTGTATGCTGCCCTGAGATCCTTGTGATATCGTGTGGCATACAAATGTTTTTTAATAACAATAATAATTAATAATAATGCACTTTCACATGCGACAGTTCAGTTCGTGTTTAGTGTTTCTCTGCTATTTGGACCTAATCACTTATCTTCAGCCTGCACACCTTACAAACCATGCCAGTGGCTTCTCTCTCTTCTGAAGGCAGCTGCCTTCTGCCTAAACGGTTCTTCATAGGCTACAATTACGAATTTTGTCATGAATTGCCACTGATGTAATTTGTGAATACGACATAAGGAAACACGTTGCTGTAGCAGCAATTAAATGTGCCAAAAATATAATATGTGAAAAAGCCCCTAATGTTTAAGTGGCAGGTATTTTCTGTTGCATGTGCCAGCCTTCCTCATATGTGAATCTGCAGATGGTGTTGAACTACAAATCCCATCATCCCTGACCATTGCTTTAGGTGAAAATGCTTCCCCATTAGAGTTTCTTAGTGAAAAATAATCCACGAATAGAAATTAGAGAACTCTCAGGGCCCTGCTCTTCCGGCCCTGTTGCGGGAGCTTGGCTGGCTGAGCTCTTGGCAATGTGCACTTTCCAGGGCTTCTAGAAAGCGTGCTTTGGCTTCCCATTCCTGTTCCAGTTGTGACCTTAAAGGTCCTCTTAATCCAAGAGGGCCTGTAAGGCTCCGATCGGCATGGGGTGGGCGGGGGTATTTCCCCCTTCCACTCTAATGGGGGCTGCTGCCATTATCTGTCATCCTGAAACTTTTTTGTCACTTGGTCCATGGGAGGGGGGAGGGGGTATTTGTTATTACATTTACATTCCTCGTTGTTTCCCTCCAAGGAGCCAAAGGTGGCTTACATGGTCCTCAAAAAGCTGGGCTGCAGTTAAACCTCAAAAAAACCAAGATTACGGCAACCAGCTTGATTGATAACTGGCAAATAGAGGGAGAAAACGTGGAGGCAGTGACAGACTTTGTATTTCTGGGCGCAAAGATTACTGCAGATGCTGACTGCAGCCAGGAAAACAGAAGACGTTTACTTCTTGGGAGGAAAACAATGACAAATCTTGATAAAGTAGTTAAGAGCAGAGACACCACACTGACAACAAAGATCCACATAGTTAAAGCAATGGTATTCCCCGTAGTAACCTATGGCTGCGAGAGCTGGACCATAAGGAAAGCTGAGCAAAGGAAGATAGATGCTTTTTTGTGAACCGCCCAGAGACCTCCGGCTATTGGGTGGAATAAAAATGTAATAAATAAATAAATAAATTTTGAACTGTGACGTTGGAGGAAAATTCTGAGAGTGCCTTGGACTGCAAGAAGATCAAACCAGTCCATACTCCAGGAAATAAAGCCAGACTGCTCACTTGAGGGAATGGTATTAAAGGCAAAACTGAAGTACTTTGGCCACATAATGAGAAGACAGGATACCCTGGAGAAGAGGCTGATGCTATGGAAAGTGGAAGGCAAAAGGAAGAGGGGCCAACCAAGGGCAAGATGGATGGATGATATTCTGGAGGTGACAGACATGACCTTGGGGGAGTTAGGGGTGGCAACGGCTGACAGAAAGCTCTGGCGTGGGCTGGTCCATGAAGTCACGAAGAGTCGGATGCGACTGAATGAATAAACAACAACAAAGGTTGGGCTGAAAGTCCGTGACTGTCCCAAAGTCACCCCATGAGTTTTATAGGCTGAGTGGGGGCTAAAACCCGGTTCTCCTGTCCAATACTCTAACCATACTACACTGGTTCTCATACACTGTGCTGAGACTCTGTTATTTTATTTTATTTATTTATTTATTTCCTTTCTATATGGCCCAATAGCCAAAGTTCTCTGGACAGTTTACATCACTATCGATCTTGGAAGAGATTTCCGTGTATGCTGCAGAGGCTGTTTGAAGGCAGTTTCATGCTTGCTTATTGGAGCGAGTCTCAGTCTCTGAAAATTCTTTTTGGTAGCAGGAAGACTCAGGAAAACAGACATTTTGTCCAAATGCAGAGACCTAAATATGAGAAGAGCAGGTGGTGTAAACAAAGGTGCAGGAACAGGGCAGCGCAAGGAGAAAAGAGGTACACCTAGAGAGAGTCAGAACTGGGGAAGGAATGAAGCGACGGCTGGCAAGCCATGTGGATTGCATAACAGGCAAAGCTACACAGGTTGTGGAAGGAGAACGATATATTGGAAGAGACACAGACTGTTCCAGCAGAAAATCAGGAAATTGCTATAAGGGAATAAAAGGTCAGGAGAGGCTGACTTATAAGCATTTATGCGATGTCTGAGCTTGATTCTCTGTGTGTGCCTATGCAATATGCATGATGATAATGTTTAACAGCATTAAAATGTGTTGCCTTCTAAACAAAGAAGACAAGCTTATGGAGTTGTGATGTGGAGGTGGAGGTAGAGATAGTCTACCTAATGTCCCATTCATAATGCGGGCAGCTGCTTATAAGCGTCTATATTGAAAATGAAATTTCAGACTCCTAGGGCACAATATTTATTTATTTATTGCATTTCTATACTGCCCAATAACCGGAGCTCTCTGGGCGGTTTACAAAATTAAGACAATTCAAGTATAAAACAACAGTATAAAACCATAATATAAAAGCTCAACCAGATAAAAACAGCAGTAATGCAAAATTACAAATTTAAAACACCAAGTTAAAATTTATTTATAGACTGTTAAAATACTGGGAGAATAAAAAGGTCTTCACCTGGCGTCTAAAGACATATAACGTAGGTGCCAAGCGAACCAGAGGTTGATTCCATGGCCTTGGTTATAGAAGGGGTTGAAGGGCAAAGAAGCACCTTAACTTTTCTAATGAAATGCTCTCTCACTATAGTTGTAGCTGACAAAGATACTCCCCAACCTCCTTGCATTTGCAGCATACATTGCGTTCAGAGTAGTGTTTTCCAGAAATTACCATCTTCTGGCTGAGGTTGTTTGTTGAGTACCCCCCACCCCACTTTTGTTTTCTTTCACCTTCAGTTTAATACCATCATTCATGCTAACGTCAATAATAAAAAATCTCAGACAGCCCTTCTTCATGAACAGAAGAGCAAGACCCCCACCCATATGCCCGCTCTGAAACAGCTCCATGGTATCAGCAAGTTCTTTTCTGTTCTTTGCTCTCTCATCCTGAAACCTTGGTATTATTTGAAAGACATTTTCAACTCCTAGGAATAGCGGCGTTGCAGACAGTTGAGGAAAAGAAATTAATGAAATAATTTTCTTTATTGGAGGTGGAATGCCCTCCGCTTGGAGGCCCGATTGGTGCCAACATTGATTGCATTTCGACGCCAAGTAAAAACATGGCTTTTAAACAAAGCCTTTGATGGTTAAACTCACTGGCGCATTGTTTTAACTGTTTTTATTGTTTTTAAATTATATATTGTTTTAAATTTGTAGTTTTGCATTGCTGCTGTTTTTGTCTGATTGAGCTTTTATATTGTATTTTATATTATGGTTTTATACTGTTGTTTTATACTTTGAATGTTTTTAATTTTTGTGAACCGCCCAGAAAGCTCTGGCTATTGGGCGGTATAGAAATGTAATTAATAAATAAATAATAAATAAATAAACTTGGATCATGGTTTAATTTGCTTTTAACTGTGCATATTTATTGTTTTATACTGTATGTTTTTACCTGTATGCCGCTCTGAGATCTTAATGATATAGGGCAGGATATAAATTTTTTAAATAAATAAATATATAATAAATAAATATTGGGAATAGAATTCTCTGGGAGATTGGTTGGTTTTATGAGCTACAATTTCTATATTTAATCAGTTGAAAATGTTACATGTTTTATTAATCTTTTTTTCCTTTTACTGTGAATTTAACAAAACAAAACAGAACAAATTGTGAAAAGAAAAATGAAAAACAGAAAAGAAAAAGAAATTGCATAGAAATATCAGTATTCCATCAAGTACAACATTCTTTATAAAAGGGTTGGGGGAGATTATGCGTAAGTTTCAAGAAAAGCAGACCAAATATCGATACATTTATCCACTCGGGAGTAGCGCCTATATACCACCCATTCAAATGTTGATAGCGTTGTTAGGTCTTCAGTCTATTGCATTATGGGAGGTGAACATTTATACTTCCAACGTAATATCAGTCTTTTGGCTGTCATAAAGGCTCGGAAAATCCATTTGTGCTGACCATAAGTTAACTTCCAAGAAACCAGTAAATAGTTTAGGAGAGCATGTACATTACTCAGTATTAAAGACGGTTCCAGTACGGTTTATTCATATTATGACCGCCTCCCAAAAGGAGGTGACTATTGGGCATATGGAGAAAAGAAACATTTATTTATTATTTATTTACAATATTTATATTATTATTTATTTATTTAAAACATTTATATTCCGCCCTATATCATTAAGATCTCAGAATGGTGTACAGATAAAAGCATACAGTATAAAGCAGTAAATATGCACAGTTAACAAATTAAACCATGAACCAAGTTAAATCAATATATAATTTAAAAGCAGTAAAAGCAGTTAAAACAATGTGCCAGTGAGTTTAACCATCAAAGGCTTTTTTAAAAAGCCATGTTTTTACTTGCCTCGAAATAAAATCAATGTTGGCGCGAATTGAGCGTCCAGCGGGAGGGCATTCTACAGTCGGGGTGTCACAGCAGCACCATTCAAACTTTTGGAGCGGTGTACAAGATAAAATAAAATAAAAACAGAATAAAAACACATTAAAATGGATTTTTAAAAGAAGCAAAATGCAAAGTAAACCGTGGCTGGTCATCAAGGGAAGGCTTCCTGGAACAACGTTTTTAGGAGGCGCCGAAAGGAATACAAAGTTGGTGCCTGCCTGACCTCCAGAGGCCAGGCAGGGGGGCTACCATGCTGAAGTCTCTTCCCCTGGCAGACTCCAATCGGAGGATGGGTCTAGGTGGAACCACCAGGAGCATGCCCTCGGATGACCTCAGTGACCGGGCAGGTTGGTAGGGGAGAAGGCGTTCTCTCAGGTAACATTAGGTGCATTACACCTCCAACAATTATGTGAATTAGACAAACCGTTCTTTAAAAGGTGTTGTGGAGTCCTGGTACCTCTACTAATATCATAAAGGTGCAGCACTTGGATTTAGCAGAGATGTCAGGATTCCACATTTGGTGTAAGTGGCTCTTAAAACACAATTCAAAATTTTAGCCTTATGCAGGGAGCATTCAGCTCTGCTGATTTGGACGAGTCTGAAGCTTAAGTCTGACGGTTGCACATTACCTTCCTTCCATTCCATTCAGCAAAGTTTCTGTGGAGTATCAGCCATTCTGTTACATAATTCTATTGCCATAGATTTGTGGAGGGCCGGGGGACTAACTTTGCTGTAATGAATTCAGAGGTGCTCCCTAGGGTATCCTGTAATGTAATTTATCTCTTCTAATAAGAGCCACAATTTGATCTATTCCTCTTCGCTATTGAGTGGCGAAAGTAATTAAATAGTTTTGAAGAATCAAAGGAAGCAAGTTAGCTGGGTAAAAAGTTCACCAATAAATGCACTCATAATTTTCCCCCCATTATTGACAAAATGTATCCTTGATTCTACAGAGAAAGCATATTGATTGAATGGACTAGGAAAAGCATTTAGGTAGATAACAGCATCAAACTTTAATGCGCCAGACTTGCAAAAGCTTGAATAAATACTTTAAAACAGTAAGAGTCAGCATTATATTTCTAGGAGTCCAAGCACCTGAGACATTTCCAGTCTGACATTTTGAGCAACCATGACCTTTCTTGCCTATTTGCATTTCATGAATTAGTATGTATTCATATGTGTGGCATTGCATGCTGTACATGTTAGTAGTGCAACTGGTTTCACTTGTTTTGTGTCAAACCAATATTCAAGTTTTTGTGTTAGAGCCTTATTTTTTTTTTAACAACTGACAGTCATATTTCAACTCATCTGCATTCTGTCAGTATAAGATCTTGTGAAAGGAATTAAAAAGTCCCATTAGTTGAGTCTTGACTGCTGCAAAGGTTTGTAAGAACATCAGAAGATCCATGCTGGATCAGACCAAGGGTCCTTCTAGTCCAGCACTCTGTTTGCACAGTGGCCAACCAGCTGTTGACCAGGGACCCACAAACAGGACACGGGTGCAGCAGCACCCTCCCACCCATGTTCCCCAGGAACTGGTGCACACAGGCTTACTGCCTCGAATACTGGAGATAGCACACAACCATCAGGGCTAGTAGCCCTTGATAGCCTTCTTCTCCTGGAATTTATCCAACCCCCTTTTAAAGCCATCCAGACTAGTGACAATCCATAGTTTAACTATGCGCCTGTCCTGAATCTCCCACCAATCAGCTTCCTGGGATGACCCAGGTTCTAGTATTATGAGAGAGGGAGAAAAATATCTCCCTATCCACATTCTCCACACCATGCATAATTTTGTACACCTCTATCATGTCTCCCTTTAGCCTCCCTTTTTCCAAGCTAAACAATCCCACCTGTTGTAGCCTTCCTTCATAGGGGAGATGCTCCAGTCCCTTGATCATTTTAGTATTTGTAGTATAGTTTAAACCACTGGCCCTGCATTTTAGATTCAGAACCCCACTTTCAAATCCCTGCTCAGCTGTGGAACTCCCTTGAGCAAGCCACAATTTCTCAGTCTTGCTTGTGAGATAGCTGTAAATCATTTCACATTCTTAAAAATGCTAAACAAATGATCAATAATAACAATGTCTGTAGTTTGATATCATGACCGAATTGACAAACCATAGTATACCTTTGGCTGGAAAGCTAGAATCTGAAACTATACCTTGAAGTGGGATAGCAAGCAAAAGTTTGTGCTTCGAGAGATGCATAGCAATGGTCTGTCATGTCGGACTTTTAAAGGCAACTGTAGCTTGAGAGAGGACCACTGCATAGATGAAAAACCAAGCCAAACGTGCAGCTCTAAACCATATTTGCCTGACTGGAAGATCAAAACATGGCTTGAGTTCTAAACTGTGTTAACGCAACCATGGCTTGGTGTGATGTCTGAATAGAGAATGAGACTTGGGTCATAACCTATATGATTAAGAAAGAATTCTTAGCCAACAGTCTATATGTCAGGAAGTATATATTTGAAGAGATTGGGCCAGACTAAGGTAGTTGAACTAAGGCCCCATTCAGTGGGACAAATTGGTCATGATTTGTCCCAGTGATTTTAGTAGGACTTAAGTTCACCCATTATCTTTTGGGAAAGTGTGGCAACATTTCTACAGTGAAAAGTTCTGTCTCTGTGTAATACGTGTGTCACACTCTAGCTGCTTGGAAACTAAATATAACTCCATGGGAGATGATGCAGGAATTAACAGAAGAAAAATAACAGAGGTGCCCTTAGAATTGCTATTTTGAAGACTCCACCTGCTGATTTCAGTTATTTACAATTATAGATTTATAATTTTCTTGCCACTCCATGGCTGGCCTCCACCTGGAGCATCTTTTGTTTTCACTAGCGAAATGAGAGGTGAGAGGTTTGAGGATGGGTGACAGGATGGATGGGAGAGTCAGCCTCTAGGAACTTTATTGAGCTGTCTCTGTTGAAGAGTGCTTTGAGCAAAATTGTATGGAATTCAGGGATCGAGCAAATGTGCACACCAGTTAATCAGGTACTCAAATGACCTTTCTTTGCCCTGTTGGAGGTCCCAGGGAGAGATAGAACTTCTTGAAAAGGAGATGGAGGGCAAATTTAAATGCAGAAATGCTTAACAAGGTCCCTAGGAATGTAAGCGAATGCACAAAAGGGAGGAAAACTTAGATGTTGCCAGTATGAGAGCCCTTACACAGAGTACTGATGAATCAATTGAACCACTGCAGTCCTTAGATGTTTTTCTTGGCTACCCAGGAGGTAAAGAATTGTCACTAGAGTGGCTTTTATTTTAAAAACTCTGAAACAGAAAACAGGAGAAGAAAAGCCGACCACAGAATATATCAAAAGCTCTTCATGTCCTACCTCCTCTTCTTTGTATGGAGTGAACTAAATCTGAATTGCAATAGGGAACAAAACTTTTTTCGGGGTGGGGTGGGGTGTTGCCTAAAGATCGCTCAATATTTTAACCAAAAAAATACTCCCTTTTAATTTGGATGAGAATTACCTGTACTGTTTCTTCATGTGATGCCTACCATTTATCTTAAATGATAGTTCTGTTTCAGCCCAACAGTCTATATCATAGAATAATAGAGTTGGAAGGGGCCTTCAAGGCCATCGAGTCCAACCCCCTGCTCAATGCAGGAATCCACCCTAAAGCATCCCTGACAGATGGTTGTCCAGCTGCCTCTTGAATGCCTCTAGAGTGGGAGAGCCCACCACCTCCCTAGGTAACTGATTCCATTGTTGTACTGTTACATCAAGGAGCTTCCTAACCCTAGGCTTCTGTCATTTGGCAAGTCCCCAGAATTCTTCCAAACCGGCATACTGGAATGAGTAAAACCAAACTCACTTCAGCGGGGAAACACCAGCCGTTGTAGCAGTAGGAACAGGCAGAAGGCTGGGGAGAAGATCTTGGGAGAAACACCATCACCAAACATAGCCAGGAGCCATGCCACATCCACGGCAGCCCGCTTGTTCTCTCAACCCTGGGGCTGAACTTCATTATTGGCTAGAGGGCCAAATAGGCCACAGGCAACAATGAATGGGCTGGGTACCAGATTCGACAAACAAAGTCTCTAGTCTGCAAGAGGCAGAGACTTAAAATGGAGGCTGGTGGTTGGGTACAGGTTTGGGCAGACAAGAACCACAGGGGCAGGAATGTAGTGAAAAATGGGGCGAAGCAATCTCAGCTGTTTTTCCATCTGATTTACTCAGACTGAAGAACACAGCTTAGAGCAATTGGGTCCTCTAGCCTGTCAGGACTGAAAGTGCTGTGGTTGCAGCTTGGGTGGTACTTCAGTATAGCAGAGACTGGGATGGTAATTTCTCAGTCTGAGAGCTGGCCCAGGGAGTAAGGCACCTGGCTTTTGCTGTGTAAGGGCGTGATTAGAGTCCCCCAGTTCCTTAAAGATCCCCAGAGACATCATAACCATCTGGGTGCTGGACAGGTACCAAAGACCTATTGCTGGGAGGGGGTAAGTCTCCTATTGCCTGCCATAAGCAGCTCAGATGAAGGAGCTCAAATAAACAGTTTCACAGCACCCAGTGGAGCCTATTGGCTCACTGTCTCCTGTGACTCTCTGCTGAGCTGGTGGCTGCAATACCACCCGGTGGCATTGTCCAGTGGTGGCCGTGCATTGCACCAGAGCAGGCCATCTGATATTGCGTCCAGTTCTGGGCTCCACAATTCAAGAAGGACGCAGACAAGCTGGAGCGTGTTCCAAGGAGGGCAACCAGGATGATCAGGGGTCTGGAAACAAAGCCCTATGAAGAGAGACTGAAAGAACTGGGCCTGTTTAGCCTGGAGAAGAGAAGACTGAGGGGAGACATGATAGCACTCTTCAAATACTTAGAAGGTTGTCACACAGAGGAGGGCCAGGATCTCTTCTCGATCCTCCCAGAGTGCAGGACATGGAATAACTGCCTCAAGATAAAGGAAGCCAGATTCTAGCTGGAAATCAGGAAAAACTTCCTTGACTGTTAGAGCAGTACGACAATGGAATCTGTTACCTAGGGAGGTTGTGGGCTCTCCCACACTAGAGGCCTTCAAGAGGCAGCTGGACCACCATCTGTCAGGGATGCTTTAGGGTGGATTCCTGCACTGAGCAGGGGGTTGGACTCGATGGCCTTGTAGGCCCCTTCCAACTCTGCTTTTCTATGATTCTATGATTCTATCTGCTCCCTCATCCAACATGACACCATGGTGATTCAAAGTAAAGTATCTGGGTCCCATTACTAGTCCCCAATACTTTACAGCATCAGACCCACCTATGGCCAAGATATAAATAATAATAATAATAATAATAATAATAATAATAATAATAATAATAATGAGAAGAAACCTTGGAGAGTGGTAAATCCGCTGGCAACAAGTTGAGCAGGCTTGTTGCTCAGAATAGAGAGCAAAATTAGAATCTTTTTTTGGGGGGGTGTTCAGGCCTTATCACATTTCTGGCAGGGAGTGTATCGCTGCTCAGCAGGGTTATTTGATGGCCTGCCTTGCTGTTCTTTAGTTCTTTGGTGCTAAGGTACAGCAGGGATGAGGAATGTGTGTCTGTGCAGATGATGTTGTTGGACTACATCTCCCATCATCCCTTACCATTGGCTATGGTGGCTAGAGCTGATGTGAGCTGCAGTACAACAACAACTACAGGGATACAACTTCCCCACCCTTGGTAAACAGGCTGAACCCCTTCCTGGTAGTCCTCATATCATTGGTTCCGGGATCTTTTGCAAACTAGAGACCTGAGAGAGGGTTAGAACATGCTATTTTTATTAAAAGAGAAAGCGAGAGGCTTAGGATTTTGGAGCAGATTCTGCAATTCATGGCATGGCGGCAGCTGTGGAGAATTCTAGCCTCCCTGACCTTGATTCTCTTTAGCACAAGTGAGTCTGTTTTTGCATCTGTTGTTCCTAACCTTACAAAATGGTGCCTTAAGTCTGGTTTGCATTGTGATTTTTCAAGAGATTCCTCAAGGGAATGTGTTGTACTGCTGGCCCCAATTAAAATGAAGGGTGAGGGGGAAAACTGCAGGCTCTTATGCCATCTCATGTTCAAACAGTCTAATCCTCTGCTTTTAATAAATAAAAAGATGCTTTGAGAATCTTACAAGGGCATGCACGTTCTGTTCCTTGCCTCCCCTCTGATGATAAATTAACCGTGTATGACTCTCACAGATCTGAGTGAATTTTCACAGGTAAAAAACAAGAGCAGGCACACGTGTGTGTGTGTGTGTGTGTGTTAGTGAGTGAGAGAGAGAGAGATGTTGCACCATGTCCTGCTTGTGGGTCCTTGGTGGACAGCTGCTTGGCCCCTGTGTGAACAGAGTGCTGGACTAGATGGACCCTTGGTCTGATCCAGCATCTGGGCACTTCTTAGGTTCTTAAGTGGCCACGATGGCTCGGAGTGCCTTTTACCAGCTTTGCCTAGTTCACCAGCTACAGCCTTTCCTGGATAGGGATAGCATGGCCACAGTGGTCCAGGCATTAGTAACCTCAAGTCTGGATTACTGCAATGCGCTCTCTGTGGGGCTGCCCTTAAAGCTGCTCCAGAAGCTGGAGCTAGTGCAGAATGCTGCTGTCAGGAGCTGCCCCTTTCCAGCATGTAACTCTTCTGTTGAGGGAACTGCACTGGCTGCCTTTTCGCTACCGGGCCAGGTTTAAGGTTCTCGTACTAGTGTACAAAGCCTTAAACAACTTGGGACCAGGATACCTGAGAGAGCGCCTTCTCCCTTGCCAACTGAGGTCATCTAAGGGCATGCTCCTAGTGGTTCCAGATGAACCTATGGTCCGACTGGATTCCACCAGGAGAAGAACCTTAAGCGTGGTAGCCCCGTTCTTATGGAACTCCCTGCCATTGGAGGTCAGGCAGGTGCCAACCATGTATTGTTTTCAGCTCCTCCTGAAAACGTTATTGTTTCAAGAAGCTTTCCCAGAGTAATCAGCCGTGTTTTAATCTGTACCTGTTCTTTTAAGATGTAATTTTTAATGATGTTTTTATTCTGTTTCTATTCTTTTACCTGATTTGTTCACCACTCCAAAATCCTCGGATAAGGAGCAGTATAGAAATATTGGAAATAAATAAATAAACTTCTTCCAGGTTTCCCCAGCAACTACGCAGTCTCTGGCCACTCAAAAACTGAATAACAAATTAATTATTTATTTATTTCATTTATTTCATTTTTCTACCACCCAATAGCCGAAGGTCTCTGGGTGGTTCACAAAAATTAAAACCATGAAGAACATAATAAAACAGCCACCAACGATCTAAAAACACAAATACAAAATACAGTATAAAAAGCACAACCATTATAAAACCATGCAGCAGCAGTTGATATAAGATTAAAATACAGAATTAAAACAGTAAGATTTAAATTTAAGTTAAAATTAGTTGTTAAAATACTGAGAGAATAAAAAAGTCTTCAGCTGGCGACGAAAGGAGTACAGTGTAGGCGCCAGGCAGACCTCTTTGGGGAGCTCATTCCACAGCCAGGGTGCCACAGCTGAGAAAGCCCTCCTCCTAGTAGCCACCTGCCTCACTTCCTTTGGCAGGGGCTCACGGAGAAGGACCCCTGTAGATGATCTTAAGGTCCGGGCAGGTACATATGGGAGGAGGCGTTCCTTCAAATAACCTGGCCCCAAACCGTTTAGGGCTTTAAATGTCAATACCAGCACTTTTAAATCGGGCCCGGACCTGGACTGGCAGCCAGTACAGCTGGAAAAAGACTGTCATAATGTGGACTCATTGGCCAGTCCACGTTAACAGTCTTGCAGTCCTGTTTTGGATCAGCTGAAGTTTCTGGACCTTTTTCAGAGGCAGCCCCACGCATAACACATTGCAGTAATCCAGACAAGGGGTTATCAGATCACAAAAATACCAGTTTTTCTACCTCAGCCTACCTTCCCAATCGATACTCTAGATATTTGGAGAGCACTCTTGTTCTACATCTCTAGAACTTCATCCTTTTGGAAACCAATTCTTTATCTGAAGCTCCGGACCCAGGAAAGGTCGCCCGGTGTCCTCAAATAGGCAGCTGCATAACTGTGGACATGAGGATTACACCCTTATCAGCTTCAGACAGCTAGCAATTGTTGACATGTAGACTGGTGCCTGCTTGATACCCTGCCCACTATAGAGGCCTACTCTGAGAAACAAGAAAACTGCCCTTTATGCAATACTTCAAGCCTTTATACATTTAATAAACAGCATATAGGGCACTTTGTCCATTCAGCACCTCACCTGTGCCTGTTGTCAAACTCACTACAGATGCTAACTTTCTGTGTGCAGTGATTTTGATGATGATGATGCATGGAAGAGCATTGCATCATGCAAGCCCTCACGTACAGTCTGAAATCACATTACACCAGTCCTTTTACAACTTCATTGGCTGCCAGTCCAGGTCCGGGCCCGATTTAAAGTGCTGGTATTGACATTCAAAGCCCTAAACGGTTTGGGACAGGTTATGTGAAGGAACGCCTCCTCCCATATGTACCTGCCTGGACCTTAAGATCATCCACAGGGGCCCTTCTCCGTGAGCCCCTGCCAAAGGAAGTGAGGCAGGTGGCTACTAGGAGGAGGGCCTTCTCCGCTGTGGCACCCCGGCTGTGGAATGAGCTCCCCAGAGAAGTCCACCTGGCGCCTACCCTGTACTCTTTTCATTGCCAACTGAAAACCTTTTTATTCTCTCAGTATTTTAACACTTAATTTTAACTTAAATTTAAATTTTACTGTTTTAACTCTGTATTTTAATCTTATATCAATTTTGCTGCGTGGTTTTATCCTGGTTGTGCTTTTTATACTGTATTTTGTATTTGTGCTTTTAACCTGTTGGTTGTTTTATTATGGTTTTAATTTTTGTGAACCGCCCAGAGAGCTTCGGCTATTGGGCGGTACAAAAATGTAATAAATAAATAAATAAACAAACAAACGGTGCAGCCCAAACACAGTTGTATTATTTACAGCCAGGCCTCAGAAGTCTATTTCCTTACGATGCTGATCAAACAGGCTGTATAAGAAGTATGACGGGCAAGGTGAGGGTGCCAGTGGCCACACAGACAGCAGTGGCAA
Organism: Elgaria multicarinata webbii; assembly: GCF_023053635.1. Lineage (NCBI taxonomy): Eukaryota > Metazoa > Chordata > Lepidosauria > Squamata > Anguidae > Elgaria > Elgaria multicarinata. Next base: position 133,621,264 of record NC_086175.1, read on the forward strand.
CGATAATGAGAAAAATGCAGCAGCAGCAGCAGTGTCTCAATGGGATGATCTAGAGAAATTTGGGCAGCCTTAGGCTTTCTATAGAGGAGCAGTAGTTTAGAGATTTGCTGGAGGCAGATAGTAATTGGATTCCATTCTTGTAAAAAAACAAAAGAGGAAGATTTCTGCCTCTAGTAATTTTATTATTACTTTAAAATATTTTTTTTTATTGAGATTATACCTTTATGATCAAATCAGAGCAATGCCTGAAAACATACATAAACTGCCTCTGTATATATTTAGAAATCACTTACTGGGGAGTTGGGGAGCGTCACATAAGCTTGCAACGTTTTTTGTTTTTGTTACGTATTTCCTGCTTTCTCCAAGATAGCTGTCCATGCATGGAGAGGCTTTGGCCCAATATTCTTAGGGTCTGAGAGAGAAACGCACCAGGAAATTTTGAATGTTCTCTGGATACTCAGTGACTTTGAAAGAATAGGCAATATTAATTACTATTATTATTATTTATTGCATTTTTATACCGCCCCATAGCTGAAGCTCTTTGAGCTGTTCACCTAAGATAAAAAACACATAAAATATATGTTTGTGTATATATAAAAAATGGCCCTGCACTCATTATTAATGATGGAAATTCTGGGGACAAATGTGCTCATGGGTAAATATTGCTTTCCTAGCAGCCCTTGGCACTGAGGCCTTTCTCTGCTTGCTTTCATGCTCATGCTCCAGACATTCCCTTCCCCAACCCACCCCCCCGCCATGCTCTGGAATGCAGCTCCAGTTGCTACATATCACATAGTTACTCTCAAGATGGTGGGCAAAAAGCTGATCCATGTTGACTTTTGTGCATGGCATGAATATGTGTGTACATACATAAGATTGTAACAGCCTTGCTGAAGAAGACCAGCATACCGTTTCCATGAAACAAAGCCCTATGAAGAGAGACTGAAAGAACTGGGCATGTTTAGCCTGGAGAAGAGAAGATTGAGGGGAGACATGATAGCACTCTTCAAATACTTAAAAGGTTGTCACACAGAGGAGGGCCAGGATCTCTTCTCGATCCTCCCAGAGTGCAGGACACGGAATAATGGGCTCAAGTTAAAGGAAGCCAGATTCCAGCTGGATATCAGGAAAAACTTCCTGACTGTTAGAGCAGTATGACAATGGAACCAGTTACCTAGGGAGGTGGTGGTCTCTCCCACACTAGAGGCCTTCAAGAGGCAGCTGGACAACCATCTGTCAGGGGTGCTTTAAGGTGGATTCCTGCATTGAGCAGGGGGTTGGACTTGATGGCCTTGTAGGCCCCTTCCAACTCTACTATTCTATGATTCTATGAGTGGCTGGCCAGATGCTTCTGAGAAGCCCACAAAGAGAGCCTGAGGTCAACAGACCTTTCTTGCTCTTTGCCCCTACCCCAAATAATTTAGGAGTTCCATTTAATCATTACTATACCCTGTCTCCAAGACAGGGGATAGGATGTTTGTGCATCCCTAACACTGATTCAATAGGGAAGCTTTGTTATGTTTCCATACTTTTAATAAACACACACACACACACACACACACGGTAAAAAGATGGCATTTCTTTCTAATATCAACTATTGATGTGGGGTGAGGTATGGAAAGACTCATCAGCCTGAAAAACAATTTCCTTTAAACATCTAGAACCTCTCTAAGTGCAGATGCAGAAATGTGTGTGTATTTGGAGGATAGAAATATGTTTAAAATGAAATGGTCCTTTTTGTTTTGAGACATGTTGGTAATGTCATGGTGCTCGCTTATGAGTTCACAAGGCAACTAAGCGCTTTTAAAAGCCTGCTGCTACCGTATTTAAATGTTACTTTTTTTCATCTTAAAAAGTGAGGCCACCTTTCCATTCGCTGTGAAACTCTGAAATCTTCAGGTTGGATCCAATCTTGCACAATGGGGTTTCTGCTGGTGCACTGGGGCTTCCCCATCTTCTCCTCTTCCCTGCAGCCCCCACCACATGCCCCAAATCTGCTTGAGAGGGTTCCCCAGACCCAGAAGCAGATTTGGAGGGTGCATGAGGGGCAGAAGGGGGTAAGAGGGGAAATTGTTCTACTAGCGATTTCTGTTCCAGTATTGGACCCAACCCTTCATTTTTAGAAGGCCAGCGGTCAGGCATTGTTTGCTTGCAAAATGTGTCAATAGTAAGTCCTGTAATTGGCTTTCCTTGGAGATGCTTTGCATCTTATTTCCAGGCAAGGGATAATTCTTGTGCCCAAGGATATGTGAACGAATTGTACAAATGAGGTCATCCATGGAGCAGAATTCTTGATGAGCCCACATATCGGAAGACCAGTTCTGGAATCTTCAAAATTAGCTCTATGGACATTCTCTGAAGTGAATCTCTCCTCTTTTGGGTTTGGTGCTTGTTGTGAGTCCTGTGTGATGAGAATTAAAAACTGTATCCTGTTCTGGTTACTTCTAATCTTGGATTCCTGCAAGCTTAGTCATGAGCAGTTTGTGTGATTTTTCATTCTTTTCAGAGAGTAGTGCATTAGAATTTTGTAATTGGACATTGGGAAGTATGAAGATTGAGTATAGAATTTTTCTCCTCCTTAGACCCAGAACATGCATATCCTTTCTAGAGTATTTGGTGGTGATGGTGGTAGGACTACAGCGTTTCCCCCTGTGCTTCGTATCCATTTTCTGTGTTGTGCTTTTATGCAGATCTAATTATTCTTGACTTTGAAACTGGCTGGTTTACTGTGCTGTGAATAGGGCTGGATAATCTATTGGATGGACAGAATTTTTGTCCTTGGTGCAAAGATTGAATAATCTCCAAACAGACTCGTGCTGGTCCTGTTCATTGGTGCCACCATCTCCAGTGCCAATCTTGTTTATGGTGCCAGCCTCTCTGGAGAAGGTGGGTCTAGAAGGTCAGATGGAGGAGTTGGTTGGGGGAAGGCCTCTGTGTTGTTGTTTTTAGAAAAAATGTTTCCAGCCTGGGTTGGAACTGAGAGGGGAGGTTAAGCAGAGTTGGTCTTTTCATTAAGACAGTGGAAATTGGGAGTTTGTCACTAGCTTTGCACAAAATCCATGCCGTACACCTGTTTCTCTTCAATAAGTTCTGAACCTGTTTTGTATGTGTGCGAGCGATATGTACCAGACTGTATGGAATAACTCTGACTTCTCTTGAACAAGAGAGAGTTATTTTGTCCAAATAAGCAATCTTGGGTTAAAAAAATCCTGACAGATGACACAATAACCCACAATGGTTTAATTAAGCCATCATGGGTTATCGTGATGTCCGAACCCCGTCATTGTATTCATCATTGGAAACTCTTCGTCAGATACCCGAGCCTTCTGATGCTAAGTAGTTGGTGTCCAGTGAGAAGACCTTTCTGGCTGGGTTACCCTAGCTTTGGAATGGGCTTCTTAGGGGAGGAGTGCTTGGCACTTACCCTTACGTCATTTTGGTGTTGAACCAGATTTTAGTTTTGCTCCTCTGCTTGTTTTATTCCTGGGTTGTCTTTAATTTTGTGCCAGTTTTGGAATTTTGTGTGTGTGTGTGTGTATGTTTTACTGATCATGAAACCCCTTGAGATTTTTAATTGAAGAGTGGGCTATATATTTGCTAAATAGATAAATGGGGTAGGGGAAGAAAGGTTGAGTTCTAAGAAAAGGTTGTCAATAAAATAAACTGCTGTGGGATGGGAGGAAGACAATGGCAAGAAAGAGCGCTGTGTGGAAAATAGAAAGGAAGAGGAGGTGGAAGCACGTCTTGTTTCTCCTCCTCTTCGGTGCAATCCAGTTGCCAGGCTCATTTATTCAGCAGGCAGTGGAGATTTTTTCCTAGTCATGCTGAAAACAACGAAAACAAAACAACAACAGGAACCCCAACTCAAAGCAGAGCTTCTAGACTCTTAGCAAGGTACTATGAATTCCTTATCTTTAGCATATCCCAAGTGTACCAGTTTTCCTCAAATTTTGGAGGACATGGAGGCTTGATTTCTTTCACAGAAATGTTCTCTTTCTCTCTCTGCTCTTGCTGGCTTTCGTCCTCATTTCATCTAATGCAGTACTGGCCTGGAATGTTAATGCATCTGCAGCCAGAGATGATTTATCAATTCCCAGAGCCCTGGCTAGGACAACAGGAAGAAAATATTGCCTCAGTGAACTTGCTTGGCACTGTTTAAATACTTTAGTCCGGAAAGACCTTCCAGTGTTTTGGCCTTCTCCACTAATTTTGCATTCTGCTTTTAAACATGCTACAGTCTCTCCCATTCTCAAGAAACCTACTCTTGATAGGCTATCTCTGTCTAACTACCGACCTGTCTCTTTGTTGCCGTTTGTTTCAAAGATCCTGGAGCGTGCGGTCTACTCTCGCTGTCTTGACTTTCTTTCTAGTAACTCTGCTTTGGATCCATTTCAATCTGGATTCCGTCCTTTGCATTCCACCGAAACAGCCCTTACTAAGATCACCAATGATCTCCTTACTGCCAAGTCTAAAGGCCATTATTCCGTTCTTATTCTCCTTGATCTAACTGCAGCCTTTGACACGGTTGATCATGATCTTCTCTTAGATTCCCTTCATGACCTTGGATTTTGTGGCTCTGTCTATAACTAGTTTGCCTCCTATCTAGCGGGTCGCTCTTTCAGCGTGTTGACTAATGGCAGCTCGTCTTCCTCCTTTCCCCTTTCAGTAGGGGTTCCGCAAGGCTCGGTGCTTGGCCCGTTGTTGTTTTCCTTATACATGTTGCCCTTGGGCAAGCTTATTCAATCTCATGGTCTCCAATATCATCTGTACGCCGATGATACACAACTATATCTGTCATCTCCGGAACTTTCTCCTGATGTTCACGATCGTATCTCGGCATGTCTTTCAGATATCTCAGCTTGGCTGCTTCATCGTCGCTTGAAGCTTAACATGGCAAAGACTGAATTGCTTGTTTTTCCTCCTAAACCTTCTCCTCATCTCTCATTCTCTCTTACTGTCAATGATGTTACGCTTACTCCGGTCAAGGAAGCTCGTAGCCTTGGCTTTATCTTCGACTCCTCGCTCTCCTTTATTCCTCATATTGAGGCAGTAGCTAAATCTTGTCGATTTTTCCTGTATAATATTGCCAGGATTCGATCATTTTTGTCTGTCTCTTCTGCCAAGACGCTTGTTCATGCACTGGTTATTTCACGGTTGGACTACTGCAACCTTCTTCTCTCTGGCCTTCCTTCTTCTCACATCAGCCCGTTGGTTTCTGTTCACCACTCTGCCGCAAAGATCATCTTCTTAGCACGCCGCTCCGACCATGTTACTCCGCTTCTGAAATCTCTTCATTGGCTTCCAATTCACTTCAGAATCCAATATAAACTTCTCCTGTTAACCTTCAAAGCTTTTCACGGTCTAGCTCCTTCCTATCTCTCCTCTCTCATCTCACACTATTGCCCCGCTCGTGCTCTTCGCTCCTCTGATGCCATGTTTCTCGCCTGCCCAAGGGCCTCTACTTCCCTTGCTCGGCTTCGTCCATTTTCGTCTGCTGCCCCTTACGCCTGGAACGCTCTTCCAGAACATTTGAGAACTACAAGTTCAACCACAGCTTTTAAAGCTCAACTAAAAACTTTTCTTTTTCCTAAAGCTTTTAAAACTTGATGTTGTGCGGACTTTATACTGTTAGTTTTACCCTACCCTGTGCCTGCTTACCCTTCCCTGTACCTGTTGGCATTCTCTTCCCCTCCTTATTGTTTTACTATGATTTTATTAGATTGTAAGCCTATGCGGCAGAGTCTTGCTATTTACTGTTTTACTCTGTACAGCACCATGTACATTGATGGTGCTATATAAATAAATAATAATAATAATAATAATAATGATCTCAAAGGAGCTTTTTAGCAGCATATTTGTCTACAGATTCAACACAACACTACCATCATTTTTAACATTCAAGAGTAAATTACAGGGTCTGCTCCCAGACCTAGAAGGTCCAAAGATTCGGGAATTTCCTAGAGGAAGTGAAAATTGGTTTGTTGATATGGATGAACATACTGCCTGATTCCTTGGATACTTCTTGGGCGCAGGGGACAATCGTGATGAGAGATTGCACATCAAAATTTCCCACTACACCGCTGCTTTCATCCCTTTCCCCTAAACATACCTAGTGCATCCTGGGCACACGGATCATGGGGAAATGTAGTTCTCCTGGTTTCTACTATGATATTTCCTGTAGATTCATGTGCCCAGGATCCTGCTGGAAAGGGAAGAGGCAGTTCCCCTGGTAGTGGGGAGAATTGGATGGTGCCAGATGGGATCAATTTGTAAAAGGCTCAGGAAGACCAGACTTTGAGTTCATCATCCCAAACCCCTGATTATGAATTTCAGCATGATCACTAACGCTGCGCTTGATGTCTTGCAAGGCATAAGTTGTTCATCTTACATTTTAAAGGCACTCTTCTCTTGCAAAGCCCTGTAGCTTGATCTAGCTTTTCAGATCTTCCACAGAGCACTGTTTCTTTTATTTTATTTTTACAGGAAATTTGATTATTCAGGAAACTTCAGTAAAGCAACAAAACAGTTGATGACACTTGAGATGAATTTTCATTGTTATTACTTACTCCTTAGGTCTAATTGAGTCCATTAGAATTGGGAGTAAACAATGCCTTAACGCAGAGCTTTCCAAACTTTTCATGTTGGTGACACACTTTTTAGACATGCGTCATTTCGCAACACAGTAATTCAGTTTTACTAGCAAACCAGAGGTTAAACTAACCCCTTATAAGAGATACGTATAGAATCATAGAATAGCAGAGTTGGAAGGGGCCTACTAGACCATCGAGTCCAACCCCCTGCTCAATGCAGGAATCCACCCTAAAGCATCCCTGACAGATGCTTGTCCAGCTGCCTCTTGAATGCCTCTAGTGTGGGAGAGACCACAACCTCCCTAGGTAACTGATTCCATTGTCGTACTGCTCTAACAGTCAGGAAGTTTTTCCTGATGTCCAGCTGGAATCTGGCTTCCTTTAACTTTAGACCATTAGTCCGTGTCCTGCACTCTGGGAGGATCGAGAAGAGATCCTGGCCCTCCTCTGTGTGACAACCTTTTAAGTATTTGAAGAGTGCTATCATGTCTCCCCTCAATCTTCTCTTCTCCAGGCTAAACATGCCCAGTTCTTTTAGTCTCTCTTCATAGGGCTTTGTTTCCAGACCCCTGATCATCCTGGTTGCCCTCCTCTGAACACGCTCCAGCTTGTCTGCGTCCTTCTTGAATTGTGGAGCCCAGAACTGGAGGCAATACTCTAGATGAGGCCTAACCAGGGCCGAATAGAGAGGAACCAGTACCTCACGTGATTTGGAAGCTCTACTTCTATTAATGCAGCCCAAAATAGCATTTGCCTTTCTTGCAGCCATATCGCACTGTTGGCTCATATTCAGCTTGCGATCCACAAGAATTCCAAGATCCTTCTCGTTTGTAGTATTGCTGAGCCAAGTATCTCCCATCTTGTAACTGTGCATTTGGTTTCTATTTGCTAAATGTAGAACTTGGCATTTATCCCTATTAAATTTCATTCTGTTGGTTGATTCATTCTGTTGGATACATACATAAATTGTAATACGTTCGTGCGACACACCTACACACTGCAGCCGACACACTAACGTGTCGTGGCATACCGTTTGGAAAGCTCTGCCTTAACCTGTACTGGTTTCATCCTCTTTGAAGCAGTTATCATAGCTGGGTAGCTACCGTCTTGCATTTGATATATAGCCTTCCATCTCCTCTTGGGGATTATGTTTCTGCCTCTCGTTATTAACGTGTTGTAGGAATGAGCATTCTTCTCCAGGGAGAGGGATTTATCTGCCTCTTTCATTGGTGCCCCAGGAGGTAAAGTACATGGTAATAACCATCAGTGGGAGGTGATGGCAGAAAGACTCATGTTAACAGCTTAAGGGGAAGAAAGAACCACATGTGTGGCACTGGTGTGATTCTTTTTTTCTGCCTCTGATCCTTCCTCTCAGAGCTGCTTTCATTTCGGCCCCTAGCTATCTTTCCACAGGTAAGAACCATCCCTTACAATCTTTAGAAAGGTGACAGAGCGTGCTTGTTCCTCAGCATGATTATGTCTCAGGTGAGAGAACTGCACACAAACTTCAGATTTTGCAAGCTGAATAAAATTAGACAAATTAGGCAGTTTATTATTTATTTAGTAGATTTATATCCCACTTTTTGACTACTAATTGTTTAACATTCATAGCAAGTTCACATCTTTTTAAAAAAGTTGTGAACTGAAAGGTGGTGTGACAAAGAGTACTTATCAGTGGAACCTTCTCAAACTGGGGAGAGGCAACGAGTGAAGTACTGCAGGGCTCAGTCCTGGGCCCAGTGCTCTTCAACTTTTTTCTTAATGATTTGGACGAGGAGGTGCAGGGAACGCTGATCAAATTTGCAGATGACACAAAATTGGGTGGGATAGCTAATACCCTGGAAGACAGAAACAAACTTCAAAGTGATCTTGATAGGCTGGAGTGCTGGGCTGAAAACAACAGGATGAAATTTAATAGGGATAAATGCCAAGTTCTACATTTAGCAAATAGAAACCAAGTGCACAGTTACAAGATGGGAGATACTTGGCTCAGCAATACTACAAACGAGAAGGATCTTGGAATTGTTGTAGATCACAAGCTGAATATGAGCCAACAGTGCGATATGGCTGCAAGAAAGGCAAATGCTATTTGGGGCTGCATTCATAGCAGTATAGCTTCCAAATCACGGGAGGTCCTGGTTCCTCTCTATTCAGCCCTGGTTAGGCCTCATCTAGAGTACTGCTTCCAGTTCTGGGCTCCACAATTCAAGAAGGACGAAGACAAGCTGGAGCATGTCCAGAGGAGGGCAACCAGGATGATCAGGGGTCTGGAAACAAAGCCCTATGAAGAGAGGCTGAAAGAACTGGGCATGTTGAGCCTGGAGAAGAGAAGACTGAGGGGAGACATGATAGCAGTCTTCAAATACTTAGAAGGTTGTCACACAGAGGAGGACCAGGATCTCGTCTCGATCCTCCCAATGTGCAGGACACGGAATAACGGGCTCAAGTTAAAGGAAGCCAGATTCCAGCTGGACATCAGGAAAAACTTTCTGACTGTTAGAGCAATACGACAATGGAACCGGTTACTTGGGAAGGTTGTGGGCTCTCCCACACTAGAGGCTTTCAAGAGGCAGCTGGACAACCATCTGTCAAGTATGCTTTAGGGTTGATTCCTGCATTGATCAGGGGGTTGGACTCGATGGCCTTGTAGGCCCCTTCCAACTCTGTTATTCTATGATTCTATGACTACAGAAATCCAAGATTGGACTTTGAGCTCTTCACGGGCTAGGTCAGTCATTGGAATCCAGATGCTATGCAACAGGATCAGAGAGATCTGGATTCAAGTTCGACGTGTTGGGTTCACCCTATAAATTTGCTATTGCTATTTTGTGATATCAGCATGCTGTTTTGTTTTCCCACCTGTCCCTTCCAGCTCTACACCATTGGCTGGTGAGATACAAAACTCTGAATGTGATGTTGCAGCGTTAGTAATGGTGATTAAGTAGCTATGGGGAGAGGGGAAAACTCAAAGCGGGCCTGCCATTTTTTTTGGGCAGCAGTTGAATATAGGAAAAAAGAAAAGGAACCTCTGGTGCAAAGAACTTGAGTCATTACTGACTCGTAGAGGGATGCCTGCTTTCGCTGATGTTTTCTTGGCAGACTTTGTAGCGGGGTGGTTTGCCGTTGCCTTCCCCAGTCGCAGTTACCTTTCTCCCAGCTAGCTGGGTACTCAATTTACCGACCTCGGAAGGATGGAAGGCTGAGTCGACCTGAGCCGGCTGCCTGAGAACCAGCTTCCGCTGGGATCGAACTCGGGCCGTGGGGAGAGTTTCAGCTGCAGTAACTGCCACTTACCACTCTGCGCCACACGAGGCTCTAGTAAATGTTGAATGTAACATTTGGTTTTATCCCTATTGTGTGGCTTTAGGCAAGTCTTTCACACACAGCATCAGTTTCCTATCTGTAAAATGGGAATGTTAGAGGCTTCCCTCTCAAGGCTGTTATGAAGGCAAACGCAACAAAGATTATAAAACATTTTGTGAATTGGAAACTCCATGCATATAATAAAAATTGTAGGAGTAGGAACTTGGCCTTGGAAGTTCCACTTTGGTGCTCGATCAGCCTTTTGTAAAACATGATTCTTTAGTGCAACATCACAATGATTTCTAAATAATTTATGCTGGCCTTGTTATGCCTTCTGATTACTGTGTGTAAATCTATCCCATCAAGTGTGTCAGGCTAAAATGTGAATGCATAAACATGAAGGAGATGTAGGCTGCTTTCCCGTTAATCTTCAAACTTTGGTTATCATGACAACAGGTCACAACTCTTCGATTGCCATGGCAATATGCTGTGAGATTGTTAAAATGTCATGCCATCAAGTTATTTTTAGTTTATTTGCTCTTCCCAGGGAGACCAACTTTGATTGAAGTGGTGAAATAACTCCATTTTAAGCACTCTGAAGGGTATTGGTGGCAAAGATCTGTCACATCATTTGTGTTCCTATTGCAGGCAGTGGGCAATCTATTCCTCTAGAGCCCGTTTTCTCAGTCCTTGAGCTATGGAAAGAGAGAAAGAGAGATCAGCTACCCAGATTACTCCTGAGCAGTGGTGCTACGAGTTGTTATTATTTTCCTGCCTTTTGCCCAATGCTGGGCCTCAAGGCGGTGTTACAAAATTCAAAACACATACATTAAAAACTTATAAATAAAGATATACAAAAGTTAAAAATATTATTTATTATTTATTATTTATTATTTATTATTTATTTAAGCATTTTTATGCCGCCACTCAGCCAAAAAAGGCTCTCACGGCGGCTTCCAAAAGTATTTCTTGACAGTCCCTGCCCACAGGCTTACAATCTAAAAGACATGACACAAAAGGAAAGGGGATTGGGAGGGAGGAGGAGGGGGGAAAAGGAAAGCAAATTCAGGCATTGCAATCTTAGTTGCAAAGTTCAGCAGTGACAGCTGGCAGCAGGAGGGAGGGGGCTCTCAGCTGGAGCTGGAGCCAGGCACGATGGAGAGGTGCCTGGCTGCTGCTTCCTCCCTCATTGGTGGTCTCTGCAGAGACAGTTGGTAGGAGGAGGGAGGGGGCTCTCAGCTGGAGCTGGAGCCAGGCACAATGGAGAGGTGCCTGGCTGCTGCTTCCTCCCTCACTGGTGGCATCTGCAGAGACAGTTGGTAGGAGGAGGGAGGGGGCTCTCAGCTGGAGCTGGACCCAGGCACGATGGAGAGGTGCCTGGCTGCTGCTTCCTCCCTCACTGGTGGCCTCTGCAGTGACAGTTGGTAGCAGGAGGGAGGGGGCTCTCAGCTGGAGTTGGACCCAGGCACAATGGAGAGGTGCCTGGCTGCTGCTTCCTCCCTCCTTAAAATATATTAAACATATTCCAGTATTAAAACATTTAAACATTTAAAATGACAATTTTAAAAGTCCTTGTCACAGACGGAGGTCCAGATCATTCGCCAAAGGCCTGCTGCAACAAAAAAGTCTTTGCCTGCCTCCTAAAGTACATCAGGGTGAGAGCCAGTCTAGCTTCCCTGGGAAGAGAGTTCCGGAGTACTGGAGTAGCCACCGAGGAGGCCCTCTCCTGCGTTCCCACCATGCGCACCAGTGATGTTGGTGGGACCGAGAGAAGGGCTTCCCCTGAAGATCTTAAAGGATGGGCAGGCTTGAAGTGCCATGCTGAATCTGGCCTTTAGCCCGCAAGCAGGACATGGCTACAGCAACACCCACCTGATTCTGGATCCCTAGTCTAAATGCTGAGAGGAGATCCTGTCCCCACATACATAGTTTTAAATTTGAACTGAAATTGTGTGGTTCATGCCTAAGAGAAAGGGAGATAGGGCAAGGTCTGGTTTTGGAGCAGAGAAGGATCCTTTAATATAAATATAAACTTGCAGTAGTGTGTGTGTCCGTCCCGACTCAGACTTCAAAACAATTCAGTTTAAAAAAACCCACCATGGATGCAGCAGTGTGTAGAGGGGGCGCTTACCACATTTGCAGATGACACAGAGCTGACAGGGAGAGCCAGCTCCATAGAAGACAGAACCAAAAACAACTGTGACCTGTAACAGAATGTTGTAGTGTAAAGTTTCCATGTTTAGGACTCTTGAGAGAATCAAGCAAAACTGGAGAACATCCAAAATAACTCAAGGGTATGAAGGGATGAAGGGATTGTTTGCCACAACATGAAGGCATGGCTGGCAAGAGTCCTAAGGAATAAAGAGACAAATGTCTCAAGATGTGTTCCTATTTCAGGCAGATTGTGGGTTATTTAACCATTCCATAATGCATGGTCTATTTTAATTTTGGGTCGTGTCTTCCAAACCCAGTGAGCATGTGTTACATAAGTTCTTCTTCGTGGTCTCTGTGCATCACACATATGGGCTCTGCGCCTGCTCAGGGCCAGCTTTGGAAACTTCTCTAGCTGAAATCTTTTTAGGCGGGAACCCCTCCCCCACCGTCCACTGAGCATGCTCAGGGGTTCCCGCCCTATCCCCTCAGTTCTCTTCAACCGCCTGTGGGTCAACAGCTTGTTGAAGACTTCTCTTGTGGTAACAGTTTTACCTCAGCTGAAAAATCTTCTATTTTTCTTTTTCTCTTACTCTCCAGTTTTCTAATCTTTCCTATCTATCTATCTATCTATCTATCTATATTTTTGTTTGTTTGTTAGTTAGTGTTGGTGCCTATAGCACATCAAGGCCTTTTCAAGAAGTGTTCTGGTTGCGGACAGAAGATTTCGCAAACAGACGGACACTCTCTGTGTTTGCTTTGCCTGGGGGAGACTTATGTTGTGGAGACTTGTGTTTTTTGCTTGAAATTTTCAAGACAAGCAAGAAAAAACCACGCAGATCGCCTTCCGGCAATCCTTTGGGAAAAGGCTTTGGAGGCAGTAGATAAACCGAGACTGTCTCGTGTTCATACATCTCATAAAATGGAGTCTATGCCCCAACCTCCTCCGGCACGGAGTGAAGCCTTAGCGGTTCCCCCCTCCACCTCCTCCTCTCAGTCCGCATCCGCAAAGGCGGCAAAGAAGATTTCTAAGAGAGCGAGAGAGCGTTCTGAGGCAGAAGAACCTTAGAGGGAAAAGAGCAAACTCAAGAATAAAAATGGTAAGAAAAAGTCGTCGAAACCGATCTCGTTGGTACCGACGAAGAGCCCGGTACTGAGCACTTCGATACCGAGGCATGTGGCAGGGCATAGAAGCCCGATATCGAGCCTTTCACTGCAAAGGTCTCCTCCGCAACCGATAAGCCCGATACCGAGGCTTTCGCTACCGACACCATTTTCGATATCGAGATGGGCGACTCCATCCTCGCCACCAGTACTGAACCCTCCGCCGCAGGCACAGCGGATTGCTGACTCGCTGGCACCGTCTCCATTATGGATCATCACGGTACCGGCCGACGACCCTAGCATAAGGGCATCGATTTCGGAAGGCGAAATTAGAGGTTCGTCGCTGGATAATACCTTGGCAGATCGGGGGGCCCTTTCCCCTTGATACCGAAAGGAGCCACAGCCCATCGACACCAACGGATGTCGGTACCGACAAGTGCCACAACAACCATCAGTCGATACCGAAGGCTATCAGTACCGACGTACGTCTCCTTATGGGTACGCCCATGACCATTCACTGGCTACAACTCATTCAAGTCGCCAGTATCCCACATATGGTGAAAGACCTAGGTCTCCACCAAGAGGGCGGGACTATTATGCTGACTGGCAACCTCCACAGTACCCTCCGTATTACTACGAGGACTGGAGACGCAGAAGGCACCAAGATTATTACTACCATTACCCGCAGGAACGCCCATACGAATCATACCCGCGTTTCCTTCAACCACCCTCGGAGACGGTCTCCCGTCCGCCGCCCCCGGAGGATGCTGCGGGTATGCCACCGCCTCAACCATCGGTACCAAGGCGCCCGTCGCAACCAGCGCAAGCTACGGTACCAACCACTTCGGTACCGTCTCAAGCTTTGCAAGCACTACCAGTTTCAGAGATGAGGGGGAGCACTTTGGATGCTCCATCAGAGGAGGACTACCAATTGGACTCCTCTCAAGGGAGATCGCCAGTACCCTCCATCCCTTCCCTGGATGACCTCGTAGTGACTTCGGATGTGGTGTCCCCTCAGAGGATTTGGCACATTTTGCCGATCAGGTACAAATGTCTCAACCTATAGAAAAGCTTAATGATCCAGTTTATGACGACGTATACTGTGAGTCATCAACCCCAGCGGCAATTCCATATTTGCCTGTGCTGCTACGCACAGCGCAACAATCATGGAAGCTGCCCTCCTCTATGCCACCAATGTCGAGGAGGCTAGACAATATATATAAAATCCAGGAGAAAACAGCCCCGTTTCTCTTCACGCATCCAAAGCCAAACTCAATAATCGTGGAGGCATCCCAGGGACGTACTCAAAGAAGGCACAATGCGCCAGTGGACAAAGAAGGCCGTAGGCTGGACGGCCTAGGGAGAAGGATCTACTCTTCGACAGCGTTGTCTTTTCGTGTACATAATTACCAAGCCACAATGGCAAAATATCAGCTCTTTTTGTGGGAGAAGATGGTATCTCTCTCTGGATACTTGCCAGATGACCAAAGGGAACTGGCGAATGGTTTTTATACTGAGGCTATGAGACTTTCTCGGCAACAGCTCAATACGGCATGCCACGCTACTGACTGCGCCTCAAAGGCCATGATAGCGTCTATTGCGCTACGAAGACACGTGTGGTTGAGGTCCGCAGGGTTGTCTCAGGAGGCACGCACTCGAATAGAGGACCTGCCTTTCGACGGAGAAGGTCTGTTCCATTGCTCCACGGACAAGTCCATGGAGAATATCCAGAAGGCCAAGAACACGGCCAAGAAAATGGGAATTGGGCAGCAACAACAGCTACAGAGGCCATTCCGTCAAAGACGTTGGCCGAGAACGCAACAACAATTCCAACCAAGACAACAACAATCCCAAGATCGTGCCCCTCTGTACCAACCCCAAGGTCAGTACAAGAGTCAACAATACTTTGGGTGCTTTAAACAAAACAAAAGCAAGCCTGAGTCAAATCAGAGGCGGCGCCTTTGACTGCCCTATAGCAACAACTACCTCACCTAAGTTTGGCGACATCTTTGCCCCTTTCTTTCATAATTGGACCACCATTACCACCGACACATGGGTCCTTAACACCCTCCCTCCCCTCAGAATCGCAAGGTTCTCACCACCTACAAACGCTCTATTGCAAGAGACCAAGTCTCTTTTGGAGAAGAGCGCCATAGAGCGATTACCAACACACGCCCTACGATGTGGGTTCTACTCCCACTACTTTACGGTTCCAAAACGGGATGGGGGGCTAAGACCTATTTTGGACCTTAGAGACCTAAATGAGTTCATCAACCCTAAAAAATTCCGGATGAACTCTTTAGCAAACATCCTACCTTTCCTCTCCCAAGGGGACTGGTTCACTTCCATCGACCTCAAGGACACATACTTCCATGTCTCGATCCACTGCGACCACCGCCAATTCCTCCAGTTTATAGTAGGGGAAGACATTTTCCAATTCAAAGTCCTTCCTTTTGGTCTTTCTACTGCACCCCGAGTTTTCACAAAGTGTATGGCACCGGTGTGCGCCTTTCTGAGAACTCGAGGGGTAGAGATTTACCCCTACTTGGACGATTGGTTGATAGTGGCAAATACAAAACAGGAAGCCACTCACAACACTCACCTTGCCATCAATCTCTTCAACGAATTAGGCCTTTGCATCAACAAAGAAAAATCTAATTTCCAACCTACCCAAAGAATAAAATTCCTCAGAGCAATTCTGGACTCAACCCACTCCAAGGCTTTCCTCCCGGAGGACAGAGCTTCCACATTAGTGACACTCGCACTCAAACTCTTTCACGTTAAAACTATATCTGCTTTCCAGGTGCAAAGATTACTGGGTTTCATGGCAGCTACTGTCAGCGTCGTCCCTTGGGCACGCCTACACATGAGGCCTCTGCAATTGTGACTCCTGCGGGAGTACGACAATACAATGAATGCTCATCGAGTGAAATTGTCGCTCCTTACGAACGTGAAGGATACCCTCCTTTGGTGGACGGAGTTGTCCAATATCATGCAGGGCTTGGACTTCAGACCTCCACTGCCATCTCAACATCTGATGACAGATGCGTCTCTATTGGGCTGGGGAGCCCACTGCGGAGACCTTACTATTCAGGAACGTTGGAGCCCTACCGACAGGAAGAGACATATAAACGTCCTAGAATTGATGGCCATTCAGAAGGCACTGCATGCCTTCCAGCAGACCTTGTCAGGACATGTAATCCAAATCCATACCGACAACAAGGCTGCTGTTTAGCATATAAACAAGCAGGGTGGAACACGGTCTATGGACCTGATTTCCCTAACCTTGGACATTTGGCACTGGGCAATCGCCCACGACATGGCCTTATCGGCCATTCATATCGCAGGCCAAGGCAATATATTAGCAGACGACTTCAGCCACACCTTTGTGGACACGCACGAGTGGCGCATGAAAAGGTCTGTACTCGAGGTGATTTTTCAGGCATGGGGACATCCTGTAATAGACTTATTCGCGTCACCGGAGAACGCCATCTGCACCCAATTTTGCACGTGGGCGGGTCACGGGGTAACATCCCTAGTGGACGCCTTCGAGAGGATGTGGACAGGACAGCTCCTGTACCTTTTCCCCCCCCATACCACTTCTATCCAAGGTTGTTGTGAAGTTGCGCATAGACAACGCCAACGCCATATTAGTAGCACCTTGGTGGCCAAGGCAGCCGTGGTTCACACCACTACTCAAACTGTCCTCAGCGGAGTTTATCAAACTACCACAATCTCCAAGGGGAAGGGACTCATTCTCCATCCAGATGTCCAGTCACTGAACCTCACGGCATGGAGGATAAGGCAGCGTTAGACAACCAATCCCTGCCTGCTGACGTGTGGGACATTATTCTAGCAGCTAGGAAACCTGCTACTAGAAAATCTTACGCCAACAAGTGGGAAGCCTTCTCTGCTTTTGCCCTCAGCAGAAATGAGAACCCTTTCTCAGCACCTATAACCATGGTGCTTTCTTTTCTTTTTTCTTTATTTAAGAAAGGACTCAAGTTCTCGTCACTTAGAGTTTACATGGCAGCAATTTCTGCCTCACATCCTTGGGTTCAGGGCTGCTCGGTATTCACTCACCCATTAGTTAAACGCTTCATGAAGGGTATGAAGAATACCATCCCACCAATTCGCTCCTTTGTTCCTCAATGGAGCCTTTCTGTGATGCTCAAGGCAATTTCTGCCAAGCCCTTTGAACCATTGGCAAAGACAGATTTGTGTTTACTGACTTTTAAGGTAGCATTCCTTGTTGCCATCACATCTGCCAGACATGCATCAGAGCTAGCAGCACTCCGTATGGACTCGCCTTATACAGTGTTTCATGTTGACAAGGTGGTCCTTAGACCGGACCCAGCCTTCCTTCCAAAGGTTGTTTCTTCTTTTCACCTTGGACAGGATATCAACCTGCCAAGTTTTTTCCCTTCGCTGACATCTCCTATTGAGTCTGCTCTACATACCCTGGACGTTAGACGTGCCCTCGCCTTCTACCAGTCCAGAACGGCAACCCTCCGGAGATCCCAAAGACTTTTTGTTTGTTACGGGGGCAAACAAAAGGGACTTTAAGCATCTCCGCAGAGAATATCTGCTTGGGTTGTTCAGACTATTAAATTAGTCTATGAACTTGCTGGCCTCCCGTTGGAGGGTAGAGTATGTTCCCACTCTACGAGAGGAGTGGCCACTTCTACGGCTTTTGAAAGAGGAGTCACTTTACCAGACCTCTGCAAAGCGGCTACCTGGTCGACACCTCTGACTTTTGCCAGTCACTACCGTCTGGACATCAGAGCGCGTAGAGACTGTGCCTTTGGGCGTGCCGTCTTATCGGCAATACTTTGAGTTTCATCCATCACCTGACACCACCCACCTCCGGTAAGTCAGCTTGTTATTCGCCCATATGTGTGATGCACAGAGACCACGAAGAAGAAAGACAGGTTGCTTACCTGTAACTGTAGTTCTTCGAGTGGTCACCTGTGCAGTCACACAACCCTCCCACCGTCCCCACTATGGTGTCATTTTTTGATTACCTGGTGGTTCACCTCAGTGAGACTGTTTAGGCGGTTTCAGGAACTGAGGGGATCAGGCGGGAACCCCTGAGCATGCTCAGTGGACGGTGGGGGAGGGGTTCCCGCCTAAAAAGATTTTCAGCTAGTGAAGTTTCCGAAGCTGGCCCCGCGCAGGCGCAGAGCCCATATGTGTGACTGCACAGATGACCACTGGAAGAACTACAGTTACAGGTAAGCAACCTGTCTTTTTTTAAAAAAAACTCTCGCATAACCCATGCTCACTGGGTTTGAACGACACAATAGCCCCCAAGTGGGGGTTGCGTGTGCAACCTGGTGCCCGCAGGCGCTACAACTCATCATGGATTAAATAAACCACGACGAGCCACGGTGTGTCACCGAAACCTGATCAAAGTCTCAAGGAGATGAAAAAAAAGATACACAGTTTTATTCTTTGAAGTAGCCTAATGTATTTCGGCCCTGTATAAAATTGCAGGATTCACCTTGGAGACACACCTTTCAGAGATTTCTGCAGGCATTTTTTAGAACAATTGAACCCTGAAGACGGCCCAGTTATATGATAGAGGGCCAAAACCCGTTGGACTACTTCAAAGAATAAAACTATATAATCTTGAGACTTTGGGCTCATCTACACCAAGCAGGATATTCCACTATGAAAGTGGTATGGAAGCAGTATTTAAAAGGCAGGAGCCACACCACTGCTTTATAGCAGCATTGAAGTGCACTGCAGGATCTACACTAGTGCTTTATAGTAGGTACTGAAGTGCACTGACAACTGTTGGGGCCCATTGACACAACCACACCAAGCAGAATATAACACTATGAAAGTGATATGAAAGCGGTATATGGTCTGTGTCTATGGGCCCCAACAGTTGTCAGTGCACTTCAGTACCGCTATAAAGCAGTCGTGTGGCTCCAGCCTTTTATATATCGCTTTCATACAGCTTTCATAGTGCAATATCCTGCTTGGTGTAGATGAGCCCTTTGTCTCTTCATTTCCTTAGAGCTCTTGCCACCAGTGTCTTCTTCCAGGATACTCCATTCCATTCCTGCATAAGGATCCACACGTGGAAAATTGAAGTTCGCTAGTAGCATAGAGGATTTACTCAATGTGAGAAGGCGATTAGCAATGTAGAACCAAAGATCTTTTCCAAAACGCATTACGTCTTATTAAACACAGATTCTAAAGCAGTCAGGGGATATTAAAAGAAATGAAGGGAAAGATATCCAGTAAACCATTCCCTTTGAAGTACAGTCTTCCGTGACTTAAAAAAGGGTCACAATAAGAGTAAACATGGGAGGAAGTTGCATTACAATGATACCATGGAGTGGTATGTAACACCAGCGAAAATTTCCAGGACTTAGAAAAACATTGATGACAGCTGTTGGGACTGGTAAAGTGCAAGCAGATTTTATTAGCCACATGTGGTGATTCTTGTGTAGCAAGTTTCAGACATTTTGGAAGAGAGTAACTCCAACTTTGTTGGTTTAAAAAAACAACACCTGTTCCTATGGACCTTCTGTGCCCAAAATAATTTCTTAAATACATAAGAACATAAGAAGAACCATGCTGGGTCAGACCAAGAGTCAGTCTAGTCCAGCATTCAGTTCATACAGTGGCCAATCAGCTGTCGACCAGGAATCTATAAGTAGGACATGGGTGCAACAACACCCTCCCACCCATGCTCCCCAGCAACTGTTGTATTTAGACTTACTGCCTCTGATACTGGAGATAGCACATAGACAGGAAGTAGCTTTAAATGTACAGGTAAGAGCAAGATTAGCCTATGCTAGACAATGAAAATTTTCTTCTGGTCATGGGAGTATATATTGTTGCTTGTTAAACTATGATCAACCTTAAACTAAACTTGCTTCTGAATGAAATATAGAGGCTAGTAGTGATACGAATACGAAATGCCCTGCCAATTTCGCAGGATGATTTTGAGTGGTTTAATCCAGTATAACATAATTTATTAAGAGGGTCTCTAATTCAGACCTATTTGTATTTAATTTTTAATCTGAAGATATTTATTTATTTGTTACATTTCTATACCGCCCAATAGCCGGAGCTCTCTGGGCGGTTCACAAAAATTAAAAACATTCAAAGTATAAAACAACAGTATAAAACAATAACATAAAATACAATATAAAAGCTCAACCAGATAAAAACAGCAGCAATGCAAAATTACAAATTTAAAACACCAAATTAAAATTTATTTATAAACTGTTAAAATACTGGGAGAATAAAAAGGTCTTCACCTGGCGTCTAAAAGCATTTAATGTAGGTGCCAAGCGAACCTCCTTAGGGAGCTCATTCCACAGCTGGGGTGCCACAGCAGAGAAGGCCCTCCTCCTGGTAGTCACCTGCGTCACTTCCTTTGGCAGGGGCTCGCGGAGAAGGTCCCCTGAGGATGACCTTAGGGTCCGGGCAGGTACATATGGGAGGAGGCGTTCCTTCAGATAACCTGGCCCCAAGCCGTTTAGGTCTTTAAATGTCAATACCAGCACTTTGAATCGGGCCCGGACCTGGACTGGCAGCCAATGAAGCTGGAAAAGGACTGGCGTAATGTGGTCTCGTCGGCCAGTCCCTGTTAGTAACCATGCTGCCCTGTTTTGTACCAGTTGAAGTTTCCGGACCGTTTTCAAAGGCAGCCCCACATATAACGCATTGCAGTAATCCAACCGAGAGGTTATCAGAGCATGGATAACTGTAGCTAGGCTATCTCTGTCCAGATAAGGGCGCAGCTGGTATATCAGCCTAAGCTGATAAAAGGTGCTCTTTGCCACTGAGTTCACCTGTGCCTCAAGTGACATTTTTGGATCCAAGAGCACCCCCAAACTATGGACCCGATCCTTCAGGGGGAGTGCAACCCCATCCAGGACAGGGCAAACATCGCCTCGCCAGACAGATGAACCACCCGCTAACAGTACCTCCGTCTTGTCTGGATTGAGTCTCAGTTTATTAGCCCTCATCCAGTCCATTACCGTGCCCAGGCACTGGTTCAGAACAGTCACTGCCTCACCTGGGTTTGATGAAAAGGAAAGGTAGAGCTGGGTATCATCCGCATATTGATGACACTTCAGTCCACATCTCCGGATAGTAATTAAGAACTATGCCTGATGATTTTGGTATGTGTTTTAAATTCTTATACTATGAAGTATTTCTTCCTTTTAAAGTTTGTACCATTATATGTAATTCATATTTGTATGTACACTTTTCTATTTAAAATCATTGGGGGGGGGGAGTTCCTAGAGTTGGTCACATAGAGGCAATTTTTCTTTGCTGCAGTCAACCAAACAAATTGCTATTTTCAAGACTGATTCCTATACATTCTTGAGGCTGGGATGGTGTTTTGTTTTGTTTTTAAGAGAATCCAGGATATCTCAGCAGCCAGTGGTGATATCTTCACCTGTCTCTCCTTTTCCACTCCTCTTCACATAGGAGCTGGGGTTACATGGCTGTCATGTTACAGAAAGAGGTCAATTGCAGCTGACTGTAGCAGCCAAAGGATTGATGGTGGCTTTCTTTTATTTCTTTTTAGCGTGGCTCAGCCACTTTCTATTTTTTCCTCCTCTTTGTTAATACAAAGAGAAAAATTCAATATTAAGGAATCATCTAAAAACAGAAAGGATTGCATTTGCAAGATACGTATAACGAATTGCCACATTTTCAGTTGCTCGCCAGTCACACTCTAGTAACCAGTGAAAATAAAACACGTTTTACAGACATCTGAAAGACTCAAGGGGATAATTCCATCCAGCATTTAATTGAGGAATTTTATGCTGCCACAATAGAATTTAATTTAGATTTACAGCCTTGTTAAATGTGCGATCTTTCTGTTGCTGATTTTATAGTGCCTTGTCAAAATGGTTTGTTCTATGATGACTGAGCGGGATTTCTATGTGTTAGTATGTAAAAATAGTAACTGCAAAACCACATCCATATTTAACCACTAGGCTATAGAGTGCTGTCATTTAGATTATAGGACAGATGATCCCACCCCAGAGAACCATCCCAGTTGCTATCCTGGGATGGGGCATTGCTTTTAGCATGTATCTGTGGCTTGTGGTAGCTGCTGGCACATGGTCTTGGATATCATATCTCCATGTGATTATGAACTTGTGTGTGGTATGTGCATGCAAGAGAAAGTATAAGGAAGTGGCATCAAGGGCTGAGATATTGAGGGCTACTGCGTTCAAAACTAGTAAAATGAGAGAAACCTGCTATAAGCAATATCCCCTGGAACAAACTGGATGTGACATTAAATACCTCTTTGCATTAATATGCATGCTTTTAAAAACGCAAATGTCATCCACTGTTGGGGCCCTGCTAATTATCTCCTCCTCAGTGGATACTATTTCCATTTTTTTTAAAAGTGCACATTAAATGGAAATTGCATTTAATGTCCTGTCTAAGATGGTCCCGAATCTGATTTTTAACAGGTATAAATTTCGTGCCGGGTCCCTCCGCTGTCAGCACTTGGTGGCGTGCCTCAGCCCACGTGGGGCTCTCCTGGGAAGCACGGCCACACAACAGAGCAGGAGGAGCACAGTGCAGCACAGCTCCGGCTCTCTGGGAGAGCCCCATGTGGGCTCAGGCACCCCTCCAGGTACCAACAGTGGGGGGACCTGGCACGAAAGGGGATTCTCATGGCAACTAGTGCCGCTATTTGGTGGGGAGGGCAGAGAGGGCGGGGATCAACAATAATCAACCATATGTTAATAGCCAACTCACACTTGAGTATTATCATGCGTGTAGTTCTGGGCTACACAATTCAAGAAGGACGCAGACAAGCTGGAGCGTGTTCAGAGAAGGGCAACCAGGATGATCAGGGGTCTGGAAACAAAGCCCTATGAAGAGAGACTGAAAGAACTGGGCATGTTTAGCCTGGAGAAGAGGAGATTGAGGGGAGACATGATAGCACTCTTCAAATACTTAAAAGGTTGTCACACAGAGGAGGGCCAGGATCTCTTCTCAAACCTCCCAGAGTGCAGGACACGGAATAACGGGCTCAAGTTAAAGGAAGCCAGATTCCAGCTGGACATCAGGAAAAACTTTCTGACTGTTAGAGCAGTACGACAATGGAATCAGTTACCTAGGGAGGTTGTGGGCTCTCCCACACTAGAGGCCTTCAAGAGGCAGCTGGACAACCATCTGTCAGGGATGCTTTAGGGTGGATTCCTGCATTGAGCAGGGGGTTGGACTTGATGGCCTTGTAGGCCCTTTCCAACTCTGCTATTCTATGATTCTATAATTCAAGCCATTAGCGTACAATGACTTTATGGAGGCAGCCTCAGTTAAACAAAAAATTGTGCGCTAGTACGTTTTGTGGACTTGCAAGGTGGATCAAGTAACGCTCTAGCTCACATGCAACCCATCATTTTAAGTTATCACATAAGTGAAATGGCGATAATTTTAATGCTGTAATGTACATTATCGTACTTTTATCCCACTGAATAACTTGAAAAACTCTTTGTGGAACTTCTGCAGGTTGATGGAGGCTGCTGTGGAATACTGCAGTCATGTCCTAGGTCTGTGCATTGTTATCAAAGAAACGCTTGTCTGAAAATATGTATTTGACTCCTTTAATTAAAATAATAAAACACCAGCCCTTGATTCCTTTCCTGGTAAAGACAAGACAGTCTGTTCTGAGAGGTGTCTGTTTTGGGGGAGTGTCTGTGTCTGTTGCTTGGAGCAATATCAGCCTCCATGCTTTGTTCTGGACTGTGACCACATAGAAGGTGTGGGTGTAAGGCGGGCTATTAAACGGCTTGAGGCCAGGTAACCTGAAGGAAGTCTTCTCCCATATTTACCTACCCAGACATTAAGGTCTTGGTCTGAGGCTCTCCCCACAGTTGCCTCGCCCAAATACTGTGAGGTGGGTTACTTCAAAAGAGAGGGCCTTTTTAGTGGTGGCACGCCATTTGTGGAATGTTCTATCCAGAGAGGCTCATCTGGCAGCACCTACGTTATGCATTTTCTGACGCCAGGTGAAGAACTTGTTATTCTCCCAGGCATTTTAAGAACAGTTTTAGTGCTTTTAGTACTCTATTCTGCTGCTATTCTGGCCTTTGGCCCGCAAGCAGGCCAAAGGCCAAAATAGTACTCTGTTAATTTGGTTCTTTGATGTTGTAATGGTTTTATTCTTTGCTGCTGGTCTTACCTTGCTCTTATTCTGGGCTGTTTGTAGTTTTTGTTTTGTTTTAACTTTTGTACTGTATATTTTTAATTATATACCACCCAGAGTACTTTGTTTATTCGACATTTTAAAAGTACACTAAGGTAAATAAAATAAAATTGAAGAATGAACAGGAGCAGCCTGGAATACAAATAGTTCCTCACCCTCCACGTTCCCAAAATAACTCTTAAATGAAATCTATTTACATCATCATGAGAAATGCTTTATATCTCGCCTTTCCACCAAAAATGGTGCCCAAGGTAGCTAACAGTAATAAAACCAATATTAAAGCAAAATCTTGATTAAAACAATAATTAAAATCCTGTTGTTTCACGAAGCTTTCCCTGAATGACCAACCCCGGTTTTATCATAACTTTGTACTTTTAAAAATGTTATTTTTAATATGCTGTTTTTATTTTTTCCTTCTGTTTGTTGTTCACTCCGTAATCTTTGGATGGAGAGCAGTATAGAAATATTGTACAGAAATAAAGAAATAAATATGAATGAATTAAACCCCAACCCCTTTTTCCAATAGACCAGATTACATGCTGAAGATCTGCCTGAATAAAACAGCTTTGCCTGCTGGTGGGGGTTAAAAGAAACAAGTTAAAAGAATGAGAGGAAGCTGTTCAGTAAAAGGGGTCTTTTGCCTGGTTGCATTCTTGATAACTCTGCAAAAGCTGCCAACTTAGATGTGATTAAGCTGCCAACTTAATGTTGGTTCCCCCCCCTTTTTTTTTTATATATATGGAGCATTCTTTCCTTGCTAGTGAAATTTCCAGAGGAGCATCTTGCAGTTGTAAATGTGTCCATGTGAAGGCGGGTTGGAGCGGAGACATTTCTCCCGAAGGCCAGTGAGCACATCTGTGCTGACAAATGACATTAGCTGACCCCCTCTGGTGTTAGCATGGTGACTAGCTTCAACTGTGCCGCATTTCACACTGCGATGCTCCAAGAGTTATGTGAAGCACATGATGCTATGCCCTCATCAACTTCTTTGCCGTTGGGTTTGCTTTTTGAGAGAAATCTACTGTGGAAAGTCTCTCTTGACACTGGGGTGTGCGACACTGATACGCTTGTTTTAAAATTATCATTCTGATTTTAATTTCTTAGGCATGGAGCAGCTTGATCCTCTGGGGGACATTTTTTCACAGTCCAATTGATCTCATGGTGGCAGAGTATTCATTTCATTTCATTTGGTCACTTATACTAGCTGTTTCTGATGGCTCTTCTGACTCCTTGGTATCTATGTCTGGAAAGTATCCTCAGGTCCTGGGTATGATGCATTTCCTTCCAAAACTGGAATGTGGGTACCCCTTAAATTGAGTCTTGGTATCAAACTATTTTTTAAATAGGCATTTCTACCCTGCCCTTCAGAAGAAATGTTTCCTAGAATAGCTTACAAGCAATATCTAAAAATATAATTATACATATACATAGAATCATAGAATAGTAGAGTTGGAAGGGGCCTATAAGGCCATCGAGTCCAACCCCCAGCTCAATGCAGGAATCCACCCTAAAGCATCCCTGACAGAGGCTTGTCCAGCTGCCTCTTGAATGCCTCTAGTGTGGGAGAGCCCACAACCTCCCTAGGTAACTGGTTCCATTGTCGTACCGCTCTAACAGTGACGAAGTTTTTCCTGATATTCAGCCGGAATTTGGCTTCCTGTAACTTGAGGCCATTATTCTGTACTCTGGGATGATCGAGAAGACATATACAAGACTTTTCTCTTCTCCCAGGCAGTTAAAAACATATGCTGAGTTTTTTAACTGACCCCAGAATAGTTGTTTTAAATGGATATTGTTCTTTTTATGCTTTTAAATTTTTGTATATTTGTTTTTAGTGTTCACTGTTTTTAACCTTTGTAAACTGCCCAGAGAGCTTCAGCTATGGGGCGGTATATAAATGTAATAAATAAATAAATATGCAATAATACATTATATATATGCTGTTTATTGAAAGTTTATGGTCCTTGACATCATCAACAAGAAGGTTAGGTTCCTGCACCAATGTGATTACAAACTTAAGTCTAACAGGGGGAGAAAACAGAGGGATAAATTGGGGAAGGAGGAACAGGTGGTTAATGTGAATAAATGCAGAAAAGGGCAACTAAAATGATCAGTGGACTGAAGCATCTCCCCTATGAAGGAAGGTTGCAACAGCTGGGATTATTTAGCTTAGAAAAAAGGAGGCTAAGGGGAGACCTGATAGAGGCGTACAAAATTATGCATGGTGTGGAGAATTGGATAGGGAGACATTTTTCTCCCTCTCTCAAAATACTAGAATGCTAGTTATCCCATGAAGATGATTGGTGGGAGATTCAGGACAGATAAAAGGAAGTTCTACTTCGCACAGTGCATAATTAAACTATGGAATTCGATACCGCAAGATGTAGTGATGGTCACCAATTTGGATGGCTTTAAAAGGAGTTAGATAAATTCCTGTAGGAGAAGGCTATCAAAGGCTACTCCTCCAGTAGAGATGCAGTAAGCCTATGTACCCCAGTTGCTGGGGAACATGAGTCGGAAGAAGCTATTGCATTCATGTCCTGCTTGTGAGTTCCTGGTTAGCAGCTGGTTGGCCACTGTGTGAACAAAACACTGATGTGCCCTTGGTCTGATTCAGCAGGGCTCTTCTTATACCCTTAAATGCAGTTGCATGAATGTAGGCTTTATGGAAGTTGGGAATGAAGACTGAGGAGTGAAGGAAGGGGGTTTCACTGATTCTTCTCCCAAACCTACAGTCTGCTGTGCATCCCCCCCCACCTGTAGTTTGCAACACCACATTAAAAAAATAGTTTTAGAATCCCAAGTTTTACTTCGAGAGAAAGAGCTCAGCTCTAGTGCTCCAGCTACCCTTCTGATACTAAGGAAAGAGGCAGTATGACAATGGAACCAGTTACCTAGGGAGGTTGTGGGCTCTCCCACACTAGAGGCATTCAAGAGGCAGCTGGACAACTATCTGTCAGGGATGCTTTAGGGTGGATTCCTGCATTGAGCAGGGGGTTGGACTCGATGGCCTTATAGGCTCCTTCCAACTCTACTATTCTATGATTCTATGAGACTTCCGCTGATGGAGCTAGGGCTTCTACTGTAGGAGTACACTCAAAATTACCCCTGGACTCGTGAACTGAAGCTAAAGTAGTAGGGCTGCGCTTTCTCACACCTCCTCACACCAGGGTTAACTGGAGCCTAAGTGAGAATAAATGAGCCAGAACTGTCTGCTGTTGAATCCATGACTGTGAGCTGTGATTTGAACTCTACTCTCCTATAGCCATAATCCAAAGGTCTCATTTAAGCATGCCTATTGCTTGGCTATTTCTGTTTGTTTATACCCTGGGGACATCCTGCCTGTTGGAAAAGGATTTGCCATTGTGAGAAGAAACAAGGATTGATACCTAGGGAGTATCAGTGACCTAGGGAGGTTGTGGGCTCTCCCACACTAGAGTCATTCAAGAGGCAGCTGGACTACCGTCTGTCAGGGATGCTGTAGGGTGGATTCCTGCATTGAGCAGGGGGTTGGCCTCGATGGCCTTGTAGGCCCCTTCCAACTCTGCTATTCTATGATTCTATGATACAGTTCAAAGGAATTCCTTCTGGTACATCAGAGCTGAAGATGTAACGTACAGGCATCTTGATGGTGCAACCAGAAGTTCTCATGAAAAGGGGGCACGCATGCAGAGATCAGTTGTTCAAGGTGCTCTTAGATAAGGCAGCTTGAATCAATAGCGGCGCGAGAGCTGACTCTCGCTTGGTATTTTTTCCTCTGAAGATGAGGTGCCTTTCCCTTTGCTTTTAAAAACTATGCTTTAGTTCACTACAGCAGTGAAGAACAGCTTGCTTTTTTTTGATGTCTTGCTCATAATCTCTCAACATACATCAAAATGGCGTTTTGCCCTCCTGAGTGTTCCACTTTTGCGCTCATATATTAACGGCCAGAAACGCAATATGCTTCACAGACATACACACACGCAAGCACCAGCACAGTTTTGATCTATAACCTTGAAAATGTAGATTGCTTCCATTGATTTTCTTAGTTTTGTTTTATCTATGGAAGAAGGTGCTTACAATCTAAAAGTTGCTTCTGAAGCTTTAATGGCATTATGTGAAGACGTTTGGGTTTTTTGTAGCAAGCGCAGTCAGAATGAATTACGGTAATTTTCGCGCTAAGGCTGTGTTCTTTGCTATGGAAGAAGCAATGCAATCTCTGCCTGAAGGAGGGTTAATATTTTTTACATTCCTGCAGAGTGATGCAGTAATGAGCTGGTGCATGAACAGAGCGGAAAAGACATAGAGTCAAAGGAAGCTGGTTACAGTTCTCTGCTTCCTGGGATTGGTGTAAAATGATATATGAAATAACAGATACCACCTATCTGTATATCTATATTAGTGCATGCCAAGCAGTTCCAGAAATCACAGCTTGTTTAGCTGCTTATGCCACACTGATGGGCCCGTTCTGCACAATATTTTACCTTCATAGGGGAATACAGATGATGATGTTATGGCAGCATGAAAAATTGCTGTGTGGCAGAAAGGATATATGAGCAGGAATGGGCAGATGTCTAGTTTTCGGCTCATAAGACTTGCTTGCAAAATCCACATGGATTTTGTATGTGTCTGTTTTCATTCATTTATACATACATACCACAGAAAGGGGAAAAAAGTTCCCGGAAATGGCATGGGCCCATTTTCTCTCCACATCTATTTCTAGTTTTGCATGGACTTACTCAGTGGAAGCAGGCGGCCTGGCATGTGCCCACACTCACTGATGCTGCCAATTTAATTCTTCCACAGTGGAGAATTCACTACATGTATATAGCGAAGCAAGAGTATGCCTAACCACGTGAACACTGCACTTCTGTCAGCAGGCCTGGCCAAAATAATAATAAAAAAATGAGGGTCCCAGACCAGGCCTAGTGGAAGTGGGCCCTATCATTTGCTTGAGGATGTTGTGTGCTGGCACTGTGTGACACCTGTCTTGCCCTCTTCCTTCATGTTGCTTGCCTTTTGGTCCCCTCCTTCTCAGGACACCTCCCCTGTCCTCAGCCTGTCCCTGGGTGAGATTTTAATTCCAGCCAAACTGACAGCTTTCCCTTCCCTCACAAATGCTTTAGTTGTCCAAACAGCTGAACATTCTGCACCACTGCAACATCTTAGCCAATCAGTGCCAGAAATTGCACCTTGACAAACACAATATGCTACGGATTTCAGCAAGTAAAGATATTCATACATCTTGCTTGATTCGATCTTAATGTTGGATGAACCTTTGACTGATGTGAATGAGGATATAAAGGGGAGATGAAATCAGGGATGGAGAGCGTGAAATGTGAAGCTGATAGCGGAATTGAATGGAAGACTTAAAGGAAAAGAAAAGGCAATGCATGCTCATTGGGGTAGGGGCTACCTTTGCTCCAGGGGATTGGATTTGTGGCATCATAGAATAGCAGAGTTGGAAGGGACCTACAAGGCCATCAAGTCCAACCCCCTGCTCAATGCTGGAATCCACCCTAAAGCATCCATGACAGATGGTTGTCCAGCTGCCTCTTGAATGACTGTAGTGTGGGAGAGCCCACAACCTCCCTAGGTAACTGATTCCATTGTCATACTGCTCTAACAGTCAGGAAGTTTTTCCTGATGTCCAGCTGGAATCTGGCTTCCTTTAACTTGAGCCCGTTATTCCGTGTCCTGCACTCTGGGAGGATCGAGAAGAGATCCTGGCCCTCCTCTGTGTGACAACCTTTTAAGTATTTGAAGAGCGCTATCATGTCTCCCCTCCATCTTCTCTTCTCCAGGCTAAACATGCCCAGTTCTTTCAGTCTCTCTTCATAGGGCTTTGAAGACCCCTGATCATCCTGGTTGCCCTCCTCTGAACTCACTCCAGCTTGTCTGCGTCCTTCTTGAATTGTGGAGCCCAGAACTGGACGCAATACTCTAGATGAGGCCTAACCAGGGCTGAATAGAGAGGAACCAGTACCTCACATGATTTGGAAGCTATACTTCTATTAATGCAGCCCAAAATAATATTTGCCTTTCTTGCATCATCTCCCTAAATTCCATCTAATGGAGGCTTATAGCAAGTCAGAGCATAAGTCCATCTGGTCTAGTACTATTGAATCTAATAGGCAATGGCTTTCCAAACACTTCCCCAACTCTTCTATCTGAAAGCATTTTAACTAGATACTGTAGGGGCTAGAACCTGAGACTTTTTGAATGCAAAGCAGGTGTTCTGCTATTGAGCGATGGGCCCCTCTCTGCAAGTATTCAGCTGACTTGAATATGGGGTTCTTTACCACTTTAGGTCACTCTTGGGAGCAATGTGTTCACCCTCCATCATCTGTCTAAAGCAGCATGAAAAGCCTGGATTAGATGGAATTTAGGGAGATGATTGAGGGTGAACACATTGTTCTCTAGGGTGATCTGAGGAGTCAAAGGAGTCCAAAGGTGATCTGAGGAGTCAAAGTATATGTCAAATACTTGCAGGGACATGTTCCCTGACTAATATCAAGGTATGATGCTGGCGAATAGTGTGAAGCAAAGAGGTAAATAAAAATATCAGGCATTCTTCTTTGTTAATTGCCACTTGCCCCCTGCTGTACAAGATGTTTCTTCCACGGACCTCCGTGAAAGGCAGACAAGCACGCAGCAAAATGCATATTGAATGGAACGGTAAAAATGTGAAGTATGTTGGAGAAATGTAAATCACAAGAAACTGCAGTCACTACTCATCTTCCTGGAACAAACTCAGAATAATTTGTAGCTGCTAGAAGTATGTGATACTACTGGCACAGCTCAGCAGAAGACACCTGCTGAATTCTTCCTGGTATTCCAGAGAAGTCTTTGTGGTCAGGAAATTACTTTTAAAAAAAGAAGCAGCAGCTAATAACCCACCCACCCTCAAAAGATTAAACTCATTAAAAGTAAGCACATATCTCCAAATAGATTGAATCTGGTCTAGCATGCTAGCACTTCAAAATGCCACCTCTTCCGTTTTGTATGTATGGAACCATGTACCATAATTAACACATATATACACATTTATTTTCATCTCTTTTTTTGCGTCCTGGCCTCTTTCCTTGACCCAATTTGGCTTCCCCTTTGCCTATCTAACTTATTTCTCCCCACTTGCCTCCTCTTTTGGTGTCAGCTTTAGCTCCCTTGGTTAATATTTGCATATCTGTGAACACAAACATATGTGCCAATAATTATATTTATTGTTATGGTGTTATGTGTGTACACAGTTTGCCAGTGGATATCGGAAAACTCTATCCTAGGGTTTTGAAGCACAATATACGCTTGTGGGAAAAGACCGTCTTCTCCATTGATCATTCTGCATAGTGTGGATTCATAAAGTTCAAAAAAGAATGTATTGCTATGTGCATTCATCAAGCATTTCTATACTTGTCCACATAAGTAAAGTAACTTTATATTTAAACCTCAGTGTCATGTCCAGATCCTGCTTTACTTTAAAGAGAAATCAGCTCTCTTGGCTCTGCTCAGAGCTAAGGACAGGCTTTTTGGTCAGACCGATGTATTGAAATCCACAAGACCGAAAGTGCCTCCTATCACGTTCTCAAGCACTCCTTTTTCCATTAAAGGTGTTCATATGTAGTTGATGTGCTTTGGTTTCACCTGTAGTTATTTGATTGTATAAAATGAATGTAGTCTCATCCCACATAACTGGAGATGTTTCTCCCTACTTATCAAGGAAAGTGAATGAGAGACTGATTTTAGGGGACAATTTCTTGGTTCTGTTGAGCTGACGTTTCCATTTTGTCAACAGATATGTTGCTATAGTACCGTTAGCTGTGGAAAACATTCTATAGGATGGTCTTCCCCAACTGGAGGCTCTCCAGATGTGTTGGATTATAACCTTCATAATCCCAAACCTACATGACTTGACTGCACCCTTTCTTCCTTGCTGCTCCCTTCTGTTGTAACTCTTTCTACCTCCTGGCGTCTATCTGCCTTCTGTCGATGTATTTACATGTTGTCCAAAAGCTGAGCTCTTTACTCCATCGTCCTCTAACTGATCTGACACTTTTACAATTTCCTTCCTTTTCCCTCCCCTTGTGTGTTTAGTCTGAGGGCAGGATCTCTGCCTTTTGTTTGATGTGCAGCACCTACTTTACCTTAAAAATAACAACAGCCATCTAGTTACCGATCCCAGAGACACAATTATGTGTATTGATCACGTAAGCTTTAAACTCTGTCTCCAAGCAATGCCAGACCGAGCCAACTATGTTGACTTTTTAACTGACCCAGAATAGTTGTTTTAAATGGATATTGTATCTAATCTGTTTTTATGCTTTCTATGGTTTTAAATTTTGTATATCAGTTTTTAATGTTCAGTGTTTTAATCTTTGTAAATCGGCCAGAAACCTTCAGCTATGGGGCAGTATATAAATGTAATAAATCATAATCATAATAATAACTACCTCCCCTTCACAGTACACATTTTAGCAGCTAGCTTCTTCAGTTGTGGTTCTTCACACTAAGGCAGCAAGATTTTGTTCAAAGCCTTTTATCCAAATCCTCCTATGTTTGTAAACAGTCCTTTACTATTTTGATGTTGGGATCAAATAGATCCCAATTAAGTCATAGTTCTAATAAAAAACGAGAAGTATCTGATCATAGAATCATAGAATCGCAGAGTTAGAAGGGGCCCACAAGGCCATCGAGTCCAACCCCCTGCTCAATGCAGGAATCCACCCTAAAGCATCCCTGACAGACGGTTGTCCAGCTGCCTCTTGAAGGCCTCTAGTGTGGGAGAGCCCACAACCCCCCTAGGTAACTGATTCCATTGTCGTACTGCTCTAACAGTCAGGAAGTTTTTCCTAATGTCCAGCTGGAATCCGGCTTCCTGTAACTTGAGCCCGTTATTCCGTGTCCTGCACTCTGGGAGGATCGAGAAGAGATCCTGGCCCTCCTCTGTGTGACAACCTTTTAAGTATTTGAAGAGTGCTATCATGTCTCCCCTCAATCTTCTCTTCTCCAGGCTGAACATGCCCAGTTAAATTGTTGATAATGACAACAATTTAATATAAAAATACAGCATTGTATTTAGAATTATTTCTTATAGTACATGTTATTCAAGGATAGTTTCTGGGGTCTGCAAACACCCCTGTGGGGCTTCCCAAGCCTCTGACACCATTCCCTTTTGAACTCGAAACCTTTGGGGGGTATGAGTGAATTCTAACACCTTATCGCAACAGCTTCATAAATATAAAGTATCTATTATTGTGTTAAACTAGTTTTCACCGTGTTGTTTCCATTTAGAAACTACACCTGCTTTATCTTGGTACATGAAGTCCTGCATTTCTCCCTGACCCCCCACCCCATTTATTTTAAATGAGGACAAAACTACCCTCTGTAGTTGAAACTGCAAATTTAACAAATTCCACAATGGGTAGGCTTTGAAAAAAAAAAAACTTAAATATAGGAGGATTTTTTTTTTTGGTGTGTGTTAAAACTCTCATGTCCTTTCCTTTTACCACTGTGATTTCTCCTCCGCTATAAATTTATAATATAGGCCCCTGCTTCTCAATAGCAGGCCTGGTTTAAGTCTCTTTAGTCCAGCCATTGTAAGGACATGTATTAGATGCCCTTCAAGAGCGCTCCCAACTCTCTGGTTGTTCTATGAATATCTCAATGTGAAATCCCCCTGTTGGCTGGTAATTATGTCAACACAAACAATCTTTCCAGGGATTTATCATGTGTCCAATTACTCCCTACAACGAGAGATTCAGCAAATACATTTCACATTAAGAATCTGATTTACCCATTCACTTATGCAACGGATGTCAAAGAATGGGCAGTGCAATCCCCAGGAGTACACTGGAGTGGCTTGCAGTAGTAAATTAGATGTGGAGCCCTTCAGGGCAAGGTCCTGCCCTCTACTGGTTTCTGTGTAATGTGCCCAGGACGCTCTGCGGATCTGGAAAATGGCTGTCAATTATGCATGCAGCATGCTCCAGCAACAAAAATGGCTCTTTGCTTGTGGGGCAAAAAGTTATTTCCTTTGGTAGGAAACAAGACAGGGGTATTTATCATATAAAATCTTTAACTTTTAGAGTATATGCAAATATATAATGTCTCTCGCACACATCACCTCTTTTAGTACTTCATAAAGTCTTGGTGGAGTTATAGAAGTGATAGATTAGATCAGAATTTAAATACCGAGTGTCAAATACCCGCCACTGGTGCAAAAGTCCAAGTTGGCCTTACCAGGAGGGAAGGCTTTAAGCATCATTGAGTGTCACCCAGTGGGAGATGGGATCGACCATTCCATTTCATTGAGCTTGTGCAAGAGAAGATCACAGTGGATAGTACTGTATGGACCTGTTCAGAGTTATACTAAGCCATGATGGTTAAAAGTTTTGAGCTAACCATGATGGCTTAGCGTGTTGGTCGTTTTCCCTAACTATGGTTCAACAACCCTCACTAACCATGCTATGCCAAAGGGTTAGTGCTCTAACCATAGTCTAGCATGGCAGCTATCAGGCATCCGTTGGTAACCAAGTGATGCCATAGAGCTCGGCAGCAAGAGCAACCCAAAGTGGCACTACCACGCCTGCCACCATGGGAGATCTCCATGACACAGTCCAAGAAGCGTATAGAGCACAAAGATGTTGGGATGGGCGAACACACCCATTCCTTCCTTGTGCCCCATTTTTCTTTCAAGTTTTTCAGTTGTTTGGTTTTTTCCAAGTTTCCTAATTCATGTATTTGCATAAATTCCCCCCAGACGCACATTTGAGCATTTGGGGAGGAGTTTGCATATTTTTTGAATGAAGGAAGAATGAAAACGACGGCCCTGTAAAGGCTGCCCATGGCTGGCTGCAGCACCGCTGAGGCCTCTGGGATGTGTGACAGACCTGCTGGAAGACTGCAGACTTCTACAGGGCAGTAGGTGGTTAGGAAGTGGTTAGGGTTAGTACTCAGCGTAGTTAGTTCTAACCACCATGTACCACCCTTCCCCAAGTTAATGTGGATTAGTGGGAGGAGTGTACCAGTGTGGTATAGTTGTTAGAGTGTTGGACTGGACTTGGGAGATCTGGGGTTTAGGCCCTGCTTAGCCAGACAAGTTCACTGAGTAACTTTGGGCCAGTCACAGACTCTCAGCCCAACCTATCTCACAGGGTAGTTGTGAGGATAAAAATGGTGAGGAGGTTTATGTACATTCCCTTGGGTTCCTTGAAGGAAAAAAAGGTGAAATATAAATGCAATAGATAAATAAATTTGGATTTCTCACCTGAGGCCCACAATCTTTGCACTAACGTCTTTGGTTTCAATAGTGTTGTGCAGGAGATCTGCGCAGTGGATTGTTCTCAAGGGTTAAATCTTCCACGCTGCCAGCCTTGGGGGCATCCCAAATCCACCACCTGAGGCAACTACTTCCGGTTGCTGTATCGTGGTCTTGGGAAAGGGTGCAACACTGGCATGGTCTCTGTTTCGTATCTGGGGAAGAATACTTGATGTGTCCTCGAATCATTGAATCACAGAATAGTAGAGTTGGAAGGGGCCTACAAGGCCATCGAGTCCAACGCCCTGCTCAATGCAGGAATCCACCCTATAGCATCCCTGACAGATGGTTGTCCAGCTGCCTCTTGAAGGCCTCTAGTGTGGGAGAGCCCACAACCTCCCTGGGTAACTAGTTCCATTGTCGTACTGCTCTAACAGTCAGGAAGTTTTTCCTGATGTCCAGCGGGAATCTGTGTAGACACGCCCCTGGTGTCCTTCCTGCCTTACACCAGGGCCATGTCTACACCAGCCATTTATCCCGGGATCATCCCTGTGAATCCAAATGACACACGGGATCCCGGGAGCAGGCAGGGATGATCCCTCCATTTTCCTGGTGTAATCCTTCGGTGTAGAAAGGGCAATGGTCTTCCACCAGCGTTGTATCATTTTTACACAAAGTAGTGAGCTAAGGAAGTGGAAAAATGAGAGCTGGAAGCTTCTTGTAGTCTTAATATTTTCCTTTCTACCAATGGTGGAAGCTGATTAGTTTTCTAGTGGATGGACCAATTACAGTAGCAGCTCATACTGATGAAGAACTGTGTGTAGAAGAGAGTGAATTCAAACCTGCCTGGGACTTTAACATAGAATCATAGAATCATAGAATAGCAGAGTTGGAAGGGGCCTACAAGGCCATCGAGTCCAACCCCCTGCTCAACGCAGGAATCCTTTGTTAGATCCTTTGTTAGCTCAATGCAGGAATCCTTTGTTTAGCCTTTGTTAGATAACACATTTTGCCATCCTGAGAACATTTTCAAATATTGGAAGTGACTCTCAAGAAACACAGAATAAAAACCAATGCTTCATTGCCTAAAAAGGGCAAGGGATTTTAATCTCTTTTTAAAGGCTGCTTGAATATTGGCTACAATTTACCATGGCTTTCCACATTCTGCTTTCCTTTTATATGAAAGCCAGAGACACTCAGAAGCGGAACAATATGGGTCTTATTTAGCCAATGTTAAGCATTTTATGTTACATTGATTTCAGTGGTAGAGTTAATTACATGATTACCCCTCTCCCATTGAAATCAATGGAAGAAGCACTTAACTTTGACTGGATTGTATCTCCAAGATACTGCTCTGTCTCGCTGTCCTTCCAGTGTTAGCGCACAGCTGCAGAATTCACCTTCATAAGAAAATCAATAAAGATGCCTCTCTTGGCTTGTGTGTTTAGAATGTTATTTAAACGCCCAAGCCTCTGTTGCACTGTATTTTTCTTAAGCAGTATACCTCTTCCATGCTTCACCTTTAACGAAGGAAAATGTCTGTTGCACTCAAGCTTATAACAAAGCAATTTCACTCTTAAATAGAGAAGTTGCATTTTTCAGACCAACTGATTCATTCTAATGGGGTGGATAAGAGGATTCCTATATCTCCTTGCATAGCAGGACAAAATAAGGCTTAATCAAATCAACATTGAGTAAACAATATATTCTGGGTTTATCAGCATAATAGATCTTTCAAATTGTGAATGCCACGGAGGTAGTGGCTGTTTGGTTCTCATAGCTGGGCTTCTTCAGAAGAGCTTTCAAGGATAAGCACTTGAATCTGCCAGCTTCTTCTGCCTTTCTCTTCCACACTCACAGGGCAGTTTTTACAATTCTTTGAAGTGACATATACAAGAAAACACACACATCACTGTTCCATGATTTTCTACTCAGATTCTAAGAGCCATATTGGAAGCAATGTCACTGAATGGCAGCTTCTGCATAAATTCTTACTCCCCCCCCCCCCCCCGAGCTGCCAACATATGATACGATTCAAGTCTAGACCTCTAAAATGAAGAGCCTACCAGGCAGGGGGAAATCGTGAATCTATAGCTCTGATTCCAAATGAAGAGCCCTGGATCTTTGAACAAAATGTGAGGTGTTTCAAAGTACTGAGAGATCTGTAGGAGGGAGTATATCTATAATTTGTTACTTTAAAATTTACATCCCACGTTTCTATAAAACATCCACAGCAGTTCACAATAGGAATAAAAACAATCACTTTAAAACACAAACAAATGGCCCTAGCTAGACCTACCGGTTAGCCCGCAACGGAGGAGGGACGATCTCGTGTTGTGTTTATCGCGAGATCCCTTCTCTGTTTACATGCGATGCGCGACGACCTCAGAAGGAGAGTCGTCCCGCTCACCATTTAAAAACAACAACAACTTAAAAGGGCAGCAGCGCACGAATGCTCATGCGCAAACGGTAAGTATATTTTAAAATTTAAATTACTTTCCCTGCTCCCCCCACCCTACCCCCGATGGGCGCAGCAGCTCCTGGCTCCTCACGAGGAATTGCACGGAGCCAGGTCAACCCGGGGTGCCCAGGCACACATTCCACGGTCTCGGGCTCAGTCCGGGACCACGGAAAAACCGGGTCCAAAGTTGAGGGCGAGATCCCAGGGCAAAGGAGGGATCATCTCTCCCTGATCCTGGGATCCCCTGTGCGTCATGTGGACGCACAGGGACGATCCCAGGGATCACCCCGGGATAAAGCCCTGTCTAGCTATGGCCTATAAAACTGAAAGACAGTGATAGGATTAAAACATGCTAAGAATAAAACACTGCAAAAGCAGGCTGGAGAAAGTCAAGGGGCATTGTATAGAAATGTTTTGGAATGGAGTTATTCTGAAATAACATTCTTATGCACTTCTTAGAAAGGATAACTTGAGGTGTTCGAAGACATTTTTATGTATGTATGTATGTATTTTATATCTTGCTCTTTCTCACAAAGAGCCCAGTGTGGCTAACAACCTATATAAAGCACAGTTTACTCCCAAAGATCAATGTTCAATGTTCAAGCTCTTTAAGTTGCAAATACAATATAAATGACAGCAGAAAAAGCTAAGCCGTCCTGACCTAAATGTGTGAGTTCTTTATGTGCAACAAGGGAAGAGGGCCTTCTCAGTGGTGCCCCCCCTCACCCCAATTATGAAACAATCTCCCTAATGAGGCCCACATTGTTATCTTTCCTGCATCAGTTTAAGACCATCCTCTTCTCTCAGGCATTTGGTATCATATGATGAGTTTTTAATAGGTCCTTGTTCTTTCTTATTGTTTAGAAATGGCTCAGATACGTCTCTGTCTTTTGTCTGTTTATATGTTTGTATGTAAACAGGATTTTATACTACGTATAATGTATTTTAATGGTTTTTAAACTCTGAAAACCGCCTGAGTGTGGGGTCTATGTTTATTTATTTATTTAGCATTTATTTTTTTATTTTTTTTATTTACAATATTTATATACTGCTCCCCATTGAAAATTTTGGAGCGGTGTACAAGATAAAAAAACAAACAAACAGAATAAACACTTTAAAATAGATTTTAAAAGAAGCATATGTTTAGCCAAACTGGCATCATTCACGCTCAAGAGGGGACGTGTCAGTATTTTCCTTAGAAGTATGAAAAATCTTCAGGGGTGGGGGGAGAGAAAGCCCTAATGAGGGCAACCCCTAAAAACCCATTGAGTATTGATCTTGCTCAGCAATCGTGGGATACTGGAGCAAGCTCCATTTTACTCAGTGGGACTTACTTCTGAGTAAACACCTATAGAATTGCACTATTAATATTTCAGTAATTCATTAAGATTTTTTTATATAATTAGGTATCACTAGTCCCAATGCAGGTATTACAGACTTTTAAATTTATTTAAGCATAAGAGCGTGTTCAAAGGTGGGCAACCAGGATGATCAGGGGTCTGGAAATAAAGCCCTATGAGGAGAGACTGAAAGAACTGGGCATGTTTAGCCTGGAGAAGAGAAGATGGAGGGGAGACATGATAGCACTCTTCAAATACTTAAAAGGTTGTCACACAGAGGAGGGCCAGGATCTCTTCTCGATCCTCCCAGAGTGCAGGACATGGAATAACAGGCTCAAGTTAAAGGAAGCCAGATTCCGGCTGGACATCAGGAAAAACTTCCTGACTGTTAGAGCAGTACAGCAATAGAACCAATTGCCCAGGGAGATTGTGAGCTCTCCCACCCTAGAGGCCTTCAAGAGGCAGCTGGACAGCCATCTGTCAGGGATGCTTTAGGGTGGATTCCTGCAATGAGCAGGGGGTTGGACTCGATGGCCTTATAGGTCCCTTCCAACTCTACTATTCTATGATTCTATGACTCTTTCCCCCTGGTCTGGACATTGGGCACACATACCTGTAACTTCCTGGCTCCCCTAGATCTCTCTCTTTCTCTCTGTCTTAAACGGTGTTACATCGGTTATCTTTCAGTCCCTTAGTAGGGAGGCTGATTATAGTGACAAGATGCATCTTTTATACAGCTACTGTTCTTTGGCTAAATCACTGTCATTTCATACTGACATGAAACCTAACAAATTTCATCAACCTTTTACATTTCTGATTCCATGTAAATCTATAAGTTTGAGTTATGTGAATTTGGGCAAATTTTGAAATTAATAAAGATCTCATTCTAATATATTCTGCAAGCAAAATAATTGGTTGTGTACATTTCCAACACTAACTATATTAGCATTATTTTGTGCTTATGCTTATTAAATCAATTTCTATAGAAAAATCTCTTATGGAAGATTATTTGACCTATGTGAATTTCATTGCTTTTTCTTTTTTCATTGTTATTAATGTCTCATGGATGTGGATCATCATATAAAATATATTGATAGCACAGGCAGTGACTTTGACTCTGTTATAATAGTAATATGGTGTTTCACAGCTCCTTGAGATGACTATGAAGCAAGTATGATTAACTTAATTTTTACAGCTGAATATATTGAAACATGACTTGCTGAACTCTACCAGGCTGTTGTGAAAGCCCAAGCTAGGAGCTGTGCACACCAATTATTCCTTTCAACCAGTTCCTGAAAGGATTCCCTGTTTTCAGGAATTATAAATGAATTTCTAGCCCTGGCTCTATATACTCTCTGCTCTTCAAGGAAATAAAGAAAGTGTCACAGCCTTTCTGAAGAAGATATTTGGTGTGCATGAGAGAAGTTTTAGTGCAGTTGGCTTGGTCATGATCTTTTAGGAGGCCATGCCTATAATTACAAGATAAAGCAAAATAGAAGGCTGTGGTTGAAAATAACAATAGTACAATATGAGTGATAACACTCAACCACAAAGGTACTAAGAAAGTTTTATAGACTAATAGTTCAAAAGATATCACAAATGTACAAAAAGACAGGCATATAGATAACATTTACAAGGTGTTCATCAAACATTCATAATGAAGCCTACAATAAGTTGGCATCCATTAAACATTCATGACAAGAATCAATAATCTCATAAATATGCATCTAATAAATAATTTCCTAAAGCGTCTAATAAACAGTAGTCCGGTACAAGTCCTGTTTCAAGAATTCTTCGTCAGTAGGACGCAACTGGTTCACAAAAGGAGCCGCGGCTATACATTTAGAGTGGAACCCTCCAAGGTTTATCACCATATCATTTTCACATATTCAAGCTGTCAGATAATGCTCTCAGTTTCTTGATCTTTTAGGGACATTTTGGACATTTTTTTTTTCATTTTTTATCGGCTGTGCACTCAACAGGGCTACACAGCTAATTCCAGCTCCTATCTACATATTTTGCATATGTGCGAATATCTGCTTGCATTCACACATTACATTTTTAGTTGTACCTATTAAACATCTTAGGTATGCACCCAAAAAAAAGACACACTGGGAATTTATTGAAGAATGGGGTATAAATCTCAATAATCAATACAGTACAATATAGTGCAAAAACAGTTTCATAGAATATATACTAATGCATGTGAAAAAGAATGATCCCAGCTCCCACTATGATTTTCTCGAAGTGGTTTTGAAAGTGGCAAAAAAGATGTCTTCCATGTGATTCAGTAAAAAATAATAATCTGCAGATGTTGTCCAGTATGGTTAGTTGAATGAGAAAGAATGGAAGATAGGTTCACAATTCCAGTTGGAGAGCCCACTCTGATAAGTCCTTCGCTCAGTGAGTAAAGATGGACAAAAAGTGTTTTGGGTATCGTTTTCTTCATCCTCCTCAGTCATAGAATCATAGAATAGCAGAGTTGGAAGGGGCCTACAAGGCCATCGAGTCGAGTTTAGCCCTAGCACCGAGCAGATGTGAGATCTTGTTCACTAATTAACAGTATTAATAATAGTTTGGTACAGTGCTGCATCAATGAGCAGAAGATGGTGTCTGCAGAGGTTTTCTGCAGCCCAAGTAAATAACTGAGCTGTGAAGCCATAATCTCCTGTTTCATATTTGACATTGCATCGCTTTACAGAAGTAATTAGGAAGGGCAAGGCTAGTTCTGCTTGGAATGGAGGCTTTTGAGATTGTGCAAATGTCGGCACTGGGTGAGTGGCTATGAATTCATGATCACTGAGTGTAAAATAATTGACAGCCTCTCCAGATAATTATTAATGTAATAGCTTATTACTTGAATAAAGCCTTGAGCGCTGCATACTTTATTGTACCCAGTAGTAATCCAGTTCAATATTTGCAGCAGAATGAAAAGGAGAATGGACAATTGAGCCTGTTTTTCTGACCATGAGCATGTGGTTGGTCAGCAATAGATGTGGCTCTCTCTGTGTCCGCAGTTGAGAACTGGAATGACCAGAGAATTCTGGTTTACCAGTAAAAAAATACCGTGCTGGTATGTGCTGCCCAATTAGCTCTCGCTGGGCTCCTCTAGAAAGTGGAAGTGGTTAAAATAAACAGACTTATCAGGATGGAGAAGCTTAGGCCTTTGCTAGACCTACCTTAAAATCCACGACGGAGGAGGGGAGAGCCCGCAATGCAACTATCGCAGGCTGTCGCCCTAGTCTAGACGTCAGACGCGACAAGCTGAAGGAAAGACCCGTTGCGTCCGCCTTTCCCCCCCAATTTTAAAGGGGCGATGCGCACAAACGCTCGTGCGCTCAGGTAAGTTTTTTTTTTTTAATGATTTCCCCGCTTCCCCCACCCTGCGCTGCGCCCCATGCGTGGCTTCTCCCAGCTACACACGAGTAATTGCATGGAGCCAGGAAAAGCCACGGAACGAGCTACATGCTCGCGACACGAGACCACGGGAAAAATTGAGCTTAAAGGGGTAGGCTGTATCCTGGGGCCAGGGAGAGTTGATCCCTCCCTGAGCCCAGGATCCCCTGTGTGTCATCTGGACGCACAGGGGCGATCCCGGGTATCAGCCCGGGATATAGCCTGGTCTAGCTAAGGCCTTAGTGTTACACCTGAATCTGTCTCCTGGCTTCTCGCTTCTTCTAACAGGCCAAAGTCTGAAGTCCACATTCAGAGCCAGGCTTGTTAGAGGAGCAACAAGCCAGGGTTTGGATACAATGCTAAGCTTTTCTACCCTGGTAAATTTCTGATTATTTTAGCCGCTCCTGCCAGCAGAAGAAGCCAAGCAGGAGTGATTCGGCAGTGTGAACCTGCAAGCTGCTTGTTACGCTTAGCTTTCTGTGCTAATGTTACCAATGACACTCATGGGGAGAATAATTGGATTAACGTTCAAGGACATCTGTGCAGGTATCCAGAGTTAGTTCTGGATGCCTGGTCATGTGATCATGAATGTGCAAAATCTCATTTTCATATTCTCGGCTGGAGAAGCATGAGAGACATGTTGCTTCATCTGTAGTACAACTAGGCACCAGGAACTAGATAATTGTGTATTGTGAACCAGAAATTCTTGAACTTTGATGATATCTCAAGCTAATACTAGAAGCACCACAGTACAGAAAAGAGAAGGGTAGAATTGCATATCCCTTCACAGGTCTCAACCCATTATAAATTTAGTCCTGTGGATTAGGATTTCAATAGTAGCCCCCAGAATTGCGTGTCTCTTCATTCATTCCATTCTTTTATATTTTCCATCACTTTGAAATGTCTCATTATGAGCTTTTAAAAACTGCTAAATGTCGGATTCACATAGGTATGCACCTGTTTCCTTACTGAACTCATATGAATTCCTAGACATTTAAATCAGCCACCAGTGAATTCAGCCACTAGAGAGTCTGCTCCATCCACGGAGGAGCAGATTTGAACAGGATGGCGTGGTGGGGTGGGAGGTACGCAAGAGGAAATCTATCTGAGGGTGGGGTTGGGTGCTGTTGGGGCTGCAGTCTGATCAGTAAAGTCCAAATTAATTTTATTAATACTTTTGGGGGCATATTTTTATGCGCTCTATGGTGTTTCCTAGACTTGCGGCCTGCCTTTCACCTCAAAAGAGCCTCGTGTGGCGCAGAGCGGTAAAGCAGCAGTTTCTGCAGCTGAAACTCTCCCCATGGCTTGAGTTCGATCCCAGCGGAAGCTGGTTTCAGGCAGCTGGCTCGGGTCGACTCAGCCTTCCATCCTCCCGAGGTCGGTAAAATGAGTACTCAGTTAGCTGGAGGAAAGGGAATAATGGCCGGGGAAGGCAACGGCAAACCACCCCGCTATAAGGCCTGCCTAGAAAACATCAGTGAAAGCTGGCGTCCCTCCAAGAGTCAGTAATGACTCAGTGCTTGCACAAGAAGTTCCTTTCCTTTCCTTTTCACCTCAAAACAACCAGTTTTTCATGCTGCAATTGGAATAGGGTCTTCTACTTCAGTTTCTTCTTTTTACAGAAAGGTCAAAAGGATTTGGCCGTGTGCTCCTGGCTATCTATCAACATTTACAAGCCGTTAACCTCCCTTGATTGATAAGGTCGCATTCTTTATAAATTCATCAAAGGCCAAGCTGTGAGACACTGATGTATTACATGAATGGGA
Source organism: Elgaria multicarinata webbii (assembly GCF_023053635.1). NCBI lineage: Eukaryota > Metazoa > Chordata > Lepidosauria > Squamata > Anguidae > Elgaria > Elgaria multicarinata. The sequence goes on from NC_086175.1 coordinate 133,665,817, forward strand.
ATAATCACACAGATGGCAGAAGGCTGAAAGTGAGATAAAAAAATTGCAGTATTAATATTTTCCACTTAAGTTCTGTCGTCCTTCAGAATTAATTATCCAATCTACTTAAAATTGAGAAACCTAATGAAATTTCACACCCACTAAATTTAATCATGGAATACTCATGTGGGTACTGATTCAGATGAAAATAATTTCTCAGATATTTGGTGGCACTTTCACAAAGCAATGTGATTTTTTTAAAAAAAAAATATCAGTGAGATTTGCTTTATAAACACACAAATTGGCTTTTGTTGTCAAGAGCCAGGGACGGAGGAGGAATACAGTGAAAGTATAATCTTCCTTCCCTATTCTTTCACTTCTCCAAGGCACATAAATCGAATGTATAGGGTATGTGAGAAAACATGGTAGGTAAAGGTTTCCCATTGATACACATTAATGCATGTAAGATTGTATTTCAGACAATTTCTGCATCCTTAGTTCTGTTTTAAGAGCTTGGTATGGAAATGTAAACCCGCGTTGCTGAAAGATTTTACTGCAGGTTAATGACAACTTCTAAGGCAGCCTTCCTCAACCTGGGGCGCTCCAGATGTGTTGGACTACAACTCCCAGAATGCCCCAGCAGGCTGGGGCATTCTGGGAGGTGCAATCCAACACATTTGGAGCGCCCCAGGTTGAGGAAGGCTGTTCTAAGGCCTCTGTAACCTTCATAGTTTCCGTTTTCTTTTTGTTGGCGATGACGGATCAGTAACTGCATGGTGCAACACAGTGAGGCTGTATTGAAAAGTGAACTGGCTTAAAGACAGACAGGATTCCATACGGCCCTCTAGCCTTTAACTTGTATCTCTCTCTACCCTCTCTTTGTGCATCTTTCTTTCTGTCTTTCCATTAATTGTAACGTGTTTTTCTACAAAAAGAAAAACACCCAAAGCTGTGATGTAGAGAGGCCCTGGTTTGCATTCTAGATTTTTTTTTTAATTTAAGGAACACTTCTAGTACTTGACCTCTAACCTCTCCTTGAACTCTGGCTTGCAATCCAGTTCGCCCCTTCATTTTAAACTCTGATTTGGCATATTAGAGATAAACATCTTTAGTAATGGTGCCATTACTGTTCTACGCGTTCCTTTTAATTCCTTTTAGTATTTTCAAAAATTTTAAAGTAAATGTTATGAACATTTTATGGCTGCTGATAGCCAATTTGGTACTTGTACAAACTGGTACAAACCCCTCTCACAAAAGGATAAAGTAAGAGAGAGAGAGAGAGAGAACATATAGTTTTTGCAAACATTAAGGGCCTTGCTAGACCTACCTGTTAATCTGGTTGGGAATAGGGACGAGCCCATACTGCAGCTAGCGCGGCCCGTCGCCCCAGTCTACATGTGACATGCGACGGGGTAAAGGAAAGCCCCGTCATGTCGGCCATTTTTTTTACGTTAAAGGCCATGTGCGCAGGAGCGCACCAACGACAAAGGTAGGTTTTTTTTTTTTAAGGATTCCCTGCTCCCCCCTGCCCACGATTTCCCCCCTGCAATGTCCAATGCCCCCCACCCGCCATGTCCAATCGCCCGCCCGCCCACCATGTCCGATGCCCCCTCTTCCCCCCAGGCCACGATCTCCCCCCCCCCCGGCTCCACTCTTCCCCCCCCAGCTCCACTCTTTCCCCCTCCAGCCCCCATCTCTCCTCCCTGCGATTTTCCCCCCCCGCCCCGATGCCCCCTCTGGCCCCCTGCCGCAATCTCCAATCCCCCCCCCGCGACCGCGATCTCCCCACCCTGGTGAGCATTGTGCCCAGTGCGCGGCTTCTTCCGGCTACTTGCCAGTAAGCCGCGTAGCCGGGAAAAGCCACGGAACGGGCTAGAACTTCCAGTCCCGGTTATCCCGGGCCAAGGGAGGGTTTAGCCTGGGCTGACCCCGGGATCCCCTGTGTGTCATCTGGACACACAGGGGTGAGCCCGGGTATCAGCCCGGGCTAAACTCTCATCTAGCAATGGCCTTAGTCTCTCCACAAGCTTCTTATATTTTTCTAATTACATAGGATTTCAAAATTACTGAGCCAAACCTATAGAGAGCTATTTATTTATTTATTACATTTTTATACCACCCAATAGCCGAAGCTCTCTGGGGGCGGGGGGGGTTTTCACAAAAATTAAAACCATAATAAAACAACCAACAGGTTATTTCATTCTCTTTGCCTTTATAGAGGTCTTAAGAACATGGGAAGAGCTCTGCTGGATCAGACCAAAGGTCCATCTGGTCCAGCATTCTGTTCACAAACTGGCCAAGCAACTTTCGACCAGGGACCCACAAGCAGGACATGGTACAACAGTGCCCTCCCACCCATGATACCCATAGGCTTACTGCCTCTGATACTGATCATTCTTCCCAATTAGCCTGTGGCTTGAGCTGTCTGTAGCTACTGAAATGCTTCAGGAAGTGTAGGCATGTACATATTGTGCCTCCAAAACCAGGGGCAACCAGTTACCAACCTGACTTGGAAACCATGCAAATGTTGCATCAGTAATTAGGAGTATTGATTCCATTTGCTCCCTCGATCCTGCAACTTGGTTTCACAGCTGACTTACAGCATAGTGAAAATCTGAAGTTGTCTTAAGTCTCTCTAGCCTAGTTCTGTTTACTCTTCCAAGGTTCTAGGCAGAGACAGCTTTCTTCCAGCCCTGATAACTGACATTTTGAAACTGGAAAATAGTGGGGATTGAACCTTTTTGCATGCAGACCTTTCTCTCTCTCTCTCTGCAATGACCTTCCATACTTGTGACGATCATGCTGGTTAATTGCACAACTTGGCAAAACCAATTTCTGGTTTTTCACCTATACTGAGGCGCCCTTCAAGAGCTTTTGTGAACACAGCTGCTAAAACAGGGAGGTGTTGGGTGGATATAAATGGCTTGCAGAGTTTATCCCGCACTAAATGCTTTCCTTTTTTGAGAGCAGGAGCAAGAGAGATCCCTTCTGCCTCTTGTTGAAAAAGAATACTGGTGCTATGGATTCAATAGGTTCTCTACCTTCAAAGAATAACACAGAATAGGATGGTGCTCCAACAGCTTCTGCTTTATTAAGGACTATTGGGAGTCTCCTTGCGGCAGGATTGCTTAGAGTCTTCAAAGCATTTGAAGGTCAGAGACTAGACATGTTGGATAAGGCAGTGTTTAATAAGCTGATTTCCTCTGCCGGGGGAAAACAAGAGTGTTTGAAACTTGCACTGCCAAATATTTAGGCCAAGGATTCTCAAATTATCTCTAAGCGAATCACCGTTAAGTGATGGCAGTATGTTTGACCTCCCACCCACCCACCCAAAAAACGACTTGAGGTGTTGGCTAAGTGGGGCATGTATTTCTGTAAAATGATACATGGACTGGTGTCAAAAGTCACAGGTTCTTGCCTTGTTTTAGGAGAAAGGCAGAGGCAATACCTTCAAAACTTTCTGGAGCAGGCCCATGATTTTGCTATACCTCATCTTTTGTATATTCAAGGACCCCATTTCAGTTCTTGGTATAGCTAGTTAATATCTCAGTGAACATGGATAGGAAATACCATGCCCCAAACCCTGGAGATGCACTGCCAGAGAGAAACTGAAAGAACTGGGTATGTTTATCCTGGAGAAGAGAAGGCTAAGGGGAGACATGATAGCACTCTTCAAATACTTGAAAGGTTGTCACACAGAGGAGGGCCAGGATGTCTTCTCGATCCTCCCAGAATGCAGGACACGGAATAACAGGCTCAAGTTAAAGGAAGCCAGATTCCGGCTGGACATCAGGAAAAACTTCCTGACTGTTAGAGCAGTACGACAATGGAATCAGTTACCTAGGGAGGTGGTGGGCTCTCCCACACTGGAGGCCTTCAAGAGGCAGCTGGACAACCCTCTGTCAGGGATGCTTTAAAGTGGATTCCTGCATTGAGCAGGGGGTTGGACTCGATGGCCTTATAGGCCCCTTCCAATACTACTATTCCATGATTCTATGAAGAGAAAGATGTTGATGAGTAGTCTAGAGTACATATACTTCTCTACATATAAAGTACATATAGAGATTCTTCAGGCAAAGTGCTTAACTTGCATTCGAGACTCCAGTCCTGCCTTGTGAACCTGGTGTCATCCAAATCTGTTGGACTATAACTCCCATCATTCCCGGCCACCATGGCCAGTGGTTTGGGGAAGGCTGCTCCAATCCATGTTGGTTTCTTTTTTGTGCCACCTTCCCATCCAGAATAGAATTTCTAAGTACATCTTGCTCATCTTAGAAAGCTTGCTGAGCTTCAAGGCACCTTTTATTGCTCTCTAGATTTATAATCCAACAAAGACGGTGGGTGGGGGTGGAGGGAGCAGAGCAGGAATAGCCTCCAAATTTCATGTGGAAGTTAATTTCCATATTAATAAAATATAGCTTTATCTTTTTATTTGGCCATAATCCTTGCAACAACAGGGAGAGAAGATTATACTGGAGATGTTAGAAAAGCAATTAAAATGCTGCATACAAGAACTTAAAACGGGAGAGAAGAGACATGAAATTAAACGACTGAATATTGAATATTGGAGACAACCGGCAGTGCCTGTGAGAGAGAAGAGTCATAGAATCATAGAATAGCAGAGTTGGAAGGGGCCTACAAGGCCATCGAGTCCAACCCCCTGCTCAATGCAGGAATCCACCTTAAAGCATCCCTGACAGATGGTTGTCCAGCTGCTTCTTGAAGGCCTCTAGTGTGGAAGAGCCCACAACCTCCCTAGGTCCTGGGTTCCATTGTTGTACTGCTCTAGTCAGGATTTTTTTCTTGATGTCCAGCCGGAATCTGGCTTCCTGTAACTTGAGCCCATTATTCTGTGTCCTGCATTCTGGGAGGATCGAGAAGAGATCCTGGCCCTCCTCTGTGTGACAACCTTTCAAGGATTTGGAGAGTGCTATCATGTCTCCCCTCAATTTTCTCTTCTCCAGGCTAAACATGCCCAGTTCTTTCAGTCTCTCCTCCTAGGGCTTTGTTTCCAGATCCCTGATCATCCTGGTTAACCTCCTCTGAATACGCTCCAGCTTGTCCTCATCCTTCTTGAAGTGTGGAGCCCAGAACTGGGTACAGTACTCAAGTTGAGACCTAACCAGTGCTGAATAGAGGGAAATCAGCTGTTGACTGTATCTGGGTCTAGTTGGGCTGCTTTAATTTATGAATGGAGATTTCTGGCTGCTCTTTTGCCACTGGAAGGAGTATTGCAGTTATAAATTAAAAGGCCCTTTTAATGTTGGCATGTTCCCTGGATGTTTGTCATCCGAAGAGGAGCCCATGGCTGCTAAAGGGGACAACCCCAGGTCCTAGCAAGATGCACTCAGGGATCTTGGGTATAATCTCCAGTCACAAACTTTGGCCTTCTCTCTCTGGTAACTGGGAATACTCCTTTCATTTGTCCCATATATGCCAATAATATCTCCTCTCTTGAGAACCTCTTAGATAGGAGAATCTTCTTGCTAGTAAAGATGGCTTCAATGGAGAGCCAAGGCCTAGACTGTTAAGTTTGCTACAGCATGGCTTTGAGGCATAACAGACTACTAACCTTTGCCAGAACAATATCTCAGGCCTCCTTGTCACTTGGTCCAGAAACTTGGTGTCATTATCCAATCTCCTGTTTTTGTCAAACTGCTACCTCTTCCCTGGTTCTGCCTGGAGGCTAGAGACTTGTTCCAAGTTATTCTGGGGGAAGTGTACCCCTACTAGGTTAAGTCTGCTGGAAAACTCCCCTCCCTACAGTTTTCCAGGCAAACATCGAAAATTCTGCTCCAGGCTCCCGTATTTTTATGTAGTTAATGTTACAGCTGATGCATAAAAATCTGACGCTGGCTCTCAGAAAGTTGAACCCCATAGCTACAAATTTGAAATATTGGGGCATGGAAATATCTTGTTCAGGACATCATGAGCAGATAGATTATTCATGTTAATTTTAACCTTTGCATATTTTCACAGCCATTTGTGATGTTACTAAACTTGGTCGATGTGTTGCACGTACTCTACAGTATTCTTATTTTTACATGGATACAGTTTTCTTATTCTGATGTGGGTGCATTGAAAGATAAACAGAGCCAGTGCCAGGGGGAAAAAATCTGATTTGTAGTTATTGGCATAGAAATCTTGGGTTGAAAAAATATATAATTTGATCTTTTTTTGTTAATGTGCCTCTTTGTTTCTAGTAAAAGTAGACCTGTATCAATTACTCTGTACAGCACCATGTACATTGATGGTGCTATATAAATAAATAAATAATAATAATAATAATAATAATAATAATGGTACTGTCAATAGTGGATGAGTGGGGAGACCGGGATAGGAAGAGTATTTCTGTCTTCCTTGCATACAGAGGACTTCTGTTGTGTCTACTATGTATTAGGAGTGGAGAGTAAATTACATTTGTCTTCTAACTATATTATGAGGGCTTCAGCCAAGCAGCCAAGTTATGGATCCAAAATTCTAATTTAATATAATGTGTAGTTTTTTATTGTTGAGTTGTTTGTGACTCTGCAAGGAAATGCAGAAATTAAAGAAATCGTTTCAAATCCCCTCTAATTGCAGCAGAATGTTTTATTATTAGATCTACTGTCTTGAGACGTGAGTCTTGCTGAAGATTTATGTAGAAGTGATATAGTCAGCATGTCTCTATAATTTTTCTTTTATACCTTATGGCTTTACTGTTGCCTTTTCCTGAGAGGAACTGTATTATGGATTGCCTAATTATTCTAGCTGTAATTCTACTTATTATGACACGTGCTCTCAAGAAGGCTGGTTTTAGCCAGAATCTTGGCCCCACATTAAGGCATAGGAATAATTTTGCACAAGGGTATATTCAAGATGATGGGACTACTCCAGGGTAAATCTACTTGTATGCAGATGTATTTGGAGGATCAGGAAGTTCATGATACTGTTACTTATTATCTGTTGCTATTGGCTGATGTTTTATAAACACACACTTCAAAAATGCACTATTAAAAAACTGCAGGCATATTTCAGCAGGAATTTCTCCTGTAGGACTCCTTTGAATGACATTTTGCGCATGGATGGCAGTTGCACAGAAGGCTTGTGTATTTCAGTGAGAATTTCCCCACATAGTGACTTTGCATTTGTGGGACTTGCAGCTAACTTCAGATGACTAGTCCAAAGGTCTCCCAAAACAGAAAAATGCTACACCGCCTTCTTCATCTGTGCTTTTGAAAACTACCTTCAGATTCCTCCTCTCCTTCATGCTGATAAAATTCCTAATTTTGTCATCTAGTTATAAATTTAACCGTGAATGGCTAAGTTAATTTAAAGTGTGATATTTTTCAAACCCATTTTTATTTATAATCCAAGCATCATCTTTTTCTCTCAGCTTTTAGATTTAGTGAGTGACAAGTTTTTACTTCGCTATATTCAGAACAGCTTAAAATGGACTATGCAAATGAGTTGCAGTGTGTCATGATTTCAGTGCATAGCAAGGTTTTTGCCAGTTCTTAAATGTGCCTCCTTTTTCTGTATATCTGTTCCATGCCATGTCAATGGCTCAAAGTGAGAAAGGCAATTCATAGAATCATAGAATAATAGAATAGCAGAGTTGGAAGGGGCCTACAAGGCCATCGAGTCCAACCCCCTGCTCAATGCAGGAATCCACCCTAAAGCATCCCTGACAGAGGGTTGTCCAGCTGCCTCTTGAAGGCCTCTAGTGTGGGAGAGGCCCCAACCTCAGCAGGCAACTGATTCCATTGTCGTACTGCTCTAACAGTCAGGAAGTTTTTCCTGATGTCCAGCTGGAATCTGGCTTCCTTTAGCTTGAGCCTGTTATTCCGTGTCCTGCACTCTGGGAGGATCGAGAAGAGATCCTGGCCCTCCTCTGTGTGACAACCTTTTAAGGATTTGAAGAGTGCTATCATGTCTCCCCTCAATCTCCTCTTCTCCAGGCTAAACATGCCCAGTTCTTTCAGTCTCTCTTCATAGGGCTTTGTTTCCAGACTCCTGATCATCCTGGTTGCCCTCCTCTGAACACGCTCTGAATTGACAAGTCCCATTTTGATATGTTCTAGAGAAGGACCTACAGCCTCAAATGGAGGACAGGACAGAGTGTCTGTGAGTCTGTCCTGCTCTTTCTGGAAGGGCATGAACCCACATGAGATGGAATAGAGGCTCACTACGGCAGTCTTTGTGCCTGCAACTACTGTGAGAAGTCGTTGTCTACTTTTTATATAAGGAGTGCTGCCACCAGTACTTCTGCCCTGACAGACAAGCCTAACTGATATTGATATGAAGTGCCTAACAAGGTACGGTAGGCTATAAAACATAGAATTCAGGAGAGAACCTTGCCGATACTCTAAATATAAAGGTCATGTGGAAAATGAAAGGCAAAGGCAAAGGAAGAGGAATTGTTAAATAAGAAAAATAGTTGGCTTTGGGTGTTTCTTTAAAGAGTGGAAGAGGCTATGAAGCCCTTCAGTGCCTCTAGATATATCAATATCTGGAGGCACTGAGTTCCAAAGATAAAGTCCTGCCAGGAAAAAGATGGACAGAGGTGAGAAGTAACAGATGTCATCTAATGAAGGGAGCGGCGGTTCAGAGCTCTGGAATGAGTACAAAGAGAATTAAAGAAGGAAGATAAACAGGAACAATAAAGTTCAAACATTTAGATGCAAGATGTCAGCCAGTGCAACAACCAAAGGGGTGAAACCACAGGCAAGACTGATGAGACAAACTGGAGAGTGAAGAACAGGCATGGGATAGGATAATGGAAAGCCAAAAGAAGGGCATTAAAATAATTAAACTTAGATCAAGTAAGAGAATAGAAAAGAATGAACTTTCCAAATATTTGTAAGCTGATCATGACATGATTTAGAAGGAGCCTGAATCTGCAATGATAAAAGACAAAAAGCTTTAAAAATTAGATCCAGATTCTTTGTATGTAGAGCTGGTGCAATAATAATAATAATAATAATTAATAATAATAATAATAATAATAATAATAATAATAATTTTATTTCTTACCCGCCTCTCCTCCGGATCGAGGCAGGGAACAACATAGAGTACAAAAATATTATAAAATACATAAAACTGATACAATACAAACATCGTTAAGGGTAAAAGAAACAGAAGGGACTGAAGAAGATGGGAAGGGAGGAGAAAAGCAACTCAGCTCACACCTACTTGGCAGTAAGTCCTATTGAACTCAGTAGAGCTGACCTTTGAGTAGACATGTCTAGGATTGCAGTGCCAGTCCTGGGATCGTCTACACCAGCCCTATATCCCGGGATCGTTCCTGTGTAACCAAATGCCACACAGGGGATCCCAGGAGCAGGCAGGGACAATCCCTCCTTTATCCTGGGATATAACCCTTAGGTGTAGAAAGGGCCTTAAAGTGAGAAATCACCCAAGAAGAAACAGAAGCAAGGAAATAGACTGTTGTAGCACCACATTCATTAAAGTGTAACAACATAAGCATATATGAAAAACCATGCAACTGCAACCCAACATAAGCATATATGAAAAACCATGCAACTGCAACCCAACATAAGCATATATGAAAAACCATGCAACTGCAACCCAACATAAGCATATATGAAAAACCATGCAACTGCAACCCAACATAAGCATATATGAAAAACCATGCAACTGCAACCCAACATAAGCATATATGAAAAACCATGCAACTGCAACCCAATAGGCTATATCCTGAAGAAGAAGGTCTTCATCAGCCTCCTGATGATTCCTTATGAGCTTCGGCTATTGGGCGGTATAAAAATGTAATAAATAAATAAATAAAAAATAAGGTCTGGATCCTTAAGAGTGTTTTCGACAGTGAAGGAGCCAGCATGGTGTAGGGTGGGAAGAACAGTGAGAGAGAGAAGAGCCTGTGTCAAGTTGTCACCATCTATGAATTCCCAGAGAACAGGTAACCCAACCCAATAATCCCTAATCAGAACCTGCCGCTGTCAGTAGTAGTGTCTTGTCTGTGATAACTGCCCACTAACATGTCAGGTGGTTATTTGCTCCTCACAACAAGTCTTTATGCAGCTAATGGGAGGAAAATACTGTGATTGGTGCCTTTTCTTTTTTCTTTTTTGGTACACATGAGAACTAAAGACATCCTAGTGGATTGTCTAGACCAGAGCTTTCCAAACTTTTCATGTTGTTGACACACTTTTGAGATACGCATCATTTCTCGACACAGTAATTCAGTTTTACTAGAAAACTGGAGGTTAAGAGATACGAACACATACTGTACATAAATTGTAATAACGAAATGTATGGGGACACAACATATCTCATGAAAACCTTTCATTTATATTTTAAAAAATATATGATTTGTAAGATAATAACATACATTTCCAAGATTGTTGTCATTTATGAGTAACAATATGTAAATATGTGCAAGAATTAAAAAAAAAATGATTAACACCAATAACTACTTACCATTTTAATTAAACGTATGAGATTGATGGGATGAACACAGCTCTTGAATATTTGGTGGAATATTAGATAAAGACACTCTCATTTCATCATCGAGCATTTTTAAGCTTCGATGTTTCAGTGTCTTTAAGTTTGTCATCATTGAAAAGGATACTTCACAAATGTATGTAGTAGAAAACTGCAGAAGAATTTTTAACACTTTTTTATCTATGTTTGGATGCATTTTTGAAACGGGAATCCAAAAGCTGTCTAAGGCCACAGCTAGACCTGAGGTTTATCCTGGGATCATCCAGGGTTTGCCCCTGCCTGAGCACTGGATCCTCTGTGTGTCACCTAAATGAACAGGTTTGACCCCTGGACGATCCAGGGATAAACCTTAGGTCTAGCTATGGCCTAAGTCACCCTCTTCATACATCATTAACAGACTTCGTTACGTTTGCACGACACACCTACACACTGCAGCCGACACACTAACGTGTTGCAACACACAATTTGGAAAGCTCTGGTCTAGACTCTAGTTTAACCTCTACAGCACTTGTATGTTGGCTTCATAGCATGCTAGAGGAGCTCAATAGCATTTCTAATGTCTGACTATGGAGCACCCCATTCTTGAAACTGGGTCTTTGTGCCTCACGGTGCGCAGCAATAAATTCAGTGGTGTGCGGTTCCTGGAAAACGTTGGGTGGTCTGGGTTCTTTCTTTTTCTTTTTTTAAAAACTTTTTATTAAACATCAATACAAATCAATACATCAATACAAATAAAACAATACTACATAATACACAATAATATAAAATAAACATTTGATAACATATATTCTAACTTAATTCTCTTAACATAATCATACTTAACATAAAAGTGCTCCCCCCACCCACGGGATCTTATTCATGTTTCCAAAATCTCTGGAGGTGTTTTCCCTCTCCCCTTTGATAAAACAAATTCTAGAAACTGTTTCCATATTCCCTCAAAATCATTCGTTTTTATCATTCCTTGTCTAACTTTTATATTACATGTTAATTTATCATTAATAGCGATATCCCATATTTCTTTATACCAATCTTCTATATGATAATCCCCTTGAACCTTCCAGTTCCTAGATATCATTAATCTTGCTGCTGTTAACAAATTCATTATCAATTCTTTTGTCTCTTTATTACAATTCAATTCACCATATAATGATAGCAATGCCACTATAGGTGTCTCTTCAATCTCCATTCCTAAAATTTCTTTTATCTCATTAAACACCATTTTCCATAATTTTTGTACAAATTTGCATTCCCACCACATTATTATTATTATTTATTTATTTATTTATATAGCAACATCAATGTACATGGTGCTGTACAGAGTAAAACAGTAAATAGCAAGACCCTGCCGCATAGGCTTACATTCTAATACGTTCCTTTCTTTTGACAACCTCTCCAGCAGCTTGCTGAATTCATCTTATTTATTTTATTTAATCTTACCGGGGTTAGGTAGGGTGGTCTGGGTTCTAATTTAGCATGGTCGTTAGACTTCTATTTAGTCAACCAAACATTCAATGTAGAGCATCTTCATTTTACATGCTGTATAAACATTTGTTAATGCTTTCCTAATAGCCAAAAGCATCTGAACTGAAATATATGATGGGGCGCGGTGGGGGAATAAAAAAGAACACTTAATGCGATTTAAATGCTACAGTCAAAGATATTCAAAGCTTTCTATGGAAATTATTCTTACTGGAATTTTTGTAAGTATTTTAAAACATGACACTTCAATAGCGGGCACTTCAGTTAACGTTGCTTAATTTTTAAGGAAAAAATATGAAGACACTGAAAAGTGGTAACATACTTATTTTAGTACACATAAAGTGCCGTGCAATATATATTTCCCAAATATAAACTCTTTTTACTTATTCCACCCATACATTATAATCAGTGTGCAAGGAAGGAGCTGGATCACGCCCACTGGCTTTGGTCCATGACACATAGCCATCAGGGCTAGTAGCCATTGATAGCCTTCTCTTCCAGGAATATGTTTACCTCCTTTTTAAAGCCATCCAACTACATCTTAAGGTAGCCAATTCCAAAGTTTAACTATGAACTGTGTGAAGAAGTCCTTCCTTTTATCTGCCCTGAACCTCACACCAATCAGTTTCTTGGGATGACTCTGAGTTCTAATATTTTGGAGAGGGAGAAAATGTCTCCACATTCTCCACAACGGTGCATCATTTTGTGCACCTCTATCATGTCTCCCCTTCGCATCCTTTTCCCCAGGCTAAACAATCCCAGCTGTTGCATCCTTCCCTCATCTCACCAGTGTATACCTGGAATTGGAATTTTTCCTCCAATGTTCATCACTTGGTTATGCTGAACCACGTTTGCCATTTTGATGCCCATTCTCTCCATTTGAAAAGATCCTTTTGGAGCTTTGCGCAATCCCTTTTTGTTTTAACCAGCTGAAATAATTTGGTGTTATCAGCACATTTGGCCACCTCACTGATTACTCTTAATTCCAGATTATTTATAAACAAATTAAAGTACTGCCCCCATTACAGATCCCTGTGGGGGACCCCACTGTTTATATTTCTCCATTGTGAGAATTTACCATTTATTCCTACTCCCTGCTTTCTGTTCTTTAAGCAGTTACCAACCCATAAAAACGACCTCTCCTCTTATTCAATGACTGCTTAGTTTGCTCAGGAGTGAAATAGTTCATCAACTGTCTTTTGGAAGTCCAAGTAAATAATGTCTACTGGATCACTCCAGTTTATTCACATGTTTATTCACATTCTCAAAGCACTCTAAAAGGTTAGCGAGACAGGACTTAACAGTATTTTTGTGGAAGCCATGCTGATTCTTTTTCAGCAGCATGTGTAATTTTGTATGCTTCATAATTTTACCTTTAATAATACTTTTCACCAATTTACCTGGAAACAGCTTGTACTTCTCTGGATCCCATTTTAAAAATTGCCATTAAAATTGCCGACTCTCCAGTCCTCTGGTGCAGATGCTGAACAGGGACATATTACATAATTTTGTTAAAAGATCAGCAATTTCACCAACTGAATCCAGTGATTTGGTAGCTTTCAAGTTATCAGTAAAGTATAAAATGTCATTTCTTGTCCCTTCCTGAAAATATCAATTCAGGCATCTTCTGCAGTGAAGACAGATGAAAAGAACCATGTCCGTGGTTTCTTTATCATGATGTGTGAATGAGGAACTCTAGCTTCATCCTCCCCCACTTGCAAGAGTCATAAGCCACAAGCAACTGTGGGTTTAAAAATGAGGATAAGAGAAGATAACTGCCCAGAGAGCTTTGGCTATTGGATGGTATAGAAATGCAATAAATAAATAAATAATAACTGTGCAGATTTTATATAATGTTAGCCTATAAAGTGCACTACAAGACTGGTTCACCAACTACGGCCAATCCTGAACAGGCATAGCTTGGCCATGGTGGTACAGGCATTGGTAACTTCAAGACTGGATTACTGCAACGCGCTCTATGTGGGGCTGCCCTTGAAGCTGTTCCAGAAGCTGGAGCTAGTGCAGAATGCTGCAGCTCGGCTGTTGTCTGGAGCTGCCCCTTTCCAGCATGTAACTCCTCTGTTGAGGGAACTGCACTGGCTGCCTATTCGCTACCAGGCCAGGTTTAAGGTTCTTGTACTTGTGTACAAAGCCCTAAACAACTTGGGACCAGGATACCAGAGAAAACGCCTTCTCCCCTACCAACCTGCCCGGTCACTGAGGTCATCCGAGGGCCTGCTCCTGGTGGTTCCACCTAGACCCATCCTCCGATTGGAGCCCACCAGGGGAAGAGCCTTCAGCGTGGTGGCCCCCCTCCTGTGGAATTCCCTGCCTCTGGAGGTCAGGCAGGCTCCAACTTTGTACTCTTTTCGGCACCTCCTGAAAACATCGTTATTCCAGGAAGCCTTTCCTTAATGTCCAGCCATGGTTCACTGTATTTGCTTCTTTTAACATCTGTTTTATGTGTTTTATTCTGTTTTTACTTTCATTTTATCTTGTACACCGCTCCGAAATTTTCAATGGGGAGCGGTATATAATATTGTAAATAAATAATAAATAAAAACACGAGACGTTTGGATCAATGTTTTTCATATTTGTACCATTTTCCGCCTTTTTTTTTTAATTGGTGCTTTGCATTTTAATTTAAGGGGCTTTTTTTTAGTAGTGCTGATCCTTGCTTGCCTGCTTGTATAACAATTGACTTAAGTGACGCATATTTTTCATTTAATTAAAAGCTTTAAGATATAAATATGTACAAATATCAAACCAGCAGTTATTTTGTTTCCATTTTAATACTTGCTGGGATTTTATTGATTTCAGAATAATTAATGTCTCCAGGATTGGAACGACTTATTTTCTCCCTTTTATTTTCTCCTTTCCCCATGTGTTTTCTCCCACTTTCCGGCTTTTCCAGCCCATGAAAGTAGGCTTTATTTTTCCTGGATTCTTCCACAGACACAGCTGTGTAGCTTTGCCAGTTGAGATACTCCAAATTCCCCATTTCCCTGAAGCATAGTTTTGAATCTGGCCCAGGGACTCGGGAGAGAGGCATTAAGCCTTTTTAACACTCTAAAACTGGTTTCGCTAATATTCTGTGCACGCTCCATCTGCTTTTGTGTTTGTCTAAAGCAAATGGATTTGAGAGCAATTTGCTTTGCTGGTATTAGTCCAGAACTATCCAAAATAACATAAGGAGAGTCTGAAGTTAATTAGGGTGCAGAAATTAAATATCTGAAGGTCAAGGGTGATGTGATTTCTAAACCTTCCTGTACTGGGGCCATGGCTACCGTGCTCTTGATGCACAGAGAAGTTGTTTTACTTGTCTACAATACTTCTGGCAAATGAATATAGCTGCATTACCCATGCCAGATTGGCAGCAACCTGTGACTTCAGGGAGCGTGCGTTGTCTCCCACAGGCTGCCCTTATGGCATACTGCAATGCTAAATGACAGTTGCGTGACATTTTCAGTAGAACAGACTGTGATATTACAATTGGACTGCTTTGTGGGGAGGAACATATTACCTGCAACCAATGTGCTGTATATATCTCATCCATGATGGGTTAGGGTCTGAATTCCAGAGCTCTGCATTCTAATTGCTTCTCCTGGCAGCCTTAACCTCTAATCTCTTCCCATGCTGGAGGGTTACTCTGATTCAGGTTAGACATGTAGAATTATAGAATCATAGAATAGTAGAGTTGGAAGGGGCCTATAAGGCCATTGAGTCCAACCCCCTGCTCAATGCAAGAATCCACCCTACAACATACTTGACAGATGGTTGTCCAGCTGCCTCTTGAAGGCCTCTAGTGTGGGAGAGCACACCACCTCTCTAGGTAACTGGTTCCATAGTTCTCTTAAGAGTGCTTAGAGCAGGATCTTCACCACAGTATGAACCCAGCTTTTCCAGGGTTTGTTAATGATTTATATACTTGTAGGTCAAATGCTGGATAAGCAAGCGTTTGAGGTATGTCAGCCGTCTGACTCATCCAACCCTTTGGACTTAAGATAGGCTGTGCTTAGGCACAAACCATGGCTTCCTCATAAACCAGAATTTGAAATGGGTTTGAAGTGAGTCTGCAAATCATGGTTACAAGACAATCTGGTTAGTCTTAATCATGGTTCATGTTGAGGTAGCGCTAAACCATGGGTAGCACTGACAGTGGAATTGGGGGCGGTATTGCTCTCATAGGCCATGGCTAGACCAGGCCTATATCCCGGGATTGTCCCGGGATCGTCCCTGTGCATCCAAATGACACACAGGGGATCCCGGGAGCAGGCAGGGACGACCCCTCCATTTGCCTGGGAGAATCCTTAGGTCTAGCTAAGACCATGGTTTGGCTATCATAGTCTGCAGGGAACCACTGTTATATCTGCCCTGGACTAGGAGTAGCCATGTGGACCTCCAACTGTACAGGTATAGTTTTTAATAGTTACTACTGACAGAGGAAAGGATTCCAACTTCTCTCTCTCTCTCTCTCTCTCTCTCTCTCTCTCTCACACACACACACACACACACACACACACACACACACACAGAGAGAGAGAGAGAGAGAGAGAGAGAGAGAGAGAGAGTGAGGGAAATGGTGTAGATCAAAGCTCTGGAGGTCATCAACATGCTAATCTCAACTGTTCAGTCTAGTCTATTTCCATGCAATATCTTGGGCTGATTAGAATCAAAATTGCTTCAGGAGAAGGAGGGGAAACCTGGTTCACCCGACATAATGTGCTCATTATCTGCCCAAGTTTTCAAAAATGCTGCATTCATTAACCTTTCAGCTCACACTTTCTTCAAAGAGATGGCATCTTTTGCACACACTTAATCCTTTCATGTTGGATGTATCAACATGGATTAAATAGGTAGATGAAAGAGCAGTTAAGGATAAACAAATATTGTTTGTAGTGACATTGAATTCTGACTTGAAGGAGCCTTCTTTCTTCAAAGGTTGACTTAAATAATGGGCAATAATTCTAGATTCTGGGATTTTGCAGTTGACAGAACTGTAAAGGAAACAGATGCATATATGCAAAATGTTTACATACATGTAAGCTTTTATAATGTGGCATCATTTGCTACATGATGATTTTAAACTGGAGATGCTGAGGACCGAATCTGGGACCATATTTCATAGAATCATAGAATAGCAGAGTTGGAAGGGGCTTACAAGGCCATCGAGTCCAACCCCCTGCTCAATGCAGGAATCCACCCTAAGGCATCCCTGACAGATGCTTGTCCAGCTGCCTCTTGAAGGCCTCTAGTGTGGGAGAGCCCACAACCTCCCTAGGTCACTGGTTCCATTGTCGCACTGCTCTAAGAGGCAGGAAGTTTTTCCTGATGTCCAGCTGGAATCTGGCTGCCTTTAACTTGAGCCCATTATTCCGTGTCCTGCACTCTGGGAGGATCGAGAAGAGATCCTGGCCCTCCTCTGTGTGACAACCTTTTAAGTCTTTGAAGAGTGCTCTCATGTCTCCCCTCCATCTTCTCTTCTCCAGGCTAAACATGCCCAGTTCTTTCAGTCTCTCCTCATAGGACTTTGTTTCCAGACCCCTGATCATCCTGGTTGCCCTCCTCTGAACACGCTCCAGCTTGTCTGCGTCCTTCTTGAATTGTGGAGCCCAGAACTGGATGCAATACTTTGCATGAAGGAAATACTAAATATTACTTTCATGCAAAGCATGTGCTCTTCCTCTAGCCCCTCCCCATCTTGATGGGGGGCAGATTGTGTTAGGCTTGAACACGAGACCCAAGTTCAAGTACTTGATCTCATGGAGGTGTCAGTTTTTGTGTGTGCAAGACACTTTCCTTTCCAACATGGATCAAGAAACAAGAATTGGTACATAGCCCTTGAGAAATGATAGGTGAAGTAACGTGGGAGAAGAGGGATTGATTTCATATCCATGCAGATGCCTTTGTACTCACTTGTTTTTAACAAAGTCATTGCACATGATTCTCCATGCATGATAACACATATGAGTATAATCTTTGCTTCTGTTTTGCGTCACACGCTGTAATTTCTTGCATGGGACCCTATAAATTTTGAAGGGCTTGTTTACATGTGTGTTTCGGTCTCTTTGAAACACCCCACACACCCTAACAATGGTAGTCAGGTATCAGGGTCTGGGGAACGGCCACTTACTCTGCTGTGACTTTGGGCTCATCCAGACCAAGCAGGATATTCCACTATGAAAGACGTATGAAAACGGTATATAAAAGGCAGGAGCCAAAACGACTACTTTATAGTGGTATTGAAGTACACTGCAGGATCTTCACTACTGCTTTTTAGTGGTACTGAAATGCACTAACAGCTGTTTACTACAACTTTATTAGATTGTAAGCCTATGCGGCAGGGTCTTGCTATTTACTGTGTAATCTGTACAGCACCATGTACATTGATGGTGCTATATAAATAAATAAATAAATAAATAATAATAATAATAATAATAATAATAATAATGACACATCTACACCAAGCTGGATATTGCACTATGAAAGCAGTATGAAAGCGGTATATTTATTTTTTATTTATTTATTAATTGCATTTCTATACCACCCAATAGCCGGAGCTCTCTGGCCGTTCACAAAAATTAAAAACATTCAAAGTATAAAACAACAGTATAAAACCATAATATAAAATGCAATATAAAAGCTCAACCAGATAAAAACAGCAGCAATGCAAAATTACAAATATAAAACACCAAGTTAAAATTTATTTATAGACTGTTAAAGTACTGGGAGAATAAAAAGGTCTTCACCTGGCGTCTAAAAGCATAGAATGTAGGTGCCAAACGAACCTCCTTAGGGAGCTCATTCCACAGCTGGGGTGCCACAGCAGAGAAGGCCCTCCTCCTGGTAGCCACCTGCCTCATATGGTATATGTCAATGGGCCCCAACAGTTGTCAGTGCCCTTCAATACTGCTGTAAAGCAGTCGTGTGGCTCCTGCCTTTTATATACCGCTTTCATAGTGCAATATCCTGCTTGGTGTAGATGAGCCGTTTGTGTTCCTCAAACTAGAGGAAAGGAAAATATGCGACACCCTCCTCCACACGTGCTCTCTCCTTCTCTCTTGCTTTGTGGCAGAGTCCTCTTCAGCTGCATCCTTTTCAATCCCTCAAGATTTGCAAACCTCAGAGCTGGGACACTGGCCCCTTGGTTTTTGAAGACTATAGGTTTCTAACCTCTTCATTTCACATATGTTTGCACCAATCAATGGTTTTGCTTTTCTTTTACTGAAGCCCATGGTCATACTGGTTTGGCTAAATGGACAATGAGATAATAGTACTGCTGATTTGAAACAGGAGTACCTGCTCATTTCTTTCAATTAGTTTCTAACACCTTGCAGTTTGGTGGGCCATCTGTGTGTGTACACCTGCTTTGGTTTCTCTGGTGCTTAATGTTCAAAAGAAGAAGATGCTTCAAGGTTCAAGACTCCTTGCTTTGCCCTTGCAACCCTAGAAGCACAGGATCCTGCAGGGTTCTCCGGCTGAAACACCTGTGTCTCTCACTTGGCCTCGGCCCCATAGGGGACCTATCCTTGCTTGCTGCCCTTTCTGCCCTTCTGTTATAGTGCCAGAACTTCTGCTGGCTCACCTGTACTCGGTGGCAGAATCATGAGCATACAGCTGATGATAGGAGAGCAGAAAAAAAGAAGCCATCTCATGTGTCCTATTTTTACAGTGAAAATGCTACCCCTGCAAATCATTCTCCTGAACAACTGCCAAGTGATGCGTTAGGGTGGATTCCTGCATTGAGCAGGGGGTTGGACTAGATGGCCTTGTAGGTCCCTTCCAACTTTGCTATTCTATGATTCTATGATTACCAAGTGGTTCCCAGTGGCATGGGTGTAGTGTTTCTTTGGATCCCTATCCCGGCAGGACCTATTGTGCAGCTCCTTCTCATGAAATTGTCGCCAGATCTGATTGCTCCCCATCTCCATAGAGGGCGGGCCTTCAGATATTACAGCACTGTTGAGGAATAATCCGTCTGAGAAGCCACTCACCTGCAACTGCTGTTCTGTCTAAAGGGCACTTCTGTTATTGAATGCGTAGAGACGAGAAAGACAGATGTGATATATGCAGTGGAAGAATAGTGGTAAATTAGTCGTTGTGACAAATTATTTGCCTTTTAAAGGGCAAAAATAAGTCCCCCAATCCCTCAGTCAAGAGTGTGCAAGAGAAACCAAGTGTGGGTTTTCTTTCCTTTGACTTAACCACTTTCTCATTAGCATTCTATGTGCCATTGCTGGTTCTATAAATAATGTTCAAGGAGATGTTTGATTGCCAGGATCCTGTACGCTCTACAATCCCCTCAACAGCACGGGCTTTACATCGTCTTAGTGATTCTTTGGCATCTCCAGCATTAACTGTAACCATTTTTAATTAAACTGATTTAGTAGCAGAATGCAACACTCAAGAAAATGAGAGGTTGGAACAAATCGTTATTTATTCCAGCACAGTAGTAATGGCTGTTGAAATAGATTGTTCTAATTAACATAAAAGAGGAGGCTGTGTACATTTAAAGAAAACACAACCATGCCCCATGGCTGCTCATAAACCTATGTGAGGCCCATGGATTGGAGCAGAATTGGACCAAATCTGAGTTCTGAGGGCTGTGAACTGTTGGTACTGTCTGTAGCTGTAGTGGCACTAAGAACTTCTGGTGGAGTGGGGTGGTGGTGGCCTGAAGGAGAGCTCCCCCCTGTACCCACAAGGAGAGCAGAACTGGGAACCACGTAATACCATCATTAGAAATAGAAATAATAAATCATTGGCAGTATCTGGGATTTCAGATCTCTTAGGGCCCAACAAAATAATATCATAGAATCATAGAACAGCAGAGTTGGAAGGGGCCTACAAGGCCATCGAGTCCAACCCCCTGCTCAATGCAGGAATCCACCCTAAAGCATCCCTGACTATGGTGGTTGTCCAGCTGCCTCTTGAAGGCCTCTAGTGTGGGAGAGCCCACAACCTCACTAGGCAACTGATTCCATTGTTGTACTGCTCTAACAGGAAGTTTTTCCTGATGTCCAGCTGGAATCTGGCTTCCTTTAACTTGAGCCCGTTATTCCGTGTCCTACACTCTGGGAGGATCGAGAAGAGATCCTGGCCCTCCTCTGTGTGACAACCTTTTAAGGATTTGAAGAGTGCTATCATGTCTCCCCTCAATCTTCTCTTCTCCAGGCTAAACATGCCCAGTTCTTTCAGTCTCTCTTCATAGGGCTTTGTTTCTAGACCCCTGATCATCCTGGTTGCCCTCCTCTGAACACGCTCCAGCTTGTCTGCGTCCTTCTTGAATTGTGGAGCCCAGAACTGGACGCAATACTCTAGATGAGTCCTAACCAGGGCTGAATAGAGAGGAACCAGTACCTCCCGTGATTTGGAAGCTATACTTCTATTAATGCAACCCAAAATAGCATTGGACTTTCTTGCAGCCATATCACACTGTTGGCTCATATTCAGCTTGCGATCTACAACAATTCCAAGATCCTTCTCGTTTGTAGTATTGCTGAGCCAAGTATCCCCCTGTCTTGTAACTGTGCATTTGGTTTCTATTTGCTAAATGTAGAACTTGGCATTTATCCCTATTAAATTTCATTCTGTTGTTTTCAGCCCAGCACTCCAGCTTATCAAGATCACTTTGAAGTTTGTTTCTATCGGTTGCGTTTCACATACTATTTTCTTTTTTAAATAGCTGTGGGGTGGTGGTGGGGAAAGATGCTGATCAGGATCAGGACTGTGGTGCGCAGGGAGGCTTAATACCTTTTCCATGTGCCCAGTGCTGATGAAAATCCACACACCAAGCTGCTATTTCTCCTGGAAGGAAAACGAAACCGATGAACCCAATTTTATTATTGTGAAATGCTTTGAGAACCAGTAGGTTTGAAAAGAAGTGTACAAATATTGTAACATAAAAATGATCCTGCACCTTTTGCGCACAGAGTTTTATGAAAATGTCAGGGAACTCTCAAGTAAGCAAGTGTCTGTACGTCTTCATTATTTTACCCATTTAATCCCCCTTGGGGGAATAAGGATGGTGCAGAGTTCAAGAGCCTCTGTTCCTAGATAGATCTTTTGTTGACTTGTCATTTCTTTGCTGCTTTCTGTTGCTGCAGTTTGTCATATTCTTTACACAGCTATTTGCTCATTGTCTTCCTGCCAACTAAAGCATCATTTCTCTTCTCTCTTTCCAGGTTATCCTGCTGGTTATCCCACAGCTGCCCCTACCTACAACCCAAACATGTATCCGACTACCAGCCCCGGCTATGCTCCAGGTAAACAGAACATTCTGTTTATAAACTGTTTTTCCACACTTAGCAGTATCTAAAATCTCTTTTAATTCTAAGAACATAAGAATAGAATCATAGGATAGTAGAGTTGGAAGGGGCCTACAAGGCCATCGAGTCCAACCCCCTGCTCAATGCAGGAATCCACCCTAAAGCATCCCTGACAGATGATTGTCCAGCTGCCTCTTGAAGGCCTCTAGTGTGGGAGAGCCCTGCTGGATCAGACCAAGGGTCCATCCAGTCCAGCACTCTGTTCACACATTGGTCAACCAGCTGTCGACAAGCAGGACACGGTGCAACAGCACCTTCCCACCCACGTTCCCCAACAACTAGAGAATACAGGCTTACTGCCTTGAATACTGGAGGTAGCACTTAGCAATCAGGGCTAGTAGCCATGGATAGCCTTCTCCAGGAATTTATCCAACACCCTTTTAAAGCTATCCAAATTGTCCTTCATTGTTTTTAAGCAACATATTGTGGTTTGTGCTTTTCAGCAGGTATTTCATTCTCTTAGTACTATAACTACATCTGCCATTATCAACACATCATTAGGTTTTACAAAATGTACCACGGAACATTTAGCAGTACACTATAAAGTCTGTTGCCAGGTGTATTCTCATTAAGAACTGAAATATTTCTGCATGCACTATGGAACTGAACCAATGGTACATAGCGATGGCATGCCTACTACTGCATAGGTTGGCTGGATTGCTTATTGTCCATATTCTGGAATTGGGTAATGCAAGCCATTTCCCTCTCTGATCTCCCCACCCCCATCCCTCAGTTTCCTAGGGGACTGGCTACTGCATCCTCTGGTTGTGATGTTGCTGAATGCCAGGTTAGTTTGTAATCATCCATGATATGATGGAACCGACCCGGGCTTCCTGGATGGGTGAGCTGGGCAGGGTAGACATGACCCAACTTTGCCCACCTGGTTACTCTGTGCAGCACCAGCCCAGGCTGGAGGGCCAGGAATGTGTGTGTGTGTGCGAGTCAAGCTACGTAAAAGCTCAGTCTCACTCACAAGGAAACCTGTACCTTGTGTTGGTACAGGTTTCAAAGAGACAAATTGGGGATGCTGTTGGTATGCCAACCACCTTGCTACCCAATGGACTCCTGACTGAGCTGACTGAGGCGGTCTTGGATGTTATATTGGAGAACCATAGGAATCTGGTCTTGGGAGACTTCAACATCCGTTCTGTGGCTGCCTTAACAGGACCACCTCGGGACTTCGTGCCCTCCATAACAACCGTAGGGTTGTCTCAGTTTGTCACTGGCCCAACGCATACAGCACAGCATGCCCTTGATTTGGCCTTGCCTCAGGGCGTGAGGTCTGGATAATGGGGGGGATGGGGGTGGAAATCACCCTGTTGTCATGGTCAGACCACTTCCTGGTGAAATTTGGACCATGGTGCTTGAAGGAGTGGGGGAACCCATTAAGATGGTCTGTCTCCAGAGACTTATCGAATGCAAGCGATTCCTGAATCCTCTGGGGGATCTTTCAGTAGCCAGAGCTGATGATTCTGTCACGGTCCTTGTCACACTATGGAATGGCAAGATGTGATAGGCCATTGACATAATAGCTCCTGAGCACCCTCTATGGCATTGTGGAGCACGGAAGGCTCCCTCGTTGACTGGTTGGCTTTGGAGAATGAAACAGGCCAGAAGACAGAGTGCAAGTGGCGTATGACTCATACTGAAGGTGATCGAGCACACCTAAGGGTGTTTAATCATGCCTACTGTGTGGTGATGAAGGAAGAAAGAAGGCTTACTTTGCCACTTCTATCACATTCTCTAGTAGCCGTCCAGCTGAGCTCTTCTAAGTGGTTTGGGGGTTGCTTTCATCAAACCCAGTGAATCTAATAATGAAACCCTCGGAAGCCCACTGTGATGAGTTTGCAAGACACTTCAAGGATTAAATCACTCACCTTCATCGCTTAGATTCATGCTACTTGAATTCCGCTATTGATGCATTGTCTTTTGAGGTGTCTAGTGCATTCTCTTATCCTGTTTTGTGGGATCAATTTCAGTTTTTGGAGCCTGAGCACATGGACAAGACACTTGCATCTGTATGACCCCCCTGCATGCTCTCTTGACCCTTGCTTTTCATGGCTTATTTGAGCTAGCTGTGGGACATGGTGGTGTGCACGAGGGTGTGGTCCCTTCTGCCTTGACGGAGGCAGTTGTATGACCTGGAAAAACCCTCTCTGGATCCCAAGATTATAGAATCATAGAATAGCAGAGTTGGAAGGGGCCTACAAGGCCATCGAGTCCAACCCCCTGCTCAATGCAGGAATCCACCCTAAAGCATCCCTGACAGATGGTTGTCCAGCTGCCTCTTGAAGGCCTCTAGTGTGGGGAGCCCACAACCTCCCTATGTAACTGATTCCGTTGTCGTACTGCTCTAACAGTCAGGAAGTTTTTCCTGATGTCCAGCCGGAATCTGGCTTCCTTTAACTTGAGCCCGTTATTCCGTGTCCTGCACTCTGGGAGGATTGAGAAGAGATCCTGGCCCTCCTCTGTGTGACAACCTTCTAAGTATTTGAAGAGTGCTATCATGTCTCCCCTCAGTCTTCTCTTTTCCAGGCTAAACATGCCCAGTTGTTTCAGTCTAACTGACTGCTAAAAGTCTAAAAGTCTGCTAACTACAAGCACCCTGTTGGGTGTTGAGAAAGTGATGGCTCCCATTACCAACTTCAGTTGGTACACCAATTACGCCAGTTCCTGGAGAGAGATAGCCTAGCCACAGTAATCCATGCGCTGGTAACTTCACGCTTAGACTACTGTAATGCACTCCGTGTGGGACTGCCCTTGTGCCTGATTCAGAAGCTGCAGCTAGTGCAGAACGCAGCAGCTAGGGTGCTCACTGGGACACCCACATAAAAACTGTGTTAAAAGATCTGCACCAGTTGCCTATTAGCTACTGAGCCATGTTCAAGGTTATGTTATTGTCATACGAAGCCCTAAACAACTTGGGACCAAGTTGTTAAATGGATGCTGCTGTTTTTATACTGTTGTTTTTATGTGTCTGATGGTTTTTAAATTTTGTATACTTTTAATGTTTACTGTTTTTAGCTTTTGTGAACCGCCCAGTGAGCTTCGGCTGTGGGGCGGTATATAAATGTAATAAAATAAATAAAATAAATAATAATAATAATATCTTGCAGAGCGCCTTCCCATACCAGGCCAACCTTTAAGATCATCTAGGAGGCCTTGCTGGTCATTCCAAAATTATCAGAATGTATTGCCGTGTAGTAACTCAACGGGGGGCATTCTCAGTCGCAGCACCCACCCATTCAGGAGGCAGGAAGTGTGGCATGTTTCGAACACCTCCTGTAAACACACTTAGTCACCCAGGCTTTCCCTGGCCTGTAATTAAATTAATCATGCAGCTCCATTTTACTGCTCCCTTGTATTGCAGCTATTGTAGCTGGAATTGTTTTTAATATTGCATTTTAAATGTGATTTCAGTATGTATATGTGAACTCCTTAGTGGTTTTATTATATGTAGTGCAGTGGTTCTCAACCTTTTTTGCTCCATTCCCCCCTTTCACCATTGTTCAGAAAATAATTCCCCCTTCCCAAGATTTTGTTGTTTATTCGTTCAGTCGCTTCCGACTCTTCGTGACTTCATGGACCAGCCCACGCCAGAGCTTTCTGTCTGCTGTCGCCACCCCCAGCTCCCCCAAGGTCAAGTCCGTCACCTCCAGAATATCATCCCTCCATCTTGCCCTTGGTCGGCCCCTCTTCCTTTTGCCTTCCACTTTCCCTAGCATCAGCCTCTTCTCCAGGGTGTCCTGTCTTCTCATTATGTGGCCAAAGTACTTCAGTTTTGCCTTTAATACCATTCCCTCAAGTGAGCAGTCTGGCTTTATTTCCTGGAGTATGGACTTTCCAAGATAGTCTAACTCAAAAGGTGCATTCCAAATAATATGCATATAATATTGAAAATCTTTTATTTTTTTTCTATATTAGTCCATTTAAAGGGGCAACGCAAAGCATGGCCCCTTTTACATTCTCATCTCCCATGCTTTGCGTTGCCCCTTTAAATGGGAAGCTTGAAACTTCTAGGATTGCGAGGGAGGGAGGGAAAAGAGAGCAAAGGCCTGGCTTTTGCAGACGACAGGACACTTTTCTGGGACGTTTTTAATAACACGTGTAGGAAGACATAATCTACAGGATATCATACTTTGCTGAATAGTGGTCTCAATCCCCCCCCCAACCCTAACATTCCCCCCTTGTTGAGAACCCATGATGTAGTGGTATAAAAAAATATCACATATAAATGAATAAATAAAGAAATGTAGAAACATAGTTCTAGCTCACATTGAAGTATCTACACTTCAAAATATCTACTGGACAAAACTGTGTCCAGTGAATAAAGCAGTATATAAATGTTAACACTAATAAATAAATGAAAATAAAATGAATATTTTGGCTTAGGATTGCTGCTAGACTGACATTGACTAAGTCTAAATGTGACAAAATAGGCCTAATATGGTTGAAGATGTTCTACGTTGCTTTCGTTTCTGTATTGTGTCTGGTTATGTGGGACACACCAAGAGAAAACTGCTAGTATACCCCTAGGGAACCCCCCCCCCCCAGGTTTCTGTGATCCCCAGTTACTGACTCACACAGAGCTGCCCACTGTACTTCTGCTTGATTTAATGCCCTAGCTTTTCCTTCTTCCAATCAGCTTGCTTTGATGGCAAGTATTTATTCTGAGGGTACACTGAGTGCATTTCTTGTTGCAACTCTGAGTGAGATATTGCCCCAGGCTTCCTTCCTTCCAGGGAAGGGGCATGCTTTGATCAGTGGCTTATGCAGAAATATAGGAGCTTCTCTGAAGGATGGGTAGTTCTTACGCTAAAAATAACCCTTTTGTAGTGTAAGAGGTAAGCATGCCTCCCATTTTAATTCAGATTATATGGAAAGAGAGAGAGAGAGAAAGAAATGGAAATGTTGTCTTGGGCTTTGATCCTCAGAAAACGGTGAGTTCCACTGAAATCAACATGACCCAAGGTGTGATTCAGTTTGGCCCAGTTTTTCCACTCTTTGGAATTTTACTCATGTAATGTGTTCATTATGTCGTGGAATTGAATATTTTGCAGAGTTCGTAGCACACGCGATAGCTGGAATCACTAAGTTTCTGACTTGAGAGGCTTACTGAGAAAAAGTCAATACTCACAGATTTTGTCAGTAAGAATAACTTTACTGAACAAACTTTCCTTTACATATGGTCATCAATATATACAGCACACTTCACCAACAGCAGCAAACAGTACAAAGATAACAGTGACAACAGTCCCCACAAAATGACAACAAGATGCCTTTATACAGGGACATCTTCAATACTTTTTCCTTTGGTTCAGTTAACCAATTGTCGCTACTCCAGGTCTTGCACGTAGGCCAAAACTGCCAGGCTCCGGTTTGAGCACCTGCTGCAGTCCAGAGACAAATCTGCCAAGCACTTTAACTCTTTAAAGTCCTTTCTTTCCTCTGGGGAGAAAATTCACCCCAACACATTATTGATATTTATTTAGATAGCACCAACAGTGTACTTGGTGCTGTACAGTAGGTACAAATAAAACAGCAACAATATTCTGCCCAAAGGCTTACGATCTAATAATGAACACATTACATGAGATCACAGAACTGGATGTGACTGAGATCTGGTAGCTTCCTTCTTGCAATGTTAAATTGTATGATCAACTGGACAACTCCCATGAGATAAGAAAGCTACCCCAAGTAACATCAGAATCATCTCTTACTTCCAGATAATGTGGTAAGGACCAGTGTAATTGTCTTCCAGCTTAGTGCAGACCTTTCCTTTTTATTTAATGGTTTTATTACACTATTAGAATGCAGTTGCACTTCGTTGCTCTCACCTCATTTATCATCGCAAGTACCCTGAGAAGTAGCAATTAGCATCCCCATTTTACAGATGGAAGGTTTGAGGTTATGAGATAATAACTGATTCAGGGCTGCCCGCCAAGCCTGCCATCTCAGTCCAACACTAGAATTTGTTCTCTTATTCTCAATAACCAGGAGTGCCTTTTCTTTTCTATTATTCAAGAATTGGAAATACCTCCTTAGTGGGCATTCTCCAGAAATTCCTGTCAGTTGGCCAACCTGAAATTTCTGGATCCCTCGTTATTTTCTGTTGCAATCATTTGTTATTTGATGTTACTCAGGAAGTAATTCCTGGTCGTGACCTTGGGCTTGGGTAGCTTCCTAAATCAGGTTTTCGGCTAGAAACTCTTAAAAGATGTAAGGGTTGGATTGCCTGCTTCTTTACATTACAGCAAGTTTATTTCGTTTTTGTGGAACACCTTGTAGAAATGAGGTTCTATAAAAAAAACCTCAGTCTCACTCAATCTGTTGTTCTGTGGGTGCCATGGAGTGGGGGTGGGGAATTGTTGCTTTCCAGGGAATAGTCTCATGGGCGGTCCTAGCCAATCAAGGATGGCATATTGACTGTGATGATGCCACAACACTACATGGTCATTCAGATACGATGGGACAAGGGAGAGCGCTTTCTCTGTTGTGGCACCCAAACTGTGGAATGCCCTTCCCTTGGAAGCCCAACTGGCACCAACACTGATGTTACTTCGACGCCAAGTAAAAACATGGCTTTTTAACAGCATCTTGAATCATGTCCATATGACTGTCCACACAACACGCCACACAATGATTGTGCAGGAACTCTCCTTTACACAGCATGGATATTCTGCGTGGAGAGTTTTTCGAAACCCCCCCCCCAAAAAAAAACTCCACCATGGGATGGTTTTCCCATCAGATGACACATTTCTCAACAGTGGTGTAAAAACTCCATCATGGAGTTCTAAAGCCACTGTTGAGAAACGTGTTGTCTGAACTGAGCCACACCCTACCCTGGAGCAAGAAACCAATCTTCCTTGTTCTAAACTCACTGCAATCTTTGAAATAGCAATACTTTAGAATGAACTGAGGTAGCATCGATCTAAGCCATGAATCACAAGGGCCTGGAAAGATGTAGTTCTTGACTGCAGTATCTTTGCACTTTCCACTTTTCCTAGAAGATGGTGTACCTTATTGATAACAGCCCAGTGCATTGAATTACTCAAAATGCATTCTGATCTCAAAGCTGTATTAAACAAATAATATGAAGTCTTCCACTGGCTCATTTGCAAATAAAACCTTTTTAAAAGATGGGTGCTTTTTTCCAGTCCTTGCAGGTAAATAACGTTTAGGATTCCAAAGCATTTTATTTATTTTTATTTATTTATTTATTTATTTTAGTGCACTTATATACCGCTCCCATAGCCAGGGCTCTCTGGGCGGTTTACAGAAATTCTAAAATTCAGATAAAAATGAGTATACAAAATTTAAAATTCTAAAACACAGAACATACACACATAAAGCATTAAAAACCATTTTAAAAAACTAAACATGTGGGTGATTAAGATGTGCCGCCATATGCCTGGGCAAAGAGGAAAGTCTTAACCTGGCGCCGGAAAGATAGCAGCGTTGGTGCCAGGCGAGCCTCGTCAGGGAGATCGTTCCACAGTCTGGGGGCCACCACCGAAAAGGCCCTCTCCCTCGTTGCCACACTCCGAGCCTCTCTCAGAGTAGGCACCCAGAGGAGGACCTTAGCTGTTGAACGTAGTGACCGGGTATATTCACGTCAGGAGAAGCGTTCCGTCAGGTATTGTGGTCCCAAGCCGTGTAAGGCTTTATAGGTCAAAACCAGCACCTTGAATTGGGCTCGGAAACATACAGGCAGCCAGTGCAAGCAGACCAGAGCAGGTGTTATATGGTCAAACCTTCTGGTTCCCGAAATCAATCTGGCCGCTGCATTTTGCACGAGCTGCAGCTTCCGAACCGTCTTCAAAGGCAGCCCTACGTAGAGCATGTTGCAGTAATCTAACTTGGAGGTTACCAGAGCATGGACAACTGAAGCCAGGTTATCCCTGTCCGGATAGGGGCGTAGCTGGGCCACCAAGCGGAGTTTGTAGAAGGCGCTCCGTGCCACTGAGGTCACCTGAGCCTCAAGTGACAATGATGGATTTAAAAGAACCCCCAAGCTACGAACCTGCTCCTTCAGGGTGAGTGCAATCCCATCCAGAACCGGTAGAACACCCCC
The DNA here is from genome assembly GCF_023053635.1 of Elgaria multicarinata webbii. NCBI lineage: Eukaryota > Metazoa > Chordata > Lepidosauria > Squamata > Anguidae > Elgaria > Elgaria multicarinata. The sequence continues at coordinate 133,696,141 of NC_086175.1, forward strand.
CATCCTGTCAGCGGAATCACCTACTAACAGCATCTCAGTCTTGTCTGTATTGAGCCTCAGTTTCTCTGAATATTCTCTGAAAGAATATTTCTTGGTTGAATGTCTTGATTCTTGTATGTCGATTTTGTTTTCTGTATATCAGCCCTTGTTGGAAAGAGACGCAAAGCAGGTTAAAGTGATCAATACAGTATTGGCCTGACAGATTTAATGGGAGTCTGACTGCAAGTCTTCATTCTAACCCTTCGGCCCTAAACATGTGTGCCAGGAATCTCCCAGGCAGAATGTCTGATAAATGAAACTGCTTATATTTTAATGGGTAACGAACCCTTCCAGGCCTAGCAGCTCCCTTGGTGAAAACTTTATGATGTATCAGTTCCCTTCTAGGGTTTCTGCTAGAAGGGTTTTGTTCTGTTTTTGGCAATTTTGAGATAAGTAGGTGTACATTTAATTTCCACGAAGGCCCCTTTCTGCCAGATCCCTGTCTATTAATAATGCAGTCTATCAGCTCCCACCCAGAAGGGATGTTATTATTATTATAATATATTTATTGCATGTTGCTAAAATTCAAGCTCGAAATTGAGCTGTAGCTAACTTTTAAGGGCTTATTTCCATCCAGTGCCTGTGCAGTACACAGGGTGCAATAAGATGGTGATTCTGCAGGGATGTCCTTTAATGCAGTTAGAATCCCAGACTGGTCCGGGTTGCCCCTTCCACAGAGTAGGTTGCCATGATAGGAGCAGGACTTGTGTGGACAGAGCAGCCTCTTGCTTAGAAGAGCATTTTCCAGGGGGTTGCTTGCAAGGTTCCTACATTTCTAATTTAGTCTTCAGTCACCAAACTATGGTGAAACGTTTCCCACCAGCATTGTAATATTCTTCTTTTGGGGCTGGTGCTTGGGGCGAAGATTAAGCTTTTAATTAGAAATGAGGATTTGCAGTACATTTAGTTTAGCCTAATTTTCATTGTATATCCAAGCCCTCAGGAAAAGGGTGGACAAAAGTTCAAATAAGAGAGGAAGGAGCGTGCTCATTTAGTTACTCAGGACAAATACTTTGCTTAGTCCTGCTTTCACTAGCGTTTGACTACTCTTGAACAATTTTGACCATGGTTCGACACAGAATTTTCACAATTCTATGTAGAGTTTGTCTAAAATCAGGGCTTTACCGTATTCCTGAGGAACCCTTGAGACACAGGGTAGGTAACCTGGTGCCCTCCAGATGTTTTGGAATATAATTCCCATCAGCCCTGATGGGAATATAACTCCCATCAGCCAGCATAGCTGAAGAGGAGGGATGGAAGTTGTTGGCTAAAACATCTGGAGGGCCACAAGCCGCCCACCCTTGCTTTAAATGACGGTGTGTGCTAATGCCACTTACAGTCCTAGTTAAAAAGTCGGCTGATAGCCTACTCTTATCAACTGTCTTTTGAGCATTATCCTTCACCTTGCTAACCTGTCATTGGTTGTACTGCTGTGATGTCACTGAATGTTCACAAAAGTTCTAACTGCTCAGGAGAAATTGTCAGCAAGTGATGAAAAGTGAAGGAAGTGGAAGGTCAGTTTGGCTGAGGAAACCCTCCTGAGAGGCTTAGGGGAAGGGTACATTGTGTATTGAGCACAAGTAAAGTGTTTGGATATGAGGAACTATAAATCAGTGAGGTGAAAAAGATGGTATTAGAGTGTAGGAAACTGATTTTCATGTATTGTTTTTTAACCAACCAGCCAACTTTGACTGCAGGTCTCTAGTTTCATTTAGATTTCAGTATCCTTGTTATGTATAAACAAGGGCAAAGGCTTATATATGGCTATTTAAAGAAAGCCATGCATGAAATAACTTCTTCCTAAACTGTTCTACATTTCAGACTTTTTGCTCTATTGAATTCCAACTAAGTGGTATTTTATTGGTGTCTCAAGCTACTGCTTTTCTTTTGTGTGTGTATCTGCGCGTGTGTGTGTAAGGAAGTTGCTTGAAGGTCAGGCAAGACCTTTCCTTAAAGAAACTGGTATGATGTCAATCAACCTTCGGATGCTCAACCTCACATGGATTTTATAGCTGCCATTTTACCAGCCAGAATGGCTGCTGCCGCCAGATCCTATTCCAGGGAGGGTATCCATGAGCTCATCTACACCAAGCAAGATATTCCACTATGAAAATGATATGAAAGCAGTATATAAAAGGCAGGAGCCACACGACTGCTTTATAGCAGTATTGAAGTGCACTGAGAACTGTTGGGGCCCATTGACACAGACCATATACCACTTTCATACCACTTTCGTTGTTATATCCAGCTTGGTGTAGATGTGTCAATGAGCCCCAACAGTTGTCCGTGCACTTCAGTACCACTATAAAGCAGTCGTGTGGCTCCTGCCGTTTATATACCGCTTTCATACCGCTTTTATAGTGGAATACCCTGCTTGGTGTAGATGAGCCCCATGTCTTTTGTTGCATAGGGCCTCTGAGGGGCAGGGGGGCACTCAACCAGGAATCAGTGTGGCTAACAGAGAAGAGGCGAGTATGGATGGATGAAAGTATCTAACGGAGCTGCACAGCTACGCATAGTAGGGTAGCAGCTTTGGGGGTGGTGGTGGAGAAGAAGCAAGAAAAGAGCCATTGGATGGGAGGTATCGCAAAGTGTATTGGCTTAGCACAGAGGTGGGGAAGCTTTTTCAGCCCAGAGACCCGTTCCAAAATTGAAGATGTCTCGGGGTGGGGTGGGGGTGTCATTCCAGTAATGGGCAGGGTCAAAAGGACAATGGATGACGGCAAAGGGAACATGGCTGGACATCAACAAATGTGAGTCTTAGCTATTTTAAATAGATCATGGAATCATAGAATAGTAGAGTTGGAAGGGGCCTATAAGGCCATCGAGTCCAACCCCCTGCTCATTGTAGATAGTAGAGTCTATGCATGTCTGCTCAGAAGTAAGCCCTATTGCATTCAATGGAGCTTACTTCAAGGTAAGTGTACCTAGCGTACTAGTCAATGGGGAAAAAAACAAAACAAATGTTATAGATAGCATTGTAAAACCCAAGCCAAGAAACCAAACTCAGGGTGACATTTACAGATCTCCCCAGCATGCCCCCGCCCCCCATGTAGAACTCAGCCAACTGAAAGAAATACAACTCCCTCGCAGAAATGGTATAATTAGCACCCCTAAATCCAAGTAGAAGAATTGTACTTCCTGATCTCGGCTGCCCTCTCCTTCCTAAGATTCATCCTCCATTCCGCTCACCAAAATGTAATTGTGATCGATTGGGACTCAACAGGAAAAATGTAGCTGTGCCTGAGTGGGAGCTGCGGAAACAGACAGGTGCGAGTCCCTGCAGAGCACGGACTTTATTGCTATTAAGGTGGCGATATTTTTTTTATTCTCCTGATCATTTGATGGCTCATTTGTTTTATTGCTCCTAGTCTGTTCCATTATAATGTAGGATTTTACGATGGGGTGGTGGTGTATTTTTGATGTTTCAGTAGCTTTTGACTCTTTGTGAGCCACATTAAATATTTTTTTAAAGGAGAAAGGCATAAATATTTTAAATAAAATAAAATACATCAGATTCAGATGTTTGGTGACTGCTGTTAACCAAGAGCTGCTTAACACATACAGGTTTGTTGCAGGATGACTGCAACAGCAACAGAGAGCTCCAGCTGTTCGGCGGTATAGAAATGTAATAAATAAATAAATAAAGTAATAAACAGCAAAGGATGATGTATATCATAGAATCATAGAATAGGAGAATTGGAAGGGGCCTACAAGGCCATCGAGTCCAACCCCCTGCTCAATGCAGGAATCCACCCTAAAGCATCCCTGACAGGTGGTTGTCCAGCTGCCTCTTGAAGGCCTCTAGGGTGGGAGAGCCCACAACCTCCCTAGGTAACTGGTTCCATTGTCGTACTGCTCTAACAGTCAGGCAGTTTTTCCTGATGTCCAGCTGGAATCAGGCTTCCTTTACCTTGAGCCCGTTATTCCGTGTCCTGCACTCTGGGAGGATGGAGAAGAGATCCTGGCCCTCCTCTGTGTGACAACCTTTCTAGTATTTGAAGAGTGCTCTCATGTCTCCCCTCAATCTTCTCTTCTCCAGGCTAAACATGCCCAGTTGTTTCTGTCTCTCTTCATAGGGCTTTGCCATGGCTGTAGCACTGTGCACAGAACCTCCATATCATCTCACAGATTATGCTTTCCAATGGACTCGGTTCAGCAGCTAGTCATTGTGTGACATGGATGTGAGCTGCATGTTCAAAACCGCAGTCTTGCTCTGATGCTTTGAAGTGTATGGATGTTAGCCTTTGTAAAATTTATTTATTTATTTATTACACTTATATACCGCCCCCGTAGCCAGGGCTCTCTGGGCGGTTTACAGAAATTCTAAAATTAAGGTAAAAACGAGTATACAAAATTTAAAATTCTAAAACACAGAACATACACACATAAAGCATTAAAAACCGTTAAAAAACTAAACATGTGGGTGATTAAGATGTGCTGTCATATGCCTGGGCAAAGAGGAAAGTCTTAACCTGGTGCCGGAAAGAGAGCAGCATTGGTGCTATGAGGGATAGTTGCTTACTCTCTTCATTTTCTTGTTATTATTTTTTAATTATTAATTTATTTATTTTAAATGGGTGTAAGGCAGTCCAGTGCTCTCTCTGCACAGTAAGGGAGAGATCAGCAAATTAAAAAGGAAAAAAATGTCCTACTGGATGAGCACTCTCACATTTGGACTGAACTCTAGGGGACTCCAGAGCCAAGGAGAAATAAAACACTGCATACAATAATCAATAAAATAAGTGCCAGGGACACCCATACAAGCACATCTTACTCAGCAAACACAATATTGCTAGGTGTGGTCTGAGTGGGAAGGCTCACATTTTCCCCAAATAGGTAATGCGTCACATCCAGTGTTGGGGAAATGCATCTGAATGGTGTGCATGTTTACTGTGCAAAAAAAGCTGATCTTTCTGAATGGTCTTTAGTTATCCTGCAAAGTGGTTTATTCTCCCAACAAACCCTCTTTCAAAGTGGGTTTGAGAAGCCAGAACCATTCTGTTCTCTCACAGTACTTTTCGCTCGGGTAGTACAAGCATAGCCTTGCTCTGCTGTAGTAATTTCTTTGAGAGTCTTGAAAAGTTTTGCCAACCATTGAGACCAAATGTGTGAAAAGCATCCATTCATTCATTCAATGAATGAAGATGTCTTCCGTTCTATAGTCCATGTTCTCAGAGCCACCCCCTCCTGTCTTTTGTCTTCTCTTGCACCATTGTCTGTTCCTTGCCACCTCCATCAGCACCACCACTGGAAAACTGCCCATGGCAAAAAGCCCAGACCCTTAGGGTGTCCTCCTTTTGTGGCGGTATTGGAGAAGAGATCCAGAAGTAGGTAGGACGTTGCTCTGAAACTGCACTGCAATCCTATCTAGCTTACTCCAGTCCTGTCTGCTCCAAATCAGAAAGAGAGTGTCACGACGATGGAACCAATGACCTAGGGAGAGCGGTATGACAATGGAACCAATGATCTAGGGAGGTGGTCCTTACGCCTGGAACGCTCTTCCAGAACATTTGAGAACTACAAGTTCAACCACAGCTTTTAAAGCTCAACTAAAAACTTTTCTTTTTCCTAAAGCTTTTAAAACTTGATGTTGTGCAGACTTCTACTGTTACATTCTACTGTTAGTTTTTCCCTACCCTGTGCCTGCTTACCCTACCCTGTACCTGTTTGCATTCTCTTCCCCTCCTTTTTGTTTTACTATGATTTTATTAGATTGTAAGCCTATGCGGCAGGGTCTTGCTATTTACTGTTTTACTCTGTACAGCACCATGTACATTGATGGTGCTATATAAATAAATAAATAAATAAATAATAATAATAATAATAATAATAATAATAATAATAATAATGGGCTCTCCCACACTAGAGGCCTTCAAGAGGCAGCTGGACAGCCATCTGTCATGGATGCTTGAAGGTGGATTCCTGCACTGAGTAGGAAGTTGGACTCGATGGCCTTGTAGGCCTCTTCTAACTCTACTATTCTATGATCCTATGATCTGGAAAGGGGTCCATCATTCAAATAACAGTTTAGAAAGATGGAAGAAGAGAGGCAGTGAAGAGGAGTTGGGGAGAGTGTGTGTGTGTGTGCGAGAGCTGAAGATTGCTTTCCAGTTACTACTTGATTGCCTCAACCCAATGGCCAATCCAATGGGAAGTTACCTTCACCCTGGCCATAATGCCTACAAGTATTCATATGACCATGTGAAGTTACCTTATGTCAAATCAGACCATTGGTCCATCTATGGTCTACTCACTCTGGCAGCAGCTTTCTTGAGCCGAGAAAGGTCTTTCCCAGTCCTGCTGCCAGTGATGCTGGAAGTGCTGGAAATTGAACTTGGGAGCACTTGCATGCAAATCATGCGCCCGCCTCGCCACGTGGATCGGCACCATCACATTGTAGGGCTCCCCCACCATGTTCCCAGTGGGTGCAAAAGAGGGGATGAAAACTCTCCATATCATGGCGTAAATGCTTGCGCTGGATCCTTGTAGAAGTTACAGCTGGGCTCGAATGCCTCACCGCACGGTGGCTGATTTCAGTAGGGTTCTCAGGGAAACTTCCTGACCGTTAGAGCAGTACGACAATGGAACCAGTGACCTAGGGAGGTGGTGGGCTCTCCCACACTAGAGGCCTTCAAGAGGCAGCTGGACAACCATCCGTCAGGGATGCTTTAGGGTGGATTCCCGCATTGAGAAGGGGGTTGGACTCGATGGCCTTGTAGGCCCCTTCCAGCTCTGCTAGTCTATGGTTCTATGATTCTATGAACTGTAATATGGCTCTGAGTAAACAGGAGAGCAATGGAGTTGGGGGGGGGGCGATAAGCAAAGTTGGGTGGAGGCAAGTATGAAGGGAAGAATGGTGTGATCAGTCCCAACGGGGTGCAGAACAATTTCAAAGCAGGTATTGAGGGTGAGGAAATAACCAATCCTCCCAGCCCACCCACCAGTCATTTCAAACCTTAATAATTACTTTACAAATGTTCTGGACCCAGTTACTCCGACCGTGGGTGACTGGACCTCCATGAAATATCTTACAAAATTGTAGACACCGATTTTTCTGGACAGCTATGTATGATAGCCCCAAATCGGTTACATTTTGTGATAGATTCAAGGCAACTGCTCATATCATCTGTGTGCCTTGTAGGATAAAATGATTTCTAATGACGTTTTCAGGCCACGTTAATAGTTCCAACGACCTCCAAACCGATTCTTTTATCTGTAGAAATTGCCCCACAGTGAAGGGGAAAGTTGGATGTCACCAAAAAAAAGGGGGCATTTTAAAAATGGATAACTGCATCTTGATTGTGATTGCCATCCCTTTATAACACCTTCTCTTCTGTCTTCACTCAAGCTACGCTTCTGATGAAACAGGCCTGGCCTCAGACATCGTCCTCTTGTGCCACTGAGGGTACGTTTCACCTCCCAGTGGACACTGGGACCGAGAACAGAACTTACCAAGCTTCATCAGCAGCATTCAGTAAATAGATTTTTTACTTCTGGGGTTATTACTGGTTGTTTTGCCTTTTTCTCTCCCTCCCTCCCTCCTTCCTTCCCTTTTGATTTGGGTATGGATTGTATGTTGTGTTCATTATCTTTTTAAATTATTATTTTTATAGTTTAGCTGGAAGAGACAGAAATAATATTGGAGGCCAGCTATGTCATTTTTAAACAGGGCACTCTCCATTGGGAATGTTCCCTGTCTTTAAAACGAGACCCTGGAAATCCACTACCTGTCAGAGTAGATCTGACAAATAGATGGGCAAATAGTCTGAACTGGCGTAAGGCAGCTTTCTTTGTTAAGATCACTGAATTGGACTTGATTGGTCACGAATGCTGTTTTCTAGAAACAGGTTGCCTGATGTTGCTCGTAGTTCAATCAGTGGATTAAGGGGTTCCAGGATGAAAAAGGTTAAACACCTTGAAAGTCCCAAAGCCGTTCTATACGCAGTGCAGAAGGAGGTGGGAGAATTCTGGGCTGAACCCCTTCAGACTCTGCAATAATGGGATTGTATTTTAAAATGCTACCCCCTTCCCAATCTGAAGAGCTCCTTGCATGTAGTAAAGTAGAACGTCAGGAACAGGGCTATGCTAAACCATTATCTCTGATGTGCTACTTTACAACAATCGGGGAGCTTTTTTACCTGGGGGTGTGGAGGGCATGCAGCACTGTGGAGTCTGAAATGCTACAGCCCAGAATTCTCTGTTAATGCGTAGAATAGGTCCCAGCCCATGTAAATCGTCTGTTGAGAAATTGAGAACAATCTTGCATTGATAGGCTTTGCAGAAGCATCTTAAAATCTTCTTGTGCTTGTTGAAAAGAGTGAATTGGGTATGAGCAGCAGATCCCTAAATCATAGAGGAACCGATGATGATGATGATGATGATGATGATGATGATGATGATGATTTATTACATTTATATACCACCCCATAGCTGAAGCTCTCTGGGCGGTTTACAAAAATTAAAACAGTGAACATTACAAACAAATATATAAAATTTAAAACCATAAAAAGCATAAAATACAAACAAAAACAGACAATATCCGTTTAAAATTACTATTCTGGGGTCAGTTAAAAAAGTCAGCATATCATAGAATCATAGAATAGTAGAGTTGGAAGGGGCCTACAAGGCCATCGAGTCCAACCCCTTGCTCAGTGCAGGAATCCACCCTAAAGCATCCCTGACAGAGGGTTGTCCAGCAGCCTCTTGAAGGCCTCCAGTGTGGGAGAGCCCACAACCTCCCTAGGTCACTGGTTCCATTGTCGTACTGCTCTAACAGTCAGGATACTGTCGTTCCATTGCCGAACTGCTCTAACATATGCTGTTAAATTCCTGGGAGAAGAGAAAAGTCTTGACCTGGTGGCGAAAAGAAAGCAGTGTTGGCGCCAGGCAAGCCTCGTTGGGGAGATCGTTCCATAATTTGTTTATGATATATGCCCTTCTCCCAGGAAGCTTTGAAGGGGTGTGCTGAAATCAGAAAACCCATTATGTTTACCAAACCATCCTCCTCCCACTTTGGACACTGAAAGTCAACTGAAATAATATCTTCATGGATCTATGGATCGCAATAAAGAAGTATGGTAACTGAAATAATAATTAAAAACAACCTTCTTACCCTGCTTCCAAATAGTTCTGGCTTTTCCAAGTCTACAATGGGGGTGGGGTGATGAGGAGCAGGCACTGGGCGTGTTTGGATGCAATGATAAATGAGGGCTCTGGAGAATCCTGGCTTATCATTTACAAGCCACATGCTTGTGCACACTGCTCAGTCACGGCCGCTTGGTTCCTCCTGCAAGTGGGAGCAGCTGCACGGACCACCGAGCCTTCGTCCATGGTTTGTTTAGTGGAACTCTGGCTTGTCTCTTCCCAAGAAAGCCAGGGTCATAAACAAACAGGCCAGGGTCACAATAAACAATCCACGGACAGAGGATCTGGGCAGCCACTCCCAATTGCAGGTGAAACCACGTGGGAGTAATCAGCCAGTGTGCATCAGTACACTCAGGGCCAGCGTCAAGGATAGGCATGGTTGGGCCCCTGCTGATGGCCCATACCCCAACGGGCACCCACTGACAAGGACCTCCTGAAATTCTTCCTCCTCTTCCCCATTGCAAACTGTTTTCTCACCTCCTCTCGCCCTGACCCAGACAGTGGTGGTAGTGAGAAGGAGGTGCAGGAGGTGTCACTGCCTGCTGTCTCTCTGACTGTTACACTCTGACTGCCACCCTAGAGGCCTTCAAGAGGCAGCTGGACAACCATTCGTCAGGGATGCTTTCGGGTGGATTCCTGCATTGAGTGGGGAGTTGGACTCGATGGCCTTGTAGGCCCCTTCCAACTCTTCTATGATTCTATGATAAACACACCAGGGGTAGCAATGATGAGTAGGAGGATGAGGAGCAATAACAGCTGGCGACAATGGCAGTGAGAAGGTTGGCTTACCGAGGAAGGGGCTCGTTGAGGGTGTCTTTCCCAAGGGCCCTCCAAAACCGGAGCCAGCACTGCTCTGGCTTATCATGATTGTCATGTATGCCCCTACTGCTCCAGTGTTGGGAGCAGGTGACGCAGGGAGTCCATCAGAAACAGATTCTGATTCAGAATATGCGGAGCCAGTGGGGGAGGAAGTTCACAAGGGAGAGCCTCCAGCTGCGAATGCGCCCCTCCCAGAGTCTGTCTCCCCAAGGCCAGATCCTATGCTCTCAAGAGACAGGGAGTCAACTTCCGGGGGTGAACCTTCCAAAACATTACTGGATGCTAGGAATCCCCGGAAGTTAAAACGTTCAGTGAGATTAGCAGCAAAGAGACAGTTGGAGAGCTTTCGTGAGAAGGCGTCTGTGCTCCCTCCTCCAACTTGAAGCTTGGGACATTTGAAAAGCCTTTCCTTTCCTTTGAACGGTCAATTGTTTTGCTTAATTTGCATAGCGTTGCCTAGGGGGGATTGTCCCATAAAGGTGCCTAGTTTGTGTTACAGAAGTGTTAATTGTTTGCAATAAAGCTTTGTGGATTGGCCTAGGAACTTTCCTTGGTTTTGACTCCTTGGCAAAGCAGCTACAGCCCAAGACAATGATTATTATTTATTTATTTATTTATTTATTTATTTATTTATTTATTTATATAGCACCATTAATGTACATGGTGCTGTACAGAGTAAAACAGTAAATAGCAAGGCCCTGCCGCATAGGCTTACATTCTAATAAAACCATAATAAAACAATAAGGAGGGGAAGAGAAATGATGTGCAAACAGAGCTGTTTAGAGTGATTCTCTGTGCCCCTCACAGTCCAATGTGTGTGGATCTGTGTGAGTGTAGATGGCAAACTTAAGAGGGCAATTCCTAATTTGCTTTGAGAGGTCATGATGGAGTATGGGAGAAGAGGAGGTCTCTGTTAGGTAAGCTGAACCATCACCCTAAGGCTTCGTCACCATTGTGTTGAACAGAGCCCAGGAAGCAACAGATAGGAGCTCTTGCCATTGCTGCACTGCTCGACTAATGACGCCCTGGAGGCCTGGTCCTGCCCAAAGGCTGGCTGGAGTACATTGATGGTGCTATATAAATAAATAATAATAATAATAATAATGGAGCGTTTCACACTAGCTGGCGTTCCCTAGGTTGTGTGCTGTCGGTGGACTGGCAGCCGCTTGAAAGCAAAACTACATGATAGTTGGACCATGTGGATTTATATTTCTGAGTGGATCTTGTTCCCAGGGAACTTCAGGGTAGAAAAATCCCTCTGTGCAGAGATTTATCATGGTCCCTCTCTGATTTCTAGTAAGCATGTGCAGAGCACTGTTCTTTTTCAAATGGCTGTGCCCATGCCACCCACTTCCTTGGGGCTCCTACACGTGGGTTGACAGAGTTTCAAGGGACTTCCTCTGTGGAGTGACTTTTGTGACTGCTGCCTATGTAAGATTCTGGCTGTCATTACAACTGTTGTGGTAAATTATTATTATTATTATTATTATTTATTTATATAGCACCATCAATGTACATGGTGCTGTACAGATTACACAGTAAATAGCAAGACCCTGCCGCATAGGCTTACAATCTAATAAAGTTGTAGTAAACAATAAGGAGGGAAAGAGAATGCAAACAGGCACAGGGAAGTGTAAACAGGCACCGGGTAGGGTGAAGCTGACAGTATAGGGTACCACTGTGAAGCATGGCACACACAGTGATCTTGGAACAGGAGGACTGGGCAGTAAAATGGAAGGTAGCATTCAAGATTCCAGTTGATTCAGATCCCAGCATATGCTGAGATCCATATGGCACTCAGTCATATGAAGTCTGCCACATAGATTCTGTTTCCAGCCATTACATGTTCCGTTTAGGTTTGTCAAAGTGGCCTTTGGAGCTAGATGGATATTGAACACGAAGACCTGCATCCTCCAAGAGTTGGAGGATGCTGAAACCACACCTAATAAGTCTAAACTGGCTTGCATCCAGATAGTTCTTCTTCGTGGTCTCTATGCATCACACATATGGGCTTTGCGCCTGCGCAGAGACCAGACCGGAACCTACTATAGCTGAGTGGAACGTTTTTGGCGGGAACCCCTCCCCCACGCTACCGCGCATGTCCATGGGGTTCCCGCCCTTACCTCAGTTCTTCGTCGTCCGCCATCGTGCATAGACCATAGAACCAACCTCTTAGCGTTTGTGTCTTAAAAATCTCTCTTTTACTCTAATTCTTTCTCTTCTTTTCTCGCTTCGGCGTTTTTTCTTCTCCTTTATCTATCCTATATAAAAAAAAAAAAAAAAAATAGTTTTTGTAGTTTAGATTTTCCTCAGCGACTTCGTCGCTTGAGGCCTGTATGGCACTAAAAGCACCGTTTAGAAAGTGCGTAAAGTGCGGGGCTAAGCTCCCTCCATCGGACGGACACTCCCTTTGCATATTGTGCTTAGGTGAAGGGCACGTTGTCGAGACCTGCCATCATTGTATGGCCTTTACAAAACAGACCAGGAAACATCGAGCAGACCGACTCCGCTCGGTTCTTTGGGAGAAGGCTCTCAAGGCCGCTGAGGCCCCGACAATGGAGAAGACTGCGGCTCATAAGTCCGTGACTCATAAGACGGCACTTACTAAGACCGCACCGGTCAAATCATCAGACCAAAGCACTGAAGTGCAGACCAGAGCTCATAGGGCTGAGATACCCCTCACGCCTGGTCGGTCATTCTTGAGTTCAAAGGCTAAAAAGGACTCTAAAAAAGCCAGAACTCCAATTCCTTCTTCTGAGACTGAGAAGAAGAAGAAAAAGAAGAGAAAGAGGGATGCGGAGAGAACCTCCTTAGCATCGCCTCCTCCAGTAGAGCCGGTCAGGAGTCAATCTACTCCTCCCGCTGCTCCCACTGCCTCGGTATCGAAACCGCCCTCGGTATCTGCCGCCTCGATGTCGAGACCACCCTCGGTATCGAGAACACATTCGTTACCAGCGGTACCGACCCGTCCGCCTAGCCTCTCAGAAGGCGAACTGAGGGATTCGATGTCGGCAGCGTCTTCTCACCAGCCCCCTCGACCGCGAGAACTTCCATTGTTGCCATCTCCAAGGCTAACACCACGCCGTGATTGGGAGGCAACCTCTCGCTACTCTGAACCTCAGGCGAGGGGTGACGAATACCAATGGGAGGGATACCGCCCCCAAAGGTATTTTCAGGAACAACAGTATCCGCGGGAGGATTACTATGCTCTTCCCCCGCCTACAACTAGGGTGTGTCGCTTTCCTTTGCCTCCATCACCAGCGCCTCAAAGATCATCGGTATCGACGCCTCGACAACAACCGTCGGCGTCGACTGTGGCGATTCCTGCGGTATCGACGGATGATTTACATTTAGTCACCGTATCATCACCCGAGGAACATTATCCTTCGGACTCGGAATCGGGTGTGTCGGCCGCTCCTTCTTTTCCGTCACCGGAGGATGAGGTCCAAGATAGAGACCCTTCCTCCCCATCAGACGACATGGTTAGGTTCTCGGACCATATTTTGCGAATGTCTAGAGCATTGGGGATAGAGACCCAGGAAGCTAATGAGGCTGTGGTAGATCGTATCTACGATGTGTTCCAGACTACCACGAACCAGAGGATAGCGATCCCTCTCCCTCACGCGCTAAAGCAGGCAGCGCAGTTGACTTGGAAGACACCGACGTCGACGCAGGCAACATCAAAACGCCTAGAGACTCTGTATAAAGTGCAGGAAGAGGGTGCGCAATTTTTAGTTCAGCACCCTAAACCGAACTCAATAGTGGTTGAGTCAGCACAGGGCCAGTCCCAGAAAGCACATTCTGCTCCAGTGGATAGAGAGGGGAGAAAGCTAGACATGACGGGCAGAAGAGTCTATTCGTCATCCTCCTTGGGCATCAGGGCATCAGCCTATGAAGCAACTATGGCCCGTTATCAACTTTTTCTTTGGGAGAAGATTGGTAATCTGTGTGATCACCTCCCAGAGGATAAAAGAGAGGTGGCAAGAGTTCTTCAAAATGAAGCAACGGGTATAGCACGGCAGCAGTTGTCCACCGCTCGACACCAGGTGGACTGCCACTCAAAATCGATGATGGGGGCCATATCGTTAAGAAGGCATGCCTGGCTTAGATCCTCAAATCTAACCAACGAGACTAAGGCCAGGATAGAAAATATGCCGTTTGATGGAGAAGGTCTATTTAACAGCAAGACCGATGACACGCTGGACTCCATCTATAAAGCTCGGACGACTGCTAAAAAGATGGGGTTTACTTTTCCCTCGCAACCTCAATACCGTTCTAGAAAATGGAGACCTCCGATGCAGCAGCAACAGCATCGGCCCCAATACCAGCCGCAACCTCGGCAGCAACAACAACAGCTGCAGAGGAAGAGGCCTTACCAGGGCAGATACCAACATGACAAGAGGCAACCCGACTTCAGCAAGAAACAGCGGGTTTGACTCCTTAGATCCAGATCCACTCCCTTTTGCGAACCGCCTAGCACCCCAGTACCATCAATGGGAGTCAATTACAACAGACTCCTGGGTGCTCACTATCATCAACTCGGGCTATGCCATCGAGCTCGATGCCCTCCCTCCTTTTTCCGGCGTGAAAGTAACGACTCCATCCCCTCCTCTGCTGCTCGAGGTACAGACCTTACTATCGAAGGGAGCCATCTCTCCCGTACCTGCAGAGGAACTCAATCAGGGATTTTTCTCTCGTTACTTCACGGTCCCGAAGAAAGATGGAGGTCTTCGACCGATCATGGACTTAAGACAACTGAACAAGTTCATCACCCCGAGGAAGTTCCGTATGACAACGGTTACTTCAATTCTGCAGCTTCTACAGAAAGGAGTGTGGTTTGCAGTGGTGGATCTGAAGGATGCGTACTTCCACATTTCCATCAGGAAGTCGCATCAAGCTTACCTTCGGTTTTCGATCGGAGCGTCCCAGTACCAGTTCACCGTTCTTCCGTTCGGATTGGCCACGGCGCCGAGGGTCTTCACGAAGGTTATGGCGGTGGTATGCGCCCACCTAAGGCAGAAAGGCATTTACGTGTATCCGTACCTGGACGATTGGCTTCTCGTAGCGGACAGCAGCGAGGCGCTCCAGTCGGATATACTAACCACCCTCAACCTGTTGGACTCGTTGGGGCTGTGGGTCAACCACGAAAAGTCCATTTTGACTCCACAGCAGAGATTGGACTTCATAGGGGTAACTCTATCCTCTCGAGACGGGAGGGCATACTTACCGTCAACCAGGGCGAACACCTTACAGCAGTTAGCCATCGATACCGAGAGCCGCCGAAAGGTTTCGGCATGGACAATTCAGAGACTGTTAGGATTGATGGCAGCTACTACGGCAGTCATAAAATTTGCAAGACTCAGAATGAGGATATTGCAGGCCTGGTTTTTGAGGACTTTCGATCTCAGGCACAATGCTCGACGGACTTACCTTTCGATACCGAAGCAAGTGAGGGCATCTCTGAGATGGTGGTTCTCGATGTCGACTCTTCTCGAAGGCGTTCCATTCCAACAAGACGCGCCTTCGGTAACGATCACGACGGATGCATCTTTAGAAGGATGGGGAGCCCATTGCAGCTCTTTAACCTCTCAGGGTCGTTGGCCTCGATCACAGAGAGAACAGCACATCAATCACCTCGAACTCATGGCTGTAGAAAATGCAATAAGAGCATTTGCACAGTTGATCGAGGGCAAGAATGTCTTGATCGCGACGGACAATACTACCGTGGTGGCATACATCAACAGGCAGGGTGGAACAAGGTCACACCCTCTGAATCGGTCTGCACTCAGGATATGGAACTGGTGCATAAAGAGAAGGACTTACCTGACGGCGATCCATGTAGCCGGCAAGGACAACGTTATTGCGGACTCCCTCAGCAGGTCCTTCCATGTCGATCACGAGTGGGAACTCGACGCCGAGGTGCGGGAAAGCCTTTTTCGGTACTGGGGCCACCCTGCTGTCGATGTCTTCGCTACCGAAGACAACACAGTTTGCGCCAAGTATTGCAGCAGGGCAGGAAGAGGAGATCAATCTTTAGGAGACGCTTTCACCAGGACTTGGAGAGGAAATCTCCTGTACATGTTTCCTCCCTTCCCACTATTGACA
Organism: Elgaria multicarinata webbii; assembly: GCF_023053635.1. Classification (NCBI taxonomy): domain Eukaryota; kingdom Metazoa; phylum Chordata; class Lepidosauria; order Squamata; family Anguidae; genus Elgaria; species Elgaria multicarinata. The sequence continues at coordinate 133,712,251 of NC_086175.1, forward strand.
AGGGTGATAGCCAAGATCCAGATGGACAACTCCAATTGCATCCTCATCACTCCGTGGTGGCCTCGTCAGACGTGGTTCGCTCACGCCCTTCGGCTATCAAGAGGGGATTACATCAGGCTCCCGTCGACACCGAAGCTACTGTCTCGACACCAAGGCAGAGTTCGACACGCAGATCTGTCGACCCTCAAGATGACTGCATGGAGGATAACAACCACTCCTCCTCTGGAACTAGAACTTTGACTGTGGACCACATTATATTGGCAGCACTAAAGCCTTCCACAAGGAAAACTTATGCAGCAAAGTGGCAAAGATTTCGGAACTTTGCTTCAGGACAAGATCAAACACCAGAATCTTGCCACTTATCTTTCATCCTCAATTATTTATTGACACTATTCCAGCAGGGACTTAAGCTCGCATCTATCAGGGTTCACCTTGCTGCGATTACATCTTTTCACCGGGGTGTGGATGGTTTTACACCTTTTACCCATCCAACAACCAAAAAATTTCTGAAAGGTCTGAAGAACACGATACCGACTGTGAAGACTATCGTGCCTCCTTGGAGCCTGTCAGTTGTGCTGCAAGCATTGACACGCAAGCCCTTCGAGCCCATGGCTTCGACAGACCTTAGGCTGCTTACTTTAAAGACTGTCTTTTTAGTAGCCATCACATCAGCAAGACGTGCAAGTGAGCTTAAAGCTCTTAGGATAGATGTTCCATACACTATCTTTCATAAGGACAAGGTTGTGCTACGCACAGACCCAGCCTTCCTGCCTAAGGTAGTGTCTACTTTTCATCTGTCCCAGCATATTTCTTTACCTGCTTTCTTTCCTAATCCAACTACACCTCTTGAGTCTTCTTTGCATACTCTGGATGTAAGAAGGGCTCTTGCTTTTTACAAAGACAGGACAGAGACATTTAGAAAGACAAAGCAATTGTTTATTTGTTATGGTGAGCCTTCTAAGGGACTCCCTGTCTCTTGCCAGCGGTTGTCACGCTGGATAGTGGAGACGATTGAATTGGCCTACTCTATCTCTAAATTAGAGTTAGTGAAACCTGTGACAGCTCATTCCACCAGAGCTGTTTCAACATCGGTGGCTTTCACCAGAGGTGTTCCACTGACTGAAGTCTGTAGAGCCGCAACGTGGTCCACTCCATCCACGTTTGTCAAGCACTACAGTTTGGACACCCGTGCGAGGCAGGACTGCTCATTTGGGAGGACAGTGCTTTCAGAGATCTTCAGATGATGCACCAACCCACCTCCAAAGGTATGTCAGCTTGCTACTCGCCCATATGTGTGATGCATAGAGACCACGAAGAAGAAATGCAGGTTGCTTACCTGTAACTGTAGTTCTTCGAGTGGTCATCTATGCATTCACACAACCCACCCACCATCCCCACTTGGTGGTGTGAGACTTATAGATGACACACTGTTTTTGTGGAATGTACTTTACTTTATTTACACTCATGTTTATGGGGGCACAATGTCGGACTCCTGTAAACTGAGGTAAGGGCGGGAACCCCATGGACATGCGCGGTAGCGTGGGGGAGGGGTTCCCGCCAAAAACGTTCCACTCAGCTATAGTAGGTTCCGGTCTGGTCTCTGCGCAGGCGCAAAGCCCATATGTGTGAATGCATAGATGACCACTCGAAGAACTACAGTTACAGGTAAGCAACCTGCATTTTTGGCTTAGCTTGGATATTTGATTGACAACTGCGACCTTAAGAGGTATTTCCCCCACCTCCATTCCTTGTTTGCCAATTACTCCACGCAAGGTGACCTTGGCGTGGTTTTGTGTTGATGTCACAATTTGCCCTTTTAAGGCAAGGTGGCAGCTTTTCTGTGTTTTTGTATAACTGCAAGGAGCAAGTCGTTCTTGTTTTTAATAGGAAATGAACAGATGCAGCACTGCTGTCAATAATGCAAATGGCCCTGCAGAGAGCAGGGCAGAGGTGCGCACAAAGCTATCTGGAAAATCTCTCTCTTGCGCTAAGGTGACCTTTAGTGATACATAAGTCTAGTCCATGAAGGAGTGCAGAGATCTCCCCTTCCCACCTGCTCTTGTTATTTTGAACTCGCTCCGCTGTTTTGCCCCTGCTCAGCAGGTGAGTTTGCTGAAGGTTGAGGTCTTTGTTTAAAATGGGCTCCTGCTAATTGCAGATTTAACAGAGAGAATGAAGCAGGTCTGGTTGTGAGTAGGATCCAGAGTGCTTCATTTACAGGCTAATATTCCAGACACGGAATAATGGGCTCAAGTTACAGGAGGCCAGATTCCAGCTGGATATCAGGAAAAATTTCCTGCCTGTTAGAGCAGTACGACAATGGAACCAGTTACCTAGGGAGGTTGTGGGCTCTCCCACCCTAGAGGCCTTCAAGAGGCAGCTGGACAGCCATCTGTCAGGGATGCTTTAGGGTGGATTCCTGCATTGAGCAGGGGGTTGGACTCGATGGCCTTGGAGGCCCCTTCCAACTCTGCTATTCTATGATTTTAAGGTAAACCAGTTAATGACTCTCTTTGCTGTCTTGGGGCATGTCTACACCACAAGGGTGTAGGGTGAGGATCACGGACTTACCGGCTTCTGACATCCTCCCTGGGTGTCTAGACAGCGGCGCGATGTCCCAGAAGGACGTCACGGCCGCCATTTTTAAAAACAACAACAAGAGGAGCACACTCACGCTCCACCACAAAAGGTAAGGGGGGGAAAACCCCAACCCCACTCCTCACCCTCCACCCCTGATGGGCACGGACTGCTGCCGTGCAGCTCCATGCCCATTTTAAGGTCCCCGCTACTTCCAGGGAGAACAGGACAACCCAGGAGCAGCGGACACATGGCCGCACTGCGTAGGATGGTCCTGGAACTGCAGAAAAGTCAGGTTTTCTGCAGTTCCTGATATCCCGGGGTAAGTCCTTGATAGTCCTGGGATGCCCCTAGGATCCCCTGTGCATCATGTCGACACACAGGCCTGGTTCAGACAACACACTAAACCATGCTGCTTAACCACAAAATGGTTAATGGATTCCATTAACCATTTTGTGGTTAAGCAGCATGGTTTAGTGTGTTGTCTGAACCAGGCCATAGGGACGATCCAAGGACTACCCCGCAATACAGGCATGGTGTAGACATGCCCTCATTCTGCCAAATCTGTGTGACTGGAAACATGAATGCTTGATGGGTTCCTGCTTTTAATTGCGCGGAGCCTGCTGCCTACAAAGCTCAAGGCCTCAAATAATGACGTTGCGCGGCATGGCGTTGTACCTGGGGAAAAGGCCAGGTGGATGGATGCCTTTGGTACATGGGCTGTGCTGACATTCCTGAGCCATCTACAACTACAGTACTCTACGCATTCCTTGCAATCTGCCTCCTCTCTCCCCTTGTGGTCTCTGTTGCCTGGCTCGGAGCATGTGTGCTTTGGTTAGAGACAGTCATGCAAGAGCTGGTCCAGAACCTGGCAAACAGAAGCAGGTGGAGAGGCAAGTCCACGTGTGTTTGTGTGTGTGTGTGTGTGTGTGTGTGTGTGTGTGTGTGTTAAAGGACCTTCCTTCTTTCCCCCTAGCTGCCTCACCCTGGGGCTGATTCACTTTGTGACCGTAATCCTTCCACTTGGCTAGAAAAAACTCCATGAGGGCTTGATGGCAAACATGCAAAAGGTTTCAGTCCTCCCACCACACACACACACACACACACACACCTTTTGTGTATTTGGGGAGAGGGTGGGGATGAACTGGCAGAGAAGCCCTGCAGCTCAGACATTGGCCAAGATCCAAATCACATGAGGTACTGGTTCCTCTCTATTCAGCCCTGGTTAGGCCTCATTTAGAGTATTGCGTCCAGTTCTGGGCTCCACAATTCAAGAAGGACGCAGACAAGCTGGAGCGTGTTCAGAAAAGGGCAACCAGGATGATCAGGGGTCTGGCAACAAAGCCCTATGAGGAGAGACTGAAAGAACTGGGCATGTTTAGCCTGGAGAAGAGAAGATTGAGGGGAGACATGAGAGCACTCTTCAAATACTTAAAAGGTTGTCACACAGAGGAGGGCCAGGATCTCTTCTCGATCCTCCCAGAGTGCAGGACACGGAATAACAGGCTCAAGTTAAAGGAAGCCAGATTCCAGCTGGACATCAGGAAAAACTTCCTGACTGTTAGAGCAGTACGACAATGGAACCAATGACCTAGAGAGGTTGTGGGCTCTCCCACACTAGAGGCCTTCAAGAGGCAGCTGGACAACCATCTGTCAGGGATGCTTTAGGGTGGATTCCTGCACTGAGCAGGACGTTGGACTCGATGGCCTTCTAGGCCCCTTCCAACTCTGCTATTCTATGATTCTATGATCCAAAGAAGCATGGAATTACTTCTGTGAGTAGGGTTTTTTCCCCACCCCATGATGCTCAGCAAACTGCTTTTGAAACAGGGTTTTTTCAAGGGCATTTTGTGATACGGCATGGGGCTCAGTGGGGAAAAAGAAGTTGGACATTGTGTGGGTCTCGCATGAGCCTCTTCCACGAGCCCGTATCCCACTTTAGTTCCCAGACACGGTAAATAACCCATGGAAGTCATTGCCTTCCTGTTCAAAAATACAGAGAGCGTAACGCCCAAGTCCTCTACTCAAACCCTAACTGCATGTGGCATTGCACCAAACTCCACATATAATCCCAGTAATCGCCGAGGGTCTCATCCTGCTCCCATTTTCATCAATGATACACCGGCTTCGGGTCTTTGTTCTGTTTACCTCCAGATATGCCACATACTGTGTAGATCGATGGCAGTGGAATTTGCTCTGAGTTCTTAATTGGCTTTTGCCTTGTATTTTAATTATGCGGTTTATGGCACACGTTGCAACAGATGCTTTATAAAATACCTCTCTTTTGAATCAGCCTACGCAGCTCGTTCCAGGATGCTAATAGCACCTTTCTGACAATGTGTAGTTGAGCTCAGAGAAACAGTGCCCCTGTTTGTGGCAAGACTGATGGGCTTCTATAGCTCATACCTAAAATCTCAAAATTGGCTTGTTAATACTGGATCCGGACCCTGAAGTCAGTGAAAGAGAAGGCAATTATGTGGTTCTCAGGCTGCGTTTGGATATCACGATGGCCCATGATGGGTTAATAAACTACTGACTGTAACTTGTTTTTTAAATAACCCACGATCCCTTGCTACAGGAGGGCACTAATAAGCTACTGTGAGTAGCTTATTCAGCTACTGTGTGTAATTCGATTCACCTCCCTTGCCCCCTGTCCTGCTGATGTCTTCCCACCCGAACAGTGGTATTGTTGAAATGCAGGATGTTTGCAGGATTGGGACAAAAAAAAGCAAATGCTATTTTGGGCTGCATAAATAGAAGTATAACTTCCAAATCGCATGAAGTACTGTTTCCTCTTTATTCGGCCCTGGTTAGGCCTCATGTAGAGTATTGTGTCCAGTTCTGAGCACCACACTTCAAGAAGGATGCAGACAAGCTGGAGCGTGTTCAGAGGAGGGCAACCAGGATGATCAGGGGTCCTATGAGGAGCCCTATGAGGAGAGACTGAAAGAACTGGGCATGTTTAGCCTGGAGAAGAGAAGATTGAGGGGAGACATGAGAGCACTCTTCAAATACTTAAAAGGTTGTCACACAGAGGAGGGCCAGGATCTCTTTTCGATCATCCCAGAGTGCAGGACACGGACGAATGGGCTGAAGTTACAGGAAGCCAGATTCCAGCTGGACATCAGGAAAAACCTCCTGACTGTTAGAGCAGTACGACAATGGAACCAGTTACTTAGGGAGGTTGTGGGTTCTCCCACACTAGAGGCCTTCAAGAGGCAGCTGGACAACCCTCTGTCAGGGATGCTTTAGGGTAGATTCCTGCATTGACCGGGGGGGTTGGACTCTGTGGCCTTATAGGACCCTTCCATCTCTACTATTCTATGATTCTATGAAAATTTCATCTATAGCTTTCCCCAGTCAGGAGGCACCCAATCCACCATCAAAGCCCTGCACCATAATTCACCAAGGAGGGAACATCCCAAGTGCCTCCAGAAGTGGGAGATGCCTAGAAAACCTTGGTGGGTTGCAGGATCAGAACCAAACCTCGTAGCCAGCCTCCTCTACTAAGGAGGCATCCAGTGCACCATGAAATCCCAGTGCTAGCTGTGAAAGCAGCAAAAATCCCAGGTGCACCAAATAACTGGAGATGCCAGTGACCCTGTTCAGAGGATACACTAAGTCACGATGGTTAAGCATTTTGAGCTAAACATTGTGTCTTGGTGTGTCATGTGACCCATGACATAGCATGTCATGTGAACCATTCCTAACCATGGTGGCTACATAACCACAGTTTAAGCACACTCACTGACCATTTGTTGGAAAAGGGTTAGCAGCCTAACCATGGCTTAGTGTGTTGTCTGAATAGGCCCTATAACACTTTGTGGGTTGCAAGATCAGGACTAAACCTCATAGCCTGCTTCCTCTACGCTGCTGGCTTGGTTGCTTTAATGTGTTCCTAAGCAGTAAGCCAGTGAAGAGCAGAGCGGCAGCTGTTTTAACCACTCTTGCAGCACAGCTCTGTAGCCAGGCAAAATAAACCATAGTGACCGCCACACAACGAGATAACTCAGGATGGGTTAAATAACCCACTCTGCAGACCATGGGTTATCAGAGTGGGTTATTGTACTAACATTCAAAGCCTTAAATGGCTTGGGGCCAGGTTATTTGAAGGAACGCCTCCTCCCATATGTACCTGCTCGGACCTTTAGTTAAGATCATCTACAGGGGCCCTTCTCCGTGAGCCCCTACCAAAGGAAGTGAGGCAGGTGGCTACCGGGAGGAGGGCCTTCTCCGCTGTGGCACCCCGGCTGTGGAACGAGCTCCCTAGAGAGGTCCGCCTGGCGCCTACACTGTACTCCTTTCGTCGCCAGCTGAAGACCTTTTTATTTTCTCAGTATTTTAACACCTAATTTAACTTAAATTTAAACTTTGCTGTTTTAATTCCATATTTTAATCCTATAAAAATTTCTGCTGTGTGGTTTTATCCTGGTTGTGTTTTTTTATATTGTATTTTGTATTTGTGTTTTTAGATTGTTGGTTGCTTTATTTTTGCGAACTGCCCAGAGAGCTTCGCCTATTGGGCGGTATAAAAATGTAATAAATAAATAAATAAATATTATTTTGGCCAAATAAGCCCTCATTGGTTAAAAAACTCCCAACAGACAACATGATGGGTTAATTAAGTAATCAAGGCTTATTTAAATAATCATGGGTTATCATGATGTCTGAACCCAGTCAAAGAATGACTGTGGTTTGCCATGTGTTTCCTGTGATCCTCTGTTCTTTAGCTCAGTGTCAGATTTGGGGCAAATTTACAATTGCACAATTGGCTGCCTTTCCTCACCTCCCAGCGAAAAAAGTAGCAACTCAGTTCCTTGGGTCTTATCTAATTCGGGGCACGTTTTCAAGTTCCCAAAGATGACGATGACCAGGTAATAATCACAATAATCCAGTTTTGTCCCTATTTAGCCTTTTTGGGGAGATGCTGGGTCAGTCTCTTAAGTTAAATTAAGTTAAGTTGCTTTCTACCAACTTCGGTTGGTGGCCCAGCTACGCCCCTATCTGGACAGGGATAACCTAGCTTCAGTTGTCCATACTCTGGTAACTTCCAAATTAGATTACTGCAATGCCCTCTACATGGGGCTGCCTCTGAAGACGGTCCGGAAGCTGCAGCTTGTGCAAAATGTGGCGGCCAGATTGATAGCTGGAACAGGGAGGTTTGAGCATGTAACACCGATTCTGGCCCGCTTGCATTGGCTGCCTATATGTTTCCGAGCCCAATTCAAGGTGCTGGTCTTAACCTATAAAGCCCTACATGGCTTGGGACCACAATACCTGATGGAACGCCTCTCCCGACATGAACCTACCCGTACACTGCGCTCAACATCTAAGGTCCTCCTTTGAGTGCCTACTCCAAGGGAAGCTCAGAGGATGGCAACAAGGGAGAGGGCCTTTTCAGTGGTGGCCCCCCGACTGTGGAATGATCTCCCCAATGAGGCTCGCCTGGCGCCAACATTGTTATCTTTTCGGCGCCAGGTCAAGACTTTTCTCTTCTCCCAGGCATTTTAACAGCATTTTAACAGCATTTAACAACGTTAAGTTTGTTTTTAATGGACCCCACAATTGTTTTTAAATGGATACTGTTGTTTTTATACTGTTTTTATGTGTGTGTGTGTGTGTGTGTGTGTGTTTTTAAATTGTATACTTTTAATGTTTACTATTTTTAAATGTTGTAAACCGCCCAGAGAGCTTCGGCTGCGGGGCGGTATATAAATGTAATTAAATAAATAAATAAATAAATAAATCTCTGACTGGGGAGCAGAAGAACCTTACTTTTACATCGTTGCACATTTGTGTAAATGCATGCACATCAGCACACTGTGCTAGTACCCTTCCATCTCCACATAGCTTCCTATCCAGACAGTAAATGTGTTCTATCTATGGTGAGATTTAGATATTCTAATAAACATTCTTAGTTTGTTCCTTTAAATAAACAGTTAACGGTCAGTTCAGGATGCAGCAAGCTGCAAAGAGCCTTCTACAACACTTAAAAGTGGGTGGGTGTGCAGTGAGAACAAATACATTAGAGAGACCCTCTTTTCATCTTTGAAATGTTGGCAGGATTGTATCTCAGATTAGTCCAGAATAGAATCATAGAATCATAGAATAGCAGAGTTGGAAGGGGCCTACAAGGCCATCGAGTCCAATCCCCTGCTCAATGCAGGAATCCACCCTAAAGCATAAAAAGGTGTGGTCTGATATATGTACCTTAGTTCTTTTGAATTAAGTTTACAAGATTGTCCTCTCAGGTAAGTCCAGAAATAATGGAATTTCCTGCATCTTCCATGCAAACAGAGTATAAATGAAAACTCTCAGGCCCCCTTGAAATATCTGTTTCTGGTTCTCTGTGTTGCCCAAATATGCACCAGTATTTATATTTGTAGCAGGTCTGCTGTAGAGAAGGCTTGGATACATTCTGCTCTTTAACTTTCTGCAGAAGGTCCCAGGTTCAGTTGCATCTCCAGTTATAGGGGGCAGGTAGCCAGTGATAGGAAAGGCCAATTTCTGCCTGGAGAGACCCCGGGGAGTTGCTGCCAGTCAGAGTAGGCAGTGCTGGGCTGCATTGTCAAATAGTCTAACAAGGGATGAAGCAGCTAGCTATGTTTCTCTGGTATCACGGATGTGCTAGCGAGTCTGGCCTAATCTACACCAAGCATGACATTGCATGATGAAAGTGGTATGAAAGGGGGATATAAAAGGCAGGAGCCACACTACTGCTTTATAGCAGTATTGAAGTGCATTGACAACTGTTGGGGCCCATTGACACATACCATATGCCACTTTCATACCACTATATCCTGCTTGGTGTGGCTCCTGCCTTTTATATACTGCTTTCATACCGCTTTCATAGTGCAATATCCTGCTTGGTGTAGATTAGGCCTCTGTGTCATGAGAGCCAGTTTGGTGTAGTGTTTTGGGTGTTGGGCTGAGAGCCGGGTTCTAGTCCCCACTTGGCTGTGGAAACTCACTGGGAGACTTTGGGCCAGTTACAGACTCTCAGCCCAACCCACTCCACAGGGTTGTTGTGACGATAAAATGGAGAGAAGGAGGATTGCGTATGCTGCCTTGGGTTCCTTAAGGAGGAAGAAAGGCGGGATGTAAAATGCAATAAATAAATAAATGAGCCATGAGCAAATGTATGAGATCTCCCTGCCAATTCCTTTACAGCTGGAATGTAGGGCAGTCCAGATGTTGTTGGACTACAACTGCCATCAGCCCTAGCCAATGGTGTGGGATGATGGGAGTTGCAGTCCAACAACATATGGAGGGCCACATGTTCCACATCTCTGCTTTTCAGGATCAAGTTTGGGGAGAATGGGGTTGGTTGGTACAGACCCGTGGTCAAGAAGCAAGGCAGCCTGAGGCCAGTCATGGTCTGTGTAGGACTTTTTCCTGCCTCCATTTCAGTACTTTAGTTCCATTCTGGAAACTTGGAGGGATTTCCCTAGCCAGGATAGATGAGAGCCAGGGTAGTGTAGAGTGTTGGACTGGGACTTGGGAGACTCAGGTTCTAGTCCCATTCAGCCATGAAGCTCACGGGGGGTGACTTTGGACCAGCCATTGACATTCAGCCTAACGTACCTTACAGGGTTGTTGTTGTGAGGTTAAAGTGAAGAAGGGGAAGATCACGTATCCCACCTTGGGCTCTTTAGAGGAAAAGGCGAGATATAAATCAAATACATAATATGGCGTAGGTGGCAGCATCACCTTGTGAGCCATGTGTATTGCTTCCATTGTGGTCCTTTTCTGCTCTGAAGGTCAGTAGGGGGACAGCAATGGCTTGGCTTGGTGTCTGCATGTACTTTAGCAACTGGATGCACTGAGTGGAAGCACTGGGTCCCAACCACTGCCACCACCAGACTCCAATATAAGCACACTGAAAGATCCTTTGTATTAGCTGAACTAAGTGGTTTTGTTGAAAGAGGGTTAAAAGCAGTGCAATGGACACCATCAGCCAGGAACTGCTCCTGCACAGCCTCCCTTGAAATGGAAGGGGTGATAGGCAATGACATGTGTGCGCGGGCATGTGTGTGTATGTGCATGGGTGTGTTCTTGTTCATTTTAGAGTGTTGTGGGCAGCAGAGTTTCCCAGTGGGTTGTGCCCAATGACGGGATTGTGGAGCCTCCCATCTGAAGGGCTTAACTCACACATGGGCTGCTTGGAATCAGACTTCTACGTTTTTTTGGATGAAGCGAAAAGCAACCTTGGTGGTCGATGGTAACCATTGAACCTCTCACCTTGATGGGCCTTATGTCTTCTTTCTCAACAGGGTATACCACCGGAACTCCCTACAAGGTCTCTCCTACCCAGAGTAACAGCGCACCTCCTCCATATTCTCCATCTCCAAATCCTTACCAAACTGCTATGTACCCCATCCGAAGTGCCTATCCTCAGCAGAACCTGTATGCCCAGGTGTGTATATCTGCCTTTGGTCTCGCCTTCTCCAGAAGACACCCCGGGCATGTTTCCAACTAAATCAAACAATAGACAATTTTTAAAAATCCCAGTGGCAGCCACAGCCAGGGCAAACACCAGGAACAAAACCAGCATTTAAAAACACCGCTGTTCATAAAGCTCCGAATCTAATAATAGAAAGTAAAATTGAATTAAACTGATAAAACTGGAGTGTTTTATGTCATGCTTAAAACTCAGGCCGTAGCTAGACCTAAGGTTTATCCCAGGATCATCCCGGGTTCGTCCCTGCCTGAGCGCTGGATGCCCTGTGTGGCACTTAGATGAACAGGTTTGACCCCAGGACAATCCTGGGATAAACCTTAGGTCTAGCTATGGCCTCAGCCAAGGGGTAACCTAGGGAGGCTATTCCGCAATTGGTGCTGCCACCAAGAAGGCTCTGTCCCGACCTCTGCTATTATTATTATTATTATTATTATTATTATTATTATTATTATTTATTTATTTATTTATTTATATAGCACCATCAATGTACATGGTGCTGTACAGAGTAAAACAGTAAATAGCAAGACCCTGCCGCATAGGCTTACAATCTAATAAAATCATAGTAAAACAATAAGGAGGGGAAGAGAATGCAAACAGGCACAGGGTAGGGTAAGCAGGCACAGGGTAGGGTAAAACTAACAGTAGAAAGTGACAGTAGAAGTCTGCACAACATCAAGTTTTAAAAGCTTTAGGAGAAAGAAAGCTCTGCTAGAGCTCTCCTTCTAAAAGGAAGGAACTGAGAGCAAACCCCACTCCAAAGAACAGGGCGTGACATGTAGAGGGCTGAATCTGGCTAACAAGAAGGTCCTAGGAGCGCCACACGTTTCTGTGAGGTCTTGTTTGCTTGCTTCTGCTTAACTGTGCTTTTGTAGCTCCCCAGGAGTTCTGAGCAGGCAGCAATGGTTTAAAAGGCAGCCTGTCTTTTAAATGACCAGGGTGCAACAGTTAGGTAACTCTAGGGTTTACAAGCTTCTCTGTTAATGGCTCGACCCAATAAAGTAATAATTTTCTGTTTAACAGGTTTAAACCAGCTATCCTCCGCTTTTTATGAACTCCCCAGAGAACTTTGGGTCTTGGGCACTCTAGAAATGTAATAAATCAATATTTATTTAAAAGCTACGTTAGTGCAAGAGACTGCTGAGTTAGAACTCATCAACAGGTTTAATTCCATTGCCAGAGGGTTGAATTGGGATAAAGGTGTTTTTTTTTTTTATTCACCCTGCTAGTGCTGGGGGCGAGGATGTTATCAGCATCAACTGCACTCTGAATGCCCACTGTTAATAATGTGATGGTCACTTTTTGCATTTAGTTCCCTTCTGACTTCACTGCTTACGGTCCCCTCTCTTCCCATTTGTACTTGTATATAAACCTAAAACTCTGCATAATATTCCATGCATCTGCTGAAATGGGCTATAGTCCACAAAAGCTAGTGCCAGAATAAATATGTTAGTCTTTAATGTGCCACAAGACTCTTTGTTATTTCCGGCCAACATGTTTTATTTGTTTTATGGGGTGGTTGTTTTTTCAGTAGATAATTATTTTTCTGTCTTAAATTTTTTTACGTTCTAACTTTGTTGTAAGTCACCTTCAGTCATTTTTGAGAAAGGTGTCGAAGAAATTGCAGAAGTAGTAGTAAAGAAAGGCCGTATTCTCCAATATGAGCCTGCCCGTGCGCTGAGATCTTCTGGGGAGGCCTTTCTCTCAGTCCCACCAACATCCCAGGCGTGCCTGTTGGGTCTTCTCAGTGGCTGCTCCAAGGCTCTAGAACTCCATTCCCGGGGAGGCTGGGCTGGCTCCCTCTGTGCTACACTTTCGGAGGCAGGCAAAATGGTTTTTGTTCCAGCAAGCTTTTGGAACTACTCTGGACCTACGTTAATGTATTGGATTCCCCCCCGCACACCACCTTTTATACTGTTACGGTTTATAAATTTTTTAAACATGTTTTTAATTTTATTACAGGTTTAATTCTATTTTACTTTTGTAAATTTAGAATCATACAATCATAGAATAGCAGAGTTGGAAGGGGCCTACAAGGCCATCGAGTCCAAAACCCTGCTCAATGCAGGACATGTTTTAATTTTGTAAACACCTTGAGTCCCAGTACTGGGGAAAAAGGCGGGATATAAATTATTATTATTATTATTATTATTATTATTATTATTATTATTATTATTATTATAACAACAACTTGGGACCAGGATACCTAGCACACCACCTTCCCTTAAGAACTTCAGAGGAGATCTTGCTGGTCATTCCAAAACGAAGAACCTTGACTGCAGCAGGGCCTTCTCTGTAGCGGCACCCACCCTCTGGAAATCCCTCCCTTGTGCAGTTCGGGAGGCAGAAAATGTGACATCTTTTAAATGCCTCCTGAAAGCACACCTTTTCACCCAGGCTTTCCCTGGGCTGGAACTGCTGTAACTGAGTTTTACTGTGGTTTTTCATGGTATTTTTAAACTTTTAAAAGTTTTATATTGTGTCCTGTCATATTGTATTTTATGGTTTTAATTATTGTGAACTGCACAGAGAACCTCAGCTATTGGGCAGTACAGAAATGTAATAAGAAAGAAAGAAATAAGGAGGAGGTGGAAGAACCTTGTAGCATCTTACTAAGCAGCTTCCATTGGGTGGAGCAGAAATTGCTTAGCGCCTTCAGGAATCCCCCTGCCAAGTAGGAGCAGAACCACTATGGAGCAGTGCCTCCAACCCCTAACCTGGACGGGTAACCAAGGAATAGGCTGGAGTGCTCGGCTGAAAACAACAGATTGAAATTTAATAGGGATAAATGCCAAGTTCTAATCTAGGAAATAGAAACCAAATGCACAGTTACAAGATGGGGAATACTTGGCTCAGCAATACTACAAACGAGAAGGATCTTGGAATTGTTGTAGATTGCAAGCTGAATATGAGCCAACAGTGTGATATGGCTGCAAGAAAGGCAAATGCTATTTTGGGCTTTATTAATAGAAATATAGCTTCCAAATCACGTGAGGTACTGGTTGCTCTCTATTCGGCCCTGGTTAGGCCTCATCTAGAGTATTGTGTCCAGTTCTGGGCTCTACAATTCAAGAAGGATGCAGACAAGCTGGAGCGTGTTCAGAGGAGGGCAACCAGGATGATCAGGGGTCTGGAAACAAAGCCATATGAAGAGAGACTGAAAGAACTGGGCATGTTTAGCCTGGAGAAGAGAAGATTGAGGGGAGACATGAGAGCACTCTTCAAATCCTTGAAAGGTTGTCCCACAGAGGAGGGCCAGGATCTCTTCTCGATCCTCCCAGAGTGCAGGACATGGAATAAGGGGCTCAAGTTACAGGAAGCCAGATTCCAGCTGGACATCAGGAAAAACTTGCTGACTGTTAGAGCAGTACGACAATGGAACCAGTGACCTAGGGAGGTTGTGGGCTCTCCCACACTAGAGGCCTTCAAGAGGCAGCTGGACAACCATCTGTCAGGGATGCTTTAGGGTGGATTCCTGCATTGAGCAGGGGGTTGGACTCGATGGCCTTGTAGGCCCCTTCCAACTCTGCTATTCTATGATTCTATGATTCTATTAATATATCATTATTGATGGTACTGTAAGCCACTTAAATGACCAAGGAAAATCAACGGGGTTACGTTTCCCCTGTCCGTCTGTCTGCTGCTATTGTCCCCCAGGGCAACCTAGATTGATAGGGTCCCGAGGGAATCCATTTCGTCCGGGAGAGTCTGGAGTTGAATCTTCACCACTTGCTTAGCCCCCCTGCCCAAGAATGGAAGATTAGGGTCGGGGCAGTAGTTGCCTCAGTCCTCTATACTCAAGAAGGGCCTTTTGAAAGGTGTGACAATGGAAGGATGGGGTGGAGAACGCAAAGGTGGGCCAAGCCATGGAATTCCTCCCTTCCTACCTGCCCTGCTTCTCCTGCAAATTCCCCCTTCTCAACATTGCTTTGCAGCCCCCCCCCCAAAAAAAATGGCAGTTGTGGTTTCTAAATGCAGATGGCTGCTGAACTCCAGCCTTAGTGGAGTCATTTTGGGCTTTGGGGACAAACTCCCCATCTCCAAAATCTGCATACCAAATGATCAGTCTCAGGAATATGGGTGGTGACTGTATTTTATGTATTTTATTTATTACGTTTTTATACTTCCCAATAGCTGACGCTCTCTGCACAATTAAAACCATAAAAATACAATAAGTATACAACAAATTTAAAACGTTAAAAGCTTAAGAATGCAATCTAAAATCGGGTAAATTATAGTCCAGGGAAAGCCTGTGTGAAGAGGTACGTTTTTAGGAGGAGTTTAAAAGATGTTACATTTTCTGCCGCCAGAACCACACGAGGGTTTTTTTCCAGGGGGTGGATATTACCTACCTTCAATTTATCTAATTCTTTGTAAAAGCTGTTTATCCTACTGGCTATTATAACATTTTCTGACAATTATCCTATAGGTTAATTCTCAATTTCCCAGAGAAATCTTCCCTTCTGTTGCCCCCCATAAACGGAAGAGAGGAATCCCAATTTGCAGCTCCTTTTCCCTTGTAAAAATCCAGCTGAGCTGTTGAAATGGTAGCTGATATACCTTTTCCAGGTGTGCGGCCCAGTACAACTGGATGGTGGTGGTTGCCTAAAATTGCTCAGCACTGTGCTAAAATTAAAAATAAGGAAAGGAAAGGAAAGGAACCTCTCGTGCAAGCACTGAGTCATTGCTGACTCTTGGAGGGACGCCAGCTTTTGCTGACGTTTTCTTGGCAGGCCTTATAGTGGGGTGGTTTGCCGTTGCCTTCCCCGGCCGTTATTCCCTTTCCCCCAGCTAGCTGGGTACTCATTTTACCGACCTCAGGAGGATGGAAGGCTGAGTCATCCCGAGCCGGCTGCCTGAAACCAGCTTCTGCTGGGATCGAACTCAGGCCATTGGGAGAGTTTCGACTGCAGAAACTGCTGCTTTACCGACAGGCTTACAATCTAGAGATAAAGACTGAGTGAGCTAAGTGGCTTGAAAACTATGTGTGATGGTCAGTGCTCTCAAAGTGTTCTATACTGAAATGTGGCTGTGTCCCATCTTGTCGTGTGTCGTCCCCCCACCCCCAATACAGGGAGCATATTATACGCAGCCTGTGTATGCCGCACAGCCTCATGTCATCCATCACACCACTGTGGTCCAGCCAAACAGCATCCCATCTGCTATTTATCCAGCTCCTGTGGGTGCCCCCAGGACTAACGGAGTGGCCATGGGAATGGTAGCCGGGACTACCATGGCAATGTCGGCAGGTGAGACTTCAATTTAAAAAAAATGTCTGTTTCATTATCCCTTACAGTACAGCAGTCTTTCCCAACCTGGTGCCCTTCGGATGTGTTGAACTACAACTCCCATGGGGATGATGGAAGTCATTATTCAGCCTCTGGAGGGCACCAGGTTGGAGAAGGCTGTTGTGAAGTCTGCAGTAATCTGGTATGGTGTCGTCTCGTTTGAAAATTCCCAATCGTATTTGCAGAGATGTATGTTTGCCGGAACGCTACGAAACTGCATAGAGCTCAGGTTCCTAGGCACTGTACCATTTTCCTAAACACCCCGCCCCCTGAACAAAGTTTCTTCCCCAATGGCTGTGAAAATATGATGATGCGTGCCAGCTGAAATCTCCAAAACTAGTCGGGGTGCCAGAATAAAATTCTCAGTAATTGGGAGTGAGCTTCAGTTATCTGTAGTCCTCATGTCTCCCCATGTCTAGCAAAAAAGAGAATAAATTCTACCAAATAGTAAATTGCCAGAAGGGCTGATTCTCTGTGTTGGCATCTTGGCCATCAGCCAGCCCCTGAACCCTCTGCAGCAGCTTCTCCCCCTTCCTCTGGAAGAAAGAGCCTGGAACCTGGGCCACGTCACCCGATGCCGGGGGCCCTAAGATTTTGCCACGCATACGTGCCACCTATCCCCTGCTATTATACCTGTATCTTCTTTTGCCACTTTGGGAACAGATATAATAAAGTGGGGTGCAATTATAATGACGTGATAAACTTTAAAAAGCAGAACAAATGACAAAGAATGGCAGGAACCTTGCAAATTTGCCTAGTTGTTGTGACATTTATTTTGGTCACAGAATTCAGCTTTTCCGGGTGCTAAATTTGGCTTGCTTGGCTACACAGATATTTGTAGTTCAGAGCACACAAACGGTCCTGCTTTTTGGTAGTTTAACATCTTCAGCATGCCTGCTGCTAGCCTCTTTCGTTATGTCCACAGTCTAGGATGGAGATTTAGGAAGCCAGTATTCTCTCTCAGGCCTTAGCTAGACCTAAGGTTTATCTTGGGATCATCCCGGGGTTGTTCCTGCCTGCTCCCGGGATATCCTGTGTGTCATTTACATGAACAGGGATGACCCCGGGACGATCCCAGGATAAACCTTAGGTCTAGCTAAGGCCTCAATTTTCCACCCAGTTATCTTGTCTGTTATTTCTCTCCGCACGTCCAAAGGGTGCTTCCACCTCAGGGGTTTAGTGTGGAATCACCGTGTCTAATTCACCCTCTTTTTCTGGAGCAGAATGCTCCAGAATGCTGCCATCCAGTCAATGTCCTCCTCTTTTCTCCCTGTGGTTCATTATAACCATGGCAGTGGTTGCCATTTTAGGTCACCGAAAAACAAAAGAAAAGTGATCCACAAGGTGTCTGAAATGCTGATTCTGCCCAGTGTATTTCAGAAATGCATTTCGTTCTTCAAGAGCCTTCAGTTGCAGCACAGGAAAGGAGCAGAAGGGTTCATTGCCGCATATTTGTAGAAAATGAGTGAAAGCCCCTGAAGAAGGAATTGTATTAATGAAACACGTTGAGCAGAATAAATATTTCAGGCACCTTGATCACTTCTCTTGTTTTTTTGAGGCATCTTGACATCATTTTATGACCCCATTTTTGTGTTGAATCAGTCTTTCCAATGTTGCTAATCTGTTTCCTGGCTAGAATTTTTTTTTTAATGAAAGAGAGGTGTTGCACTATAATGCTATAATATTGATTTAAAAATAATAGTAATAATCAAACACCATCATTTTTCTGCTGTGACCAGATTTTTTTTTATTAAAAAAATCATACTTAAAAATGTGCATTATTTTATTACTGTGTTTATTCCACTATAACATAAAAATACAAAAATCAACACCATGGCATTATGGTGTTATAGCACTATACCTCCCTTTCACAGAAAAAAAGAAGATGTATATAAGCATAATGCCTTTTTTCATGGTGTGCTGCTTTTAATGATGCGCTGGTTTTAAACATTTGAATTAGTTGTATGTATTTTATGGTGTTTTTATTTGTGTTGTGCCCCGCCTCAATCCAGAGGGAGAGGCGGGTAACAAATAAATATGATGTTGTTGTTATTATTATTATAATGTAATGTTAATTTTTAGAAGTTATGTTTAGAATCTTTCTTATCACTGCCATTTTAGCAGTGACTAGAATAGGGGTAGATTTGTTTTAGTATTTTAAATAATATTATAGAATTATGGTCCACAATCTACAGTTAGGCAATACCTGTCGTGATTCTTGGAAAACTCCTGCTTTCGATGGGAGGCGAATGACGAGGCTCGCTAAGTAATCCAAAAAGCTTTTATTAAGCAACAAACATCTCTTCTACCTGAAGAGAGTCTAATCTCTTGGAAACTTCCCCCCAGGCAAAACTATGCAAACTAAGCAAGACAATTGTCTGCTCAAGAAGAATACGCCCGTAACTTCAGAGAGCCTGGTGCGGAGTCAGGTTCTGGCCCAATCCTCGTCGGACTGACTTTCTCACGCCTTCCTTCCGCTGCACGCGTTTGAGCTTCCGGCGGACCCTTGTTGGGATGCTCCCTCCAGAAAAAAGCTCACTTCCCACTGAGTGTGTAGGATTTGGCCTTGAGGAGATACGCTTTGGAGAGGGCTGACTCCTAGCTGGTGAATCGCCCGTGAGAGCTTCCTCCCCCACTGATACAGGCTGGCTGGTGTCTGGCGCTGCGTCTTCTAGTTCTGAATCTGATTCTGATTGACCACCTGAAACACCTTCTCCCAAAACAGGGGCAGTAGGGTTAGATATGACAATACCTTTATTTGGACCAAACCAAATTGCTACAAAAGAGTGTGCAAGTGTTTGAGTTCTCCAGAGGCAAGGTATTACAGTAATATAAGAACATAAGAAGAGCCCTGATGCTGGATCAGACCAGGGGTCCATCTAGTCCAGCACTCGGTACACACAGTGGCCAACCAGCCATCAGCCAGAGACCAACAAAGCAGGACATGGTGCAACAGCACCCTCCCACCCATGTTCCCCAGCAACTGGTGCGCACAGGCTTACTGCCTCAAATACTGGAGATAGCACACAACCATCAGGGCTAGTAGCCATGGATATACCTCTCTCTTTCATTATGTATTATACAGAAAAGTGTTTAAGCAACAATTAAAAGATTAAAAACAAAACAGGGTTATAAATTGTACCCATTGGATATGTACCTGAGGTTCAAGTGGCCCCGCCATTTGCGTGGGCGGAACGTGGCAAGATAGCCACATAACTAAAGCACAATACTCCTGACAGTTTTTGGGTTCTGCTTGTAGTTTACGGTGGAAGAGCAATGATTGGGTTCAGGGCCGGTGCCAGACTATTTTGCGCCCTAGGCAAGGCGAGCTACTTGCACACACACACACACACACCAAAAATTGCCAACTTCAGTTCAGCTGTTCAAGAAGAGTTTCTGAACTATTATATTTTCCTTTTATTATGTTTTTTTCTTAAAACAGCTAATTTGTATAAAACTGTGACCCTTAAAGGGCAGGACTGCACCCCTCTGAGGTCTGCGCCCTAGGCAGCTGCCTAGTTGGCCTCATGGTAGCCCCGGCCCTGATTGGTTTGTGCTAGGAGCCACCCATCTGGGGAGCAGCCAAAGTGATGCGTGTTCGTCTATGGGTGATACGTCCCTCCACTTTTCTCCTCTCTGACACGCTGCCATAGATCCTTCAACCCTGCATTTCAATCTGGCCTCCCTGCCGTGCTCCTGCGGTGCTTTTTCGTCGGCTGAGACGTGCAGCCTGCAGGGCAGGAGATGGGATCGATAGAGCTCTTTCCAGCGTGTGATCTTTCCTGGGTGGGAAAAAAAAGCACCAGGGAGCTGTGCTGACATCTTCTGCCAGGACGAATTCCACATCCCATTTCCCCACTTGCCAGGAAAAGCAGCGTGTTACATAGCAGAGAGAAAGCAACGTCCTTCCTGCTGTCTCTTGCCTAATAGAAGGCGAGAAGCCGTGTTTTGGGTGTGAAAATCCACTGCCTGGCGGTAAACTTGGCTCCAAAGTCAACGAAAGCCAAGAAATTACAGCCAACCGTTTCAAAAGGAGCCTTACCCATCTGGGGTGGGGGGGTGGGGGGTGGGCAGGGAACGGGAGCTCCTGGAATGCCTCCAGCAAAACGCGTTGCGGTTTGGGGGTGGGCAGAAGAGCGTTCAGTGAAGAGCATTCATTAAAATGTGCGGGCATCTATTGTCTCTAATTTCCATAGCTAATTGTGCAAAAAATGCTTAAGACCCGTAGGATGGTTAAGCTGAAATAAAATGGCCTCCTTTATCTGCCAGCTCCTGCCCCGCCCCCTCCTCCCCCCATGAAGGTCTGTTTGTTTGGTTACAACTCGGGTGCAGCTTTGCACATTTTTGGAGGTAAGGGACTGGGTCTTCTGCATGGCCTGTTCAACAGGAGGGGTGTATAGGGATGTCCCCTGTAGCCCAGGTTGCTTTCGAAAGCAGCGCTGCACTTTGACTCGCCTGCATCCTTGGGTGCGTTTCCCAAGTCGGAGCCCAAAGGCAAGAGTGATCACTCATCCACCAGCCCCCCCACCCCCCCCACCCAGGAGGCAGGCTCTGTACCAGGTTGGCCTTGGGCTGCGTGTGTAGCCTTCCCACCCACACCCTGCGTCAACTCATAGGACAGGGGGCCACTGCCTATGCGGTATAGCCCCCCCACCCAGCTGCCTGCAGTGCGAACACTTGCAGACGGCTCACGCCAGAGAGCCAAGCTACACGCTTCAGGGGAAAGCCTGCTCCCACTTACCCTGGGGGCCCTTGGTTCAGCACTCGCCGTGGGCACGACCCCCTGACACACGCTTGAGGTGCCAGGATGCCGCGTTCTGTGACTCCCTCCAGCCTGATTTCCCTCTCCCTGTTTGCAGGCACCCTGCTGACCACTCCTCAACACACCGCCATCGGAGCACATCCAGTCTCGGTGCCAACGTACAGGGCTCAAGGGACCCCTGCCTACAGCTACGTACCTCCACATTGGTAATCTCGTCGGCCGATCCGCGTAAGTGGCAGCAGGCATCTGCTCGGCAGGGTTCTTAATTCATTTTATTTATTTATTTATTTATTTATTGCATTTTTATACCGCCCAACAGCCGAAGCTCTCTGGGCGGTTCACAAAAATTAAAACCATAATAAAACAGCCAACAGGTTAAAAGCACAAATACAAAATACAGTATAAAAAGCACAACCGGGATAAAAACCACACAGCAGAAATTTTTATAGGATTAAAATATGGAATTAAAACAGTAAAATTTAAATTTAAGTTAAAATTAAGAGTTAAAATACTGAGAGAATAAAAAGGTCTTCAGCTGGCGACGAAAGGAGTACAGTGTAGGCGCCAGGCGGACCTCTCTGGGGAGCTCATTCCACAACCGGGGTGCCACAGCAGAGAAGGCCCTGCTCCTGGTAGCCACCTGCCTCACTTCCTTTGGCAGGGGCTCACGGAGACGGGCCCCTGTGGATGATCTTAAGGTCCGGTACATATGGGAGGAGGCGTTCCTCCAAATAACCTGGCCCCAAGCCGTTTAGGGCTTTGAATGTCAATACGAGCACTTTGAATCAGGCCCGGACCCGGACTGGCAGCCAATGAAGCTGGAGAAGGACTGGCGTAATGTGGTCTCGCCGGCCATCCTTAACAGGTCGCTCAGCCTCAGTCTGATCTCATGAGGGCTTCCATAGGGCACTTTCTCAAGATGCAAGGGAGACAGTGGTCCAGCGGGCACTATTCCCTCTTGCCCCTGGATCAGGAGTAAGTGGATCATGAACAATAACAACAAAAGAAAGGAAACCAGCTTTCAGTGGGCTCAAAACTGTTAAGTTTCCCGAGGAAAGCTCTGTGTGTGTGTGTGTGTGTGTGTGTGTGTGTGTGTGGATGTAGGTGTGTGGATGTGGATAGGTGTAGTGGTACAGACATGGACTTCGTCCTGTTCAACCCCATCACAGAGAAGCAACCCAAGGGCCCAGTTAAAAGCCACGAGAAGGACAAGAAGAGCCCCGAGCCTCCCTTTGCAGCAGTCTACTATGACTTCCTAGGAGGCTTTCTGAGACTGATGGCACTCGAAGAGGGCGCGGGGTGAGAGGGCATTCCAGGGATGGGCAGGGCCGAAAGCAAAGCCAAAATGCCACGAAATGCCATCATATCAGAGCTTAAAAGGTTTACTGCCAGCAGCTAATTCCTAGGAGAAGTATTTCAGCCTTTTAGAATTGGGGAGGGGTGGGGGTGGTGGTGGTATCCTGCCCCAAAGCCATGAAACCATCAAATGATTTATCAAATTTGCAGATGACACAAAATTGGGTGGGATAGCCAATACCCTGGAAGACAGAAAGAAACTTCAAAGGGATCTTGATAGGCTGGAGTGCTGGGCTGAAAACAGCAGAATGAAATTTAGTAGGGATAAATGCCAAGTTCTACAACTAGGAAATAGAAACCAAAGGCACAGTTACAAGATGGGGGGGGGGGTACTTGGCTCAGCAATACTACAAACGAGAAGAAGCTTCTGGTTGGAGTGTAGAAGCGAGTCCAATCTGCAGCAAGAGAGGTCGTATCATGAAATCGTAGGAGCCGGCAAAGTCCAAAGACAGTCCAATCCCCTGTTTTCACTTGGACGCCCTCTGGATCCATTTCCGTCTGGCTTCAGACCTGATTTGGGGATGGAAATGGCCTAGGTCTCCCTAGTGGATGATCTTGGCTGGGAGCTAGATAAGGAGCGTGTGTCCCTCCCTGATGGTTCTGTGGAACCTCTCAGCAGCTACTGATGCCGTTGAACTTTCGGGGCTGCCTTGCTGGTGTTGCGGTGGGGGGCATTTTGTAGTGGCTTCAGCATTTCCTTGCAGGTAGGTTTCATAGAATCATAGAATCATAGAATAGCAGAGTTGGAAGGTGCCCATAAGGCCATCGAGTCCAACCCCCTGCTCAATGCAGGAATCCACCCTAAAGCATCCCTGACAGATGGTTGTCCAGCTGCCTCTTGAAGGCCTGCAGTGTGGGAGAGCCCACCACCTCCCTAGGTAACTGGTTCTATTGTCGTACTGCTCTAACAGTCAGGAAGTTTTTCCTGATGTCCAGCTGGAATCTGGCTTCCTTTAATTTGAGCCCGTGATTCCGTGTCCTGCACTCTGGGAATATTGAGAAGAGATCCTGGCCCTCCTCTGTGTGACAACCTTTTAAGTATTTGAAGAGTGCTATCATGTCTCCCCTCAATCTTCTCTTCTCCAGGCTAAACAGGCCCAGTTGTGGGCCTGTTCAGAAGGTGGAGCTTAAATTTTGTCCTGTGTGCTTTTTGGCACGTACATGAAATTGCTGGGAGATGTCAACTGCTGGAGCAGTGGCTGGCTGAAGGAGGGTTTCCTCCTATGGGGACTTGCCCCTTCTTCAAGATCAGCTGTTGTACTGAGGCACGGTGGGTAGCAGCACCCTGTGTGTGGAGGTTATAAAACCATAGGAGCCAGCAAAGTCCAAAGAAAGTCCTATCCCCTGTGGAACTCCCTGCCCCAAGAGGCTGGGGTCATCTTCCTCTTCACCCGTGTTCCACCAGTGAGGCAAAACGTTTGTCTTTAAACGAGTATTTAACTCTGCTGTTTCTATTGGCTGCTAGTTTGGACTCTTTGTGTTTTTGGTTTTGCTGGTGCTACTATTGTTTTAATTATTGGTGGCTGTTCTTATGCTTTTTTATATTTTGTAAGCCGGTTTGAGTGACATGGGGAAAATGGGGCATAAATGCTTTAAATAAATAAATACCCCATTTCTTCGATTCTAAGACGCCATCGATTGTAAGACGCACACTAATTTCAGTACCACCAACAGAAAAAAAGCTTTGATTCTAAGAAATAATAAACGACCCGCGATTCGAAGACGCACCCCCTTTTTAGAGATGTTTATATGGGGAAAAAGGTGTGTCTTAGAATTGAAGAAATACGGTAAATAAAATGCAGCATCCTTACTGGACGCCTGTCCAGCCTTCATTTAAAAACTTCAAGGGTAGGAGAATCTCTGCCCCTCCTCTGCATCTTGTCTCGTTGCTGAATTGCTTCTGGCTGCAGGAGGTTTTTCCTAATGTTGAGCCTAAACCTACCTTTCTGTGATTTAAAAAAAACACAACGCCCTTTGTTTCTCTGCTTTCTTACTCTCAATAAACAGGTGTTTCCTTTCTCTTTCCTGGCTCCCATTTAAATATTTAAAATCCACTAGCAGATTCCTCAAATTCAGTTAAGGGTAGATGTACATTGATGGTGCTAAATAAATAAATAAATAAATAAATAAATAAATAAATAAATAATAATAATAATAGAATCATAGAATCATAGAATAATAGAGTTGGAAGGGGCCTCTAAGGCCATTGAGTCCAACCCCCTGCTCAATGCAGGAATCCACCTTAAAGCATCCCTGACAGAGGGCTGTCCAGCTGCCTCTTGAAGGCCTCTAGGTAGAGCCCACCACCTCCCTAAATGGCTTGGGGCCAGGTTATCTGAAGGAACGCCTCCTCCCATATATACCTGCCTGGACCCGAAGGTCATCCTCGGGGGTCCTTCTCCGCGAGCCCCTGCCAAAGGAAGTGAGGCAGGTGGCTACCAGGAGGAGGGCCTTCTCTGCTGTGGCACCCCGGCTGTGGAATGAGCTCCCTAAGGAGGTTCGCTTGGCACCTACATTATATGCTTTTAGACGCCAGGTGAAGACCTTTTTATTCTCCCAGCATTTTAACTGTGTATAAATAAATTTTAACTTGGTGTTTTAAATTTGTAATTTTACATTGCTGATGTTTTTATCCAGTTGAGCTTTTATATTGTATTTTATATGATGGTTTTATACTGTTGTTTTATACTTCGAATGTTTTTAATTTTTGTGAACCGCCCAGAGAGCTCCGGCTATTGGGCGGTATAGAAATGTAATAAATAAATAAATAAATAAATAAATAAATAAATAAATAAATAGGTCATTGGTTCCATTGTCATACTGCTCTAACAGTCAGGTTTTCCTGATGTCAGAGCCTCTTGAAGTTCCTCCCTTTTATTGAGAAGGGGTGGGTTTTGGATAATGTCGTGGGCAGGCAGCGTGGCCCCGTGGACACTCCTGTTATGCCCGTGAAGTGCTCTACTGATACCCGTGATTTGTTTTATTTTAAAATGCAAAGTGTTTTGCCAGTTGGCTGGGAGCACTTCAAAGCGAGGCCGTAGCCTTCAGCCACGTGCCGTCTATTTCCTAGAGCCACTGTTCAGAAGTAAAGGTGGCAGTTGACTGGGGGCCGGGGCTTCACTTTGACGTATTCCCAGCCTCCTGGGGTAAAAAGAAGATAGGAACGGACTCCTTTGCCACTGCCTGGTAAGGAGGAAGGCTTGAGGCTGGCAACAGGGTGACCAGGCGAGGGAGGGGGAATTGGGGAGGCTGACCCAGAAATAGAGGGAGAAATGAGTGGCTGGAGAGAGTGTGGGTCTTGTGTGCTGGGAATGGAGAGAGAGAGAGAGACAGAGACAGAGAGAGCAGATTTGGAGGTGTGATCTAATGAGAGAGAGAGAACTGTGGGTCCAAAGGATTGAGGTTGCATGTTGGCGCTCAGTCCTCAACTCTGCCACAACTTTGTGATCCCAGGCAAGCGGCTTCTCGTTGCCTTTCTGTCAAAAGAATGTTTGATGACTGGCTGCACCCCCCCACGGCAGCTCTTTTGTGATGGGCCCCGTGACCCCTCCTCAGAATTTCAAATGTGCCCGGCAGCTCGTGGATTCTTGCAAGGTTGAGGGGGGAGGCGAGGCCTTTTAAAAGAAGAAAGAAAAAGAGACAGACTGAGAGAAGATTCTTGTACATTCCCAAGAGCAGATGCGGGTAACCCCTGATAGGCCCAAATAGCAGAAAGATCTGTGTCTATGAAAAGCCTAATGGCCTGATGTGAGTCTGCCCCGAGGAGCACTTGAAGCAAAGCTAAGGGGGCCAGCCTGCACCATCTTCCTGTCGCAATATGAGCCAGGGGCACTGCAGAATCAAGGGTCAGATTTAGCACTCAGTTTGGCAAGAGACAGCTTTTTTTCCCCCCAGTGTGGTCATTGCTCAGTCGGTTTTCTTCTCTGGTAAATAGGGTTTGCAGGGTTTCGAATTTGTTTTGAAAACCTATAAAGACCTGTTTGACCAGAGATGTCAGTGGGGGGGGGGGGAGGGGGGAAAGGGATGTGTGTACACCCCATGAGGTGTGAAGCCTCTCGCAAAATACTTTCAACTTTCCCTGAAAGAGTCTCATGTCTATGTTCTCAGTTGGTATGTGGAAACACCAAGCCACAGGCAGAAATCCCACCGGGGCACACCTGTGGTACGAGTTTGTCCTTTGGGTTACTGCCTTAAAGGCCTCTGTGAGTTGATGCTACTGACAGAGAAACATCTGACGCGCAAAACTCAATCCTGTGTGAATTATAAATTGGGGGCCTGCAGAGAGAGGGACCAGTTTAGCTGGGGGTGGGGGGGACACGACAGGCCTTTGATGGAACTGTGTTCCAAGTATTTATTTATTTATTTATTTATTTATTTCACTTATATACCGCCCCCATAGCCAGAGCTCTCTGGGTGGTTTACAGATATTCTAAAATTGAGATAAAAACAAGTGTACAAAATTTAAAATTTTAAAACACAGTGTGTTAAAAAACTAAACATGTGGGTGATTAAGATGTGCCGCCATGTGCCTGGGCAAAGAGGAAAGTCTTAACCTGGCGCCGGAAAGAGAGCAGCCTCGTCAGAGAGATCGTTCCATAGTCTGGGGGCCACCACCAAAAAGGCCCTGTCCCTTGTTGTTACATGTGTTGATTGTTTGGAAGAGTGAAATCTCTTGATTGATTGATTGATTGCATTTTTATACCGCCCAATAGCTGAAGCTCTCTGGCAGCGCCCCCGCCCCTCCCGTCCCCCCTCCCAGGAGAAGCACAAGAATCTAGCCGTAGCTGTTTCTGCATCGCCGCTTCTAACTTTTTCTCTCCCTCTTTCAGATCTGGAGTCAGACATTGTATGCAACAACTCAAGTCTTACATCGGTGTTGGAGCAGCCGTCCCAAAGGCACCAAGTCCGTTAGCAAGAACAAAAGAAAACAAAAGTGCAAGGGTCACTTTATGCATCCTTTAGGGTTTTAGTTGGTTTGTTTTTTTAAAGAAAAACACACACCTTTTTTTAAGTTTGTTTTGTAAAGGTCGCTTCCCTGTCATTGCCCCCAGTCTCTGCCTCCTTTCGTTTTCCTCTTCTCCACACCCCTCCCCCCCCCCCGTCAAAATTGTTTCATGCCATCCACTGATGCTGAGCAATACTCCTGCTTTTCTGCAACAGCCCCTGCCCCCTGCCCCCTCCGTTTGCATTTCAATCTTCCTCGGTCCAGTGTTGCGGGTTTCTCCTCCTGATGTCATGTATTTCATTCACAGAGTCCATTTTGGTTTTACTAGCAAGAATGATTGATGTTCAGGGCTACAGAGTGAAAAAAGCACAGTGCTGGCAGGCATATTCCTTCCCATTTCAGTTCCATTAATCAGTCTCTCTCTCTCTCTCTCTCTCTCTCTCTCTCTCTCTCTCCAATTATTTCATCTTCCATAACCTACGAGAAAATTAGTGTCTTCCAGACAGGTGTTGGAATTAGATTTACAGTTCATTATCTGCGTTGAAATGTGGCACCGGTTCCTTTGTTTGCAGGAGTAGGCAGAAGGACGAATGACATGTAAAAACCCCTTGTGTTGTAGGAAGCAGGATGGCTGCTAATCATGCAGAGGTTTCGCTTGTGTTAGTTTCTCCGCTGTGGAGTCCTGTGCCCCCCCCGTGTCCCCCCTGCACAACAGGAAGAGGAAAAGCCGAGAGGTGGGGTGGGGGGTGGGGGCGCCTGCTGGCATAGGACGATAAATGAACAGGAGCCATTCCCTTGGTTTTAGAGCGTTTTAACTGTGTTCCCAATTCAGCGAGGAGAGTGATTGAGGTGGTGAAGGTCAAGAAAGATGGCGGAGGGCCTGCTAGTTAGACAAGCCATGCAGCTGCAGTGGGAAAGGAAGTCCCCCCAAATGTTAGGCGGAGTAGTTGTTTCTGCAGAGGTTTGGTTCGGCAGCAGTGGCCTGTGACGGCTGTGGTATCTCTTTCTTGGCCAATCCACTCAACCAAACTGAATAAAATTGAATTTAAATTTAAATTCCCCTCCAGTCGGCTCGTCTTGCTGGGCACACGCCGAAGCCTCTGCATTGTTTGGTCCCACTTTCAGCTCCCCCCCACGTTTGCTGTCCTCACGCCCAATATTTTCAGCCCACGGCAGGCTCTCTGTTGGATTC
Organism: Elgaria multicarinata webbii; assembly: GCF_023053635.1. Classification (NCBI taxonomy): domain Eukaryota; kingdom Metazoa; phylum Chordata; class Lepidosauria; order Squamata; family Anguidae; genus Elgaria; species Elgaria multicarinata. The sequence continues at coordinate 133,740,829 of NC_086175.1, forward strand.
ACAAACGCCACATTCCCGACACACGAGTTTGGTTGTGTGAAATGGCCCAACGGTACAGCGTGCGGCTTCTTTTTAGTACATATTCGGGCGAAGGCCGTTGCACTCTCCAGTCACGTCACCGTTGACTGAGCATCACTGCTGGGTGGAAGGTGCCACCCCACCCCCCCGGTTTGCTTAGTTTGCGTTCCTGAAACGCCTTTTAACTTGGTGGGGAGGCGGCGCTCTCCTGCCTGGGGTGGAGGTCTGCAGGGCAAAAGCGCGAGAAATTGGGCAGAAGGGGAAAGGCAGGCTGCATCGCAGCAAGGGCCGTCTCGGGCCTGCAAGGATTACATCTGCGATAACCCAAACCAGAGAGGTGGTCAAGAAGCATTAGTCACGAGCGAGGCTCAGCTGCTCTAACCAGGCAGGTCCGGGCAGTGGAGCACGTTGCAAGAGATGCTTCTTTAGCCGGAGGTCGTTCAGGAGGACTGCATGGCCAACATTTGATTGCCTTCCACTGAGGACTGAGATAAAGTTGAATTAGGGCCTCCTTCGGCACCCACCCACCCACCTTGAGGGCCTTCAATGGTTTTGCGGGGCGCTGGCCGTAAGAGGCGGGGGGCGCTCCAGCGTCTCTGTGCAGCTTCCCTTGGAATCCCTTTGTGTTGTGCTGCCATGTTTGGTGCTTCAGGGGCTCAGGGCAGGACCTGTAGGGTGTTGGGCAGAGAAGAGATTCTGCTGGGATTGGTGTCTAGGCGGCTGGGGAAAGTTTCCAGGTGAGAACGGCCTGATGGGGGAAACCCTCCAGTTCTGCTTCTTTTGCCTGGGATGCTCCCGGGATCGTCGTCACCAGATTCTGGATTAACGGAAGCCGGTGTCTGGTGGCTTCTGATCAAAGGTGTCTGCGGAGAGCTTGACTCTGGCGTTCCTTTCCAATATTCCGGAGAAACAACAGGGCTAAAAGGTATTTATCAGGGGAGAGGGGGAAACAGAAATGTCAAATAGAAAACTGTTAGAGAAATGCGGGACTGGAGCAGAAATAGCAGAATTTGCATCCGTGGCGATGACATCTGGTGCTTTCCCAGTTGTATAGGTAAATGGACCGCTGCTGGCTTGTAGATCTCTTCCCAGGAAGTTGTGGCCGGATGCTGAGGAGGCAGCATGCTGCCTTCTGGCTGTTGGGTGCTCAGTGCCTGGACGGTGTCGGGAGGCAGATTCCGACAGCGTGACAAGCTGCAAGTAGCTGGAGCAGAGGAGGGCTGGGCTGGAGCGTGGAGCCCTGGCAGGGAGGCCACGCCAGCTGCAGTGGCACGGGGCGCGTGTTGGGCAGGGCAGGTGGGCAGGAGGGTTGCAGGCTAGCACATCTGCCGGGAGGCGAGAGTGAGGGAAGTAGGCAGGGGAGCAGACGTGAAGGTGCAACGGGCAGCGTGGAAAGGAGGCCGCCATTTTTAGATTGGGTTCGTTCCAACCGTTGTGGCGATTTCATTTACTAGATAGATCTTTTGGAATCGCTTGCGAAAACATGTCTGGCCATCGTTCTAAAGACCAGGATGGGTGTTGGTGTTGGGAGAATCCCCTTGCGCTGAAGAATTCTTATTCTCCCTTTACCGAAGGGAGCCAAGTGTGAGGCCTCAGCTAGACCTAAGGTTTGTCCCGGGGTCGTCCCTGCCTGCTCCCAGGATCCCCTGTGTCGTTTAGATGCACAGGGATGACCCCGGGACGATCCCAGGATAAACCTTAGGTCTAGCTAAGCAGCCTTCCTCAACCTGGGGCGTTCCAGATGTGTTGGACTACAACTCCCAGAATGCCCCAGCCAGCTCTGCTGGCTGGGGCATTCTGGGAGATGCAGTCCAACACTTCTGGAACGCCCCAGGTTGAGGAAGGCTGAGCTAAGGCCTGAGTCTCTAACTCGGGGACCATCCTTTGGCTCTTGTTACGCCGTCCCCCGGGCACCTTTCTATTAAAATATATCTATTAGAAATAACATTTGTTGGGAGATAATGGAACTGTAGAAAGCACCCACCCACCCCTGGTCATGGCAACTTGTTATCCACACCTTGGCTCTGAACGTCAACCGTTTTCATGCAGAGAGCTAGAAACCCCGCGGTATCGTTCATTATTTCTGTAGCACTTTCCACATAAATAAAAGAGGCTTTTGCTGCCACCTGCCCCAGCAGTTGCCCCGTGAGGGTGGGAGGAGAGGCTGAAAAGTAGTGGTTTGTGCAAGGTGACCCAGCGCACTTTATGGCTGAGCAGGGAGACCAACCTGCCTCCCCCATCTCGAAAGGCGGGCGGTGGCGTTTCAGAAGCCCTGCAACGAAAACCCATTGGAGAGCCAAATCCCAATGTCTGGGCTCATGTAGTGAACTGGGTTGTTTACGGGGTGGGGGATTATTTTGTTAACAGGTAGCCCCGATTTGCGTCTTCTTTCACTGCTCCCCTTTCTTGCGTTTCCCACGAAACCCCCCCCCCCCGGTGGTGCTGCGATGAAGGTTTTGAGGCTCCATAATCCGGCCTTATGAAGGCACTTTGAAGTAATTGGGATCCAATGTTTAATTATACAAGTAATCTTTGGAGCTCTGTCTGTATATAGCTGTATAAAGTATATACTTTTAAATTTGACTGGAAAGCAGTTGCGGGGGGGTGGGGGTGGAATGGAAGATTGGGGAAGTAACGGGGTGGCGTTGAAGGGACACGGATCGACCCGTGCAATTCAACCAGGGAAGGACGTTTGAATTGTGGCCAGATACCGAAAACATGGGAATGTGTTGCTTGCTGTCCCAGGGTGATCCCTTTTGCTTCTTCTTTTGGAGCTGTCTCGTGTCATCTTCGTTATTTTTGCATTTCAAGAACCTCCTGCTATTCATTTACAGAGATTAACGCCCCTTCCCCTCCCGTCCCGCGAATAATTGAACAATGAAAACATTGCGACGTTTTTCACAATGTTTGTGACATTTGTGACGTTTTCCATCGTGATGTTTTCACAACCACCAATGCAGGTTACTGCTATTAACAGACCCCACTGATACCCTAACCCTTTTTAAACATGTGCTGTAATGCAAGACTTGAAACGAATCAATCAATAAAAGAATGCATATTAATCATTGTTCTGGCCCAAAACACACGTCGAAGAATCTTGGAGGTGCCTCCCAGCCGCGGCTCCAGGAAAACTGAACTGTGTGTACGAGTTTTTGCTCCTGTATTTTATGAACCATAATAACCTAGTCAAAATTATTATTATTATTATTATTTTTTGCAGTTCAGATCTGTAATTTAAAAGGCGCTTTTTACCATAAGTGTTATTTAAGTTTTTGTTTTTAATGATTGATGTTTATTATTCTTCACTAGAGGAACTTTATGGTTGAACTGGTTGGAAGCTTCTTCAAGCGACAGGGAGCACTTCAGAACACAAGTCTGTGGGCTTTCGTTTATGAGCAGGCGTTTGCTGGCTACCCCCCTCCCTGCCCCCCCCCAATGCTACTATATATTTTTAAAAATCACACGGATACACAAAACACCTAAGCGGACCCGGGACTCAATCACCTTGCCTGAGATGGTCATTCGTAGATGTGGATTCATCAGACCTTCATTGGTGGTGAATGCAATGATCACATGAATGTTAGGATTCCTGACAGGTGCCAGTCAGCAGGGAGGTCACTATAGCACAGCCTTCCTCAACCTGGGGCGCTCCAGATGTGTTGGACTACAACTCCCAGAATGCCCCAGCCAGCTGGCTGGGGCATTCTGGGAGTTGTAGTCCAACACATCTGGAGCGCCCCAGGTTGAGGAAAGTTGCTATAGCGCCATCTGAATCAAGTCCTTGTAGACCCAGGCTCCTTTTTTAGGTGTTCTCCCACCCACCCCTGTTCCCCCAGCCACCCTCTGGGCCTTTCCACCTCCTGTAGAATATGCATGTTATTTTTAGCAAGACTTTTCTTCTAGCCCTTCAGCCCAGGAGCCCTTTCCCACATTATTGCCTGGGGTCAACCATGGAAACTACGACAAAAGAGGAACTAGCTTTGTGGTCGTGTCATGGTCACATCCTCCCAGCAGCAAAAGATTGCATTTTGAGCGCTAGGAAAGTATGGTTTCCCTGCAGCAGTATCACTCCCTCGAGGAAAGACATCTGAATTCCCTACAGCAACTGAGAAACAGCCATGCATGTATCGCAGTCACATACACCCAGGGTCTGGAACGGCTCCCTTGCGTTAATGTTCCGGAGCTCAGTCCTGTGCAGGCATAAAGGACTCCCGTTGGGGGCTGTTCCAGATGGATCTCCGTATATTTATGGGAGAACCCTGGTGGCCACGGAGGTCATAAGAGATTCCCATATGAACAGCAGAGCTGATTTTATAAGCCATCCTACATCTCCATTCTTCAAAGAGATTTATTTCTGTTTTCGTTAATGCCATAAACAATTTTGTTCAGGTGAAGATAAATTTCTTTGCACTTTTTAATATGTCTTTTTAAACACGTGCACACACACACACGCACACACACATCTTAAGCTGCAAAAAACGTTTTAAAAGAAAAAAATATGAAACACATACACCAGCTTTAAAGTAGCAATAAGGACCATAAAGTATCACGTCATTCCTGTTTTAAGATACTTCAGGCCGTTCTCAAAGTAGGCAGCCAGGCCGCTGTTCTTGAGGAGGCGGGGAGCGCGCCAGGGTGGGGCAGAGACGGGCTTTCACCTACGTCGAATTCAGTTTGCATTTTCCATCCTCTGCTTGCCAAAGCTTTGTTGGGACCTTTCTGTCGGCCATGCCAAATTTGGAGTTGACATTCCTTCAAAGCCAAACACAGTTGGGATCGTTCCCGTTTGGTGTTTTTTTAGGCCTTTGAATCGGCGCTTCGTTTTAAGTGCAGGAGCCATCAAGATGACCTTTAACGATTCACTCCATTGAACAAAACTGATGGGATTTGGGGCAGAATAAAGTCTTTTCGTGGGATGTCTTTTCTCTGCCATGTGCTATACTAGCAGCCTTCCTCAACCTGGGGGGCGCTCCAGATGTGTTGGACTACAACCCCCAGAATGCCCCAGCCTGGAGCGCCCCAGGTTGAGGAAGGCTGTGCTTTAGGGATCTTCTTCATGTTCTTCAATCGGTTCCATTTGTGGTAACATCGTCTTCAGTATACCTTCTTCCAAGGAGCTTGGAGTGCCATCGGTGCAGTGTCACATTACCACAACCCTATGCGGTAGATTAGGCTGAGAGATGGTGACTGTCCCCATATTTCATGCCTGCGTGGGGGATTTGAACCAGGTCTCCCCAATCCATATCTATCTACTACACCACATTCACTCTCCAGTGATTGGGGGTGGCCGGGGGGCGGGGGGAAATACATACAAAGATTTTGTTCTGTATAGGACTGGCACCAGGTTCAGAAGTTCCCACTTCCTTAAAAGCTGTAGAGCAGCCTTCCTCAACCTGGGGCGCTCCAGATGTGTTGGACTACAACTCCCAGAATGCCCCAGCTGGGGCATTCTGGGAGATGCAGTCCAACACATCTGGAGCGCCCCAGGTTGAGGAAGGCTGGTCTAGAGAAAGGTATAAGCTGGGGGTTTTTTTGTATTGGTTCAGCTGCCTACTGCAATTCAGTGTCTGCACTTGAGTGGGCGGCTTAAAGTATGAAAGGTGCCAAACTGTCTTCAGGACCTGCTTGATCGTGGAGGCTCTTTAGTGCAGTTCTTCAGCAAAGACACAGACTAGGCCTGGGCAGGTGAGACTCCACCTTCTCTTCTGCCATTGCAGCCTTTCACTGCTGCCGCCGCTGCTCCGATCCCAGTAGACCGATTTTCCTTTTAATATTTCGCAACCGCGTTTATGGGCAGCATCCCAAGGTAACATGGAAGCCAAGATGGGAGTAACCAGTGTAACTGTGTTGCATTTGAGGTTCCATTTATCACAAAGAGGATAAATGGAACCTGGGAGGGGGTGCGTGTAGACAATACCACCACCACCATCCCCGGCCCTCAAAGCTGAGCCGCCTTCTGAAAGAAACCGCCCAGAAAGCTTTCAGCTATTGGGCAGTATAGAAATGTAATACAATTACGTGGCATTTTGAAACTTCAAATCTGACATCATCAAGCAGCTGACCATATTATGCACACTCCTAAACCCCATGGCAATGTATTTGATGCTAGCGTGTGACAGTATCTCTGCACCAGATAGGCAAATTTGAGGGGAAAGGATGAAGATTGGGCTCAACCATAGGGAGAGAAATGTGCATTTATTGTGGAAAACTGTGTGGAAAAATCCTCCACCACCTGTGTTCTACACAACTACAGAAACCCACAGCAAGAAATAAAACTAAGTGAATTGTCGACTAGCATCCGTGAGACACACAAAGTGTAGGCCTTGAATTTTACCTGACTATTATCCTCTCAAGATTCCCACACATTCACACACTGCCTTTGCTCCCCTGCCTCCCATCGGCCTAACGCCTTCTGAAATCAGAGAAACATTTCCATCTTTTGCTCTTACGCAAAGGGCAGAATGCGAAAACATCTCCCCCCACTTCACTCGGGAGCAAACGTGGCTACCAATAAAAATAAAGCCAGACTCATTCTATGATGCCTCCAATTTTGTTTTTATTGTATAGCACACGACAGAGAAATTTAGCTCTGGGAATGTGAAACTGGAAGGAGATGGAGGGACAGTTCTGGGATTTTAATTTTTTTAATTATGAACTCTTCAGGTTGGATAACCTGATTTTAAATTTTTTATTGGAAATTCAGCAAAAAAGAAAAAAAACCGTCTTCCAAGTTTTAAATCCAAGGACTTAACGCTGGGCAAGAGAAAAGAGCCTTTGAATTTAAGTCAGAAAAGCCCCCACAGCCTCAAACTTGTGAATATGAAGTGTAAATCCGTATTATCATTATTTTGCTCTGAGGATCAATTAGTGATCTCCCTGACAGATTTAAGCCAAGAGTTTGTAACTGTATGATATTTACTGTAAGATGTAGAACATTCGATAACTATTAAAATGTTTCCAAAAAAAACCCCCAGGCACTGAGTATCCATCTTTTGGAGTATTTTTTTTTTAAAAAAAAACCTACTACTCTATTGTATCACTTGTTAAGTGTTCAGTAAGGGGCTTTTCCTATCAGGGCCAGGATCTCTTCTCGATCCTCCCAGAGTGCAGGACACGGAATAACGGGCTAAAGTTACAGGAAGCCAGGTTCTGGCTGGACATCAGGAAAAACGTCCTGACTGTTAGAGCAGTATGACAATGGAACCAGTTACCAACGGAGTTCATGGGCTCTCCCACCCTAGAGGCATTCAAGAGGCAACTGGACAGCCATCTGTCAGGGATGCTTTAAGGTGGATTCCTGCATTGAGCAGGGGGTTGGACTCAATGGCCTTAGAGGCCCCTTCCAACTATACTATTCTATGATTCTATCAGGAGTCTTCCTCACACGAATAGGGTATCTTCTTTCACGTTCTGGGGTAGATACTTCAGCGGATGTTTTGGAAGATGCTGGCAATGTATATTCTTGTCCTGCTGTGTCAGTCGCTGGTGTGCATGCTGTTTTCTCAACCTCTAAGTCAGGGTGGGGAACCTGTCTTAGAATCATAGAATAGCAGAGTTGGAAGGGGCCTACAAGGCCATTGAGTCCAACCCCCTGCTCAATGCAGGAATCCACCCTAAGCATCCCTGATGGATGGCTGTCCAGCTGCCTCTTGAAGGCCTCTAGTGTGGGAGAGCCCACAACCTCCCTAGGTCACTGATTCCATTGTCGTACTGCTCTAACTGTCAGGAAGTTTTTCCTGATGTCCAGCTGGAATCTGGCTTCCTTTAACTTGAGCCCGTTATTCCGTGTCTTGCACTCTGGGAGGATCGAGAAGAGATCCTGGCCCTCCTCTGTGTGACAACCTTTTAAGGATTTGAAGAGTGCTAATACTTAAAAGGTTGTCACACAGGAGGGCCAGGATCTCTTCTCGATCCTCCCAGAGTGAGGATCAGTATTCCGATATTGGATGTCAACTTTCAGCAGTCCCTCTTAGTATGATTGAAGGGAGATTCACTGCTTGGATCTGTGAAGTCTGGTCCAAGCCATGCTGGATAGTTTTTTGGGGGGAAGTAATTCCCATATCTGCCGAGTGTGGTGATACTAGGACAGTCCTGAGAGATGCAGTAACTTGACAAAAATATGGTCTCCATACACCTTAATTTACACCTATACCTGTGATCCATTTTTATCCCCTATTATATGCTCAGACCAGGACTGGATGGCCTGTCTAGTTATTATAGTTCATTTTGTAGTTCTTGATCAGTTTGTTTAATTACACCTCCCACCTTCTGCTGGTCTGGTAGTAGCAAGTCGAACTCCGTTCTGAGATTCTGCCCATGAGACAAACTGGTTTGGTGTTTGGTTGTGTGGCTGACCCATGGCGTTCCTTATACTATGGGCTGCCCTAGCATGCTTCCATGAACTTCCCTAGGGGCGCAATCCTATGCATGTACAGGCAGAATAAAAAAGTCCTACAACTCTCAGCGTCCTCCAGCCAGCTATGCTGGGAATTGTAAGTCTCTTTTCTGTCTAAACATGCATAGGATTGCACTGTTACCATTGAAAAGAAGAAGCTGTTGAATAGCCTGCTCCAGCCTGGTGGGCTCCAGATAATGTTGGAATGAAACGACCATCATTCCTAGCAAGCATTTCATTGGGATTGATTGGTCATAGAAGTTTCAGTCCAAGACCTTTGGAGTCCAACAGGTTGGGGACAACCACAGGAAGAATGCAGTAGTCATGGCTGAGAGCAGCTGGGATCCTTAAGGTATGTGTCATGATCTTGGTAAAGCATTCTAGAGAAGTTGTAGCAAGATTAGGTGGCAAAGGTGTCACATGCTTGACAGTGGTTTGTTTAATGAAGGTTTGGAATTCCGCTTCTACCAGGGGAAGTCCCTGATCAAGCCAAAAGGTTTTGGAGAACTGTGTGTGGCACCTCAAAAGTTGTATATGACATGCAGAGCACACCTGTGGGCCCTTTGGAAGATCCAACCACCATTACTAGGAAACTGATAAGAACGGGTCTGCAAAATCCTTCAGAATATTTCTTAGAACTGTTGGCCACTCCTGTGAATGAGTCGGCGTTAAACCAAGCCTGCTTTGGGCTCACTGGGACATCTTTAGCTAATTAGCAGCTCTGCCTGGCTATGGTACATATATCCCCCAAGCCAACCACGTCATCTTGACTATGCTGCGTTTGTCCCTCTGGAATGCTGCCCTCTCACACAAACACACCCCTAAGCTGCACAGGGCTGTGCCCCCACCTTACAAGACCTGCAGTCTTTCGCCTTCCCTTGATAACCAGTTCCTGCCCCGGTCTTCAATGCTCTCTTTGACAAATCCTCTCTGTTGAGGGCTCTTAGCACAGTTACAGCTCCATAAGAGCCCTGCCAGATTAGATCAAAGATCCAACTAGCCTAGCATCTTGTTTCCAGTGGTGGCAAACCAGATGCTTTTTGGGGAAGTCCACAAATAGGTCATTAAGACAGCAGCCCTCCCCTGTGACTGGTTTTCAGAGAGAAGGCTTCTGACCATGGACATCCCATTAATCAAGAGCAGAGGTTCAAAAGTCGCCCACCTGGTTGCCATAGTGAAGTTTTCTTATTAGAATTAAAAAGGAACTTGTATGGCTTCTGTATACACACCTCTGAGATAACTGGTACTATATGAATCTGCCCCCTTTCAGAGTGATTACTGCTGCTGCTACAATCCAGAATCTCTCCTTTCCTCAGTGTTTTGGATTTCACATGGTGCGTTGCACGATGTTACGGAAGAGGAGAGACCGGGAAGCTTCCAGGTGTTGTAAGACTCTGACTCCCATTATCCTTGACCATTGGCCATGCTGGGTGGGGATGATGGGATCTGGAGTCCAACAACATCCAGAGGGCCACAGGTTGTCCACCCTTGCTACATAGGAAGCTGCCTTAGTATACCAACTCGCCAAACCTCCAGAAAAAATGGTAGTTTGACTGGTAGCAGATTTCTGAAGCTTGTTTCCTGGGCCCTGCGAGTGCCACCACCTGCAAACTGTTTGAGGAGAGAGGCCAAGGGTTGATCTGGAGAATGTCTACATGTGAACCATGTGCTTTCGCTCAGCGAATTTGAATCCTGGTCTTGCTCTTCCACATAAGGTTGGTCTGCAATGTCTCCATTCCACAGATGGAAAACTGAGCAGGGAAATATCCTACTGGCTGTAGCAAAGAAGACAGAGTCCTATGCCACCTGGAAAAAACTAATTTAATGTATTGCAGCTTGTGAAATGCCCTCTTCAACAGTTAAAGCTGCAGGAGCCCTGCCTTCTTTTGTATCAGGTCACTCTAGTATATCTCCTGCAGCTTTCACTGTTGTGATGAAGAGGGCATTTCACCAGGTGCTGCATGCATGCAAACGACATATGCTGAAATGCCTTTTTCTATGCAACTGTTAAAAATACAGGAGCCCTGTCCTCCTTTCCACATGGTCACCCTACACATCTATTAAATGACCTTCAGTACTATACCTTATGCCTTCATTTGCCTTTCATTATTAGAGAGGCTGCGATGCCTTAAGTAGCCAGGAGAGGGCACCAAACCCCCATCCAGGGAAAGAATCATTTCTATTTTATTTTTATCAGCTTCCCTTTGGGCACGGACTGGCTAACGGATGACAAGCAGAAATGTATCCCCCTGACTACGATGCATCATAAAACCTGAAGGAGAGTCTCCAGCAAATTGATGGCATAGGATACGCCCTCCCTATATCCCGATGGCGCCTGACCTCCTAGGGAGTTGGAATAGGAGATCACAGAATTGCAAAGCCAGGAGGAGTTTCCAGAGGCGTCTAATTCAGCCCTTCTCATAGAATCATAGAATAGTAGAGTTTGAAGGGTCCTACAAGGCCATCGAGTCCACCCCCTGCTCAATGCAGGAATCCACCCTAAAGCATCCCTGACAGATGGCTGTCCAGCTGCCTCTTGAAGGCCTCTAGTGTGGGAGAGCCCACAACCTCCCTAGGTAACTGGCTCCATTGTCGTACCGCTCTAACAGTCAGGAAGTTTTTCCTGATGTCCAGCCGCAATCTGGCTTCCTGTAACTTGAGCCCCTTATTCCGTGTCCTGCACTCTGGGAGGATTGAGAAGAGATCCTGGCCCTCCTCTGTGACAACCTTTCAAGTATTTGAAGAGTGCTATCATAGAATCATAGAATAGCAGAGTTGGAAGGGGCCTACAAGGCCATCAAGTCCAACCCCCTGCTCAATGCAGGAATCCACCCTAAAGCATCCCTGACAGAGGGTTGTCCAGCTGCCTCTTGAAGGCCTCTAGTATGGGAGAGCCCACAACCTCCCTAGGTAATCATGTCTCCCCTCAATCTTCTCTTCTCCAGGCTAAATATGCCCAGCTCTTTCAGTGTCTCCTCATAGGGCTTTGTTTCCAGACCCCTGATCATCCTGGTTGCCCTCCTCTGAACACGCTCCAGCTTGTCTGCATCCTTCTTGAAGTGTGGTGTCCAGAACTGGATGCATTAGTCAAGATGAGGCCTAACTAGGGCCATATAGAGAGGAACCAGTACTTCACGTGATTTGGAGGCTGGTGGCTCCCAATTCAATGGGGCTGTGTATCCACTCTGGGTTTCATTCAGAACCAGCCAGGACTCTAAATGTGCTATCCAAAGTGCTGAACCTACATTTTGGGAGTGGGGTAGGGTTTAGCACCCTGGACAGCTCCTTTAGAGTCCGGGCTGAAACCCAGAAGGGATTCACAGCCCCATTGAAATCAGAGTCACCCATGGCCCTTCTTATTTGAGGCTGCCCAAGCTATGTAGAAATATTGGGTGCAATGCTGTACATGTTCAAGCCAGAAAGAGACAACTCCAAGCATTCATCAGCCAGCAGTGCAGCTGTTAAGGCCCTACTCTATCTCACACAGAGACTTTTTAATTCAAACAAACAAATGTCTATCCCATCTTTCAGTACAAAGCCATCAAGAGGGGCTGATGATGGTACTGCAGCGCTCAGTCCTGGGCCCAGTGCTCGTCAACATTTTTATTACTGATTTGGACAAGGAGGTGCAGGGAACGCTTATCAAATTTGCAGATGACACAAAATTGGGTGGGATAGCTAATACCCTGGAAGACGGAAACAAACTTCAAAGGGATCTTGATAGGCTGGAGTGCCGGGCTGAAAACAACAGAATGAAATTTAATAGGGATAAATGCCAAGTTCTACATTTAGGAAATAGAAACCAAGTGTACAGTTCAAAGATGGGGAATACTTGGCTCAGCAATACTACAAACGAGAAGAATCTTGGGATTCCTGTAGATCACAAGCTGAATATGAGCCAACAGTGCGATATGGCTGCAAGAAAGGCAAATGCTATTTTGCGCTGCATTAATAGAAGTATAGCTTCCAAATCACATGAGGTACTGGTTCCTCTCTATTCGGCCCTGTTGGGCCTCATCTAGAGTATTGCTTCCAGTTCTGGGCTCCACAATTCAAGAAGGACGCAGACAAGCTGGAGCATATTCAGAGGAGGGCAACCAAGATGATCAGGGGTCTGGAAACAAAGCCCTATGAAGAGAGACTGAAAGAACTGGGCCTGTTTAGCCTGGAGAAGAGAAGATTGAGGGGAGACATGATGGCACTCTTCAAATACTTCAAAGGTTGTCACACAGAGGAGGGCCAGGATCTCTTCTCGATCCTCCCAGAGTGCAGGACACGGAATAATGGGCTCAAGTTAAAGGAAGCCAGATTCCAGCTGGACATCAGGAAAACCTTCCTGACTGTTAGAGCAGTACGACAATGGAACCAGTGTCCTAGGGAGGTTGTGGGCTGTCCCACACTAGAGGCCTTCAAGAGGCAGCTGGACAACCATCTGTCAGGGATGCTTTAGGGTGGATTCCTGCATTGAGCAGGGGGTTGGACTTGATGGCTTTGTAGGCCCCTTCCAACTCTACTATTCTATGATTCTATGATAAGAATGAAAGAGCCTCCAAATCAAAGCAGCAATAAGGACAAACAGGGCAATTACAGCAACAAATAACAATTATTTTTTTTTTAGCTGGCATCTTTTAGTTAATAGAGCAGGCACCAGCTGAGTGTCCCTGGGCATCTTGTTCCATAACTGGTGTAGCTGTGGATGCTGGGAATTGTAGTACAACACATCTGGAGATTGCCATGTTGTGGGAGACTGCTTTATTCCGACCTCGTTCCCCAAATCTCATCCAGCTCCCTTGCAGCCAAATCCCCTCTCCACTAAAAAAAAAATGGCTCTTGGTCCATTGCCATCCCTCTCTTGGATTCTGTATCCTGGGCAGGAGGGAAAAGGAAAGGGCAGGGCAGGCTGGGCTACTTTATGGGCAATCCCTACTTTGCTGCCCCACTCCTATCTGGTGCCAAGAACCACCACCACCAGCAGCAGCAATGTAGCCCCTGATCTATGGACAGCTGCGGCTGGGCATGTGTGAATGTGCTAGAGAGGGAGCGAGTGACAGTTTTGCAACCCAAGTTTATTTTCTTCCTTGCGTGTGTGTCTGTGTTGTCCCTTTTCTCTACCCTTTCTGCCAGGATTCACTGGCCGGCTTGGGCAGGCTCTTATCTCTCAGTCTTCCGTAACCGTAAAATGGGTCAAAGGTTTTGTGTCTTTGAAATGCCTTAACCAGATACGGCTGGTGGCTTGGTGCCTTGTGTGCGGCCGGACTCGTCTGCTCCGCTTGGCTTGGTGTTTGTGATGGCCTCGTATCGTGGAGTTCGCAAGGGGCATTTGTCAGCATGTGACGCAGCATATCCCTGAAGGGAGGGGGTGCAAAATCCAGCCCTCCTGGGCTCATAAGAACATCAGAGGAGACCTGCTGGATGAGATCAAGGGCCCCTCCAGTCCAGCATTCTGTGCCCTCAGTGGCCAACCAAAGGCCCCAATGAGAAAGTCCAAAGTTGGACATTGGTGCAACAGCACCCTTTGACTCATAGAATCATAGAACAGCAGAGTTGGAACGGGCCTACAAGGCCATCCAGTCCAACCCCCTGCTCAATGCTGGAATCCACCTTAAAGCATCCCTGACAGATGGTTGTCCAGCTGCCTCTTGAAGGCCTCTAGTGTGGGAGAGACCACAACCATGTTCCACAGCAACTGGTATACGTAGGCCTCTGACTCTGGAGGTGCACGTGGCCATCAGGACTCGTAGCCGTCGGCAGGCTGCCCCAGATGGCCACGCCCCTTCCTCAAAACTGCCAGTTGTTTAGTGATTAACTGGCTTTTGCATGAAAGGTTGAAATGCCTCCGCTAACGCTTAGTTACAGGCTGGAAGAGCTTGAATCTAAAATATGCTGGCGTTTTGACTCCGCCTCCTTTGCCTTTGACCCCACCCACCACAGGAATGCAGCCCCCCCCCCTCCGGTTGTCTGAATCGGAATTCAGGTCTCGGGCTGAAAGACATTTAACCTCCCTGGCTTCAGCATCATCTTTAGACTGGCCCAGGCTCTGCTCAGGTTCCCCAAATGCTTTATTTCAAGAGTTGGCAAACCTATCACCACCCCCATCTACTCCCTTTGTGTGAACAAAGAAGGGATGGTGTCATAGCGGGGTGGGAAGGCCTGGGTTCAAAGCCTCGCCCGGTGACCTTAAGCCAGTGGTCATCTTTTACAGGGTTGGTGTGAGGATAAAAACGAGGTGGTGGAGATATTCATGCATGCTGACCTCAGCCTTTTGGAGAAAAACCAACCTAAACATGTAATAATTTCATTTTGGGAATAGATAGAATCTATCTATATCCCATCCACTATACAGAACAATTCCTTTCCCATCTCAGTTTCCAACCCTCTTGTATTCTGAAACTCTGATGCTAGTTTCTAGGTACTTATACTGGATCTAAAGTTGCCTTATAATGGGCCTGAGCACCAATCCATCCAGCGTAATATTGTCTTCACTGGCTGGCAAAAGCTCTCCAAGTCAGATCCTTTCCCCTAGTCTGGCACTCTGTGCTCCCAGGGGCCAACCAGCTGTTGACCAGGGAAACACAAGCAGGACATGAGTACAACAGCACCCTGCCACCCATGTTCCCCAGCAATTGGTGCACACAGGCTTACTGCCTCAGATACTGGAGATAGCACATAGCCATCAGGGCTAGTAGCCGTTGAGAGCCTTCTCCTTCAGGAATTTATCCACCCCTTTTTAAAGCCATTCAAATTGGTGGCCATCACTACATCATGTGGTAGTAACCCAGCTCTTCCTTTCCTTTTCATCAAACCCAGGTGAGGCAGTGACTGTTCTGAACCAGTGCCTGGGCATGGTAATGGACTGGATGAGGGCTAACAAACTGAGACTCAATCCAGACAAGACGGAGGTACTGTTAGCGGGTGGTTCATCTGTCCGGCGAGGTGATGTTTGCCCTGTCCTGGACGGGGTTGCACTCCCCCTGAAGGATCGGGTCCGTAGTTTGGGGGTGCTCTTGGATCCAGAACTGTCACTTGAGGCACAGGTGAACTCAGTGGCAAAGAGCACCTTTTATCAGCTTAGGCTGATATACCAACTGCACCCTTATCTGGACAGAGATAGCCTAGCTACAGTGATCCATGCTCTGATAACCTCTCATTTGGATTACTGCAATGTGTTATATGTGGGGCTGCCTTTGAAAACGGTCCGGAAACTTCAGCTGGTACAAAACAGGGCAGCACGGATACTAACAGGGACTGGCCGGCGAGATCACATTACGCCAGTCCTTTTCCAGCTTCATTGGCTGCCAGTCCAGGTCTGGGCCCGATTCAAATTGCTGGTATCGACTTTCAAAGCCCTAAACAGTTTGGGGCCAGGTTATTTGAAGGAACTCCTCCTCCTATATGTACCTGCACAGACCTTAAGATCATCTACAGGGGCCCTTCTCCGTGAGCCCCTGCCAAAGGAAGTGAGGCAGGTGGCTACCAGGAGGAGGGCCTTTTCGGCTGTGGCACCCCGGTTGTGGAATGAGCTCCCCAGAGAGGTCCGCCTGGCACCTACACTGTACTCCTTTCGTCGCCAGCTGAAGACCTTTTTATTCTCTCAGTATTTTAACACTTAATTTTAACTTAAATTTAAATATTACTGTTCTAACTCTGTATTTTAATTTTATATCAATTTTGCTGCGTGGTTTTTATCCTGGTTGTGCTTTTTATGCTGTATTTTGTATTTGTGCTTTTTATTGTGGTTTTAATTTTTGTGAATTGCCCAGAGAGCTTCGGCTATTGGGCGGTATAAAAATGTAAATAAATAAATAAATAAATAAATATGTTCCACAGTTTAACTCTGCGCTGTGTGAAGAGGAACATGGGCTGTTCTACACCAGGAAGGGATTCTACCACTGAGCCTTTACATGGGCTAACATCGCTCCACTCATTCAGTCACTTTTTGTGGATGTAGGATTTAAAACCCCAAAACCATCAACTTGGTGAGAATAGATTCCCTCCTATAAATAAAAAAGAGAA
Organism: Elgaria multicarinata webbii; assembly: GCF_023053635.1. NCBI lineage: Eukaryota > Metazoa > Chordata > Lepidosauria > Squamata > Anguidae > Elgaria > Elgaria multicarinata. Next base: position 133,757,255 of record NC_086175.1, read on the forward strand.
GAGTCCTCACAGTTTATTCTCTTGGGGACTGACCTAGATTTCTATTTAAAACCTAGAACAGCCTAGAAAACTGGACAGAAACAAAACGTGTGTTTGTGTGTAACCTTTTCCTTATCTTGGTTCACAGTTACCTCTATGATATCAAAAGTTAGAAAAATGAGACGCTCTCTTTCTTTGTACCAAGCCGTGCTTTAAGTTGCAGTTGATTTAAAATAACTGTGAAATTCATTTTTTAAAAAATAAAGCTGAGAGATTTATTATATTTTAAAAACATAATATTCTCTCAGTATTTTAACAGTCTATAAATTAATTTGAACTTGCTGTTTTAAATTTATATTTTAAATTTGTAGTTTTTGCATTGCTGCTGGGTTTTTTTTTAATCTTGGTTGTGCTTTTATATTGTATTTTATAGTATGGTTTTATACTGTTGTTATATACTTTGAATTGTCTTAATTTTGTAAACCGCCCAGAGAGCTTTGGCTATTGGGCGGTACAGAAATGCAATAAATAAAATAAAATAAAATAAATAAATAAAATGTAAACCCTTAAGGTATATGTTGCTGTTTTCTCTGCAAAAGGGAAGCTTTCATCATCATTTATTTATTTATTTATTTATTTATTTATTTCACTTATATACCGCTCCCATAGCCGGGGCTCTCTGGGCGGTTTACAGAAATTCTAAAATTAAGATAAAAATGAGTATATAAAATTTAAAAATTCTAAAACACAGAACATACACACATAAAGCATTAAAACTGTTTAAAAAATTGTTATTTTTTGAGAACTATTTTTTAATAATTATTTTTAATTGTTATTTTTTAAATTATTATTATTATTATTATTATTATTATTATTATTATTATTATTATTATTATTTTATTATTATTGCATTTATATCCTGCCTTTTTCCCCTCCAAGGAACTGAAGGCAACGTATATAATCCTCCTCCTCGCCATTTTATCGTCCCAACAACAACCCTGTGAGGTAGGTTGGGCTGAGAGTCTGTGACTGGCCCAAAGTCACCCAGTGGGTTTCTATGGCTGAGCGGGGACTAGAACCTGGATCTCCCGACTCCCAGTCTGACACTCTAGCTACTACACCACACTGTTGTTGTTGTTGTTTTGGCTGGGGATTAAAGAACAGCCCCCAGAGTTTTTGGAAATATTAAGGTGCTCTTGGGGATGGCTCCAGGATCTGCCTTCCACAAGAGGATAGCACCTTTTGTGAGATAGCGCGTCCCTCTCGTGGAAGGCCCCTCCGTCCAACCTTAGGGGACCCCCCTCTCCCCACACTGCAGCTCACCCCTTTCACCAGGGCCTCACGACTCTCTGTGTAGCGTTTTTGAGGGTCTGCAGCATGCTGTGGGGAGGGCGGGGGAGGGCTGCCCCATTCCGTCAGCACAGTTGTGCCAGCATCCATATGGATCTGACCACAGGCGTAGCGGCCCATGGCACCATGTTAGGGCACATGTGTTGCATGCTGAAGGCTCTAGCGTAAGAAGACTTCAGTTTGCAGGGCCTCAGAGCCTGGCGTGTTGCTGCCATGGGTTTAGGCAATGCTGGGTTCATGCACCGGTCACCTTCTGACATGGAGAATGGAGCCTTGGCAATTTTCCGAGTGTATTTCCAAGACTAGCAGCGTTGGAAGGGGCCTACAAGGCCATCGAGTCCAACCCCCTGCTCAAGGCAGCAATCCACCCTAAAGCATCCCTGACAGATGGTTGTCCAGCTGCCTCTTGAAGGCCTCGAGTGTGGGAGAGGCCACAACCTCCCTAAGTCACTGGTTCCATTGTCGTACTGCTCTAACAGTCAGGAAGTTTTTCCTGATGTCCAGCTGGAATCGGGCTTCCTGTAACTTCAGCCCGTTATTCCGTGTCCTGCACTCTGGGAGGATCGGGAAGAGATCCTGGCCCTCCTCTGTGTGACAACCTTTGAAGTATTTGAAGAGTGCTCTCATGTACATTGATGGTGCTATATAAATAAATAATAATAATAAATAATAATAATCTTCTCTTCTCCAGGCTAAACATGCCCAGTTCTTTCAGCCTCTCTTCATAGGGCTTTGTTTCCAGACCCCTGATCATCCTGGTTAGATAGGGTGGCCACAGTTCAAGCTGCAGGAGCCCTGCCCTCTTTTGTTTCACCAGGTGCTGCATACATACATTGAGCTTGGACTCGATGGCCTTATAGGCCCCTTCCAACTCTACTATTCTATGATTCTATGAAATGACACCTGCCGAAATTCCCTTTTCTCTGCAACTCTTAAAGCTACAGGAACCTTGTCCTCCTTTCCATAGGGTCACTCTAAGGTCCTTAGAACTGAATAAATGTAGAATCAAAAGTGAAATTAGTGTACGGAGGGGTCAAAATAGAGTAGACTTGGTTCCCCACCAGGTCTTTTGGACTTCAACAGGAAAGGGTTCGCAGTACAACCCACCTGACGGCCACCAGGTCTGTAGAGGCTGAACTGGAAGTTTTGAGTTCAAGGGCATAAAACTATTTCCAGATTGTCTAATCTCAAGGGTGCAAGAGCAGATCTCTAATTGGGAGCACATGGCTGATGTCAAGTTGGGTCTCTGGTGTTGTTGGGAGGAGGGAAGGCACCGGGCCCTGTGATGGCTTTCAGTTCTCTGCTAAATGCGTCCTCCGATTCTGCTGCATCATGACCCTGGCAGATGAGGGTTCAATTAAGAGCACCCCCATCCTTTCTCTCTCAGTGTCTGCATGCCTCACATCTTGGATTGCTCCTTTAGAGCTCTGACTGGAACCTGGAGCAGATTCACTGCCCCACAGACTTCAGAGCCACCAGCTTCCACTGGTCAGGCATCTGCAAGGGGTCAGCTTCTAGGCATCAATGCTGAGGACCAAGCTAGCAGCCCAGGAAAGGAGCCTGTCGCCGGTGTGGTCACACATACAGAGGAAGCATCCTTCGACAGGATGGAGCAGCGTCTCTCTCTCTCTGGGGCCTCCGTAGGCCCCCCCTCACTTACACATGGCTAAAGAAGGGGAGATGCATCACCTCTCTCCTAAAAAGGGAGGTCACCATCTTCATAACATCTGTGCTAATTTACATGTATAGATGCACATTTAGGAATAATAAGTATATCTGAAAGAGAAACACAATGCATCTCACTGCAGCAGGGAATAGTGGGGGGCGGGGGACCCGGGGGACCCCCTGCTCAGGCACTCTCTGCCCGGCCTGCTCTCCCTTTTGATGGTGCTTTCTCTTTAAAGCTGCGTTGGACTTTCCAACCGAGGACTGTCCTCTGTAAAGTAGGACATCTGGCCGTCCAAAGTCTCAGGCAGAGAGGGGTCTTCTGCATTCCTCCCTGGAAGTCCTGGGGCTGGACCTGGAGCAGGTGCTAAAGCACTGGGCTACATCCTTTCCCCAAAGGAGCTGGGCTCAGGGTTTGTAGGGCTGGGCGGACAAGGATTGGCCCTTGGAGGTCAGCTGACTGGGTGTTCAGGCAGGCTGGTACTGCAGCCTAGATGGTGCCCTTGGAGAGAAGCTCCGCACGGCCGGCGTGCAGCGAAACCCCAGCCCCAGCGGAGCCCAATGTCTGGGCATCCCAATTTGAGACAGCACTCCTCTCCTCTCCTGGCAGCTTCCAGCTGGCTTGGACAACAACTACCATCATCCCCAGCTGGCATGCTCGTGGGGACGGTGGGAGTTGTAGTCTGACCAACTGTTTCGTTGCCCCGGCGTGTCTTGCACACCTGATTCTCTCTGGGGTCCTCCGGGACATCAGCGCTCTGGGCCTTTCATAGAATCATAGAATAGCAGACTTGGAAGGAGCCTACAAGGCCATGAGTCCAACCCCCTGCTCAATGCAGGAATCCACCCTAAAGCCTCCCTGACAAATGGTTGTCCAGCTGCCTCTTGAAGGCCTCTAGTGGGGGAGAGCCCACAACCTCACCAGGCAACTGATTCCATTGTCGTACTGCTCTAACAGTCAGGAAGTTTTTTCTGATGTCCAGCCAGAATCTGGCTTCGTGTAACTTGAGCCCATTATTCCGTGTCCTGCACTCTGGGAGGATCGGGAAGAGATCCTGGCCCTCCTCTGGGTGACAACCTTTTAAGTATTTGAAGAGTGATCTCATGTCTCCCCTCAATCTTCTCTTCTCCAGGCTAAACATTCCCAGTTCTTTCAGTCTCTCTTCATAGGTCTTTGTTTCCAGACCCCTTATCATCCTGGTTGCCCTCCTCTGAACACGCTCCAGCTTGTCTCCGTCCTTCTTGAATTGTGGAGCCCAGAACTGGATGCAATACTCTAGATGAGGCCTAACCAGGGCTGAATAGAGAGGAACCAGTACCTCCCGTGATTTGGAAACTATACTTCTATTAATGCAGCCCAAAATAGCATTTGCCTTTCTTGCAGCCATATCGCACTGTTGGCTCCTATTCAGCTTGCGATCTACAACAATTCCAAGATTAATTATTGGTTAATGATGCTTCGCTATGGAAGCTGCATGTTCCAGAAGTCCTTCAGGCCTGATGGCAAACTCCAGCGGACCCAATTCATTTGCTCCCCCGTTGCTTTGTCGGTCGCCAGGCTGACGTCCTTCCCAAGCAATGCGCTGCTGCGGCAGTCCTAACTCAGGTGGGCAATCCAAACTCAACTTCCTGTCTGTTAGAGCAGTAGGACAATGGAATCAGTTATCTAGGGAGGTTGTGGGCTCTCCCACACTCGAGGCCTTCAAGAGGCAGCTGGACAACCATCTGTCAGGGAGGCTTTAGGGTGGATTCCTGCATTGAGCAGGGGGTTGGACTCCATGGCCTTGTAGTCCCCTTCCAACTCTGCTATTCTATGATTCTATGAGCTGCAAAAGGGTTAGCGGCCTAACCATGACTTAGGGTGTTGTCTGAACAGGCCCAATATGGTTTAAGAACTGGGGCTCTTAAGGCACGCACATTCCTGGGATGGGGGCTGCCTGTCAGCAGTGCAAGGGCTGCGGTTCGTACAGCTTTGACCTCCCCCCCCATTCCTCGACCGGACCCCCCTCCTCTCCCTTTCCGAAATTTGCAGGCGACACCATCTGCCTGCAGAGGAAAACAGCGCGGTTTTGTTTTCAGGATTGCTTTTATTTATCAACGTACAGAAATGAAACCCACCGGCTTTAAAAGCCCTCCCTGCTTCCCCGCCCCGCGGTTCCTTAAAATAACATTAAAAAATGAAAACAGCCCCCTGCTTCAGCCACGTAACGCACCCTATAAACGGTCAAGAATAAATAGCGCAAGGCGGCAGGACCGGGAAGGGGGTGGGGTGGGGGTAGCTGGCTGCTCTGAGAAGGATAGGACCCCCCCCCCCCCGATTCCACCACTTTGCATAAATAACATAACATTTAATGTAGAAAATAACGAGAATAATAATAATAATGATGGCAGGTATCAACAATAACAAAAAAGCTGCCTTGGGTGACAAACTGGGTTTAGAGAACTATCATTGCAGGCTCTTCCTGCTCTAAACATCAGGATAGAAACCGCTGGAATTACCTTTTCGTGCTTTGATTTCCCCCCCCCCCCCCTTGCCCCAAATCCAAGGCATACAAAGGAGTTTACAAGCACAGGGTAAAGCTATTAGATCGAGGGGTCCCCGCAAATTTAGCAAATGCTGCTCCTACCACCGAGGGCCCCAGGTTTTAATTACCAAGAGGTGCGGGGGCTCAAATACGCTGCAAGCACTCTTCTATGGCCTGGAAGACCATCAAGTGCCCCCGTTCTGATACCTAAGTGTTGGGAGTTGCACTAAATACCAGAACTCGGTTCCTTCTGGCTGGGGCCTGGGGGCTCCCCGCCTTTCTAGCCCACCCTCTAATGCAGCCTTCCTCAACCTGGGGCGCTCCAGATGTGTTGGACTACAACTCCCAGAATGCCCCAGCTGGGGCATTCTGGGAGATGCAGTCCAACACATCTGGAGCGCCCCAGGTTGAGGAAGGCTGCTCTAATGGATCCAAACAGAAGATAGCTCAAGGGTTTCAAGCAGCCCCACACCTTGAGATCTAGCAACATGGCTACGCTTGTTAGGATACATTTTAACACGTACGCAACGGCCAAACTAGGAGTGCGCGTGTACTTCTGTACGTGCTGCAATTTTGTTTTTGCTAATTTTATTAATCCCATATTGGCTCTTGAGATGTTTATATTTATTTTAAATTAGAAGCTACATTGTAAAGCTGATTTTTTTAAAAAACCCGAAACGTGAGATACATCTGCAGCGTCTCACATTTATTTATTTTTGAAAAGCAGGTAGCTCATCCTTAGTGTTGTAAAGTTACAATTAAGTGTGTGTTTATGTGTAATGCCTGCTAAAATCTCAGAATCTAGAGGAACTGCTGAATGAGGTGATTATTGATCAGAGCTTGCATCCTCTGTGGAACTCGTTACCCCATCTAAGAAGAGTAAACTAAGGAAAATTAGAGAAATCACGTGAATTGGATCGAGCTGTCTAGTTTAGCCAGGTCACAGTTTCCTCGATGCAGAGTTTTTATTTGTTTGTTAGTTTGTTTAATTAACATAGCTTCTTTTTTTAGCTTTCGCCTTCATTTCCTGCTTGTGAGCTTCCTGGAGGTGTCTGGCTGGCTATTGTTAAAAAGACGATGCAGAATTGGATGGGCAGGTAAGAAAGACCAGTTCCCCGTGTCGAATTCACAAGTTCTTGGTCTTTTTCTGAACCAGATTGTGCGGTATGATTCTTCAAACAGCTCACGGACTGCAATGGACGCAGTTGATTTCAGAGCCTCACCTCCTGGGTGGAATGAGAGGAGACCCCTTCCCTACCACCTCATGGAACACATTGGTGTTTCCAAATGTATGCAAATAAATTATTTTCCCATCTAAATTGAAACAGGATTCTCCTCTCTGTTGGGCATTCAAGAGTGAGGTTGGCTGCATTCATATGTAACGCTAAGCCATGGTTTATGTTAAACCACAGTTTGTTGGTTTAGCCATGGCTTGTCTTGAGGAAGAGCAAACAAATTGCAGCTTATTGACCCTATTTTGGGTTTGTTTCTGTCCCGCCCATTTTGCCAACCTTCAGAGTGGTTTCATTTCCAGGCTGTTCTTGATGGATACCTATGCTTCAGGACGGACAGCAGTGCAAAACAAGCCAGGGACAAGCCACAGTTCTGGGTTCAGACAGCACAACAAGCTACGGTTTAAACAAGCCAGGCTTCGTGAGCCAACAACAAACCATGGCTTCTCTTTGCAGTTTGTAGCTTGTTACGAAACCATGGTTTGTTTACGGAGATGGATTCAGCCACAACAGCAAGCCAGATTTCAACAAACCACACAGTGGCTTACGGTTATGTGCAAACCAGGCCATTGTGTGACAAAAGCTACATTTGGCTCACAGGTTAAAGGGAAGGCAGCCCTGTGGGCATAATCCACCGGGAGGATCTCCTGAGCAAGTCCTGCTAAAGTAGTAGAAGAGCTTTAATGGGACTTGTACGGAAAAGGAGTCCATCAGCACTCCTGTGCTTCAGCAGTTTCAGTGAAAACAAAAGCATTCCCCCACTACGTTGTCAAAATAGCACATGAATGGAGGAGAACTGAGGCTACACGGGGTAACCACGTTCCTCACAGCACTCCTAACTGCGATGGGCATGCTGCCAGCGGAGGGTGGAGGGAAAGAGGAAGGAGATACCACATTCCCCCGCCCCCGGTGACAGAATATTTGTGCTTGAGTGGTGAGAAAAAGCAAGAACTTCGCAACTAAAGTGCTTCACGGAGGGGAAGACACCCGAATTCTGCGCAGCAACTCCAGATGTTCTGGAAAGGTAATAAAGGCACCCTTCCGCCCCTTTCAGACAGATCACTGAGTGGCATCGGGCCCTGCGCTGGCAGGCAAATATCTGCAGAAAATGGCTCCCTCTTCTTTCGCCGTTCAGAAGGCTACCCAGCCTGGCTGGTGCCAGAGAGCTGATCCCATGGCATGTAAACAAAGCGTGTGCAGTGGTTCTCCAGTTTGGCAGTTAAAGGGTCCCCTCCCCTCCCCTCCCCCCTGTCCCTTCCCTCCAGTCCTTTCTCCTCAACGGAAAGCGTCTTTGCAATGCCAAATGTGTCCTCTGGCGTTTGTCTCCAGTTGGCACGGACGGCGTTACCCGTGGGGACCTGCCCCACAGCGCTCCAGGGTGCTGGCGATTTCCCCAGGGGGCGAAAAACCGAGGTCTGTCCTTCACCTTCTGTGATGCCCAGTGCCTGCATGTCCCGGCGGGCTCTCTGGCTTGACCCCTCCAATTGATCCGCTGTTCCCTCTCTGCTGCGGCATGGCGGAGTCAGATGATCACCTGCAAACGGGCAGAGAGAGATTATGAGGCAGGCAGCTGGCACTAAGAGACAGAGGCTGCAGAAGCCCGAAGAGGGGGGATGGGGCAGAGCTAAAGAGATTTGCTTTGCAAACGCTTCGAAGGTCACCATTTTCGGAACATTCAAATATCTGGCAAGTACTCGCTATGCAATGATTTTGCAGCAGCAGTGGGATTTTGACAGCTGGCATGCAATAGCACAAAGTAAATTTCCGTACTAATTTCATTCGCTCATTTTTAGCCAGGAACGAACCCATTAAACTTCAACCAGACTTCAACCAAGATGGCCAAATCTACTGGCGTTCCATCCTGCGACCTGCATATTCCGATTTCAATGTCAACATTTATATTGTGGAATTTGAAATGTTGACAGGTTTTTAATACTTTTGAAACTTCCTTTCAGGAGGTGGAAACGTAGTTCACAGGCCACGGAGATTCTGTCCCAAGCTCTGTATTGGAATGCCGATTCTTATGGGTGACTCTGAGTTTGGCTAGCGTTATTCCCAGAGAAAACAGCACCAGTGGAATTTCTGACTGCCACGCTTCCCCTAAAGGCCGAGGAGGCCTGGGAGAAATAAAGTTGGCAGCCTCTCCTGTCATACGTCTTGAGGAAGGGGTTGAGGGAGATAAGCAACATGTCATCTGCAAGGCTGACCCAACAGCTGTCCATCAGTTCCGCCATTTTAAATCACCTAGATTACCCCCAGGTCACCCGCAAAGAAGAAAAAGCGTATGCAGTGTCCCAAACAAAGCCCAGCAGAGACGAATTCCCAAAAAGCACCGGGACCAAAAGCTGCCCTCCGTCCCGGCCGCTCCAGAAGCAAAGCGTCACAAGATCATGAGCTGACCCTTCACCTTTGGAAAAGTGGGCAGCAGCAAGTTAGAAATGGGCAGATTACCTTCAGATAAGTAGTTTGCTCCCCCCGAGTCTAACAATGAACGGGCTGACCTGGAAAAATGAATGAGCGAATGAATTCTTACGGGTAACTCTGAGGTTGGCTCCCTTTAGAATCATAGACTCATAGAATAGTAGAGTTGGAAGGGGCCTACAAGGCCATTGAGTCCAACCCAGAGGGAACAGCACCTGTGGTATTTCTGACTGCCACGCTTCTCCTGAAGGCCTAAAATGATCAAGGGGCTGGAGCATCTCCCCTGTGAGGGAAGGTTACATCAACGGGGATTGTTTAGTTTGGGGAAAAAGGAGGCTAAGGGGAGACACAATGGAGGTGTATAAAATTATGCATGGTGTGGAGAATGTGGACAGGGAGAATTTTTTCTCCCTCTCTCAAAATACTAGAACCCAACGGGGTCATCCCATGACACTGACAGGTGGGAGATCCAGGACAGATGAAAGGAAAGTCTTCTTCACACAGCGCAGAGTTAAACTATGGAATTCATCGCAACAGTGAAAGCTGCAGGCGCCCTGCCCTTGTGACCGGATACAAAAGAGGGCAGGGCCCCTGCAGCTTTCACTGTTGTGATGACGAGGGCATTTCACTAGGTGCTGCATGCATACAAAGGACACCTGCTGAAATCCCCCTTTCAGTTCAACTGCAGGAGCCCTGTCCTCTTTTGCATAAGGTCACCCTACTCGATACCGGCTCTTGTCCCTAAAGCCGCTGTCTTGGCGGCCTTGATCCCTTTCCCGTTTTAGCCTTCTGAGAGAGTTCCAAGCCCCGGACTCTCCTCCACATCTGAAGACGCTGCCAAACCTGACAGCCTAAAGAGCTCACACTGTCCTGCCAATGCGCTGCCCTCCTCCCTTCAGGCACTTGGGGGACAAATGCTCCTCATTAAAGAGAACGCCCGTCCCAAGGGCCCCGGAGAACACACAACAGCGAGAGGCCCAGCCAGTGTCCATAATGGAGCACCCCCCCTTCCCCATCCACTGAATGCACACCCCAATCTAGCAACGAGGAGCCCACTCACTACATTAAAATTGGTCTCGTAATGCTACAAGCTGAGTCAATGCCATCCAGCCATGCGCGAACCACGTCCAGATCCCATCAACAAGCTACTAACGCAGCATCTGTTGGTTATTCCCACGATGTCTGAACCCAAGCCCTTTGGGTTGTTCGTGGGTCAAAAAACCCACAGTTAACCCATGGCTTGTTCTTGAGTCAACCCATGACTCAAGAACGATTGTCCTACGGTCTGTTATAAACTGTTCAGCGTGAGCCTCACCAGCGTGGATGTCGGCAAACTAACGTTGTTCGTCGTCTTTGTATCCCAGCCTTTCTCGTCACAATAACCCTTCGAGGTAGACCAGGCCCGGGCGGTGATTGGACCAAGGTTACCCTGCTGGACTTCGTGGCTTGTCAGGGGCGGGGGCCTGAGTCCCCCCAGCTAGCCAGCAAAATGGCCACAACACCCTCCTTGCTTTGCTGTCTCACTATTGCACCGCCGTTAGTTCATCCGAACAAACTGGGCATCCTTGTACCGTGAACTCCTGCGCTTTGGTTTTTTTTATAAAGAATGGGACAGCAGAGCAGCCTGCATTTTTGGACCCCCCCCCTTGGGGTGTGTGGCCAGGGGGGGGGAGCTGTCTCACGAGGAGCTCGTGTGCTTCAAAAAATTTACCACGACCCCCCCCCCCCGGCATTGTGGGAATGAGGGGCTTCCTTTTCTCCATCTTGAACGTCCTTGCCGGCCCGTCTCACCGGACGACCGTGAGTGCCGGCATTGAGGGAGAGGGGGAAAACCTTCCACCCACTTTCTCTGCACCACACACAAACCTTCTAGGCCCCTGTGGGCCAAACCTGATGCGACATTAATTGCAAGGATGCAATTAACATGCACTTTAAAAAAAAAAAACAGCACTGTGAACAGCAGTTGCGGGTTGGGGCTGTGAGCAGTATCACAGAATCATAGAACAGCAGAGTTGGAAGGGGCCTACAAGGCCATCGAGTCCAACCCCCTGCTCAATGCAGGAATCCACCCTAAAGCATCCCTGACAGATGGTTGTCCAGCTGCCTCTTGAAAGCCTCTAGTGTGGGAGAGCCCACAACCTCCCTAGGTCACTGGTTCCACCGTCGTACTGCTCTAACAGTCAGGAAGTTTTTCCTGATGTCCAGCTGGAATCTGGCTTCCTTTAACATGAGCCCGTTATTCTGTGTCCTGCACTCCGGGAGGATTGAGAAGAGATCCTGGCCCTCCTCTGTGTGACAACCTTTTAAGGATTTGAAGAGTGCTATCATGTCTCCCCTCAATCTTCTCTTCTCCAGGCTAAACAGGCCCAGTTCTTTCAGTCTCTCTTCATAGGGCTTTGTTTCCAGACCCACAATCAGGATTGTGTGGGTTGGGAGGGGGGGATTTAAACTCACACACTCACACACACACTGCAGTCCCAGCCAAAATTCCCAGGCTACTTGCATTGGGAAGGAAGGCACCCTTGGGGTCCCCGTATACCCACTATGAGGCAAGTCTCATCATCATCATCATCATCATCATCATCATCATCATCATTATTATTATTATTATTATTATTATTATTATTATTATTTTGCTTTGCTTTTAGAGTCCGTAACCTCCTGATTTGCCACTGTGCTTTTTAAACTTAATTGAGGTGGCGTATTTGTTATTGCCGTTTTATTATTTGTATGGTCTTGATGTGTTGGATCATAGATTTAATCAGAGCAGACCCATCAAAACCAATGGGACTTACATTAGTCGTGACTAACTGAAGTCTCACTGATTTCAACAGGTCTATTCTTACGTATGATAAAATCTGGCTCCAACCCTCTGTGTTTCAATCAAGAAGATCAGGGATCTTTTGGGGTCTGGAAGGCAGGGTAGAAAATTAATAAAAAGAATTTTTAAAAATGTACCGATGCGGGGAACCGAGGCTGTAAGAATAGCGCGTTCCTCATGACTGTCCCCAAATAGTTCACGAGTCGACAAAGATGAGAATCCAGATTTTCTAGAACTGAGTCCGTGTCTCTGGGACACCTGACTAGCAATGCCTGGATTCAGAGGGACACAGGACCCACCCATGCTCCCCTCACAAGAACCACAAAAGTTCTCTGTAAACACCCCTCGCTTTAAACGTCCCTTTGGAGTTGAGCTGCAAGAGTCTTTCAAAGACACCGTTGGGCTACCAAGCGGTCCTGCCCGGCTCACCTCTTGCTGGCCATCTGCTGTTGTAAGCCATTTGGGCTTGACTCCATTGCTGACCAGGGGCTTTTGCTCTGGAACGAGGCAGGCGTAGGGGGGCTCAGCCGCTTCGGCCCCCACGCTCTCCGAAACCGTTTTCAATTCCGAGGGGCTGGGCTTCTGCTCGGGGATACGGGCGACGCGGAACCTGGCCAAAAAAAAACCCCAAACACATGAGACATCGCGCACACGGAATGATGCACATAGATTGGCCAAGACACCAACGGCCCTGCTGTCTTGGAATCATGGGAGTTGCAGTCCAACCAGGGCCGGTGCCAGGCTATTTTGCCCCCTAGGCAAGGTGAGCTACTTTCACACACACACACACACACACACACACACACACACTAAAAAAAATGCCAACTTTGATTTTTAAGAACAGATGTTTCCTGGGGGAAAAAATAAGAAGCACAAAACTTGAAACTGCTAAATTTGTTTTAAAGTGCAAGAAATACGTCATGCCAATTATAGCAAACAAATTGGAAAGGAATGTCTATGGGTCTAAAATGCATTATTTAATAGGAATGTCATCTCCAAATCATCCCCCTCCCAACTCACACACGCGCGCACACACACACGCTCAGCATCACTCACTCCAAACAAGCACACGCATGAACACATGCATTCACTCAAAGACCCCCTGCACCCCATTCACCCAGACATTCTCTCTCTCGCTCTCACTCTTCCGGGTGCATTCCGGAAGTCCGAACGTGGAGCTGCCCCACCCCCACCCCAGCGTCCCTGGCTTCGCTTCGGCTCGGCGGGCACAGAGCGCCATCTCGCCCACCCAGGCCCAGCTGAATCCTCGGGCCGGGCTGGCTCACAGCCAATGCGCGTGAGTGCTGCGCTGTGCCCGGCGCCCCTCTTAGCTTGCTGCTCTAGGTGGCCGCCTGAGTGGTCTCTACGGTAGCACCGGCCCTGAGTCCAACGCACCTGGGGAGTGCCCAGATAGGGAAGAGCTTTTGGCTGAAAAGACCCTAATCTGAACCCCCTCTACTGGGGATGTCAGGCCTGCATCTGGAACGGAAGCAGAAGAGATGGAGCGCGCCCTTCTCGACCCTCCATTCCCCTCACCGGCTTTCACAGGGCCCGGCCCGTGCATTTGCAAGCCTATCTTTACAGCCTTGAAGACTAGAAACTTGACTTTTAAACAAAAAGAGAGAGAGAGAGAGAGAGAGAGAGAATGGCATTTTCTCAGGATGCTGCGTTGGGTACCAATTTCTGAGCTTGCGCGGCGTGGGCACCAAAACACGGAGAGGTCCGTTTCCCGGCTTACCTGCCCACAGAGAGGATGGTGATCTCTCCCGGCCGGCCGGCCTTGCTTCCTGGCTTCGCTAGTTTGGGGATGGTGCCGCCGGGTGAGACGGCAGCGGCAGCTTCCGTGGAGGGCAGCACCTCGGGCCACTTCTTCTGGCTACATCGGGTGCAGGTGGGGCCAGAGCGGGTGGCCAAGCCCTGGACGGTGTGGAGGTGCTGCTGGTGCCGGCAGATGTGGGGAAGCTGAGGCAGCAGATGCAACCTAACAGGCCGAGAGGAGGAAGGCCGCTGTGAGCAAAGGCGGGAGGTGGCCCGAGGGACGTCCCACGGATCTGCTACCCCGGTCGTTAAGAGCTTTGCAAGTTTTTCGGAACAAGAGAATTAATGGAGGTGTTCAGACTTTTTTTGTGGGATGGCCGAGCAATTCCATGAATTGCTGCCCTGCGGACAGAAACGGAACCAGCGGATCCGGTTGTCAAACCACAGCACAGCCGTCCCCCACCTGGTGCCCTCCTGATGTTCCTGAGCAGTGGCGATGCTGGCTGAGGCTGATGGGCTTTGAAGTCCAAAACATCTGGAGGGCACCAGGATTGGGAAGGCAGGTATAATGGGTAGAGACAGGCTAGGACAGAGTCGGCAACCATTGCGGGGCCTTGGGCAGATTTGGTGATTACTTGTAATTATTTATTTTATTTACAATATTTATATACCGCTCCCCATTCAAATTTTTGGAGCGGTGTACAAGATAAAATTCAATAAAAAAAAGAATAAAGAACACCTTAAAATAGATTTTTAAAAGCAAAATGAAAGGTGAACTGTGAACCGTGGCCGGTCGTTAAGGAAAGGCTTCCTGGAACAAAGTTTTCAGGAGGCGCCGAAAGGAATACCGAGCTGGTGCCTGCCTGACCTCCAGAGGCAGGGAGTTCCATAGGAGGGGGGCCACCACGCTGAAGGCTCTTCCCCTGGTGGACGCCAATCGGAGGATGGGTCTAGGTGGAACCACATAGAGAAATTGCCCTGGGCACCACCACAAAATGGCTTCTATGGCAGTGGCTAGCCACAAATGACAAACTACTGCCCAAAAGACTAAGTACAAGGCAGAGGTGGGGGTGTGAGGCCCAGCACACACTGAACAATTCCTTTGAACCCACAGTTCTCAGTACCAATGGAAATTTATTTGTTAATTAAAAAAAGAGAAGTGTTAGCCAACAGTGCAATATGAGCCAACAGTGCGATATGGCTGCAAGAAAGGCCAATGCTATTTTGGGTTGCATTAATAGAACTATAGCTTCCAAATCACATGAGATACTGGTTCCTCTCTATTCGGCCCTGGTTAGGCCTCATCTAGAGTATTGCGTCCAGTTCTGGGCTCCACAATTCAAGAAGGACGCAGACAAGCTGGAGCGTGTTCAGAGGAGGGCAACCAGGATGATCAGGGGTCTGGAAACAAAGCCCTATTTTATTTATTTATTTATTTATTTATTTATTACATTTTTATACCGCCCAATAGCAGAAGCTCTCTGGGCGGTTCACAAAACCTATGAAGAGAAACTGAAAAAACTGGGCATGTTTAGCCTGGAGAAGAGAAGATTGAGGGGAGACATGATAGCACTCTTCAAAGACTTGAAAGGTTGTCACACAGAGGAGGGCCAGGATCTCTTCTCGATCCTCCCAGAGTGCAGGACTCGGAATAACGGGCTCAAGTTAGAGGAAGCCAGATTCCAGCTGGACATCAGGAAAAAACTTCCTGACTGTTAGAGCAGTACGACAATGGAACCAGTTCCCTAGGGAGGTTGTGGGCTCTCCCACACTAGAGGCCTTCAAGAGGCAGCTGGACAGCCATCTGTCAGGGATGCTTTAGGGTGGATTCCTGCATTGAGCAGGGGGTTGGACTCGATGGCCTTGTAGGCCCCTTCCAACTCTGCTATTCTATGATTCTATGATACCTTGATGGGCACTACGAAAGGTGTCTGGGGGTGCGCGCTAGTGTTCAAGGGAATCACCCCTGGACTAGAAAGACACAGGTTTGAATCCTGCTTAGCCATGAAGCTCCCAGCCTGGCCTACCACAAAGGGTTGTCGTGAGAACAAAATGCTTGTGTGTGGGGGAGAACCATGAATCCCCTGCTAAATTTCTGAGTGTAATTTTACAGGCAGGATCCTGCTCCATCCCTGGCCTCCTCCTCCTCCTCCTGCACCCCGACATGAGCGCTGTGAACCGCTGAGAGATTCTATTACATTCAGCGGGATATAACTATTATACATAAATAAATAAATAAATAAAATAAGCGCAAGCTGTTAAAAACAAACTGCTTTGACCCTGTAACTTTGAGGTGCTGCAAAAACAGGTGCATGTGGGCCGGGGGGGGGGGGGGGCGCGAAGCGGACTGGGTGTGTGTCGGTTTTTTTGGTGGTGGTGAGACCCGGATAAGGAGTACAAGAGAGGCCAAAGACCGTACTTGTTCACAGGCTTGAAAATGGGCTGCACGATCTGTTTGCTGTGATAATCCTTCAACATCTCCTCCAGGACGGCGGCATTTTCTGTCGGCAAGAGAATGGGAGAGACAAAGGAAAGCCATTAGGAAAAAGAAATGAGCCAGAGGGCTATGAACCAGGAAGCTGCTTTGCAATGAGGCAACCTACTAGTCCTCATTAAGGTAGCAAACCTGTGTCTCGATTGTATTACGTAAGACTGCAAGTGTGGCCCACACGTGGTTGAACGTTTCTCCGTACCAAAATAAAAGAAGAAAGAAATCCCTGCATCTCTGTGGCCAGATTGATTTCGGGAACCAGAAGATTCGACCATATAACACCTGCTCTGGTCCGCTTGCATTGGCTGCCTGTACGTTTCCAAGCCCAATTCAAGGTGCTGGTTTTGACCTATAAAGCCTTCCATGGCTTGGGACCACAATACCTGACGGAACGCCTCTCCCAACGTGAATATATCCGGTTACCACGTTCAACATCTAAGGTCCTCCTCCGGGTGCCTACTCCGAGAGAGGCTCGGAGTGTGGCAACAAGGGACAGGGCCTTTTTGGTGGTGGCCCCCAGACTGTGGAACGATCTCCCTGACGAGGCTCGCCTGGCGCCAACGCTGCTATCTTTCCGGCGCCAGGTTAAGACTTTCCTCTTTGCCCAGGCATATGGCGGCACATCTTAATCACCCACATGTTTAGGTTTTAATGGTTTTCAATGCTTCATGTGTGTATGTTCTGTGTTTTAGAATTTTAAATTTTGTATACTCGTTTTAATCTTAATCTTAATCTTAATTTTAGAATTTCTGTAAACTGCCCAGAGAGCCCTGGCTATGGGAGCGGTACATAAGTGCAATGAATGAATGGATGAATGAATGTAAAAATCTATTGTCAGGAGAACAGAATTGGCCAAGGTTTTTCTTCAACATGCTAATTGTCTTAATCGGAGGGGGACTGTTATTATTTCTTCATTTTTTGGGATCGGGTGGGGGGAGACATTCCACCAGTCAAATACAGACACAGGTTTACACTTGCACCCACAGTGCAAGGGGAGGGCCTTCTCTGTGGTGGCCCCCCAATTATGGAACAATCTCCCTGATGAGGCCCGCCTGGCGCCAACATTGTTATCTTTTCGGTGCCAGGTCGAGACTTTCCTTTTCTCCCAGGCATTTAACAGCATACGCTGAGTTTTTAAAAACGAGCTTTGGCCTGGCTGAGTGTTTTAAAATTGTTTTAAAATGTTAGCTGTTTTTATGCTTTTGTTTTTAATCTAATCTTTTAAATATTTGTAAACCGCCCAGAGAGCTTCAGCTATGGGGCGGTATATATATGTAATAAATAATAAATCACACACACACCCTTAGCAGTTTTTAAAAAACAACAACGGTGCAATATATGCGGTGGAAGTGATCTCTTACGTAGAATCATAGAATAGTAGAGTTGGAAGGGGCCTAAAAGGCCATCTAGTCCAACCCCCTGCTCAATGCAGGAATCCTACAAGGCCATCTTTCATACTTGACAGAGGGTTGTCCAGCTGCCTCTTGAAGGCCTCTTGCGTGGGAGAGCCCACAACCTCCCTAGGTAACTCGTTCCATTGTTGTGGGCTCTAACAGTCAGGAAGTTTTTCCTGATGTCCAGCTGGAGTCTGGCTTCCTTTAACTTGAGCCCGTTATTCCGTGTCCTGCACTCTGGGAAGATCGAGAAGAGATCCTGGCCCTCCTCTGGGTGACAACCTTTTAAGTATTTGAAGAGTGCTCTCATGTCTCCCCTCAGTCTTCTCTTCTCCAGGCTAAACATGCCCAGTTCTTTCAGTCTCTCTTCCTAGGGCTTTGTTTCCAGACCCCTGATCATCCTGGTTGCCCTCTGAGCACATTCCAGCTTGTCTGCGTCCTTCTTGTAGTGCCACAGCTGCTGTGGCTCTAAATATTGAACAAAATTAAGAACGTCACAGAGATGGTGATACCACGAGAGCCTGGGGTTGTCATAGAATCATAGAATAGCAGAGTTGGAAGGGGCCTACAAGGCCATCGAGTCCAACCCCCTGCTCAATGCAGGAATCCACCCTAAAGCATCCCTGACAGATGGTTGTCCATCTTGGTTAATATAAAATAATTGGGATCAGACAATGCTTTGAATTAATGTGTTATTTACTGATGCCTGCTGGAATTTTAGTCACTCAACACTGGGGGAAAAAGTGGGGAAAATCCATCTTTCACACTGTGAAACAAATGGTTGGTGTCCAACGAAAAGCTTCAAATGCACTTCCTTTCCGAGATTCAGGAAGAGGAAAATTTGATACAATGGAATGATGAATAGGCTTGATAAACAGTTTTGCTATTGGAGCAAAAATATTAGACTAATTGGATTGAGCAGATGAGACTTTGATTTAATCACCACTGATGTGTTTATGCAGATTGTAAGGCGATAATGAAACGATTGGATATTTCAGCTTTCTTTGGCCTTGAATTGAATTGAATTCTGATTAATTGTAATTACATATCTGACTCTGGATTAATATTAGGTTAAATGCTATTACTTTAAGTCTGTGTTTTTCTATGTTTCAAGTAAAATTAATTAACAAAAAAGTGGATTCTATCATGCCGAAACAAGTTAAAACAGCTGTCTGAATTGGTTTCGCCTCAAGGGCCAGGCACTTCCCTGACTGTGTGTATGTGCATTTCTGTGTGGTGTGTGTAATGTGTGTGTGTTTGTGTGTGTACAGTGGAGGCTGGTGGCTCTGATATCAGTGGGACAGTGAATCTGCTCCGGGTTTTAGTCAGTACCAGTCAGAACTAAAGGAGCAGCTTGGACAGTGAAGCTCCTTTAGAGTTCTGACTGGTACTGGCTAAAACACGGAGTGGATTCACCATCTCACTGACATTGGAGCCACCCACCTCTGCTGCATGTGTATATTTTTGGTATGGCTGGGGGAAAGCAATTTGGGGGTGATTTTCCTATTTTAGAGAAATAATTTGGGGGCAATTAATTCTTTGGAAAAATGTATTTAGAGGTGATTTGGGAGAAATTTGCTTGTGAATTTGCCTTCTGTGAAATGAGTGTTTTGTGGGAACAGAAGAAGACTGAGGGTTCAAAGAAATGTTTTTATTTTAGCCTCAGCGCTATGCCTTTCTGTGAAATGGGTATTTTTGCCGCAGTAGTTTATTGACAGCCTTTGTGTGACCCCCGTCCAAGGCAGCCATTTTGTGAAGGTGTCCACAACACTATTTCAAATATCTAAGTGTGCTCCTTAAAGCCCCCCCCCCAAAGGGTTGGACGGGCCCGTTTAACTGGAGAGGCTTGGGATTGAAACTAGCCCCTTACTCAGATAAAGCATTTAGGGTGCAATCCTATGCATGTGATATCCTATGCATATCACAAGCCAGCTATGCTTGAGATATAGGGCAGGATACAAAGGTATAAATAAAAAATAAGATTGTGCCCTTATTTAGAGTGACCATATGAAAAGGAGGACAGGGCTCCTGTATCTTTAACAGTTGTATTGAAAAGGAAATCTTAGCAGGTGTAATTTGTATATATGGGGAACATGGGGAAATTTCCTCTTCATCACAACAGTTAAAGCTGCAGGTGCCCTGCCCTCTTTTAAATCTGGTCACTCTAGTATAGCTCCTGCAGCTTTAACTGGTGTGATGAAGAAAGACTTTCACCAGGTTCTCCATATATACAAATGACTCCTGCTGAAATTCCCTTTTCTATGCAACTGTTAATATTTATTTATTTATTTATTTATTTATTTATTACACTTATATACCGCTCCCATAGCCAGGGCTCTCTGGGCGGTTTACAGAAATTCTAAAATTGAGATAAAAACAAGTATACAAAATTTAAAACTCTAAAACACAGAACATACACACATAAAGCATTAAAAACCGATTAAAAACTAAACATGTGGGTGATTAAGATGTGCCGCCATATGCCTGGGCAAAGAGGAAAGTCTTAACCGGACTTAACCGGAAAGATAGCAGTGTTGGCGCCAGGCGAGCCTCGTCAGGGAGATCGTTCCACAGTCTGGGGGCCACCATCGAAAAGGCCCTGTCCCTCGTTGCCACACTCTGAGCCTCTTTCGGAGTAGGCACCCGGAGGAGGACCTTAGATGTTGAATGTAGTGACCGGGTATATTCACGTCGGGCGTGAAGATACAGGAGCCCTGTCCTCCTTTTCATATGGTCACCCTACCTTATTCTACTATTGAACTGTGACCCCTCCAGCCCAGAAGGATGAAACATGAAATCCTAGTTCCACAGGACTCACGCCATCAATGGGATTAACCCCATAGATATTTTACAAAGTAAGCATCTGTGTCAGTAGAAAGCTCTATCTTCTAGTTTCATTTATTTTATTTTAGTGCATTTCAGGTCGTTTCATTACGTTTTAAAAGCAACTACAGGGCATTCCAGTTCTGTGAACGCCTACATGCTGGTTTATACTTACACGTCTGTGGCAAAGGGCAAACCTTTTTTTTTAATTCCTGGGAAAAGCGCTACAGAAATTAAAATAATAGACATAATCCACCCAACGTTATGCCCTTTCGGGCACTGGGAGGTGTGGAGATTTAAAGTATCCCTTTGAAATCAAAAGGACTTAAATGCTGAACTTTGCGGGACTTACCCTTTTTCTCTGTGATCAGACGCACAAGGACTCCAATGGTGTCTTCATTGGCGTCTTCTATTCTGTATGCGGAAGCATTCCCTAAGAAGAGAGGGGCGCAGGTTGAAATACAACACGGATGTTTTTTCTGGACTCAGTGGTAGAGTTTATTTATTTATTTACAATATTTATATACCGCTCCCTATTCAAAATTTCAGAGCGGTGTACAAGATAAAATAAAAACAGAATAAAACACTTCAAAATAGAATTTAAAAGAAGCAAAATGTACAGCGAACCGTGGCTGGTCATTAAGGAAAGGCTTCCTGGAACAATGACGTTTTCAGGAGGCGCCGAAAGGAATACAAAGTTGGCGCCTGCCTGACCTCCAGAGGCAGGGAGTTCCACAGGAGGGGGGCCACCACGCTGAAGGCTCTTCCCCTGGTGGGCTCCAATCAGAGGAGGGGTCTATGTGGAACCACCAGGAGCATGACCTTAGTGACTGGGCAGGTTGGTCGGGAAGAAGGCAAAAAGCCTTATTCACCATGGTTAAAGCCATGCTTTAAGGTGTCTTCTGAACATGGCCTGACTTTCTAGCTTAACCACCACAGTTAAAGTCATGGCTTAAGGTGTCTTCTGAACACAGCCTAACTTTCTACCTTAACCACCATGGTTAAAGCCATGGTTTAAAGTGTCTTCTGAACACAGCCTAACTTTCTATCTTAACCACCATGGTTAAAGCCATGGTTTAAAGTGTCTTCTGAACACAGCCTGGCTTTCTAGCTTAACCACCATGGTTAAAGCCATGTTTTAAGGTGTCTTCTGAACACAGCCTGGCTTTCTAGCTTAACCACCATGGTTAAAGCCATGGTTTAAGGTGTCTTCTGAACACAGCCTGGCTTTCTAGCTTAACCACCATGGTTAAAGCCATGGTTTAAAGTGTCTTCTGAACACAGCCTAACTTTCTATCTTAACCACCATGGTTAAAGCCATGGTTTAAAGTGTCTTCTGAACACAGCCTGGCTTTCTAGCTTAACCACCATGGTTAAAGCCATGGTTTAAGGTGTCTTCTGAACACAGCCTGGCTTTCTAGCTTAACCACCATGGTTAAAGCCATGGTTTAAGGTGTCTTCTGAACACAGCCTGGCTTTCTAGCTTAACCACCATGGTTAAAGCCATGGTTTAAGGTGTCTTCTGAACACAGCCTGGCTTTCTAGCTTAACCACCATGGTTAAAGCCATGGTTTAAAGTGTCTTCTGAACACAGCCTAACTTTCTATCTTAACCACCATGGTTAAAGCCATGGTTTAAAGTGTCTTCTGAACACAGCCTGGCTTTCTAGCTTAACCACCATGGTTAAAGCCATGGTTTAAAGTGTCTTCTGAACACAGCCTGGCTTTCTAGCTTAACCACCATGGTTAAAGCCATGGTTTAAAGTGTCTTCTGAACACAGCCTAACTTTCTATCTTAACCACCATGGTTAAAGCCATGGTTTAAAGTGTCTTCTGAACACAGCCTGGCTTTCTAGCTTAACCACCATGGTTAAAGCCATGGTTTAAGGTGTCTTCTGAACACAGCCTGGCTTTCTAGCTTAACCACCATGGTTAAAGCCATGGTTTAAGGTGTCTTCTGAACACAACCTGGCTTTCTAGCTTAACCACCATGGTTAAAGCCATGGTTTAAGGTGTCTTCTGAACACAGCCTAACTTTCTAGGTTAACCACCACGATTAAAGTCATGGTTTAGGGTGTCTTCTGAACACAGCCTAACTTTCTAACTTTCTATCTTCCTAACTTTCTATCTTTCTAGCTTAACCACCACGGTTAAAGCCATGGTTTAAGGTGTCTTCTGAACACAGCCTGGCTTTCTAGCTTAAGCACCATGGTTAAAGCCATGGTTTAAGGTGTCTTCTGAACGGGGCCTCAGTCTGGGAGAAAGGGGGACCCCCCAAAATCGGCCATAAGCTGAGCCTTCTGTAAGCGGAGCCTTTCTGCCAGCGGAAGGCAGGTCCTGGATCCAAACCCTTAATATCCTACCCTGTAACCAGCTCAGTGTACAATCCAGTTGAGTGGAGGTGCTGGGATTTAAAACAGTTTAGTGTCTTTAGAGTTAAAAAAAAAAAAGTAGAAGAGGATGCACATGGTATGCAGCAAGAGCATGTGCTACCTGTAGGCCAATGTTTTCCAGGGGAAGGCACCTTAACGTGGGATGGAGAAACACAGCAGTCCCCAAAACAAGGGGCTGTCAAGAATCACGCACATGGCACAGGTGCTCCCAGGTTTACGCACATCGCTTCGCCGCTGGGCTGGTGACACATTCCCCTTTGCATTTGGGACCATTGCTCATTTTTCGCAAACGGGAAACTTGTGCAAATCAAGCAGCCCTTGCACAGGAGATCTGTGCAAATCAGCGCAGGTTTGTGCAAATTTCCCCCCTAGAAAGCGGAGCTGATTCAGTCTACTGAGCAAATTTGTGCGAATTAGGAAATTCGGGTGAATTGAAATGGCACTTCGGAGCGCAAGCACATGTTCTGCAATTTGCACGTGCGCGATCACACTCACGTTCAGAGCTTTGACCAGGGCACGCTCGCCTGTTTTGCGAGCACAAACGAAATTCGCACACATCTTAAGACTGCCTCCAAAAAAACCCAAAACAACTCAAGATACTTTCGCTTCGTCTGGTTTGCTCATTCTTTTTAGGGAGAATTTTGTTCGCCTGCTTCTCTACTGGCAACAACCCAAGCAGTCTGTGAGCTGCAAACCCAGCACATTCAGAAGACAGCCAATGAAAGAACAAGCGCATGAAAATTAGAAAGAGAGCCACTATGGTAGAAGGCGTGTGGGAAGAAGTCTACTCGGTGGCAGGAATCTTCCTGTTGGAAAAGATAAGCGTCATAAGAAAAGCAGCCAATGATGAAGCCATGTGTATCGCCCCAAGGTAGATTTTGAAGCTTCCACCCAACCTGGTACCCTCCAGATGTTTTGGACTACAACTGCCATAAGCCTCAGCCAGCATGGCACATGACCATGGTTTATGGGAGTTGTAGTCAAAACATTTGGGGCGCACCAGGTTGCCTACCACTGCTGTAGACAGTACTGGGCTGGACAGACCAATGTTCAGATGGCAAAAAATAATTATTCATCCATGGTGTAAATGATCTGAATGCATTCCGCTGCATTTTTCATAGAATCATAGACTAGTAGAGTTGGAAGGGGCCTACAAGGCCATCGAGTCCAACCCCCTGCTCAATGCAGGAATCCACCCTAAAGCATCCCTGGCAGAGGGTTGTCCAGCTGCCTCTTGAAGGCCTCTAGTGTGGGAGAGCCCACCACCTCCCTAGGTAACTGGTTCCATTGTCATACTGCTCTAACAGTCAGGACGTTTTTCCTGATGTCCAGCTGGAACTTGGCTTCCTGTAACTTGAGCCCATTAGTCCATGTCCTGCACTCTGGGATTTTTATCGGAGCCCTGAATGGGTGGATTCAAACCATCTCTGCCACGCTAAGAGCGCTGCGTCTGTCTGCAGGCTACACCAGGACACCTCTACTCACCTAAGTGCCAGATTCCGGCTGGACATCTGGAAAAACTTCCTGACTGTTAGAGCGGTACGACAATGGAACCAGTGACCTAGGGAGGTTGTGGGCTCTCCCACACTAGAGGCCTTCAAGAGGCAGCTGGACAACCATCTGTCAGGGATGCTTTAAGGTGGATTCCTGCATTGGGCGGGGGGTTCGACTCGATGGCCTTGTAGGCCCCTTCCAACTCTGCTATTCTATGATTCCATGATTCTATTATCGTTGCATCTGGGAGCCAGGAGGTGGCGCCGTTGTATACAAAGTGCACAGGTTCATTACGCTCAGCAAGGCTGGTGGCCCTGATGCTGCAAGGGGACGCGGTGTCTTGAGTTACACCACTGTGGCTGACTAAAGCACGCTGGAGAGAAGCCAGTGGCCCGAAATATCATTTGTTCTTTTTCTTTTTTTGAGAAGAGGGACTTGTGCCTCTTCCTAGGGTTCTGGGCATGAAACAAACACGAGAATGTTAGAAGAGCCCTGCTGGATCATGCCGACGGGCTGTCTAGTCCAACATTGTGCAGGACAACGTGCAAACGGCTCCTGCGTGGGGGAAAACGCAAGGCGCCGCCTTCTCTCCCGGCAGAGGTGAGAACTCTCTCTTTGTGTAAATTCTTCTTTGATAGGATTGCCGCAGGCGAAGGAACCAGGCGCAAAGCAAGTGCCTGTGACTTCCTTCGTGGGGCTGCCTTGTGCGAGAGATGGGCTGTGTGGGGGCCCTGTCCTCCCTGCCCTGAGCTCAGCACATGGAGCACCCATTCTCTCCTCCCTAACAACTGCCCTGTGAGGTTGGACGGAAGCTGAGAGAGAAAGAGAGAGAGAGAGAGAGACAGACTGGATCAAGGCCTTTTCTGTGGTGGTGCCACAACTCTGGAACCCTCTCCCAGCTGAAGTTCATAGAATCACAGAATAGCTGAGTTGGAAGGGGCCTACAAGGCCATCGAGTCCAACCCCCTGCTCGATGCAGGAATCCACCTTAAAGCATCCCTGACAGATGGTTGTCCAGCTGCCTCTTGAAGGCCTCTAGTGTGGGAGAGCCCACAACCTCACCAGGCAACTGATTCCATTGTCGTACTGCTCTAACAGTCAGGAAGTTTTTCCTGATGTCCAGCCGGAATCTGGCACTTAGGTGAGTAGAGGTGTCCTGGTGTAGCCTGCAGACAGACGCAGCGCTCTTAGCGTGGCAGAGATGGTTTGATGTCCAGCTGGAATCTGGCTTCCTTTAACTTGAGCCCGTTATTCCATGTCCTGCACTCTGGGAGGATTGGGAAGAGATCCTGGCCCTCCTCTGTGTGACAACCTTTGAAGTATTTGAAGAGTGCTCTCATGTCTCCCCTCGATCTTCTCTTCTCCAGGCTAAACAGGCCCAGTTCTTCCAGTCTCTCTTCATAGGGCTTTGTTTCCAGACCCCTGGTCATCCTGGTTGCCCTCCTCAGGCTCCCTTCCTTGTGTCTCTTTCATCAGAACTGAAGACCCTCCTATTTCAACGGGTTGTGAGCCCGCAACACCCAGACGTCATGCCGCCCCTTGCAAAGCGCTTGCTCTTGTTAGAGGTCTGCTTTATCGCTCGGTTTTTACAGGCTTGTTCTGCTTCATTCTGGTTTTTAGCAGCCCATCACTACTTCCTTACAGCGGTCCTCTTTCCTTCTCAGGCATCAAGGTAGCCACGGTAACAGGATCCTCACTTTGGCTTTTCAGAATTTGCAGGGCTCTAATGGTCACAAAATCATGGTTGGCGAACGATGGCGAGGGAAAGAGGAAGACGAAAGGCAGGCAGACAGGAAGCTGGGCAGGCCCAGAGACCATCCAGGCCCAACTGGGCACCCATGAGAGTAGGCCACAACCCCACTGGCTGTAGCCCAGACAGCCCAGCTGCAGTCGAACACATCTGGAGGGCTCTGGGTGGGGAAAGACAACTGAAACCCAGCAGGCCCCCAACCACCTCTCTTTGGGCAACTGTTACTACCTGCCCCGGGTTACTTCGGAGGCAACAGGGTTCCCTTGCTGTTAAAAGCTGGGTAAGAACATCAGAACATAAGAGGAGTTCAAATGCACAGTTACAAGATGGGGGATACTTGGCTCAGCAATACTACAAACGAGAAGGATCTTGGGATTGTTGTAGATCGCAAGCTGAATATGAGCCAACAGTGCGATACGGCTGCAAGAAAGGCAAATGCTATTTTGGGCTGCATTAATAGAAGTATAGCTTCCAAATCATGTGAGGTACTGGTTCCTCTCTATTCGGCCCTGTTCAGGCCTCATCTAGAGTATTGCGCCCAGTTCTGGGCTACACAATTCAAGAAGGTTGCAGACAAGCTGGAGCGTGTTCAGAGGAGGGCAACCAGGATGATCAGGGGTCTGGAAACAAAGCCCTATGAGGAGAGACTGAAAGAACTGGGCATGTTTAGCCTGGAGAAGAGAAGATTGAGGGGAGACATGATAGCACTCTTCAAATACTTGAAAAGTTGTCACACAGAGGAGGGCCAGGATCTCTTCTCGATCCTCCCAGAGTGCAGGACACGGAATAACGGGCTCAAGTGAAAGGAAGCCCGATACCAGCTGGACATCAGGAAAAACTTCCTGACTGTTAGAGCAGTACGACAATGGAACCAATGGAACCAGTTACTTGGGGAGGTTGTGGGCTCTCCCACACTAGAGGCCTTCAAGATGCAGCTGGACAACCATCTGTCAGGGATGCTTTAGGGTGGATTTCTGCATTGAGCAGGGGGTTGGACTCGATGGCCTTGTAGGCCCCTTCCAACTCTGCTATTCTATGATTCTATGATTCTATGATCCTCTGGCGCTCCTCAGCTTTGCAGGCCGCGTGGGCGGCGGAATGGTTTCTCAAAGAAGGGGGTCCTTGCAGGTGGAGGCGTTCCGTGCAGCTTTGCCTGCTATTCCACTTCATGTGGGCGCACTGCTTACATCACCTGAGCAGCCCCGGTCAACCACCCTTGCTTTTTAGATGAGGGATAGGAAGACATCCGAAATCTGGGAGGCCGTTAGAGCTGAGTTCATCTCCCAGGCCAAGGGCTTTTGACTGCGTTAGCCTTTCACTCTAAGCAGCTGGGAACCCCGCAGTCCAGCATATCCTGAGGAAACCTTGTGCCCTCCAGTTGTCTTGGACTGCAACTCCCAGCATCCACAGCCAACCCCCAGTGGCTCTTATTGGGGGTGGCGAGGTGCATGCACACTCGTAAAGGGACTCAGGTGTGGCAAGGTCTGCCAACAAAACCGGACAGCCGAGCACTTTTATCAGCTGTGGTTTAGCAAAGCTGACCTTAACTAATGGGCAAAAGCAGCCAAGGTCTTGCAAAGAGGTCTGTTTTTGAACCAGAATGTTAGGCATCGTTCAGCTGGGTCAGCCTGACAGGGAAGAGGTTTACAAAGTGCCTAGTTCCGATCTAGCAAGACGGGCGCCTGGACGTCTTGCCTTTTTTGCGAGCAGCTTGGCAGAACTGGAAACCAGGCTGAGCAAATACAAAAGAAAAAAAGGGGGGGAAAGGATCAGATTTCAGGCAGAGGGGGAGAGAGAGAAAAGAGAAATTAGCATCATGGGGAAAGAGAGAGCTGACAGTCGAGGGAAGGGGTGTGAAATACGCAGGCCACCCGTGGCATGCTGCACATTTTTTACAAATGAAAAAAATGGCACTTGTATTGCTACAGAGTGCTAAAAGGGTCCAATTTAGCTTGTCCTGAAGCTAAATTTGAACAGTTTACTGCTCTATAGTCACTATGAAACAATAAAAGGGTTAACCTTAATTTCAGAACAAACTAAATTTAACTAGGGTGACCCTATGAAAAGGACAGGGCTCCTGCATCTTTAATGGTTGTATTGAAAAGGGAATTTTAGCATGTGTCCTTTGAATGTATGCAGAACATGGTGAAATTCCCTCTTCATCACAACAGTGAAAGCTGCAGGAGACCTGACCTCTTTTGTATCTGGTCACTCAGGGCAGGGCTCTCGCAGCTTTCACTGTCGTGAGGAAGAGGGAATTACACCAGGTGCTGCATGCTTACAAAGGACACCTGCTGAAATTCCCTTCTCTGTACAACTGTTAAAGATACAGGAGCCCTGTCCTCCTTTCCATAGGGCCACCCTATGGTAATGGTAGTTGTCTATTCTTTGTAACAGTAAGCAGTTTTTACTCCACCCAGAGTAGAAGAAGCCAAATCAGGACCAACAAACTCACAGCAAAGAGCAGGAAGGAGGCTATGAGTAAGAGGTGTGTTCAGATGACTTTTTCTTTTTTTAAAAAAAGACAAACTTGGTTCCCTGCTCCTCTGGTATCGCAAACACCTTCACAACACGTGCCTTAACGTGATGGCTCACAAGAAACTCCTGTCTTGCTGTCAGCCCAGCCCAGCCCAGCCCAGCCCAGCCCAGGGAGGCACCGCAAAGAGCAAATTCTGTAAGTTAACTTGCAGGATTTTCGCACTAGATGTTCACAATGCTTGTCATTCACGATGTCCCAGAAGTGAACCAAGGACACTGTCCTGAGCCAAGCCAGATTCTCTCTTGCCCCGGGGGAAGGTCCGTGGCTCAGAGGCAGAGCAGCTGTTTTGCAGGCAGAAGATGGTCCCAGGTTCGATTTCCGGTTTCTCCAGGGAGTGCTGGAAAATTCCTGCCTGAAATCCTGGACAGCCGTTCCTGCCAGTCAGTGTCAACAATGTTGGGCTAGATCAGTGGTTCCCAAAGTGGGTGGTACTGCCCCCTTGGGGGCGGTGGGATTGCATAGGGGGGCGTTAAGAGGCAAGGAAGTGGCAGAGGGGCGCTCGAGGTGGTCTTTTCTGAGAAGCGCCTCTCCAGAAGGTCTTAAAACCCAGGGACACTTTTATGGGAGAAGGTAGTTTGGTCCTAAGCCATCTAGGGGAAGAATCCACACATGTATTAATACCATTTAAGAAGAGTCCTTTTAACAGTGAATTGAAATGTTTCAAAAGCACCAAAACACTAATGAAGAGACATACCCTGCTTGGTGTGCCCCGCCACGCCGGCTGCAAAACAGATTACTAAATGTGGTGATTTAAGACTCATGTTAAGTGACTTTAAACCAGACATTGGAAAACTGGTATCACTTCATCAAGGCATCACATTAAGAATTTACAGAATAGTGAAGTACTCTACCGCTCAGAGAGCTTTGGCTATGGGGCGGTATATAAATGCAATAAATCAAATCAAATCAAATCTACCCTAGTTACTGAATGTAATATCTAATATACTTGCTAAATGACTATCAGACTTTGAAAAGATGATATCACTGGATCAAGTTCATCAATTATGTTTAATTGAATAAACTAAAAAAATGTAATTGGATTTTGAATAAATATTCAATTAATTGTTACTGTTTTGAATTTTATTATTATCTTCCTTAGTGGGTTGTTGAAAACCACTATTCTGAATAATGATTTTTATAGTGTAGGGTAGGGGGCACTGGGCATGAGTGTGTGGAACCAAGGGGGCGGTGACCTGAAAAAGTTTGGGAACCTCTGGGCTAGATGGACCAAGAGTCGGATTTTGTATAAGGCAGCTTCTGATATCTCTATGTCTGCTCTGCCTTTTCCATCACGCTGCTCTCTGAGGCTCCTGCGATCTACCAATGAGCTTCAGCACTTCCCAAATGCAAAAAAAAAAAAAAAGGGGGATTTCTAAAAAGATGTGGGTTTGGGAGCATCTGAACAGCTTGGTTAACCCTGTCCGCGCCCTCTGTTTCCCACAGCTAATGAATGGAAGTAATTATTATTGTAAGCTGTGAGTTGAGATAACAAGAAAAAGTAGTTTACTTGCAGAGTTTGAGCTACTTTTCATAAAAGTAGTTGTAATTATCTTCCGCTACGTGAAATGCAAGTTAAGGCGTAATCCTAGACAGGAAAAAATTCTACAATCCCATGCATGTTTAGACAGAAAAATCATCCTATAATCTTATGCATGTTTGGGCAGAAAAAAAAAGGCCTAGCTGAGTGTTGTAGGGCTCTTTTCCATCCAGACATGCATGGCATTGTGCTTTTAGTGCTGTAACTGCTTCCAGCTACTGCACATCATTGCTTTGGGCATGTGTGAGTGGCGCCCAAAAATACACTCTTTGCGACGTCTGTGAAATGCTGTGCGGGGAAAGTACAGTGAGCCCAGGGAGGCCCTGAAGGTCACCCAGGCGGCCTCCCAACCCACTGGGACGCCCCTTCGCTCACCGTTCCGCTCCGATTTGGCTCCCTCCTCGTCCGCGTCCTTATGGGCCGTGCAGTGGTAGCCTTTCTTCATCAGCAGGTTGCAGAAGAGGATGCCCAACAGGCCCATCACGCAGAAGACCGGCACGATGGCCAGGACGGCGTACTGCGTGGCCTTCTCCTCCGCCTTCCCGTCGTGAGTGCCGTTCCCTGCTGTCTTGTCGTCCCGCCTCTGCAGGGCCTCAGCGTTCCGGGCCAAGCGGGTCCGCCACTTCCTGGATCCTGAGAGAAAAGCATTAAGAAGAGCAGGAATGACTCAGGGCCAGCAACAAGGTGCCTGTCACAGCCCAAACATCCCTGGACGAGCCAGAGAGAGAGAGAGAGAGAGAGAAAACATCAGAAGAGCCCTGCTGGATCAGGCCAAGGGTCCATCTAGTCCAGCACTCTGTTCACGCAGTGCTCAAACAGCCGGCGGCCAGGGACCAACAAGTTCCTGACTGTTAGAGCAGTACAACAATGGAGCCAGTGACCTAGGGAGGTGGTGGGCTCTCCCACACTAGAAGCCTTCAAGAGCCTTCAACCATCTGTCAGGGAGGCTTTAGGGTGGATTCCTGCATTGAGCAGGGGGTTGGACTCGATGGCCTTGTAGGCCCCTTCCAACTCTGCTATTCTATGATTCTATGAAAGCAGGACACGGTGCAACAGCACCCTCCCACCCATGTTCCCCAGCAAGCGGTGCACACAGGCTCACTGCCTCGGATATTAGAGGGAGCACCCAACCATCAGGTGTAGTAGCCATGGATAGCCTTCTCATCCAGGAATTAATCACCCCCCTTTTAAAGCCATCCAAATGGGTGCCCATCACTACCTCTTGTGGTCGTGAGTTCCATAATTTCACCATGTGTTGTGTGAAGAAGTCCTTCAATTTATCCGTCCTGAATCTCCCTCCCATCAGCTTCATGGGATGACCCTGTGGGGTTCTAGTATTATGGGAGAAGGAGAAAAATGTCTCCCTGTCCACATTCTCTACACCAGGCATAATTCCGTACACCTTTATCAGGTCTCCCCTCAGCCTCCTTCTTTCTAAGCTAAACAATCCCAAGGTTGTTTAGGAGAAATGTTGGGTGAATGAAGCATATGTCTGAGGGAAAGAAGGGTAAGTTGACCAAAAAGAGGGCTGAAGGTGGAAGAGGCGCTGGGGCCGTGGGCGCCCGGTTCTTGCGGACACGCTCCACCTTGCTATTCTCCCATCAACACCCCACTCCTTGTCCACTCCACTGGCATTCCCCCCAATACTTAGGCATAGAATAAATCATGGAAAACAATGACAGAATATACTACTACTACTACTACTACTACTACTACTAATAATAATAATAATAATAATAATAATAATAATAGTAAAATACTGATAAAATAAAAATGATAGAATAAAAATCATCACAATTAGAAATGTGGTGAATGGGCAGAATTTTAATCAGACAGCAGAGTTTAGATTTTCTGGATCTAGCACTTCCAAATAGATCCTCCTCTTGGTTACTTCTCAGCTTCCAACGTGAATCCACAGGAGGGGGGCTGTGATTCCCTACATGTGTGAATCATCTTGGCTTCGTAACGAAGAACTGCTCTGGATGGGATGGTACTGAGGAGGCACCGGGACGCACCAGGGGCCGGGGCTTCCTCCACACCGTCTCGTTCAGAAATACATTTGCTGTCCCTTGGCCCCACCTGTGAAATCACAAGACTGCACAGACACTGACAGGTAACGGAATAGCCCGGGGCGGGATTTGCACCTGGCACCAAGCAAGAGGGAAGGAGCATGATTCACGCCAATCACGATTTCTTCATAGGACAGATGGCAGAACGCCAGTTTGGAATGAGCCTTCACGGGTCACCAGGTTCAACCCACCACCATGTTATGGATAGGTATAGGGCCTGTTTGGAGGACACGCTAAGCCATGGTTAGGCCGCTAACCCCTTTGCAGCAAATGGTTAGTGAGCGTGTTTAAACTGTGGTTATGTAGCCATCATGGTTAGGAATGGTTCACATGACACACTAAGCCGTCATGTGTAGCTCAAAATGCTTAACCAACTGTGGCTTAGTGTGTCATCTGAACAGGATCAAAGAATGAGACACACACACACACACAGAGACAGAGACAGAAAGAGGCAGAGAGACAAAGAGACAGAGAGAGACAGACAGAGAGAGAGGCAGAGAAAGAGAGAGAGACACACACACAGAGAAAGAGACAGACAGAGAGACAGACAGACAGACAGAGAGAGAGAGAGGGAAAGAGACAGACAGAGAGACAGAGAGAGACAGACAGAGAGAGAGAGACAGACACAGAGAGAGAGACAGACAGAGAGGGAGAGACAGACAGAGAGAGAGAGAGAGAGACAGACAGAGAGACAGAGAGAGACAGAGAGAGAAAGAGACAGACAGAGAGACAGACAGACAGAGAGAGAGAGAGAGAGAGGGAAAGAGACAGACAGAGAGACAGAGAGAGACAGACACAGAGAGAGAGACAGACAGAGAGGGAGAGACAGACAGAGACAGAGAGAGAGAGAGAGAGAAAGGGACAGACAGAGAAACAGAGAGAGACAGAGAGAAAGAGACAGAGAGACACAGAGAGAGACAGAGAGAGACAGACAGACAGAGAGAGAGAAAGAGAGAGACAGAGACAGGAACCAGAGGTAGGCAACTTGTCTCCCTCCAGATATGTTGGACTGCAAGTCCCATCATTCCCAGGCCAAATGGCCACGTGGAGGGTGTTAGGTTGGGAGAAGGTAGGCCTGGTGGAAGCCAGTTTTCGACGCCTGCACCAAACCTTGGAAAATGTGACAAGAGGGTGATTCAAATCCAGGCCAAGGGATCGTTTGCCCTAGAGAAGCCACAGCTGGGTGCATCAGAAGGCATCGATCACACTGCAGTGTCCTGGTTGCTGAGGAAAGTGAAGTTTTGACTTTTGAAAGAACTGCTAAAAGTGTCAATAAAGAGGAAGACAATTAAAAGGCACCCAAACTTACTGGGAGAGAGAGAGAGAGTGATTGGGAATCATTTTATATAACAGCCATGATTGGTAATGGCGCTTTGTCAAGAGTTTTCAAGGGCTCCTGGTTTAATTTGGCTTTTTAAAGCACTGTTGTAGTTTTTAGGGTTGTTTTCTGAATTTTGCGAAAGCCAGTATAAAAATGCAGCTCAGGAAAAAAAAGGGAAAAGTTTAACGCTCTTTCTGCCAGTAGCGAAGACTCAGGGGAGGCATTTCAACGTCAGAACATCAGAAGAGCCCTGAGGCTGCATCGGACCAAGAGTCCACCTAGCCCAGCATTCTGTTCACACAGGGGCCAACCAGCTGTCGACCTTTCAGAATGGGGAAAGGAAAAAAAAATGTGCAAGAGCTGGAAAACCAACAAAAGATTGAAGAAGAAAGGGGGGGGGCGGCTAAACTGGAATCCCAGATGGGCAGGATTTGGTGTTGGGGTTGAGATCAAGCCCCCTGTGACAGAGTAAAGACAAGGAGGCTATAGACTCTGTTGTGCCGTTAAACGTACCAGTCTCTCCATGTCAAAATGCTGGAGAGAGGTGGTAACGTAGCAACGTTGTCTGTGCTACGTCTTTGGGAGTGCCTCAGCTGAGGAGATTGAGGGGAGACATGAGAGCACTCTTTAAATACTTGAAAGGTTGTCACACAGAGGAGAGCCAGGATCTCTTCTCGATCCTCCCAGAGTGCAGGACACGGAATAACGGGCTCAAGTTACAAGAAGCCAGATTCTGGCTGGACATCAGGAAAAACGTCCTGACTGTTAGAGCAGTACGACAATGGAATCAGTTCCCTAGGGAGGTTGTGGGCTCTCCCACACTAGAGGCCTTCAAGAGGCAGCTGGACAGCCGTCTGTCAGGGAAGCTTTAGGGTGGATTCCTGCATTGAGCAGGGGGTTGGACTCGATGGCCTTGTAGGCCCCTTCCAACTCTGCTATTCTAGGATTCTATAATCTCTTCTCGATCCTCCCAGAGTGCAGGACACGGAATAACGGGCTCAAGTTAAAGGAAGCCAGATTCCAGCTGGACATCAGGAAAAACTTCCTGACTGTTAGAGCAGTACGACAATGGAACCAGTTCCCTAGGGAGGTTGTGGGCTCTCCCACACTAGAGGCCTTCAAGAGGCAGTTGGACAAGCATCTGTCAGGGATGCTTTAGGGTGGATTCCTGCATTGAGCAGGGGGTTGGACTCGATGGCCTTGTAGGCCCCTTCCAACTCTGCTATTCTATGATTCTACGATTCCTCAGCAGAGCAAAGCAGATGGCTGCCACGGTCCCCTACGACCTCGACATGCTTCTGAGCTAATCAGTGATAAGGCTCCCTTCTCAGTGGTCGGGCAATTATTAGGACCTGGCCACTTAATGGATTGGCCTCTCCGTAGCCCACCAATATTACAAATGAATCGTCGCTATTCACCCCAAGCCTTTGTGTACAGCAGCCTTCCTCAACCTGGGGCGCTCCAGATGTGTTGGACTGCATCTCCCAGAATGACCCAGCCAGCTGGCTGGGGCAACCTGGGAGTTGTAGTCCAACACATCTGGAGCGCCCCAGGTTGAGGAAGGCTGAGCTGGCTGGGGCGTTCTGGGAGATGCAGTCCAACACATCTGGAGCGCCCCAGGTTGAGGAAGGCTGGTGTGCAGGATAGGCTGAAATAATCCAAAAGGATAAGCAGACCGACACCTGGCCTTGATGGACCTGGAGAATAAAACACAGTCGCGTAAAAGTGAGCCACAGAGTGGAGTTGAAGAACAGAAATGGATTCAGAATAGATCAGCCCTACCTTCCCCAACCTGGTACCCTCCAGATGTGTTGGGCTAGGGGGGATGCTAGGATTTGTAGTCCAACACATCTGGAGGGCACCAGGTTCTGGAAGGCTAGAAGAAGCACCTTGGATAACTCGTTTAGAGTTCTGACTGAACACTGGAGTGGATCCGCCGTCCCCGTGACATCGGAGCCACCAGCTTCCACTGGTCCAGAAGATATACAGCTGTTTTGATCTCAGGAAGAAATGTATGGATTGAGTACATTTCCATCCTGCCTCTCTCCCATGGTGGACCTCAAAGGTGGTTCCCTGCTTAGCTTCAGAAAGTTGGCTGCATCGCAGGGGCCCCCCGGCCATGACAAACGGTTGCTTGCTATTCAACCGGAATGGAAATAAAACTATTCTCAACTGTCTTTTGCTCTCACCTGGGCATCCTGGCATGCCATTGGCGGCAGGCAGACAAGGCAGGCAGATGGCTTTCGGGTCGGTCTCGCCTTCGGGGCTGTAATACCTGCGATGGGCAGAAAAAGAGACGATCAGCTGACTCTTCAAAATGCCCAAAGATACCATCACGTCCCACTGGGACCAGGTCTCGCCCTGTTTTCTTAAATCTGCCCCCCCCACACACACACTTTCTGGTCTTTCAGATTTTATATCTGCTTTGCAGTGAAGCTGTTTACATCCATTTTTGACATTTATATGCATGCAAGCTCCATTTTACACCTTCCAATCTTAAACTTTGCTGTATGACCAGTAGCCACACACATGAACACACAGACACGTTTAACAGAATGCTATCCAAACATAAAAGAACTGGGCATGTTTAGCCTGGAGAAGAGAAGATTGAGGGGTCAAAGGTTGTCACACAGAGGAGGGCCAGGATCTCTTCTCGATCCTCCCAGAGTGCAGGACACGGAATAACGGGCTCAAGTTAAAGGAAGACAGATTCCGGCAGGATATCAGGAAAAACCTCCTGACTATTAGAGCGGTATGACAGTGGAACAAGTTACCCAGGGAGGTTGTGGGTTCTCCCACACTAGAGGCCTTCAAGAGGCAGCTGGACAGCAACCTGTCAGGGAGGCTTTAAGGAGGATTCCTGCACTTAGCAGGGGGTTGGACTCGATGGCCTTATGGATCCCTTCCAATTCTACTATTCTATGATTCTATTTGGAGCATCCAGAATGATGGATCATGGTTCAATAAGAAGAGCTGGATCAGAGCATAAACCCATCAAGTCCAGCATTTGGTTCTAAAAGAAGGAAACCCCATAGGGGAGTAAAAAATAAGCCAAAGGCAAGGGTGGAACCAAGGAATCTTCTGCAATAATATTAGTAGTAGAAGGTTTATTAAAGTGCCAGGTGCCTTCCTTGCCTTCGTCCGTCCTTGCCTTTGGCTTATTTTTTACTCAGCATTTGGTTCTGACAGTGGCCAACCAGATGTCCCAATGCAAGTACAGAAGCAAGCCATGTGAATGCTGCCTGTGATCCAGGATGTAGCATATAGCAGCCATTACGATTAGTAGCCAATGACCCTGTTCAGACGACCTGCTAAGCCATGGTTGTTAAGCATTTTGAGCTAAACATGATGGCTTCGCGTGTCGGGTGAACCATTCCTAATTATGGTGGCTACATAACCATGGTTTAAACATACTCATTTGCTGCAAAGGGTTAGCGGCCTAATGGAATAACGGGCTCAAGTTACAGGAAGCCAGATTCCAGCTGGACATCAGGAAAATTTCCTGACTGTTAGAGCAGTACGACAATGGAATCAGTTGCCTGGTGAGGTGGTGGTCTCTCCCACACTAGAGGCCTTCAAGAGGCAGCTGGACAACCATCTGTCAGGGCTGCTTTAGGGTGGATCCCTGCACTGAGCAGGGGGTTGGACTCGATGGCCTTGTAGGCCCCTTCCAACTCTGCTATTCTATGATTCTATGGCTTAGTGTCTGAACAGGACCATTGACAGCCTTTGCGTCTATGAAGCCCCTAACCCCCCCCTTTTAATGTTTTCTAGGTTATCCTGATAAAACTGCGAAATGTAGGACCCTTTGCCTGCAGCTGCCATTTTTATACATAAACACCTGATGACAATGGTCGAACCCCACGTTGCTAAAGGACCGCAAAGCTCCGCACCAGAGGCGGCTGCATTTCCGAGGGGATTCAACCGTCCCACTTAGAACGCAGAGGCTGGCAGTTAAAGAAGTGGGGATGATTTCCCATGCCACTCTTGGCAAAATCAACGGGTGGTAGAAAAGAAAAGAAAAAAAGACCAACACGGGGGATTTGGATTAGTCAGGCTTACTCGCTCTGGAGTCAGCTGCCTAGGCTGAGCTGAATATGACTCAGGCTACATCCAGTTTCTCTCCTCCCCTCTGGCCTGGAGCATTCAGGCTTGGTTGAGTTCAGCCAAGAGTTGATGGTGACTCACTGAAATTCTCCCACTTTTTCCTTCCCCACTGATTTCCGGCCAGGGTGCCGGGTTTCCAGCTCTTCCTGGTGCACCGAAGTTGCATCATTTTCAGAATGCCGCTTTTCGGCTTTGCTGCATGGGGGCTGCCTCGCTAGCAATCATTCGCTGCGGCTGAAACTTCACTGGACGCCCCCCTCCAGCCCAGGGATCAGAGCCACCAAAAAATACACATCTGCTTGCTACTATGATGGTGCTATATAAATAATAATACTATTCTCTGATAGTGAGCACATCAGTACTGTAAAAAAGTCACAAGGGAAGCAAGTTACTCTTAAAAAGGCAATTAAGACTAAATATCCTCGTTTTAAACAGCTGCGTGGGGTGGGATCCCTGTTTTACATGGGGATTTCGTTCCATCCAAAGGACCTCACAGTCCACCCAGACTTAGCTTTAGCGATGCTGCAGCGTCAGACAGCTTGGAAAGTTTCTGTAATTACTCCCCGCCCTCCACCCCGGCAGTCCTGCAATCCTTGAGAATGTTTGGTATCCAGGCTGGGCAGCATAAGAACCTCAGAAGAGACCAAAACACACCAGCTTGAGCCTCCGATGTGTCAAGTCTACTATCTGTCAAGTATGCTGTAGGGTGGATTCCTGCATTGAGCAGGGGGTTGGACTTGATGGCCTTGTAGGCCCTTCCAAATCTACTATTCTATGATTCTATGATGGAGGTTCCAGCGGAGGCTGGTGCCCTGATGTCGGTGGGGTGGTGATTCCACTCCGGGTTTCTGTCAGAACCAGTCAGAACTCTAAAGGAGCGATCCAATGTGATTCACAGTGAGCTTCACAGCTGGGTGAGATCCTTTAGAGTTCTGACTCATTCTGAGTGAAACCCTGAGCGGCTTCACCGACCCACTGACATCGGAGCCCCCAGCCCCCACTGGGATGACCAGAAGGCAATGGCCACGTCTGGATGGGACCTTGCTAAACAGAGAGTTCAGCCTCTCCCACCCCAGGCCCCCACAGCTCAACCTGCTATGCCACCCTTCCCCAACGTAGAGCCCTCCAGGAGGCTGGGGGAGGCTGGGAGTTGTAGTCTAATACATTTGGAAGGCAGGCAAAGGGTGAAGGCAGGCAAGTCTACCTCTACCCTTAAACTGAGCTCAGTTCCAAGAGAGGAGTGATTTTCAAAATGGGTTCTTTGGAAAGTTATAGAAGGTTCCTCAACAAACAGCATCAAACCCCTTTCCAAGCTTTCTCCGTGATCAGTTTTCCTCTGCACAGCAGAGTCACAGAGAAAGTGCTGGGTGCATGCTGTGTTCACCTGGCGGCAGGTGTGTGTGTGTGTGTGTGTGTGTGTGTGTGTATGTGCAGCACCATGCAAGCCACATGTGGCCCTCACTGCCCTGCCAAATTTGGCAGCTGAGAGAGAGAGAGACAGAGAGAGAGAGAGAGAGAGACTGAGACTCCTTTTAGCACTACGGAGCATTAATTTTGCATTCAAGCTAAATTAACCCTATATTTATTTATTGCATTTCTTCCCCCCCCCCCCAATAGCCGAAGCTCCCTGGGCGGTTCACAAAAATTAGCACTACAGAGTGCTTTGCGACTGAATTTCAATGGCAAACCACTGATATATATATATATATATATAGTGCTGCCCTATGGGGAAGGGGGAAAATGGCGTCCAGATCACCCCTGATGTACGGTAATGGCAAAGTCTGGATGGGAGCCATTTGACCTGAGCGTTCACCCTATAACATTGTCCTCCCGGCCCCACCCCAAAATCCTTTGCAACACACCTAGCCTCCCCGGCAGACGCAGGTGTGTTCCCTGGCAGAGGAAACTGCAGGAGACACCTCGAGCTATCTTTCCTGTAACGCCATTCCTGCAGAAACGATTCCTGGAGTGTAGAAGTTTGAAAAAACCACCCACCCTAGCCATAAGGCATGCTACAACGGGCAAGGGCGGGCACAAGGCAGAAGGGTGCTGGCACAGCAAATAATTTGACGTGACTCGTGAGAGAAAGCCAAGTGGATGTGCTGTTGACAGCATCAAGACCTGATATAAGATCATAGAATCATAGAATAGCAAGAGTTGGAAGGGGCCTACAAGGCCATCGAGTCCAACCCCCTGCTCAATGCAGGAATCCACCCTAAAGCATCCCTGACAGATGGCTGTCCAGCTGCCTCTTGAAGGCCTCTAGGGTGGGAGAGCCAACAGCCTCCCTAGATAACTGATTCCACCGTCGCACTGCTCTAACAGTCAGGAAGTTTTTCCTGATGTCCAGCTGGAATCTGACTTCCTGTAACTTGAGCCCGTTATTCCGTGTCCTGCACTCTGGGAGGATCGAGAAGAGATCCTGGCCCTCCTCTGCGGGACAACCTTTTAAGTATTTGAAGAGTGCTATCATGTCTCCCCTCCATCTTCTCTTCTCCAGGCTAAACAGGCCCAGTTCTTTCAGTCTCTCTTCATAGGGCTTTGTTTCCAGACCCCTGATCATCCTGGTTGCCCTCCTCTGAACACGCTCCAGCTTGTCTGCATCCTTCTTGAATCGTAGAGCCCAGAACTGGACACAAGACTCTTGATGAGGCCTAACCAGGGCCGAATAGAGAGGAACCAGTACCTCACGCGATTTGGAAGCTCTACTTCTATTAATGCTGCCCAAAATAGCATTGGCTTTTTTTGCAGCTACGGCACTCTTGTCAGGAAGGTGCTTCGTCACCCCCACCCCGAGCTGGAGAGTGTGGCCCAGGTTATGCTTCCCCTGCAAGAGAACAGGCAGTAATTGGTCAGCAGCGTTACCCTGGCATGCAGTCCCCGCACAAGGCGTCCGCCGTAGCTGTTCCGGGGCTGGCGCGGACCCTCTTCTTGCCCTCACAGTGGGTGTGCGACGAACAGAGCTCCGGCCCAAAGCTAGGAGAGAAGGAGCCGGACGAACAAGCCTTGCAGTTCATCCCCAGTCCTTCCCCATAGCCACATTTCTATGGGGGGGAAATCAAACAAAAGCAGAGTAAGATGCCATTGCATGTTGGGCAGGGGACGTGGCCCGTTTCAACGATAGCCTTCCTGCTGTAAACTTTTAGCCTGACATATGCAATAAGCTGCAGCCATCAGTCACCTTCAAGTCATCCCCCACCCGCCCAGCCATTGGCAGAATCGTTGCGATGCCACGGAATCTTCTCGAGAATTCCAACTGCTGAGAGAGTGGGTTAGCTCTTCAAGGCTGCCTTCTGCGCTCGCAGGCCGCCAAGGCAGCAGCAAAACGCACAGAAGGGTCCCCTTGCGAAGACTCCAGCGGCACTTTTGGCTGAAGGTTGTTTTTTTTAGAGGCGGAAAGCCAATCTGAAATTTGGACGGCGTGTGGCGCAAAGCGGACGCAGCACCGGATGACATGTTGACCCTTGAAAAGCTAAAGAAGATCACACTGGCTGGGGATCATGGGAAATGTAGTCCATAAAACACAGCTGCTGGAAGCTCTTAACATACGGAAAATCAGTGCTAGTTGTGACGGCATTTCGAAGGGAAAGTTTGACATAACCAGACAGGAAAAGGTGGCTCAACAGAAGCCGCTTTTATATTTGTTTGTCTTGTTATTGTTGTGGCTGTTAATAATATTTTCAGTTGCATCTAATTGCCCATTATGGGATGAAATGTGATTAGGAAACAACAGGTGAGTTGCTCGTTCAGCACCCAAACAGATGCAGCGGTGGCCAAAATTGTGGACACTTTTTGAAATTTTCATGTTTTGCAACTTTGCCTGCTTAGAGAAAATGTTTATATATCGATTGAAAGACCAGAATTCACGTCATGCAACCATCCTGGTATAAAGGAAGCACGTCCCAGCCAAGCTGGCCTTTCCACTGGATTTTGCACAGATCCCCAGAACAAACGCACACAGCTCCCAATTGGGAGGTTTAGAACCAATTTTATTATAGGATAAGTGGTAGGTTACATGGGATTAGCATACTAAAAACTATAAAAACATGCAAGAACCCAGAAGAAGCAAGCAAGAAACTAAGTTACAAGTCATACATCACCCAACCTTGAAGCCAGCCCACTCAGACCAACCCCCCTTCCCTAGAATAGCCTTTATAGTTTCTTTTCCCTGCTCCTTCCCCCTCCCTTCGGCTCTCCATACGAAGATCTTTTCACACCTCCGCCAGAGATGTTAATTTCTCTCAAGGCCGGCCTTGCCCCAAGCAGTTCCTGGATGTGCCAGTATGCCCCCATGCAGCTGGCCGCTTATCGCTCAGTTCCTAGGAGCCATAAAATTTAACATATTAAAAACCAAACCATTCCCAGTATTATTCCACTTATCCCTTACACCTTGTTCTTTTCCTGGGTGTCCAATCAACTCTTTTCTTTGCTGCCACTGCCATATGATTGGTCCCCAGAACAAGGACTGTGATTGGCCAGTAGGTTTGGCAATTCCAATCCGCTTCGTCAATCAATCACACCGAAGTTTGTTTTTAGACTAAAGAAAGCACTACCATTTTTGTACTGCAGATATTTGCATTCTGTTGGTTTGTTTTTTTGGTATTGAATTCAGCATTAAATTCTCTTTCAATTGATATATAAGCATTTGAATTTCGTGAAACGGAACATTTTCTATAAGCATGCAAAGTTGCAAAACATGAACATTTCAAAAAGCGTCCACGATTTTGGCCACCGCTGTAAAAGCTGCTAGTCTGAATTTAAATCCTTTTCTCCTTCTATGAGCCTGGAAGTTCATTTATACTGTGGATGCCTGCATTGGTGGATGCATGTATGGTGTGAACGGAAGCTCCCCGGCATTTGCTCTGTGTTAATAAGTTAACAATTCTGTGTCGAGAGGTAATCCAGATTTGGTGATGATAGTTTCTGCCAGTGGATTGTGTAATTCTTTCTGAAATTTGGATAGGCACGAGGAAGTGGGGAAGGAGCAATACTTGGCAATGAAACCACGTCCCTGCCCTTGTTTCAGTAAGTTTCACCCAGCATTACCAATGTGATTTCCAGATTTAGCTTCACACCCAGGAGGGCTGGAAATGTAACCCTACATGAATAAATAAAATGAAAGCAGCCTATCAGGAAGCAGAGTTCTGCTCCAAAAAACACATTCTTAAAAAAAGATATTTATTTATTTATTTATTGCATTTCTATACCGCCCAATAGCCGGAGCTCTCTGGGTGGTTCACAAATAATAATTTCTGTTTCAGGATTTGGCACGAATGTATTTATTTATTAAAATGTATTAATTTATTATTTACTATTTATTAAAATAAATTATTATTATTAGTAGTATTATTATATTTATTTGTATCCCGTCTTTTGCCCAATGCTGGGCCTCAAGGCAGCCTTACAAAGTTTAAAACATACATTGGGGGGTGGGAAACAAAACCATAAACGTTTAAAATACACAACAAAATTATAAGTCGTTAACATAGATGGAGGGCCAGATTATTCTCCAAAGGCCTGCTGGAACAAAAAAGTTTTAGCCTGCTTCTGAAAGCCCACCAAGGCGGGAGCCAGCCTAGCTTCCTCGGGAAGAGAGTTCCAGAGCCCTGGAGCAGCCACCGAGAAGGCCCTTCCCGTGTTCCCACCAAGTGCACCTGTGAGGATGGCGGGACTGAAAGAAGGGCTTCTCCAGAAGATCTCAAAGCACGGGCAGGCTCATAAGGGAGAAGATGGTCTTTCAAATAACCTGGACCCGAGCCATATAGGGTCCATATAAATTATCTACTGCCCCTCATTCTCAAATCACAGGGCAGTGGACAAAACCCATTAAAACAACAATTAAAATAAAATAAAAGCAAGGAAAACCACTAAGCTATTAAAATCAGCAAATGCCTGAGTATACAGATACATTCTCAACAGGATGAGAATTCCAAAGGCAATGAGGGGCCACACTCGAAAAGACCCTCCTCCCCTATCTCAGAACATGCAGGTGGCGGTTCGGAAGCTGCAGCTCGTGCAAAATGCAGCGGCCAGATTGATTTCGGGAACCAGAAGGTTCGACCATATAACACCTGCTCTGGTCCGCTTGCACTGGCTGCCTGTATGTTTCCGAGCCCAATTCAAGGTGCTGGTTTTGACCTATAAAGCCTTACACGGCTTGGGACCACAATACCTGACGGAACGCCTCTCCCGACGTGAATATACCCGGTCACTACGTTCAACATCTAACGTAGTTCAACATGCCTACTCCGAGAGAGGCTCAGAGTGTGGCAACGAGGGACAGGGCCTTTTCGGTGGTGGCCCCCAGACTGTGGAACGATCTCCCTGACGAGGCT
The DNA here is from genome assembly GCF_023053635.1 of Elgaria multicarinata webbii. Lineage (NCBI taxonomy): Eukaryota > Metazoa > Chordata > Lepidosauria > Squamata > Anguidae > Elgaria > Elgaria multicarinata. Next base: position 133,801,258 of record NC_086175.1, read on the forward strand.
CACCTGGCACCATCGCTGCTCTCTTTCTGGTGCCAGGATAAGACTTTCCTCTTTGCCCAGGGCATATGGCAGCATGTCTTAATCACCCACATGTTTAGGTTTTAACGGTTTTCAATGCTTCATGTGTGTATGTTCTGTGTTTTAGAATTTTAAATTTTGTATACTTGTTTTTATCTCAATTTTAGAATTTCTGTAAACCGCCCAGAGAGCTCTGGCTATGGGGGTGGTATATAAGTGTAATAAATAATAAATAAATAAATAAATAATAAAGATGCTCACAGTGGGCTGCCACACTCAGCAACCGAACCGCCGAATTCTGCACTAGCTGCAGTTTCTGGACCAATCTCAAGGGAAGCCCCTCACAGAGCACATTGTAGCAATCCAGCCTTGTGGTTACCCATGCATGGGCCCCTGTGGCCAGACAGGGTCTGCAAGGCGATCCTTCTCCTCCCTACACCCAGGCCTCGTGCAAAGAAGTATCTGGGACAAGGCGCCGCTGTGCACTTACTCTGTCGGGTTCCTCTCCTGGAGGGCAGCCCTTGCAGGGGAGACAGTGGCCATCAGTGCTCCAGTATTCTTGTCCTCCGCACATTTGCGCCTGTGTTTGATGCCAGCAGAAGACCTAAAAACACAGACGGGAGAAAAACGGGGGCTGTTCAGAGGCAGGGATGACAATAGCTCAATTCAAAGTGCTGGTTTTAACCTATAAAGCCTTACCACAATACCTGACGGAACGCCTCTCCTGACGTGAATGTACCTGAACACAACGTTCAACATCAAAGGGTGCCTACTCCGAGGGAAGCTCGGAGGATGGCAGCAAGAGACAGGGCCTTCTCCGTGGTGGCCCCCCAACTGTGGAACAATCTCCCAGACGAGGCCCGCCTTGCACCGACATCATTATCTTTTCGGCGCCAGGTCAAGACTTTTCTCTTCTCCCAGGCATTTAAAGGCATTTAGTGGAAGATCCCAGGATCCCTGCTAATAAAAAGGTGCCAGCGATGCATCCCCGTGATCCCTGGTGTTGCTACACCTCTGCTAACAAGGGGCGATAGGGTGACCTTGTGCCAGGGGAGGCTGGTGTCTCCGACGTCACCTTGGATCGCTCCTTTAGAGCGCTGACTGAAACCCAGAGCGGATCCACTACCCGCTTGACGGCAGAGACACCAGCCTTCGCCGCTTGCTGCCACGACCCTACTCCCTCTCCCCTGCCTTCCATGCAGTCAGTGTTCCCCGTCTGACCACATGCGCAGGTGTTTTGATGCGTCTCGGTTGCTTTAAGGTGGATCCCTGCAATGAGCAGGGGGTTGGACTCGATGGCCTTAGAGGCCCCTTCCAACTCTACGATTCTATGGCTCTAAGGCAGCTAAACTGACTTCCCCTGCCCCCACGAGGCCTTTGGAAACCTTTGTCCCACAAACGGTGATTTCCCCACAAAGGCCGGGGAAAATAAGCCAGCGTCAAGACACCGTGGATGAACCTGGCTGGCTTCGGCGAACCGCCACGCTGCAGAAAAGGCTGTTCAGGGTCATCCTCGCCACGCGAGACGCAGCCCTGGAGAGCTTTGCTTTCCCTGACTCTGCTTAATCCCCTGGAGCGTCCTTCCCGTCGACACAACCAAGAGATTCCTGGCCAAGTTCCCAAAGCGGCGTTGGCAAGTCCCGACTTACTGCCAAGTGAAGATTACAGAGCTGGGTGTAATGACCACCTTCTCGCACATGCGGCAGTCCAGGGTGTAGTTAAGACCCTGCCATTACGGCGATGTTCAATTCCCCTGAAATTTCCCCCTTGTCAGCTGGGCTTTCATACCCTGCTCTCCATCAGAAGTTTATTTGGGGGACGAGGGCGAGAGCGAAGCTCAGCCTGCCAGGCCTGAAGAAGGCTGAAGGGCAAAGAAGACGCCTGCACTGGGTGCCGGACTAAAAAGACGCGGCCGTTGGGTCTTGCTCAAGGGAACCATCAGGACCTGTCATTCCCAAACTGTCTGCCAAGGAAGATCCGTGGGCCGTGAGACAGAAATAGGCAGAAACTCTCGCAAGCCCAAAGCAGCTGCCTGAAGAGCCAGCGAAAGCCCAGAACGTCTCTGCATGATTTCTTATTTATTTATCATAGAATCATAGAAAAGCAGAGTTGGAAGGGGCCTACAAGGCCATCGAGTCCAACCCCCTGCTCAAGGCAGGAATCCACCCTAAAGCATCCCTGACAGATGCTTGTCCAGCTGCCTCTTGAAGGCCTCTAGGGTGGGAGAGCCCACAACCTCCCTAGGTAACTGGTTCCATTGCCGTACTGCTCTAACAGTCAGGAAGTTTTTCCTGATGTCCAGCTGGAATCTGGCTTTCTTTAACTTATTTATTTATTTATTAAATTTATATACTGTCCCATAGCCGAAGCTCTCTGGGCGGTTTACAAAAGTTAAAAACAGTGAACATCAAAAGGCATACAAAATTTAAAACCATCAAAAAAGTATATAAAAACAACAGTATAAAACAGTATCCATTTTAAACAACAGCAGTTTGGGGGTCCATTGAAAAACAGAAACTTAGCATATGTTTTCAAATGCTGCTTAAAATGTCTGGGAGAAGAGAAAGGTCTTGACCTGGCACCGAAAAGATAACAATGTTGGCGCCAGGCGAGCCTCATCGGGGAGATCATTCCACAGTCGGGGGGCCACCACCGAAAAGGCCCTCTCCCTTGTTGCCATCCTCCGAGCTTCCCTCGGAGTAGGCACTCGGAGGAGGACCTTAATGTTGAGCGCAGTGGACGGGAAGGTTCATGTCGGGAGAGGCGTTCCATCAGGTATTGCGGTCCCAAGCCGCATATAAGTTAAAACCAGCACCTTGAATTGGGCTCGGAAACGTATAGGCAGCCAATGCAAGCGGGCCAGAATCGGTGTTATATGTTCGAATCTTCTGGTTCCAGTTATCAATCCGGCCGCTGCATTTTGCACAAGCTGCAGCTTCCGAACCGTCTTCAAAGGCTGCCCCACGTAGAGGGCGTTGCAGTAATCTTATTTATTTATTTATTTATTTATTTATTTATTTATTTATTTATCGTGATCTAGGCGTGGGGTTTTTTCCAGTGAATCTGTGCTCACTGAGATCCTCCTGCCCCACCCCTGTTTTGGCTATGAGAAGATCAGTTCACCGTCATTATTATCATCATTATCATCATCATCATCATCATCATCATCATCATCTGTATACTGCCCCATAGCCAAAGCTCTCTGGACGGTTTACATAGGATAGGCAGCCAAATTACTCACTGCCAGCGGGCATATCCGGGGTGGGGTGGGGGTGTCCCAAGCCAGGATGGTCATGCTTAAACATTCTAAAAAGCAACTTTTGGGGGTGCTAAGAGTAAAGTGTGCTTCCAATTTTAACTCAAGGGAGTGGTAGGGCTCAACTTAGGGACTGTATTTAGGTGTGCGTGTGTGTGGGACCTCATCTAGGCAAAATTAGGGTGACCATATGGAAAGGAGGACAGGGCTCCTGCATCTTTAACAGTTGTATTGAAAAGGGAATTTCAGCAGGTGTCATTTGTATATATGGAGAACCTGGTGACATTCCCTTTTCATCACAACAGTTAAAGCTGCAGGTGCCCTGCCCTCTTTTAAATCTGTTCACTCTAGTATAGCTCCTGCAGCTTTAACTGTTGTGATGAAGAGGGAATTTCACCAGGTTCCCCATATATACAAATGACACCTGCTGAAATTCCGTTTTCTATGCAACTGTTAAAGTTACAGGAGCCTTGTCCTCCTTTCCATATGGTCACCCTAGGCAAAATGCTCAAAGGGGTCTCCCCAGGACGTAGGCAAACTGGGGACCACCAGGAAGTAGGCCCAAAACCTGCTTCCCATATGTAGGTGAAGACATTTTGAAGAAGTTAAGAGGGCTGGAATTGTAGCCTCCATAGGCTGTGTTCTTCACCCCTTAATTACCCCCCCCCCCAAAAAAAATGCTAAGTGTACATGCAACAACCACAAACTGTACAGCAAACGTTCTGGCCATGCTCAGCAGAGCACGCATCCCTACATCGCTGAGATGTGGGGGCAAGATGGGGACAGGACTTTACTCCGAGAACCTCCCACGAACTTCCTGCAAGCTAAGCCAGCCATTTATGAAGCAGAGCTGCGTGCTCTTACCTTGGCACTGAGTAACCACAGTTTCATTGTACTGCATTTATGCAAGCTTATGACCCACCCTCACAAGGAATTCCTCATTCATGGGGAATGCGTGCAGCGGGCGAGACTTGCATTTAATCAACGTGACTCTTGCATTCACTTCATTTCTATCCCAGCCCTCCAAAGATCTCAGGAACTATTAACTGGGGTTCCTGTTTCATCCTTACAATAACCCTGCGAGGTAGGCTACGTCAAGAGTGTGTGCCTGGACACTGCTCAGATTCCAGGGTGTCTCCTGTGTTGGAAGACATCTGTACAAAAGTACAGTAGTGTAAGGCTTATTACTTGAGATCCACCTGGTCGATTTTGCTCGTTTTTGCTTTAAAATGAAGCTTGAGCCGTGTAGACGTGCAGAAAATTTTGAAAGTTGGGAAAAGTTCGAAGCTTGAGCTTTAATAGCAATTAATTTCCCTCCATGCCAAACAGCTCGACCTGCCAGCAGGGTGACGGACAGCTCTGCTTGGCCAGTCAGTCTGGTGTGAAGGTGGGCCGCTGGGTGCATCCACACCGTTAGGCCGCTGCCACAGCACAGAGGGAGGGGAAGGGATGATGGTAGCCAATCAGGGTGCATGAAGGAGGGGCCAGGGCCCCACTGCATGCAAATTTCAGAGGGGGGAATTCACTATGCATGAAAAAACAACCCAGGAAAGCAGCCAGGCTACCAGCGCCCATGGGGATGTGAATTTTACGCATGTGCTAGTCCACATAGAATGGAACTCCAGACAACCTCATTGATTTCTAACAATTTTTATAAGAACAATGCCTAGAGGAATTTATTTATTTATTTATTACATTTCTATACCGCCCCATAGCCGGAGCTCTCTGGGTGGTTGATTTGAGGCATTTAAGTAGCAAACAAACTAGGAAATGGATTTATTTATTTATTATTTATTTGTTTATTTATTACATTTCTATACCGCCCAATAGCCGGAGCTCTCTGGGCGGTTCACAAAACTCTGGGCGGTTCACAATGGATTGATGCCACTGGCAGAAAAGATTGACCTCAGGGCAGGCTAGTGGGTGACCACCAGACAGGGAATTTACGGACGTAATGGTTCATTCTGTTGGTTTCCAGCCAACTCTCCCGCACCCCTACACTGTTCCTTCTTCCAGGGTGTCCATGTGCCACCAACATGATCAGGCGAGCAACAAAGTCTTTCGTGGGCTGATTAGCAAAGTAACGGGAACTGTTGCCGGATGAGCTGCAAGGCCGAAGCAAGCGGAGAAACGCAAACTGCCAACGGTGGAGGGATCGCAATTTCGTTATACAAGAGAAATTGTACTTACCGTAAAGATGCCGAGGGCCGAACAGAAATTCAGGCTCTTCTTCATCTTGAGTGGGCTCGATTTCAAAGCAAAGTGAAGCTGCCAGGGAGGAAAAAGGAACAGGGATGTCATGTTTCCTGTAAGAGGTTTGGCCGTCCTGACAAATCTTATTATACTGTCCTCCAACTGAGCTGCGGTCTCCTCGCTTTAATGATCTCTCTTTACCTCCACGCCACGTGCAGGCCGGCAGCAACGCTGTTTATCTCTGCAAATGACAGCCAATTGCAGAGGAAACCTATCAACTATGATTAAGTTTTTAAAAAAGGAAGCGAGAGGTGTGTGTATAGACTTCCTCTTGGGGTGGGAGTCACCATTCCCTTTTGCGTTTATTTATGTGGGCTCGGATGCTTTTGAAACCATTTAAGCATTGCATACCTTCCGTTCCTTCTGACTGAAAGGCCAATTCGCTGCCAAAACAAAACCGCCCTTGCAGGGTCAGGCCAAAGACCCATCGAGTACAACATCCTGTTTCCCACAGTAGCCAAACCAGATGCTTCCAGGAAACCCACCAGGAAGACACAAAGGGAATTGCTCCCCACTGTTCTGTTGGGAACTGGTAATCAAAGATATATTGCTCTTGAACATGGAGGCTCCACTGAGTAGTTCTGAAAAATAGCCATTGATAGTCCCCAATTCTTCACCATGAATGGGTCTAATTCCCTTTTAAAACCAGTTGGTGGTTGTTACCACATCTTGTGGCAGCGAATTTCATAGATTGATTACGTGTTGCATGAAAAACATAGAATCATAGAATAGTAGAGTTGGAAGGGGCCTACAAGGCCATCGAGTCCAACCCCCTGCTCAATGCAGGGATCCACCCTAGAGCATAACTGACAGATGGCTGTCCAGCTGCCTCTTAGAAGCAGAATAGTAGAGTTGGAAGGGGCCTCTAAGGCCATCCAGTCCAATCCCCTGCTCAATGCAGGGATCCACCCTAGAGCATCTGACAGATGGCTGCCAGCTGCCTCTTAGAAGCAAAATAGTAGAGTTGGGAGGGGCCTCTAAGGCCATCCAGTCCAACCCCCTGCTCAATGCAGGAATCCACCTTAAAGCTTTCCTGACAGATGGCTGTCCAGCTGCCTCTTGAAGGCCTCTAGGGTGGGAGAGCCCACCACCTCCCTAGGGAACTGGTTCGATTGTCGTACTGCTCTAACAGTCAGGAAGTTTTTCCTGATGTCCAGCTGGAATCTGACTTTCTGTAACTTGAGCCCGTTATTCCGTGTCCTGCACTCTGGGAGGATCGAGAAGGGATCCTGGCCTTCCTCTGTGTGACAACCTTTTAAGTATTTGAAGAATGCTCTCATGTCTCCCCTCAAGCTTCTCTTCTCCAGGCTAAGATGAGCCATGGCGAATCAGACCCCTGGCCTATCTAATCCAACATTCTGTTCACACAGCAGCCAACCAGCAGCCTGTGGGAAAGCCACAACTAGGACACTAGTGCAACAGCACATTCATGTTCCCCAGAAACTGGTGTGCATAGTCACATTTATAGCCTCCTCCTCCAGGAATTTGTCCAATCCCAGTTGAAGTCGTCCAAGTTGGTGGCCATCACCACATCTGGTGGTAGCAAATCCCACAATTCAACAATGCACTGTGTGATAAAGCCCTTCCTTTTACCTGTCCAGAATCTCCCACCATTCTAAAAGGGGGTAAAAGCATCTCTCTGCACTCTACCTCCACATCATCCCTAAACTGTTTTAACCTGAAAAACACCCTCACCTTCGCATCTACATTTCTCCAACAGGGAAGAAGGAATAAGCTTCAAGGATGAAACCCACCCTTGAGACCTGGACTGAACGAGACCCCCAAATGCAACAGGATCCTTAAAAATGACTCTGTTACAGTGCCTATGGGATGGCACTGCTGATGCCTCAATGACACAACTGTAAATACTCAGATCTGCAACACCAATCTGCAAGTTTTAATGTTTTATACCGTCGGAGGGGGCTAAAATGACTCTGTGCTCAATTCTCTCACTTGGCGCAACCAAGACTTACAAAGTTTGCTCAAAGCCAGGCGGTCTCCGATTCTGGGACATCTTATGAAGCAACAAAAGAAAAGTTTATCTCTGAGCACGTCCAGAGTGTATTTTGCTAACCACCACCAGGGAGCAACCAGGCACAAAACTGGAATTAGTGGGGCATGGCTCCCAGATCAAAAGGTTAATCAGAGATCTGTATATTTCACGATTCGATACAAGGGCAGCAAAAGCAGCCTGAAAACCTGGTCTTTTGTCATTTAAGGGAAAAGAAAAACAAGCTTCTAGCCCTCATGGGTGCAAAAGCAGGTATTAGTGCTAAGCAGGGAAGTGGATGAATAAGGTTTCTACTTGTTCTGGAAGTAAGGTTCTCCACCCCTCCCTGGGGGTAGTTGGAAGATCCTGCTGAATCAAATATATGCAAATCAGCCTTATTTGCATAATCTAGATGGAACACAGAATGCAATTTTTCTTGATGGGATTATGGATTCCAAGCCATCTTGAGCTCTGTCACAGTAATGAGCAGAAGACGGTCCTTGATGCCCTCTGCAAAGTGTCTTGCAAACACACCAACAGTGATTTATACCGTTCCGCAAATACATTATGAATTCTTGTTTCCAAAACAAGGCGAAAAGTAGGGCTGGCAAACACAAAGTAAACCCCACAGGAACAGTAAGTTTCCCATTCTGGCCCCACTTCCAGGCCCTTTGTCCTCAAAGAAAAGCCAACCTGCCAGAAGTCACCTCCAAAACTCTCACACACGACGCTCTGAAAAACCTCCCACGGCCGCTGCGGCTTAAAATAACGGCGTCCCATTAAAAGCTGACCTCAGCCGTCCCAGCGGTTGTAAAGAACGATCCGCAGGAGGCCTAATTGCGCAGAAAGAGCCTGCAATGAAATGCCGGCCATTCATTTCACTTGATCGATTTGCTCCCCGGAGAACCTCCATCCGTCACACTTCGAACACTACAAGACATCCTTTCGCTGCCAGCGGCTCCCTGGCACCGCCTGGAATGGCATCCTGGGAACGGAGCCAGGAGCCGGCTTCCTCTTCGTCCGCCAAACGCTCGTCCCGGGCGTCGGACGCACTGCAGGCGGCATCCCCACCAACGTGAGGCCGATCAAGTTTCAAGTCCTGAGGACGTTTGAGCCAACTTGCATCGAGATGGGACAGCCTTCCCCAACTCTGGGGTGCCCTCCAGATGTGCTCGACTACACGGGGAAGATGGGACTTGTAGCCTAGCACATCTGAACAGTTCTAGGGGAAGGCAGAGATACAACACCTAGGCTTGCCTGGAGCTAATCACACTAAAGGCCTTCAAGAGGCAGCTGGACAGCCATCTGTCAGGGATGCTTTAGGGTGGATTCCTGCATTGAGCAGGGGGTTGGACTAGATGGCCTTATAGGCCCCTTCCAACTCTGCTATTCTATGATTCTAAGAGGCAGCTGGACAGCCATCTGTCAGGGATGCTTTAGGGTGGATTCCTGCATTGAGCAGGGGGTTGGACTAGATGGCCTTATAGGCCCCTTCCAACTCTACTATTCTATGATTCTAAGAGGCAGCTGGACAGCCATCTGTCAGGGATGCTTTAGGGTGGATTCCTGCATTGAACAGGGGGTTGGACTTGATGGCCTTATAGGCCCCTTCCAACTCCACTATTCTATGATTCTAAGAGGCAGCTGGACAGCCATCTGTCAGGGATGCTTTAGGGTGGATTCCTGCATTGAGCAGGGGGTTGGACTAGATGGCCTTATAGGCCCCTTCCAACTCTACTATTCTATGATTCTAAGAGGCAGCTGGACAGCCATCTGTCAGGGATGCTTTAGGGTGGATTCCTGCATTGAACAGGGGGTTGGACTTGATGGCCTCATAGGCCCCTTCCAACTCTGCTATTCTATGATTCTATGATTATACACTGTCTGGGGTCCTACAGTAAGGAAAAGAAGTCATCCCGGACAATTGTCAACCTGAGACCTCTTAAATTAGCCCCATCGTAAACCTGTCCTCTTAAATCTGTCCTTAATTCTGTAACCAGGTCAGGAGGCCAGTCTCGGCCTATACCCTTGGTCTATTCTTATTCTCTATATATTTCTCTCCGCACAAGAGCCTTGGCAGTGGGGTGGTGGTGGTAATAATAATAATAATAATAATAATAATAATAATAATAATAATAATAATTCAGGAAATTCCTGAATCAGTAAAAGACAGCAAGACTTGGCAAAACCCGTTATGTCTGTCTAGAAAACCGCCACAAGCTAGAAAGAGATAATAATAATAATAATAATAATAATAATAATAATAATAATAATGTAAATCTACTGCTACTCTCGGGATTCCATGAATTTTGGCCATGGAATGTACATTTGTTAAAAAAAAAATGTAGGAAAAAAACATTTTTTAACCGTTTTTATACATTTAAAAGATCTATTATATTTTCAAAAGTTGACCCACGCGCACCAGCTGAGCACCAAACTTTACGCACGGATCACGTGAGATGCACTGTGGCGTAGTGGTCGGAGCTGCCTTTCCACGCCTGGGGTCCCCCAAATGTGTGGGGATGATGGGAGTTGAAGCCCAACACATCTGGGGAGCAGCAGGATGGGGGGAAAGCGGCTCAAAGCGATGCTGTTCAGAAAATTCGGCGTAAAGCAGAAGACACAACGATACGCAAAGCTGTGACCGGCTCACGGTCCCTGGAGAATCGATCCACTTCCGACTTAGCGATTGTGTAACGGCCTTAATATTCCTCGTCTTGCATTAATTACCTCATCTCAGCACTTTCCCAGCCCTGGCAAATCAGATGCTCGCTTCAAATTAATTAAGCATCCTATTTCGCTACCAGGGAGAGAGAGAGAGAGAGAGAAAGAGAGAGATTCCAGAGAAATGGATGACACACAGCTCTGTCCTCCAAAGAGACCTCTTAAAGGCGTAAGCAGATCACAAGGACACAAAGCTCTGTGCCACAGCCTTCCCCAACCTGGCACCCTTCAAATGTGTTTGGCTTCAACTCCCATAATCCCAAACATATCTCAGCAGTGACAAATATTTTGCTTTCATGCAAAGCGGCCTTCCCCGCTTTTCGAACATCTCCTCCATCTGAGAACTTTACTTGACGTCCACCCCACTATCTCAGAACATGCAGGTGGCGGTTCAGAAGCTGCAGCTCATGCAAAATGCAGCAGCCAGATTGATTTCGGGAACCAGAAGGTTCGACCATATAACACCTGCTCTGGTCTGCTTGCCTGTATGTTTCTGAGCCCAATTCAAGGTGCTGGTTTTGACCTATAAAGCCTTACACGGCTTGGGACTACAATACCTGACAGAATGCCTCTCCCGACGTGAATATACCCGGTCACTACGTTCAACATCTAAGGTCCTCCTCCGGGTGCCTACTCCGAGAGAGGCTCAGAGTGTGGTAACGAGGGAGGGGGCCTTTTCGGTGGTGGCCCCCAGACTATGGAACGATCTCCCTGATGAGGCTCGCCTGGCACCAACGCTGCTATCTTTCCGGCGCCAGGTTAAGACTTTCCTCTTTGCCCAGGCATATGACGGCACATCTTAATTACCCATATGTTTTAGTTTTTTAATGGTTTTCAATGCTTTATGTGTGTATGTTCTATGTTTTAGAAATTTAAAATTTTGTATACTTATTTTAATATTAATTTTAGAATTTCTGTAAACCGCCCAGAGAGCCCTGGCTATGGGAGCGGTATATAAGTGCAATAAATAAATTAATGTTAGAAGCACCCCCTCCCCAGTGCAGGACCTAGAGGGGGGCGTACAAGGATGATCCCAGCGGGCCTCTACTCTCTCAGGTGCTTCGCATGTCATTTAATGGCAACCTCAATCCATTTGGCTTCACATACTGCATGGGAGCAGTATGCCCTGGGCCGAACGAATGCTTCAACAGCCCCATACAAGCACTTGGGATGGTTTGCTTGCTTGCTTGCTTGGAAGAGGATGGTTTTTAAAGAACCATCCATTAACCCTGCGCTTGCTGAGGCCTCATTTTCTGGCAGGGTGGCTAGCGGGTCTTTTCCTTCTTCTGTTTCATAGAACCATAGAATAGCAGAGTTGGAAGGGGCCTAAAGGCCATCGAGTCCAACCCCCTGCTCAATGCAGGAATCCACCCTAAAGCATCCCTGACAGAGGGTTGTCCAGCTGCCTCTTGAAGGCCTCTAGTGTGGGAGAGCCCACAACCTCCTTAGGTAACTGGTTCCATTGTCGTACTGCTCTAACGGTCAGGAAGTTTTTCCTGATGTCCAGCTGGAATCTGTCTTCCTTTAACTTGAAGCCAAAGGCAAAGGTAGAACCTGGTTCTGCCTTTGCCTTTGCCTTCTTTTTACGGGGTTTTCCTTGCTTTTGCACTTCCTTTAACTTGAGCCTGCTATTCCGTGTCCTGCACTCTGGGAGGATCGAGAAGAGATCCTGGCCCTCTTCTGTGTGACAACCCTGTAAGTATTTGAAGAGTGCTATCATGTCTCCCCTCCATCTTCTCTTCTCCAGGCTAAACAGGCCCAGTTCTTTCAGTCTCTCTTCATAGGGCTTTGTTTCCAGACCCCTGATCATCCTGGTTGCCCTCCTCTGAACACGCTCCAGCTTGTCTGCGTCCTTCTTGAATTGTGGAGCCCAGAACTGGACGCAATACTCTAGATGAGGCCTAACCGGGGCCGAAGTTTGTGCCAGGCCAGGGTGCAGCCTGGAAGTTTGAAGGTGAAGCTTATTTCTGGCTACTGCATGCCAGACTGCTGTTACAAAAGCAGGGAGAAAAAGAGAGAGAGAGAGAGAGAGAAAGAGAGAGTTGGGGCAACTCTAGGGCAAGAACACTAGAATCCTATGAGAGGTTGTTACCCAGAAATCAACACCTGGCATCTCCCCACAGAATTAAAATCTAAGAAAAGAAGGACACCACACACACACACACACACACACACACACACTCACAGACACACACACCCCGCTACCCTGCCGGGGGATATTCTGTCAAAAGATGCTTCATACGGTGCAGATGCCCTTAATTAGATTTCATCCAACGAAGTGCTTGTTTCGTCAACTGTCAGGATAAGAGCCCAGCAAGCGGGGACGATCCTGGCCTACAGGGACGAAAAGAAAAACCTTGCTCCACCTCTGTAGCAATGGCTTCCCGCCAGGCTTACTGAGAACACCTTAATTCCTTCCCCGGAGAGGTACGAGGCCGTGGAAAGATGCATAGCTGGCTTTTTGGGAGGGATGAATTGGAGACGGAGAACGGGGGACTCGAGCGGCGAGGGACAGGGGTTGACGAAGAGAAGGAACTCTGTACATGCTCCTGTGCCTGCACTTTCCACCTTTGCATTTACCTTCTGCCTGTACCAGCGTACAGATGTCTCCCACTTGTTTCTCAGTGACGCCACTTTGGTTACACTCTTGTTGACACTCACAGCCTGAGTTTGATATTAGAAGGAGCGGTATTTATACACACAGAGAGAGGGAGCGCTCCGTATAGCAACTGCCCCCTCTTTCTGTGCCCAGCTGTGGCTTTTCCAACGCTGCCCTCCTCCCGCTACGGACAAAACACAGATGGCTCCTTTGTCGTTGCTGCGGAAGGCTGAGAGCGCGTGTGAGGGTAGCAGCCGCCTCCGTCATTCTGGCCGGGAATTCTCCTGCGAGAAAGTCTCTTTGTTTGGAGGGCACCACGGAGAGACCACCGAAACACTGCGGAGGAAGGCAACAGCAGGCAGCAACAGCAGCAAACTCAGAGAAAGACAGAATGAATGGATGGGCAGAGTGGCCAGGTGGGAAATGCCTAGGGTGACCCTATGGAAAGGAGAACAGGGCTCCTGTATCTTGAACACTTTGCATAGAAAAGGGCATTTCAGCAGGTGCCATCTGTATGCATGCAGCACCTGGAGAAATCCCCTCTCCATCACAACAGTTAAAGCTGCAGGAGCCCTGCCCTCTTTTGTACCTGGTCAAGAGGGCAGGGCTCCTGCATAGGATGACCCTATGGAAAGGAGGCCAGGGCTCTTGTATCTTTAACAGTTGCATAGAAAAGGGCATTTCAGCAGGTGCCATCTGTATGCATGCAGCACCTGGAGAAATCCCCTCTCCATCATAACAGTTAAAGCTGCAGGAGCCCTGCCCTCCTTTGCAGCTGGTCACTCTAGCACCCCCTCAACCTGCTGAGAGTTAATACCGCATGTGCTGGCTTCTGTACATAATGTAGAAAGTTCACATTTTCTGCCTAAAGGTGCACGTTTAGATAGAAAAAAGGCCCACAAATCCCAGCATCCCCCAGTCAGCCATGTCGGCCAAGGCATGCTGGGACTTGTGTCTGAACATGCATGGGATTGTGCCTTGAAAGGATGAAACACTCCTCTGTATGGAAAGCCAGAAGCACGAGTCAATGCTAGAGATGAGAAGAGAAAGTCAGGCGTAAGTGCCAGGCAGGTGAGGAAAAACTGGACTTTGCTTTGGAAAATAATTTTGACCCAGTGTGTATAGATTGCACACAAGCATAGACTGGAATACCAGATTAGGTACACTTGGGAACCTCCTGCTCTATCGTTAGTAGAAAGCCAAGTTCCTAGTCCTCATAGGGACAATGAATGGCAAAGTCTCAGAGACTGAATAAGATTTCGATTTATTCTTGGGTGCCCTGCATAAAATGTTGCCTTAGTATCTCAGGGGAATGTCTGCACAGGGGAACTGCGTAGGCCGGAAGAGGGCGCTTGACCCCTTCATAGAGTCATAGAATCGTAGAGTTGGAAGGGGCCTCTAAGGCCATCAAGTCCAACCCCCTGCTCAATGCAGGAATCCACCCTAAAGCATCCCTGACAGATGGTTGTCTAGTTGCGTCTTGAAGGCCTCTAGGGTGGGAGAGCCCCCCACCCCTCTTCCTCCCCCTCTTCTGCAAATCCTGCCCCTAAGGCTGCATTTCCCCTCATAGCCAGGCTCGCTTCCAGTTCTGGAGCCTGACTGGAAGAAAAGCAATGATGGTCGTGGGGACAGTGCCTTGGTTGCAGGGAAGGAAGGAGCCGGGGTTGCAGGAGAGACTTGGTTGTGGTTAGTCTGGCGGGAGGTGGGAAAGACAGTCCCCAGGCGGGGAGGGTTGGAGGTGGTGGTCAAGCACCCCTCCCTTCTGCACCCCAATCCTCTCCTGCATGTGCCGCCCCCCCTTCACCCCACAGTACCACGGTCCTGGCAACGTGGAGGGCTGGCATCACCCCGCTCTCGCAGAGGCTGAGAACAGCTGGAGAAGAAGAAGACAAAAACGCTGACTCCTCCGGCCTGCCCCGCAGGAAAAGTAGGTCAGTTTGGTGCAGGCAGTGAAAAATGCAGGCAGCCCCCCACCCCCACCCCACCCCACCCGGTTCCCCTTGACTACCGCACCACAAAAATGCCTCCCCGTCTCAATATAGCCTCTGTGCAGTTTATTATTTTAGTGGCTGCTTGCTTTGGGTTTCTTTTTTCCCCCAGTCAGGAAAGATTTGAGCTTGTATATTTTGCTTTGGGAGGCAAATAGCACCTTTGCAGGAGAGGCCATTTTCCCTAGGAAGGCTGCCTGTGTGTGTGTGTGTGTGTGTGCGTGTGTTTAAGGCCACCCCCCCCCCAAGCTTGGCCCCCAAACTGAGGGAATTCTGGGCTGAAGCTCCATTCTTTCGCAAGCTGCTCAGTTGCAAAAACCCAGCTGGGCTTGGTGAAGGAACTGCGTGTTCCCTTCGTTGTGACAAAGCTTCCTGGTAAAGCAGAATTAATGATCGCAGCCGACCGCTGAGGGCATCTCCAGCAGCCCTGCCTGCGGAATCAGAACACTGGGGATGAATTCTTGACTGTCAGCAACGTCAGCGTCTCTGGCTAGAAGGACACTTGCGCCATCGAGGCCGTCAAGGTATTGAATCCAGGGTGCTAACTCCATAAGTTAGTGCTAATCCTGTAGTTTAGAGCAGGGAAGAGACAAAGCTGGCCCCGTCCAGATGTTTTGGACTACAACCCCCATCGTCCCCAGCCAGCACGGCCCACAAACATTTGGAAGGCCCAAGGCTACAACTCCTACCATTCCTGTGGTAGCCCAATACGTCTGGAGGGCCCCAGGGTGGGGAAGCCTGGCCTAGCAAGGAAGGGGGCAGAGAGTAAATGGAAGAATAATTGAAGCCAAAGAATAATTTTCTTTGCGTGGGGTTTGCAGTAGTGGTATTTTCTGCTCAAACAAACAAATAACTAACGGTTTTGTCTGTTCCCAAAAAATACGTCATGGAAACTTATATGGAGGTTGTTGAAATCCCCCCTTCCTTTGCAAAAGCAAACAAATAAACAAAAATAAATGCTTTAGGGAGGCACCAAGCGCTCTGCCCAATAAACTCCGCACACGTTCTTTGCATTTAAAGTTGCAAGCACTAAAGAAGCCAAGATCAATAAATAAAATCCCACAAAAGGCGTCTGTAATGGTTTCTTTGGTTGCCTGCTTAGAGACTGCTGCAGTTAGTCACTTTTAGGACGGCAAAGAATGTGCAAAAAGTAAACCCAATAATTGTCCATTCAGTCTAAGGCAGTGGTCTTCAACTGACCGGTCGCGATGCAAAAGTGGGTTGTGAGGTCAGTCCCGATGGGTCGCGGCACAGCTGTGGCCGCCATGTTGGGCAATCGTGAAAGTGGGTCCCATGTTTTTGTTGGGAGTCCGAGGTGGGTCGCGGTCTGGACTGGTTGAAGACCACTGTGAAAGAGTTACCCCATACTACCGGCAGGGCCCTGTCTTCTCTCCAAACCGTCCTTCTCAACCGGGTGCCCTCCAGAGATGTTCGACTACAGATCGTATCATCATGGCCATTGGTCACACTGGCTGGGGGATGATGGAATCTGTGGTCCAAGTGGAGGAAGGCTGCCCTGGACCGTGCAAGTCAACGGAGGCGATCGACACCTTCAGGTCAAATTCAGACATCGTACCAGACCGTGATCAAACAAAACTTCACTTCGGTTTGATGGGATTTCTAAGTTGGCAAACCAGGATCTCCAAAGAGCCAGCAAGCCAAAACCAGGACTTGGTTGGTTTGTAAAGAATGTTTTGCTATGGCACCTTAAGGTGCAAGCCTATGCGTGTTTAGATGGGAAAACGTCCTACAACCATGGCTAGCTGGAGAATGCATTGAATTGTTGGATTTTTCTGTATAGAATCATAGAATAGCAGAGTTGGAAGGGGCCTACAAGGCCATCGAGTCCAACCCCCTGCTCAATGCAGGAATCCACCCTAAAGCATCCCTGACAGAGGGTTGTCCAGCTGCCTCTTGAAGGCCTCTAGTGTGGGACAGCCCACAACCTCCATAGGTAACTGATTCCACCATCGCACTGCTCTAACAGTTAGGAAGTTTTTCCTGATGTCCAGCCGGAATCTGGCTTCCTGTCACTTGAGCCTGTTATTCCGTGTCCTGCACTCTGGAGGATCGAGAAGAGATCCTGGCCCTCCTCTGTGTGACAACCTTTTAAGGATTTGAAGAGTGCTATCATGTTTCCTCTCAATCTTCTCTTCTCCAGGCTAAACATGCCCAGTTCTTTCAGTCTCTCTTCATAGGGCTTTGTTTCTAGACCTCTGATCATCCTGATTGCCCTCTTCTGAACACGCTCCAGCTTGTCTAAACATGGATAGGGTTGCACCTTTAATTGATCAGCCATGGTTACTGGTGCTAATTCAGTTCTAGAGGGTCCTGCCACACAGAAACAGGAGCACTGAAGGGACAAAAGCAGACCTAAACCAGAGGCTGTCTCTGCTGCTGAATGGTTGCATGGTCAAACCTGGCTTGGACTCTAAATTATGGTTAGTGAAAACCATGGTTTGGTATCATGCATGTACTGACCGGCATTCTCAATGACCAGAATTGTCGAGTGATACATAGAACCATAGAATCGCAGAGTTGGAAGGGGCCTGCAAAGCCATTGAGTCCAACCCCCTGCTCAATGCAGGAATCCACCCTAAAGCATCCCTGACAGATGGTGGTCCAGCTGCATCTTGAAGGCCTCTAGTGTGGGAGAGCCCACAACCTCCCTAGGTCACTGGTTCCATTGTCGTACTGCTCTAACAGTCAGGAAGTTTTTCCTGATGTCCAGCTGGAATCTGGCTTCCTTTACTTGAGCCCGTTCTTCCGTGTCCTGCACTCTGGGAGGATCGAGAAGAGATCCTGGCCCTCCTCTGTGTGACAATCTTTCAAGTATTTGAAGAGTGTTATCATGTCTCCCCTCAATCTTCTCTTCTCCAGGCTATTTATTTTATGTATTTATTTATTTATTACATTTTTATACCGCCCAATAGCCGAAGCTCTCTAAACATGCTTCAGGCTAAACATGCCCAGTTCTTTCAGTCTCTCTTCATAGGGCTTTGAAGACCCCTGATCATCCTGGTTGCCCTCCTCTGAACACGCTCCAGCTTGTCTGCATCCTTCTTGAATTGTGGAGCCCAGAACTGGATGCAATACTCTAGATGATGCCTAACCAGGGCCGAATAGAGAGGAATCAATACCTCACGTGATTTGGAAGCTATACTTCTATTAACGCAGCCCAAAATAGCATTTGCCTTTCTTGCAGCCATATCGCACTGTTGGCTCATATTCAGCTTGAGATCTACAACAGTTCCAAGATCCTTCTCGTTTGTAGTATTGCGTCCCTGTTAGCCCTAGCAGGGGGCGTGAGCCCAAGGAGAGAAAATCCTCTCCCTTGTTGGCATTAAAAGGTGATGCCCAACATCACCCGATGGAATAAGGGGCGAAGAACGGCGCTGGAAGGAAACGCACTTGCAGAGCTGCACCTGACTGCTAGTTCATGTTCCTCTCAAAGGGATCCCGTGCGAGAAGTAGCCCAATTGTGAGTTTCTGCACTTGCTTGGAAATGTGTGCAGGACGGCAGATTTAGCCGGCTGCCACCTTTTAAAAGCTGACCTGACTCAGAGAAACTAAGCAGGTAATTTGTTTTCCTGGCCAAGGAGGATGAAAAATTCCCCCACCGCCTTATCTCCAGGCCCAGGAAAATGAATTACCTGCTTCCTTTCCTGCGTATCAAAAGTTGTTGAGAAAAGCACAGTAGGAAGGCGGGCGAAAGGCAGGTGGACCAGTTCAGAGTTCTAATCTGCTAAAGAGCGCAACAATGTAGCCCAGCCTTCTCCAACCTGGTGCCCACCAGACATGTTGGACTTTAGGTGCTTCTAGTTAGCATGGACAGGGACGGAGTCCAAAACACCTGGAGGGAACCCTACTGGAGGAAGGCTGGTTTATAGGCTTGCTCATCCTTGGAGATTAAAGCAGTCTGCAGAGTAGGCTACATTCTCAGAACCACGTCCCTAACCCAGGTTCTTCCCAAATGCTGAACACTAAATTTAGGATTTCCAGAACCCAACTTCACTTCGGCAGGGAAGCACACATCTTCGCCCTGGTAGTTTGCTGCTGTCTGCATCAGGATCTGCGGACTGGGGCAACTGGAACAGGGCCTCTCTTCTCTCGTGGACAGCCCCCTTGACCAGACTTCCCCAATTGGGCACCCTCCAGATGTGTCACACAACAAAGATTGAGGGGAGACATGAGAGAACTCTTCAAATACTTAAGAGGTTGTCACACAGAGGAGGGCCAGGATCTCTTCTCGATCCTCCCAGAGTGCAGGACACGGAAGAACGGGCTCAAGTTAAAGGAAGCCAGATTCCGGCTGTGGGAGCTGCAACTTCAACCCTTCCCAGCAATTTCCAACCATGTTTAACGAGGGGGCGTTGGGAAAATGGGCAAATCCCACCCATGAAATGGTTCTGCAGGTTCTCCGTTTTTAAAAAAGGAGGGAATAACAAAGACGTTCGATTTAAGTTAGCATGTCTGAAACTTGGCAAAAGTTTCAGCTGCCATGTCGCTCTTTCTTTAGGAACAGGCGTTTGTCACCACGAAGACAAGCCTAGCAACCCGAGAGGGATTTGCTTGTTTGGGGAGGTTTGGGTCCATGAGGAGGAGGAGGAGCCTTGAAGGAGGGGGCGGAGCTTCTTCCCCGGAGTCAGTCCCTGCCCTTGCAGCAGAAAGCATTAGCCTTTGCAAAGCTAATGGATCTTCCCCTCAAGGGAACGGCGGCGACACGCTCAATTTCTGGCATCAGCCCACAAAGACTTCATCAAAAAGGCTCAGACGGCCCTTGGCCAGGCGACCTGGCTGGCAGATGCAATGACCCAGCCACGGAGGGCCAAAAACAGAAACCGAGCGTCAAGCTCGATGACGTGACCCTGGTGTGGTTTGAGAAGCGATTGATGGATCACAGCAAATCCCCTGCCGTACGTGCTGGTCGGATTGCCCTACTTACCTCGCTGGCACAGCCTGCCATGTCGTCCGAACCCGGGCAGCATAGCTTGTTTGGGAGTGGGCAGCAACCCTCAAATAACCCAACGACAGCCCTTGGGTTAAGGGTTGGTGCCTCTTCAAACAAGCCATGCCACCCAGGTTCAGCAAGGGTAATTAGAGAAATCCGACAGGCAGGTGTGGTGGGCTTAATAAGCTAGTTACCTAAGGAGGTTGTGGGCTCTCCCACTCTAGAGGCATTCAAGAGGCAGCTGGACAACCATCTGTCAGGGATGCTTTAGGGTGGATTCCTGCATTGAGCAGGGGGTTGGACTCGATGGCCTTGTAGGCCCCTTCCAACTCTGCTATTCTATGATTCTATGAATAAGCCACTGTGGCTTGTCAATAAACACGCCAAGATGGTGTGAACCAGGTCAAAACACAGATGTGCAGCTTGGCTAACACAGATCAACTTGGGCTAGCTTAATGTAGGAAGGTTATCTTAAGAAAATGTGGTGTAGTGGTTAGAGGGCTGGGCTGGGACTCAGGAGGCCCAGGTTCAAGTCCCCGCTCAGCCATGGGAGCTCACTGGGTGACTTTGGGCCACTCGATGACTCTCGACCTACCTCACAGGGTTGTTGGGAGGATAAAATGGAGGAAGGAAGATCATGTATGCTGCTTTGGGTTCGTTAAAGAGAAACAGGCAGGCTGTAAATGCAGCAATACATAAATAAGACAGCAAGTACAGAACCAGATCATCCGATCCTTTGAACTAGAGGTGCTAGAACAGTTTTCTCCAACCCAGCACCCCCTGCAGATGTGTCGGACAACAACTCCCATCATCCCCAGCCAGCCCACTGCTGGGGATGATAGGAGCTGTGGTCCAACACATTTGAAAGGTGCTGGGTCAGAGGAGGCAATGCTAGCTATTAAACCTGGGGCCATCTACACTCAGGGCACTCTCTCTTCCCCCACGGAGCCATTAAGCCTTCCTACAGGGACACGTTTTCCTCCCAGATCTCTCCGCGCACGAGGACGGAAAAAAACACGGAGCTGTTCGGTGCTGCGTTTTTAAACAGCTCAAACACTAAAATGGATCTCATTACACCTTCGCAGCTACAGCTGAGGATCAATATTTTCCTCTTCCGAGGAGGAGGAGGAGGAGGAGGAGGAGCACGGCCCCAAGGCTCGGATATTTATTTCACCTTAAAAGCGCCTGAAAGTCCCCAGCGGGGGAGGAGTCCGGCTACCCAGCTCTCATTTTTCAGGCAAGTTGTTCTGTAAGCTGGAAATTGAAAATGCATTTAAGCACCCACCCACCCTGGCTCCAACTGCACACCAGACTGCCCCCGCCACCAGAAAGCTAGCCATTGTGGTAGCCATCTCTTGTTTGTTCTCTGCCTCCGAGAAATCAGTACGAGGTGTTTCGGGTAACCAATCAGACTCAGACACTGAAGTAGAGGAGTTGGCTCCAGACGCAGGCCAGCCTGTACCAGTGGGGGACAGAGCTCTCACTCTTTCTCCTCCAGCTGGTCCAGAGCTTATCTCATCAAGGGCAAATCATACAGAGGCAGGAAGAAGCGAACATTCTTCTGAGGCAAAGGCTATCCATGGCTACTAGCCCTGATGGTTGTGTGCTATCTCCAGTATTCGAGGCAGTAAGCCGGTGTGCACCAGTTGCCGGGGAACATGGATGGGGGGTGCTGTTGCACCATGTCCTGCTTGATGGTCCCTGGCCGATGGCTGGTTGGCCCCTGTGTGAACAGAGTGCTGGACTAGATGGACCCCCTTGGCCTGATCCAGCATCAGGGCTCTTCTCATGTTCTTAAGGAGAGGCCACCGACAGGCTAACTGATCCTAGGGTCCGGCGCAGGCTAAAACGCACGGAGCGAAAGGAAGGCGTGAAGAAGTCGGCCAGAAACGTTGCTCAAGAAACAGCCTCTCTGAAGTAACGCACTTTGGGAAAAGGCTTCCTGTTCTCCTTGATAGAACAATTGCCTCGCTTAGTTTGCATAGTTTTGCCTAAGGAGAAATTTCCAAGAGGCTGGACTCTCTTCAGGTGAGAAGAGATGTATATTGTTTAATAAAAGCTTTGTAGATTACTTAGATTACCTCATTGTTTTGTCTCCCATTGAAAGCAAGGGTTTCCCAAGAAACGCAACAGCTCCACTGTTAACGGGATTAGGCCATTATTGCAGGAGTCATAGAATCATAGAATAGCAGAGTTGGAAGGGGCCTACAAGGCCATCGAGTCTATGCATGTCTACCGAGAAGTAAGCCCCATTGTGTTCAACAGGGCTCACACCTTAGTAAATGCACAGAGGATTTTGGCATTGGACATTTCATGCTTGCCTTGCGCACAGGGGTTGCCAACTGACCAAATAAGCCAGCCTGGCTCTTGTGCCTTTAAAGAGCAGCTCAGTCTTCAGAAGCCTGTAGGTGGCAATGCACATCTCCATCTGGGGAGACGTTCCCCACTGGCTGAATGTCCGCACAGGAAGTTTGTTCAAAGGCACAGCAGCCCTGTGGGAAGACAGAAGCATGCCTGGGGATCATCCTGGTTTACATGACTGTTCTCAGTAGGAATCAGCTTTCCCCAACGTGGTGCCTACCAGACGTGTTCGTCTACAACGCTCATGACACAGCATAGCCAATGGCCTGGTTCAGACAACATGCTAAACCATGCTGCTTAACCACAAAATGGTTAATGCATTCATAGAATCATAGAATAGCAGAGTTGGAAGGGGCCTACAAGGCCATCGAGTCCAACCCCCTGCTCAATGCAGGAATCCACCCTAAAGCATCCCTGACAGATGGCTGTCCAGCTGCCTCTTGAAGGCCTCTAGGGTGGGAGAGCCCACAACCTCCCTAGGTCATTGGGATTGTCCAGCTGATGTCCAGCAGGAATCTGGCTTCCTTTAACTTGAGCCCGTTATTCCGTGTCCTGCACTCTGGGAGGATCGAGAAGAGATCCAGGCCCTCCTCTGGGTGACAACCTTTTAAGTATTTGAAGAGTGCTATCATGTCTCCCCTCAATCTTCTCTTCTCCAGGCTAAACATGCCCAGTTCTTTCAGTCTCTCTTCATAGGGCTTTGTTTCCAGACCCCTGATCATCCTGGTTGCCCTCCTCTGATCACGCTCCAGCTTGTCTGCTCTTTCTTGAATTATGGAGCCCAGAACTGGACGCAATACTCTAGATGAGGCCTAACCGGGGCCGAATAGAGAGGAACCAGTACCTCAACCATTTTGTGGTTAAGCAGCATGGTTTAGTGTGTTGTCTGAACCAGGCCAGAGGCAGGTGGGAGTTGCAGTCCAAAACACTCGGTGGGCACGAGGTTGGGAAAAGCGGATATAAATGGAGCAAAGACACTCGACAAGATCCAAACAGAGCTAGTTCTCCAAATTACAAGATCAAGACCCTCTGCTGGGAAATAATGAACATTTGTGAGTCAGAAAGAGAAAGAGACAGACGAAGGCAGGGAGGAGGGGAGAGAGAGAGAGAGTTGTCAAGCTGGCTGAATTACCCATGATGAGATAATTAACTCTAATGTGCCAAACGCAAAGAAGGCTTTTATAAGAATCTTATTTTAAAGTTTAGGTAAGAAAAGGAAGAAAACTCTGCTCCGCCCTCCGCTGCAAGGCTTTTGAAGCAAGCCCTGCGCACTGCCTCCGAGAGAGGAAGGGGGAGGGAGGGCACATTTTAAAGAAGGAAGCTTTAAACTGGAAAAAATATTGGGGGTGGGGGAAGAGGGCCACCGCCTTTTTCTTGGTCCAGCTTCCAGGACTGCGACGCTTACCCCAATCCTAGGGAAAGCGTCACTAATTTCATTTTGGCGTGTGTGTTCCAAGCTGCTATTTAGGGCATAGGAACGAAGAAAACCCCCTAACCCTGGGCTGGGGGACGGGGACAGACCCACCCTTGTACGAGAGAGATCGCAGCTCCTGTTAAGGCCACCAGTGATGATTCTTCACTGCCTGTCGCACCTTTGCAAAACACCTTGCTCTGCAAAGGGTAACCGCTGATAAGTTTTGTAACACAGTTTTATTTTTAGCTTTTGCAATCCACTCAGAGAACAGTGATTGTAAGACATAAAATATAGGAGGTTTCAATTCCATGCTGCAAAAACCTTCATCGCCTCACATCTGCAGATGGAAAAGGTCAGGTTGGGTTTGTTTGTTTTCTGGTCAGAGGAAGGCAGAGGAAACGGTCTGGTTGGTTTTTCTCTGGTCAGTTGGCAACTATGTTCATTTCATCATTTTACATCATAGAATCATAGAATAGCAAAGTTGGAAGGGGCCTACAAGGCCATCGAGTCCAACCCCCTGCTCAATGCAGGAATCCACCCTAAAGCCTCCCTGACAGATGGCTCTCCAGCTGCCTCTTGAAGGCCTCTAGGGTGGGAGAAGAGCCCACCACCTCCCTAGGTAACTGGTTCCTTTGTCGTACTGCTCTAACAGTCAGGAAGTTTTTCCTGATGTCCAGCTGGAATCTGGCTTCCTGTAACTTGAGCCCATTATTCCGTGTCCTGCACGCTGGGAGGATCGACAAGAGATCCTGGCCCTCCTCTGTGTGACAACCTTTTAAGTATTTGAAGAGTGCTCTCATGTCTCCCCTCCGTCTCCTCTTCTCCAGGCTAAACATGCCCAGTTCTTTCAGTCTCTCTTCATAGGCTTTGTTTCCAGACCCCTGATCATCCTGGTTGCCCACCTTTCTTCTAAGGATGAAACAGAAGGCTCATATCCCACCCCTGCCCTGCCCCAAAACAAGTAAGGTTAGGTAGAGAGGTGCAGTTTCATTTCTAGATGGGGATTTGAACCCAGGTCTCTCCTAGTTCTAGTCGGAGTGCTATGGCACACTGGTTCTAGTTACCTTTACATCATCTAAGCGGGCTAGGGAGAATTGCTGGAGGAAAGAAATCTTGCTTATTAAAGAAACGAGAGTCTTCGTTATTCAATCCATAGAGTGTAATACCTTTATTAAGCTGACTCAAAGATCACAAAAAATGTGCAAGCTTTCAAGATCTCCAGGCCTCTTCATCAGGCAAGATGTTACAAAAGAAACAGGTTTGGCTGGAGTGTGTCCGTGTGTGTGCAGAGTAGGAGGCTGACTGGGTGCTGTAGTCAAGATGTCTGTATGCTCAGAGTCTTAAGATGATATTGAGGACTAGGAGGGTTTGCAGACATTCAAATTGGAGATGGGATGGTTTCATGATTCAGTATCCCTCGAATCACTGGGAACAAGAAAGCAGCAGACAACGGTTGACCCTCTATTTTTGAAAATATAATATCCAGCTGTTAGCTGAGAGTTTTCTCTCAGAGCCTCTGGGATTTTACCACACTGACCCTTGGAAAAC
Source organism: Elgaria multicarinata webbii (assembly GCF_023053635.1). Classification (NCBI taxonomy): domain Eukaryota; kingdom Metazoa; phylum Chordata; class Lepidosauria; order Squamata; family Anguidae; genus Elgaria; species Elgaria multicarinata. The sequence goes on from NC_086175.1 coordinate 133,826,360, forward strand.
ATTAGAGTCACTTGGATTTCATTACCATCTAATATGGATGGATTTAGCTCAACCTTTCACAACCTAGCTGCCCTCCAAATATTTTGGTTTTCAACTCCCATCAGCCTGGGCCAACATAGCCAATGGTCAGGAATGTTGGGTGTTATTCTCCAAAACACCTGGAGGGCACCACGTTGGGGAAGGTCCGTTTAGCATCTTAAATGTAAAGCCTTACATGTAAAAAGGTACTCAGGATGTAATCCAACTGAATTTGGTCCTCTTATGGATCAGTAACAGGTTAAAGAACAGAAAGCAGAGAGTAGGAATAAATGGTCAATTCTCCCAATGGAGGGAAGTAAATAGTGGGGTCCCACAGGGATCGGTATTGGGACCAATTCTTTTCAACTTGTCCATAAATGATCTGGAATTAGGAGCGAGCAGTGAAGTAGCCACATTTGCCGATGACATGCATCAGCTGGTGAAAATCCCTCTTCATCACAACATTTAAAGCTGCAGGAGCCCTGCCTGCTTTTGTATCTGGTTACTCTAGTATAGCTCCTGCAGCTTTAACTGTTGAGATGAGGAGGGAATTTCACCAGGTGCTGCATGCATACAAATGGCACCTGCTGAAAATCCCTTTTCAATACAACTGTTAAAGATACAGGAGCACTCTCCTCCTTTCCATGTGGTTAACCTAACCTTCCCCAACCTGGTGTCCTCCACATGTGTTGGGACTGCAACACCCATCATTCCAGACAGCATGGTCATCAGCCCTGCTGTCTGGAAATTATGGGAATTTTATTCCCAACACTTTATATAAGCTTGCTTTCCTGCATCGGCACCCATAGACAGCAATTTATAAAGTAAGCAAAGAGCCACAGCAATATGCAAAACAGGGCTCTCCAACCTTACTTGGGGTTGGTGGGCACATTTGGAATTTGGAGAATGCTGTGGGTGGTATCAGAAAACGGCTGCTTCCATTGGAAGCCATCTTGTGGTACCTCCCACGGCACTCTCAAAATTCATAAAATGGCTACTGTCATTTCCCAGAAAGCTAAACGCTGAGGCTAAATTGTCCAAGTACAAGGCAGAGGTGGGGGGTTCAGCTCCAAAGCATACAACCTGAACCCAAATCAAGATGGTACTAGAGGGCAATACTTCCCTTTGCAGCATGCCACTGTCCCAGTTAGAAAAATCAAATTTTTTAAAAAAAAAATACTTAAGAAATAAGATAAAAAATCTGGAGAGTCAATGTGATTAGCATCTGCCACCTTGAAGACACGGATGTGATACCTCTTCAGCCAGAGTGGTGTAGTGGCCACAGTGTTGGACTAGGAGTTGGGAGATCTGGGTTCTAGTCCCCACTCAGCCATGGAAGCCCATTGGGTGACTTTTGGCCAGTCACGGACTCTCAGCCCAGCCTACCTCACAGGGTTGTTGTGAAGATAACATGGAGAGGAGGATTATGTAGGCCGCCTTGGGTTCCTCTGAGTGGAAAAAGGCGGGTTATAAATGTTCAGAGGAGGGCAACCAGGATGATCAGGGGTCTGGAAACAAAGCCCTATGAAGAGAGACTGAAAGAACTGGGCCTGTTTAGCCTGGAGAAGAGAAGATTGAGGGGAGACATGATAGCACTCTTCAAATCCTTAAAAGGTTGTCACACAGAGGAGGGCCAGGATCTCTTCTCGATCCTCCCAGAGTGCAGGACACGGAAGAACGGGCTCAAGTTACAGGAAGCCAGATTCCGGCTGGACATCAGGAAAAACTTCCTGACTGTTAGAGTGGTACAACAATGGAAACCATGACCTAGGGAAGTGGTGGGCTCTCCCACACTAGAGGCCTTCAAGAGGCAGCTGGACAGCCATCTGTCAGGAATGCTTTAGGGTGGGTTCCTGCATTGAGCAGGGGGTTGGACTCGATGGCCTTGTAGTTTCCTTCCAACTCTGCTATTCTATGATTCTAATAATAAATAAAAAATCAGCCAAAAGCTTTCTGAAATAGTATGGGGTTTACAACGCTTATGGAACACAGTGAAGGGAAAAGCCCTCTTCTCGCCATGCGTAAGGGAGACACAGCACCCTTCCTTCTCCTCCTTTCCGCCTGACAAAAGTGCTTCTTCCGTCTGCGTGGCCAAAGGCCCAAACCTGTCTGAATAGGCAATTGTGCTTCCCAGGTCTTGTGATGCAGGCTTAGCTCACCCCACGTTTGCACCACTCAGAGTCTCCTTTTCCTCCTCCTCAGTTCCCATATGAACGTGACTCAACCCACCGCTTGGTTCAACTGACAACCATCTCTAGACACCAGACTCATCGTTTGTGTGATCACAAGACTTTGGAGGCTGGTGGCTCTAATGTCAGAGGGGCAGTGAATCCACTCTGGGTTTCAGTTAGAGCTCTGTGGCTCTGGTCAGAAGACACCTTAAGCCCCAGTGGTTAAGGCTTTTGTGTGTGTTAACCACTGTGGTTTAAGTTGTCTTCTGAACAGGGCCTATAGTAGGAGCTATCCAAGGTGCTCTGCTCTGCGTCGTGGATAGCTCCTTGGACATCAGGAAAAACTTCCTGACTGTTAGAGCAGTACGACAATGGACCCAGTGACCTAGGGAGGTTGTGGGCTCTGCCACACTAGAGGCCTTCAAGAGGCAGTTGGACAACTATCTGTCAGGGATGCTTTAGGGTGGATTCCTGCATAGAGCAGGGGGTTGGACTCGATGGCCTTGTAGGCCCCTTCCAACTCTGCTATTCTATGGTTCTAGAGATCTGATTCACCGCTCAGCTGACATCGGAGCCAGTAGCTTCCAGTGCTTTGGGGGCTGCTCTCCGCAGAGATTGCCCAGATTCTGGAGGATAGATCTATTGCTTCCCCCACCCCACTGTACTAATTGGGTTCCCTTTCCCCAGCATTAAGCACACCCTGTATCAACCCAAGACTACTGCCATCAATCCTACGTCCCATTAAGCTGCAACAGCACCCATCCTTCATGCCTTCCCACTCACAGGCAGAGAGAGTTCGTCGGCTTCTCCTTCAAGGGATGAATACAAGGCAGGCCGGGACGCAAAGCCACTCAAGAGCGCATTTAAAGAGCTGATAAAAATAGCTCCTCTGGGCCTGGAAACAGCATCTGACCCAAGCAGAGGCGGCCTTTGCTTGCTTCCTTCCTGGCTAGGACCAAGGGGGAAACCACAAGAAAGCAACAGCCAGCAGAAACAAGGAAGGAGAAGACACGTCCAGCTGAGCAAGGCTGCAACAGAGAGCATTTGTCTAATTTAGAGAGAGAAAGAGACAGGAATGCTTACTTGGAAGCCAAATGGAAGACAGCATAGTGGTGCTGAAAAAGGAAAGGGCTAGAGGCAATTTCAGGCTATGCTGGCTGGAGCATGCTGGGAGTTGTAGGCCTTTTTTCCCTCTAAACATGCATAGGATTGTGCCCCAAGTACCCATAGAAAGGAGATCAGCAGGGGCCTTGGAGTCGGCCATTATATTTAATTTATTTAATTTATTTACAATATTTATATACCGCTCCCCATTCAACATTTCAGAGCGGTGTACAAGATAAAATGAAAATAAAAACAGACTAAAACACTTAAAACAGATCTTAAAAGAAGCAAATGCAGTGACTCCTGGCTGGACATTAAGGAAAGACTTCCTGGAATAATGAAGTTTTCAGGAGGTGCTGAAAAGAGTACAAAGTTGGCGCCTGCCTGACCTCCAGAGGCAGGGAGTTCCACAGGAGGGGGGCCACCACACTGAAGGCTCTTCCCCTGGTGGACTCCAGTCGGAGGATGGGTCTATGTCAGTGGTTCCCAATTGGAGGTCCGTGGACCCCAGGGGGTCCGCGGCACCATTCACATATTCACCATTCATTTCTGGAGTCCACTGATGGTGAATTCCTACCAGAAGTAAAATATAATATACCATCCCTGAGCACCTGCGTGATTTAGCGACTAGCTTCAGAGATTACTTCCCTGCACCTAATCCTGAAAACTCACGGAGAAGGAATCCTTTTGAATGTGGTGATGTACAAACTAACAACCCTATCTGCGGAAGAGCGAGACGCACTTGTTGACGTGACTCGTGATGGTTCATTGAAATCATTTCCCCAAGAATATAGACTGGGCCAATTCTGGGCGAAGGTTTTTCCTGATTATAAGAAGTTAGGTGAAAAAGCTTTGAAACATCGAGTTCCCTTTTGTTCCACATATCTTTGGGAACAAACATTTTCGACATTTTGTTATATGAAGAACAAGCACAGAAATCGGCTCGATGTTGATCCAGATTTGAGATTAAAAGTAGGAAATATGGAACCGGATGTGGAAGGGATTGTTCGGGACAAAAAGAGGCATGATTTCTCCCATCACATTTAGGTTTAGTAGCTGCTAGACAGGTCATAATTTGTTCAATTGTAAACTAGACGTTAGTAAAATTGAATTTGTCTTTATATTCCTAACTAAATCACTGTCATTTTTGCGTGGTAATATCACAAATATCACAAATTTTATGGTCTGTTTTTCAGTATACCTAAAATCCTTTGCTTATTAGGGGCTACCCCTTATTTTCTCCAAAAAATTGCTTCGCACAGGTAACTACCATAGAGATAACACTTTTTTTTCAAAAGTAGGGGGTCCATGGACTGGCGTTTGAAAAACATGGGGTCCACAGTACTTAGCTAATTGGGAATCACTGGTCTATGTAGAACCACCAGGAGCAGGCCCTCTCATGACCTCAGTGACCGGGCAGGTTGGTAGGGGAGAAGGCGCTCTCTCTCTCAGGTATCCTGGTCCCAAGTTGTTTAGGGCTTTGGACACAAGTACAAGAACCTTCAACCTGGCCCGGTAGCGAATAGGCAGCCAGTGCAGTTCCCTTTAGCACCAGGACAGCAAACTGAGGTGTGGACACAGAAATCACCTGAGCCCCGTCTTCACCGCCAGGGTGTTGATGTACTGAATGTCTGTTTCAATTCTAGTAAGTTTGTCTAAATTTGCATCTATCCATATAAATCCACGTATGGGCTCTTTACGCAAACCCATGTCCTCGTTTTTTGCCGATGAGTTCATAAGCGGCCAACCTCTGGACAGGCACCTCTTCCTGGCAGCCAGTCCTCTTTTGTGCAGATGTGACAAGAACGAAAATACACACACACACACACACACACACACACACACACACAGATCACACGAGCGGCTGCCAAAGGACTGAGGCAGACAAAGGAAGAGGGAGTTTTTTCCTGAACTTTGAAGAAAAGAGCGACTCCGAAAAAAACAGCAGGATGTGATGAAGAGGAAGCCACATCAACAGCAGGTGTTAAAAGAGTCACTTTGCTCCTCTGTGACTTAGGAAAAGGGCACGTAAGGAAGGAGGGGGGGGGGCAGAAGACAATGGAAAGTTATCTAAACTAGGGGTCAGTTCACGAGCGGCTCCAGGATCACTGCAAAATTGTAAAAGTCAGTTACATGTAATTACATATCCTGGGCAGGATGGCTTGGTTTGCACGTAATGCTAACCCATGGTTTATTTAATCAATGGTTTGTTGCCTTACTTAGGGTTTGTCTGGTGGATTTGAGCAAACCATGGTTTACTCAGTCCCTGGGTTCATAGAATCATAGAATAGCAGAGTTGGAAGGGGCCTACAAGGCCATCGAGTCCAACTCCCTGCTCAATGCAGGAATCGTTCGCCAACCATGATTTTGTGACTATTACAGCCCTGCAAATTCTGAAAAGCCAAAGTGAGGATCCTGTTACCGTGGCTACCTTGATGCCTGAGAAGGAAAGAGGACCGCTGTAAGGAAGTAGTGATGGGCTGCTAAAAATCATAGAATCATAGAATAGCAGAGTTGGAAGGGGCCTACAAGGCCATCGAGTCCAACCCCCTGCTCAATGCAGGAATCCACCCTAAAGCATCCCTGACATATGGCTGTCCAGCTGCCTCTTGAAGGCCTCAAGTGTGGTAGAGGCCACAACCTCCCGAGGTAACTGATTCCATTGTCATACCGCTCTAACAGTCAGGAAGTTTTTCCTGATGTCCAGCCGGAATCTGGCTTCCTTTAACTTGAGCCCGTTATTCCGTGTCCTGCACTCTGGGAGGATCGAGATTCTTTCTCTCCTCCTTTGCCTGCTCCCTCCTTGTATCGCAAAAGCTTTACTGGCAATTTTTAGTGAACCGCCCAGAGAGCTTCAGCATTTTTCGGTATAAAAATGTAATACATAAATAAATAGAACTGGCATGTAGAGAGGATGGGGGTCATTTTACTTCTCCTGCCCTCCGTCGTGAAGATTGCCCTCTGGTGTCATGTCTCTGGCACAATGGCCGTTAGGGACAGACGGCATCTTTATTATTATAGAAGAGACTTCTGCTCCCTAAGTCAAGCAAAGAGATGCATAGACTCCCCATCTGGCCTAAAACCAAGAACAGAGCCAACCTAAAGGCACATATAGCAATTATAAGTTAACGTACAAGCGCCCACCAAAACACAGTTTACTGGATAGCAGCTGCGCACGAAGATGAGATGGAAATTTACTCGAGCTGCTACAAGATCCCACTGCATCAAATGTGGCTTTTTGCCAACGCTCTCTCCCGCGCGCGCAGCCCTGATTGTTTACATCAACACACGTTTCTTTTGTTCGGAGGATGGAAGAGCAATTTTTCTCCTCTGAAGCATCTTTGTTGCAACAATAGAGAACGAGACGAGGGGAACACAGGAGTGGGAGGTGCAGCCGAAGGGGGCACGGAGGCAGAGACGTGAGTCACCGCCTCATCTGCCAGAAGTAGGCCGGGGCCCACATTTTATGCGGAAGAAAAACAGGGACGTTACATGATGAGCAATTTGTGACCTGGGGCTTCACGTCCGGACCCCTGAAGTTCATGAATGGCTCACCCAAGTCTTTCCGCACCAACAGGCAGGTGGAGACAGATCCGGTTCAAACATGGCAGCGGCGTTTTCCAACTTGGCCCCTTCCAGATGGGTTGGGAGTACAACTCCGAGAACCCCCCAACCTGCTCAGAAATGTTGGGAGCTGTAGTCCAAAACATCTGGAGGGCACCTGGTTGGGTATAATGTTAGACACTCCTCTATTTCTCGCTAGATGACGAATGTGCCGTTGCGCTCAGGTCTTACTTGTGGGTCCCTAGGTGACACAATGCTAGAATAAATGGACCCTCGGTCTGATCCAGCAGGCCACTTCTGGTGTTCTTATGAGGAACCCGTGGCTCTCCAGGTGTGGTTGGACTCTGGCAAGGAATGGTGGGGACTGGAGTACAACATAGAATCATAGAATAGCAGAGTTGGAAGGGGCCTACAAGGCCCTCGAGTCCAACCCCCTGCTCAATGCAGGAATCCACCCTAAAGCATCCCTGACAGAGGGTTGTCCAGCTGCCTCTTGAAGGCCTCTAGTGTGTGAGAGCCCACAACCTCCCTAGGTAACTAGTTCCATTGTTGTACTGCTCTAACACTCAGGAAGTTTTTCCTGATGTCCAGCCGGAATCTGGCTTCCTTTAACTTATTATTATTATTATTTATTTATATAGCACCATCGATGTACATGGTGCTGCACAGACCACACAGTAAATAGCAAGACCCTGCCACCATGTCCTGCACTCTGGGAGGATCGAGAAGAGATCCTGGCCCTCCTCTGTGTGACAACCTTTCAAGTATTTGAAGAGTGCTCTCATGTCTCCCCTCAATCTTCTCTTCTCCAGGCTAAACAGGCCCAGTTCTTTCAGTCTCTCTTCATAGGTCTTTGTTTCTAGACCCCTGATCATCCTGGTTGCCCTCCTCTGAACACGCTCCAGCTTGTCTGCGTCCTTCTTGAATTGTGGAGCCCAGAACTGGACGCAATGCTCTAGAAGAGGCCTAACAAGGGCCGAATAGAGAGGAACCAGTACCTCACGCGATTTGGAAGCTATACTTCTATTAATGCAGCCCAAAATAGCCTTTGCCTTTCTTGCAGCCCTATTGCACTGTTGGCTCATATTCAGCTTGCGATCTACAACAATTCCAAGATCCTTCTCATTTGTAGTATTGCTGAGCCAAGTATCCCCCATCTTGTAACTGTGCATTTGGTTTCTATTTCCTAAATGTAGAACTTGGCATTTATCCCTATTAAATTTCATTCTGTTGTTTTCATCTGGAGGACCATGAGTTTCCCATCCCTGTTCTAGATTGCTCCTTCCCACATCACTTTCCCCCCGTCTAGCACAACATCTCACTGATATATTAAAATATGTTTTATCCCATCTCTCAGTCTACGGCTCTCAAGACACCAAGCAGCATTTTAACGCAAATTAAATATAATAAAATACTAGTGCAAGTCCTGTATTGCCACGTGAGCTAGTAATCTGAGTGTGATTGGGGGGGGGGGGGAGTGTGCTTGTTTCCCTTGCAACTGGAACAACATTGTACTTTTAAAATAATTGTACTATAAATAAACTGGCAAAGGTGAAAACAAAAAAAGATGTTATTTTTAAAGAGATTGTTGATCATTTCTTGTTCTCTTCCTCCTACTCTATCACTGATTTCCCCCCAACATCCTGTGCCTGTCTTTTCATTAGCCCAGCGCTCTAAGAGCTCACAGGAGTAAGTGTTATTACACATGCGCACACACACACACTGAGTCACTTGTTATATTACAAGCACAGTGTGGAGCATATGCATTAACCTCCCCGTTGCCTCATCCTTCTCTCCCTTCTCAAACTGCACAAAGCTTGAAGTTTCAAATTTTTCGGCACATCTACCCTGCTCAAGCTTCAGTTTAAAACAAAAATGAGCAAAATCGGTCTGGTAGATCTCGAGTAATAAGCCTTACGCTACTGTATTCTTATACAAGAAGACCGAGACACTCGGTCAGTAGCCAAGATCAAAAGCAAACACTCTTTACATCTGTTTTGAAGTCCCAGTACTATGTGATGTAAAAGACCGCGCCCCCTTCAAACTTGGGAGGCAAATGACCTGATGGATGCAACACACAGCACAGATGCTGATTTAGAAGGTCTGATTTGGATATTCACAATTTGCCTATGCTTTGTGCACCCACACTTTCCTGAATTGGCGTTGCACTCTGTTCGGAATGCAATTCAGCAATCGCTCTACAAGGCATGGCTAGCAGGGAGCCAGAGTTCAACAGACCTAAAGAACCTAAGAAGAGCCCAAATGCTGGATCAGACCAAGGGTCCATCTAGTCCAGCACTCTGTTCCCACAGGGGCCAACCAGCCATCGGCCAGGGATGAACAAGCAGGACATGGTGCAACAGCACCCTCCCACCCATGTTCATAGAATCATAGTAGAGTTGGAAGGGGCCAATAAGGCCATCAAGTCCAACCCCTGCTCAATGCAGGAATCCACCTCAAACGCATCCCTGACAGATGGTTGTCCAGCTGCCTCTTGAAGGCCTCCAGTGTGGGAGAGCCCACAACCTCCCTAGGTCACTGGTTCCATTGTCGTACTGCTCTAACAGTCACAAAGTTTTTCCTGATGTCCAGCCGGAATCTGGCTTCCTTTAACTTGAGCCCGTTATTCCGTGTCCTGCACTCTGGGAGGATCGAGAAGAGATCCTGGCCCTCCTCTGTGTGACAACCTTTCAAGGATTTGAAGAGTGGCGTCATGTCTCCCCTCAATCTTCTCTTCTCCAGGCTGAACATGCCCAGTTCTTTCAGTGTCCTCACGGGGCTTTGTTTCCAGACCCCTGATTATCCTCATTGCCCTCCTCTGAACACGCTCCAGCTTGTCTGCATCCTTCTTGAACTGTGGAGCCCAGAACTGGACACAATACTCAAGTTGAGGCCTAACCAGTGCTGAATAGAGGGGAAGCAGTACCTTGCGCCATTTGGAAGCTGTTCCCCAGCGACTGGTGCACACAGGCTTACTTCCTCTGACACTGGAGGTGGCACATAGCCATCAGGACTAGTAGCCATGGATAGCCTTCTCCTGCAGGAATTTATCCAGCCCCCTTTTAAAGCCATCCAGATTGTGGTAAGAAGCCTTCCATTCCACAGCTGCAGCTGGCGACTAGCCAAGGCACGGAAGTAGCTTCCATCCCCAAACCCCGTCCAGGCGATTCCTCCGGTAGAGAACGGCCAGGCCCTTCAGCTAGTCACATCCTCTCCTAGGCTACCTCACAAGGTTGTTGTGAGGATAAAATGGGGCAATGAGACCCACCCATGTTACCTTGAAGGAAAGGGAAGGACCTAGGAATTCTCGCCCGGGTAACCACAAAAAGGTCCCGTACACAGACGAGAATTCTCCAGCGATCCAGGACTGCAGCCAAAGCCAACCCCTCTAAACTTTCCTTCTGGAAGGCTCCAGACATTGACTAGCTTGCCATTGGCTTAGGAGCCCTTTCAAACTCAATGGACAATTAACCCAAGGGAGAGGCCTTAGGGGCCACCCTTCCTTTCAACCTACATTCATACATTTGGCTGCCTCCAGAGCTCCCGGTTCAGAGCGGCCTTTGCAGACCTTCTAAAAAGCGTGCATAGATCATACACCGTCTGTGCCCATTCCCTACAGCAGTCTCCCGCAACCTGGAGCCCTCCAGATGTGTTGGAAGGCAGCTCCCATCATCCCCAGCGATGCTTACCAACGCATCTGGGAAGTGCTTTTCTATTGTATTTTATATCATGTTTTTATACTGTTTGTTTTATACTTTGAATGGTTTTTATTGTTGTGAACCGCCCAGGGAGCTTCGGCTATTGGGTGGTATAAAAATGCAATAAATAAATAAATAAATCTGGAGGGCAGCAGGCTGGCGAGAGGCCAATTTGGAGATCTGGACTGCTTGAAGACAGGAGAGGCGAAGGCGAATTAATGTAAACGTTAGAGAAACCGCCGCACACACTTCCCTTTATGAGCAGGGGCTGTTTTTGCCCTTGGTTTGGGGCAGGATGGAGCCGGCACTTGGCAGAAATTCCGAAAGCGCCTCCATCTGACCACCTCCAGAATGAGTCTGGACTCGTGCCACGCCGGCATCCCCCAAAGTCAGGCTAATGTTAGGTCTTTCTCGGCTCGGGGCACAACGGAAACAGCTACCCATGGGGAGGGGGACAACTTGGGCCTGCCCAGCTCCATGTAGTGGGCCGTGCTGGAAAGAGAGGGCCCAGAATCAAGCCCCGTGTCTGTGGGGCAGCAAAGGCCGGTGCCAGACTTATTTTGCGCCCTAGGCAAGGTGAACTACTTGCACACACACACCCCAAAATTGCGCGGAATTCCGAACGTGTGCGCCGAGTGGAGAACTGGGACTGGCTCGCTTCAATTTGGGACCGAGCCGTCTGGAATTCCCCGGGACTTACTTCCGTGCGAACGCAACCTGCTATGCAGCCTGGCGTCCCGATCCCCTCCGCACGTTTATTTGGGGTAATAAGGCTTCCGGGTAAGGAGGCATAGGCGGATCGGGCCGCACTGGTGCCTCCCAGTGCAACGCTTTCTCAGATGCAAGTCCCATTGATCCACGTGAGCAGGATCGGGAAGCGGGAGAGTTTGCCTTGCGAGGAGTCCACAAGTCCCTCGCTTTCCTGGGGGAAGGGAGAGGGAGTCCCGCTTGCCCGCCTGCCTGGACATCGCGGCCTGTTTGAGGAGAGAGGCGAGGCGGCCGGGTGCCCTTTCCTCGTGAGTAAGGCAGAGGCTGGCTTGGGCCAGGGTCGAGCTCGCCACGTGCTTTTTCTTCTTCTTCTGGCGGCGGCCTCTGGGCTCTGGGAGGGCAGCTTCCGGGTGGAAGTCCAAACGTGGAGCTGCCGCCCCACCCCAGCGTCCCTGGCTTCGCTTTGGCTGGGCAGGCGAGATGGCAGCCCACGCCCGCCCAGCCGAAGGCTCAGCTGAATCCTCGGGCCGGGCCGGCTCACAGCCAACAACGCGCGTGAGTGCGGCGCTGTGCAGCGCCCCTCTTAGCTTGGTGCTCTAGGTGGCCGCCTGAGTGGCCTCTATGGTAGCACCGGCCCTGGGGGCTTCAGGCCGCCTTACGCAGCAGCGCCCCACAGCATGAGACAGACCTGAGCTCAGAGAGGGAAACATCCGACCACTTTTCTTAATCCATTAATTATCCCGTGTTTCCTGCAGGGGAAACGAGACACAAAACAACAACAACAAAAATTGCAGGTGCCGACTTTAAAGAAGTTAACAGACAACTATGCCATAATTTGGACAGATTGCTAGTCTCGACCGACCGTGCCAATTACACAGTGCTTGACATTCTCCTAGACATGGAGATTGCAGAGTGCAAGGGGGCCGTGGGGGGGGAGGGGGGGCAGAGAAGAGAGAAACCACCTGTAACATCCACATCCCTTTCAGAAGACGACAAAAACAGGGATGCATCTCAATTACTGCACAGAGAGAGATCAAGGAGTCAGATCGTTTTGCCGGCAGGCAGGTGAGGGAGTCACACCACAGTGGATTTGGGCAAGGGTTCAAACTCTGCCTCAGCCAACAGAGTTTGTTTAAATAGAATGGCAATGACTGAGGAGAGACATGATAGAGATCTGTAAAATTAGAATCACAGAGCTGGAAGGGGCCTCTGAGGCCATCAAGTCCAACCCCCTGCTCAATGCAGGAATCCACCTTCAAGCACCCCTGAAGATGGTTATCCTGCTGCATCTTGAAGAGAGAGAAACAGGTTTTCCTTCCCAGCCTAGCCTACTAAAACTAGGACTCACCCAATGAACAATTGGCAGGAGATTCAGGATGGGCAGAAGTTATTTGGTAGGAACCACATACCCAGTGCAAGACACGGCCCGTTCACATGGAGCGGTGGCAAATCGTGGGTTGTGTGCCCTGAGCGTGCTGCTGCCATCATTTTACATGATCAACCTCCGAACGGCCTGATCAGAGTTTGTAGCATGACATATAGGTTATTCATGGGTTAAACAACCCTCAGTTAACTTAAGAATGAATCATAGGTTAACTGTAGGTTGCTGCAGAATTCAGCCTTCAGGTTGAAAGAAGTTGTGAACCCTAGCTGTATGCAGTTGCAAGATTCCTAGATCAAGTAGAGGCTGGACTAGGTGACCTTCAAAGTCCCTTCCAGTGTGATGAATCCATAACTACCACATCAAAGCCACGCCACAGATGGAGTACAGCTTCACTGATCATTTGAACAACTCCTCATTTTGGGGATAGGAATTTTAAACCAAACAAAACCTGCCATTTTTTTAAAAAAATTGTGAACAACCCAGAGAGCTTCGGCTATTGGGTGGTATAAAAATATAATAAATTTTAAAAATGTGCAAAATTCTGTTTCCGTTCTATGCAACGTATGTCAACCTGCCCTTGAGGGCCCATTTTACAGTTGAGCCCCGTGAAGCATTTTGCAACTCTCTGAAAAGGGGTGTGCAGCCTGCCACCCCTCTGAATTTGTGCCACAAAAGATTCCTCTACAATATCAAAGGAGGAACTTTAGAGAAAAGCAAAAACCTTGCACCAGACTCTTTGAATTGGATCCTTCAAGGAGAAACCGGTGGAGGCAATTTGCACATCATCCAAAGAGTGGCAAGTTTTGGCAGGCAGCGGCAGCAGCAGCAGCAGCAGACACGACCCATAGCTGCTGCATTGCAGATAAACCAAGAGGTAACGTCTCACTCATTGTGAGATTACAGTTAAGGCAAGACTTTTTTTTAATTTTTATTTTGGGCAGAAAGCTCGTTTTCTTAGCCTGGGGAAAACGGCTCGCTCTTGCACAAGCACTCGGGTTGAGCAAGGCTGTATTCTCTTTTGTAGTACTTTAGGGTGCGATCCTATGCATGCTTAGACCGAAAATAAGTCCTACAGCATCCAGTATTTCCGAGCCAGCTGGGAATTGTAGGACTTTTTCCCTGTCTGAATAAACATCGGGTTGCACCCTTAAAGTACAGTAACAGTGCAATCTAATGCATGTCTACCCAGATACAGGCACCACTGTGTTCACTGGGACTTACTCACAGATAAATGTGCATAGGATCACAGGCTAAGGAAAAGAAAAGGGTCTAAATGGCTTAGGACAAGTCTGCCTGAAGGGGCACTTTCTGCTATATGCTCAGAGGATGGCAACAAGGGATTTGGGCGAGGGAGGATGTAGCCGCAAATCCAAGTTCATTTACAAAGTTTACTGGGCTACATCGGGTTAGTTACTCTCTCGCCTGATCTACATCGCAGGCTAGTTGTGAAAACAGGGGATGAGTCTATGCCTTGAGCAATTCAGAGAAAGGACGTGGAGAAATGTAATCAGAAGTTATTTTCTGGATAGCTCTGGAGCTAAAACTAAAAGGCAGTGACAAATTCCTCACATCGCTGGAGAGTGCTAGCGCTTGGGGGAGGCTGCTGCAGAGTGTTACCTTATTTTTCTCCCCCCTGGCAACTATTTCAGAGAAATCACAGAATTGGAAGGGGCCTATAAGGCCATTGAGTCCAACTCAGTGCAGGAATCCACCCTAAAGCATCCCTGACAGAGGGTTGTCCAGCTGCCTCTTGAAGGCCTCTAGGGTGGGAGAGCCCACAACCTCCCTAGGTAACTGGTTCCATTGTCGTACTGCTCTAACAGTCAGGAAGTTTTTCCTGATGTCCAGCCGGAATCTGGCTTCCTGTAACTTCAGCCCGTTATTCCGTGTCCTGCACTCTGGGAGGATCGAGAAGAGATCCTGGCCCTCCTTTGTGTGACAACCTTTTAAGGATTTGAAGAGTGCTCTCATGTCTTCCCTCAATCTTCTCTTCTCCAGGCTCAACATGCCCAGTTCTTTCAGCCTCTCTTCATAGGGCTTTGTTTCCAGAGCCCTGATCATCCTGGTTGCCCTCCTCTGAACACGTTCCAGCTTCTCTGCATCCTTCTTGAATTGTGGAGTCCAGAACTGGACACAATAAAGATGAGGCCTAACCAGGGCCAAATAGAGAGGAACCAGCACCTCGTGTGATTTGGAAGCTCTACTTCTATTAACGCAGCCCAAAATAGCATTTGCCTTTCTCGCAGCCACATCGCACTGTTGGCTCCTATTCAGCTTGTGATCTATGACAATTCCATGATCCTTCTCGTGTGTAGAGAAGAAATATTTCTCCCTTAGTCTCCATCTCATTCCTTTCCCCACCCCCCGTTTTATTTTTTACTCACTTAACAACATTTCAATGATACTTCCCCCCCCCCCCCGCCCCTGTCAATTTCAAAAGCAATTCACAAACTGGGAACACAAGCCATCCCATGTTCACCCCATCTCTGCAAATTAGCGAGTCAATATATGCAAATTAACTTAATGTGCAAGGTCATTAACATTTATTTCAACACGGTGGCTGGCGGCAGGGTTCACTTTTCTTCCTCCCTGCGTGAGTGGGATTGTTGAGCAGGGAGGAGCCCCGGCCACAGATTTCTCAAAGGAGTTCAGAAGCAAGTTTCCAGGAAGGGGGCCTTTGCACGCCCTGTCATTTACGAGCTCACAGAACGCAGCATTCCTTCCGAAACCACTACAGAGACGCTTCCCCTGCCAACACCCCTTTTCACACAGCTGGTCATTTAAAAAATAAATAAATACCGTTTTCTAGCACTGACTCAACAGAGGCATGCCAGACTGCAGAGATTGTGTTGCCTGCGGTTGCCAGAGGTCCCTTATTTTAATGGACATTATTTGAGGTGTCTCCAAGCATCGTGGCTCACCTTGAGCACCTGTATCTTTTACCTGGAACATTCAGCCTGCGTCCTTGGTCTGGCAGACTGCCTGAAAGGCCTACAAAGCGACATCTCCCGTTCCCCTTCAGCTGCTGTAACACCTGCCTCCTTGTTTTAAGCCCTAACTTAATTCAGCTGGGCTTATTTCCACCTAAACAGGTACAGCAGGTGGGGTTGAACCTCAACTCAAATCTGGCCCTTGAGGTAAGGTGACCCTATGAGAAGAAGGACCGGGCTCCTGTACCTCGAACAGTTGTATTGAAAAGGGGATTTCAGCAGGTGTCATTTGTATGCATGCAGCACCTGGTGAAATTCCCTCTTCATCGCAACAGTGAAAGTTACAGGAGCCCTGCCCTCTTTTGTATCTGGTCACTCTAGTTTAGCTCCTGCAGCTTTAATGGTTGTGATGAAGAGGGAATTTCTCCAGGTGCAAAGGACACCTGCTGAAATCCCCTTTTCTATGCAACAGTTAAAGATACAGGAGCCCTGTCCTCCTTTCCATAGGGTCGCCCTACCTTGGGGTACCCCAGAAGGGCACCGGATCCTGGCCCCATTCTCTTTCCTCTGACCGCTGATTGGTTGGCGGTTTTCCTGCCTCCCGCATTCCCAAAGGAGGAAACGCATCTCCTAAAGCAGGAAGAGCTTTCAGCTAAAATAGGGAGGTATCGTTGGCATTTGCAGCGCCCTGCCCCCCAAATATGACCCCAACACCCCAAGAGCTTTTCTGAAATTGAATTTGGATGTTGCTCTGAAAAAGGCTTGGCTGTGACCCCCCCTCCCCCAACGTACAGGATTGCAGCCTACCGAAAATGGGAACAGAGCCTAGTTGACCCATTCGATCCATCCCAGTTGTGTTACAGAAACCACGATCAGCTTAGAGTGCGCTGAACCTCTGCATGCAAAAAAATTACGGTGGGTGGGTTTCCGGGGGACCCATGCTCCCTGTTTTTCATGGTTTGCAGCACTTGGCTGCAACTCGTGTCATCTCTACTGCTCCCCAGTGAGCCCAGCCAACCAGGGAGCACACAATAAACGTGACCTGCTGATGTCACATAGCCAGTTAGACCGGGCTAGGCGATGTCATGAAGCCAGTACGGAGCGAGGGCAGACAGCGCCAGTCTCACACTGAATGAGCGACGGAGTTGACCTGCGGACGGTTTCGCTCCCATGTCAACCCCTCTCTCAAAACTTGCCAAGAGGGGGGATTTCATTGTGAGAATCAGAAACGTACGTGAACCCACACGCACAGCTGGAGTGACCAAACAAATCCAGTGAGAGTGCATTAATCTCCCACTAGCTTCCTGAAGTCTGTTTCCATGGCGGAGTGCCAGCCCGGCTGGCACCATGGAAACTTACAAGGCAAGATGGCCGCGGTTTGCTTTAATGCAATACCAACAAAGCCAGTTTCTAACTATAAGTATACATTGGCTCATAGAGGGCCCCTCGCAAATACTCCGGTGTCGTCTTCATGTTACTCGCTCCAGACGCAAACGTCCAAAGACCAATGATTCCTCCACATGACCAGGCAGAAAGGGAGTAATGCCGGTCTCATATATCAAGCTGTGCTTGTGCTGTTTGTCCCACAGCCCTGGTAACGTTTCAGGGGAAACACGGGGAGGGGTGTGTGTGTGTGTGGGGCAAACGGAGGCAGCAACGGGACGCCCACAGGCAGGACAGGAAGGGAAAAGCACGCTCCTGCTCACGTTCCCAGCAACAGGTATTCAGATGAAGGTGGGGGGGAGGACCTGCAGCCCTACAGATGTTGAACTCCACGTTCCATCAGCCCCAGGCCATGGTATGGGATGTTGGGAATTGGAGTCCCAACATCTGGAAGGGAACATGTTCGCCACTCCTGGCTTAATAGAACCTCCGTGTTCAGTGCTAGCTGACCTCTGAATATCTAATAATAATAATAATAATAATAATAATAATAATAATAATTACTGCCGTATTTCTTTGATTGTAAGATGCCATTGATTGTAAGACACACGCTAATTTCAGTACCACCAACAGAAAAAAAAACCCTAAGACACACCCGCGATCCTAAGACACACCCCATTTTTAGAGATGTTTATATGGGGAAAAAGTGTGTCTTAGAATCGAAGAAATATCTATTTGTATCCCACCTTTTGCCCAATGCTGGGCCTCAAGGCAGCCTTACAAAGTTTAAAATATACATGGGGGGGGGGGGGGGAGGGAAACAAAACCATAAATGTATAAAATACACAACAAAATAAAATATTAATAATAATAATAATAGGTAGCATTTGTATTGTGCTTTTGAGGGCTCAAAGCAATTCATGCACACTTTCTTGCAGGACACCTTACAACAACCTTGTAAGGTAGGTCAGTATCATTACCCCCAGATTGGAGGGGCCATGCTGAGGCATAGAGCGAGCAGCTTGCCTAAGGCCTCCTCATGAGCTCACAGAAGAGATAGGTCCGATTCACAGCTTAGCACCAAGCTATGGCTGGCTGGAGGGCAAACACTTACGGAGCAGTCACTTACACACACACACTTTTTTGCTGACCAGAAGCATTAGGAGGACCAGTCCTTGAATGGGATGTTGGCCCCTTGATCCGACCCACCAGGTCATCAACTTAACAGTCTTTTAGCATTTAAGAAAGCTATAAAGACTGATCTCTTCCGGCAGGCCTATCCAGTGGAATTTTAGGAAGTTTTTAGGAAGCTTTAACAATGTGTACTGTGTTTTGATTAATATTTTATATATTTTATACTTCTTGTCCCCCACCTCAATCAGGATGGAGAGGCGGGTTAGAAATAAATAAATTATTACCGTATTTCTTCGATTGTAAGACGCAGACTAATTTCAGTACCACCAACAGGAAAAAAAAACCCTAAGACACACCCGCGATTCTAAGACGCACCCCATTTTTAGAGATGTTTATATGGGGAAAAAAGTATGTCTTAGAATCGAAGAAATAGGGTATTATTATTATTACCACCAGACGTAGTGAGAACCACCAATTTAGATGGCTTTTAAAAGGGATTGGGCAAATTCAAAGAGGATCAAGCTATCAAAGGCTGCTAACCCAGATGGCTACATGCTGCCTCCAGTACGGAGGCAGTACGTCTATGTACACCAGTTGCTGCTGGGGAACATGGGTGGGAGGGTGCTGTTGCACTCATGTCCTGCTTGAGAGGTCCCCGTGGACAACTGGTTGGCCGTTGCGTGAACAGAGTGCCGGACTAGACGGACCCTTGCTCTGATTCAGCAGGGCTCCTCTTAGGTTCTTATGAGACAAGAGAACCTCCCACCCTGCCCCATTTTCCATCATTCCAAAACAACACTTGCTGGCTGAAATCTGTGATGAACCAGGATTCATCTCAGCTACGTAGTTAGAAACCAACTGGAGAGTAATGCAGCACCCACAAATTAATTCATCTTCTCCCTGCCTGGGCTCCCTTCACATGGGAAAGATGCACCATGCCCAATAACTTTATAGGACCCAAGTGATGACTGCTGAAAATCCTAAACCAGCCACCCCCACCCAACTTAGATCCCACCAAATATTTTGGGCTACAACTGCCAGCATCCCCCGGCCACCCCCACCCCCACCCCCATTTGCCTTCCTGTGCAGCCTGTCGGCTGGGATTGCCCCAACGGAGAACGCAGCCCAGAGACAATATTCATCTGTGCAACATGAAGCTGTCCAAGACACCGGGGGTATTTTTGACGTGCCTAAAAATAACGTTAGCCAGACTTAGCATTAGGGTGTGAGGATATGCACGTATTAATCTTATTATTTTACACACACTCAGCTCCTTTATTCCAAATGTGTTAGCAGTTGTTACATGGTGCTATTCCTAGAGGTCTATGGTCTTGGGGTGGGCGCATCTGGGCAAACCATCCACGAACACATTATTTCAGAGAAAACGTGTTGCAGCGTGGACTGTGTTGCAGCGTGGACTCTGTGTGTGTGTGTGTGTGTTAAGTTGGTTTCAGGCATGAGGACATTCCAGGCCTAGACCCCGGTTTAGCTCTGGGTTCAAGGTGGGTGGTGGCATCAGAGCCAGTTTAGCCCAGCATAAGTGAGGTTGAACAGAGAAAAAGGATGGCAACCTATTTTTGGAGAAGGCTGAAAAGAAATGTGTCAATCAGCTTTCCTCAACTGAGTGCCCTCCAGATGTGTTGGCCTGCATGCTTGGTAAAAATAATATGATGTGAAGCCCCAGACTTTGTGTCCTTTGTCTTCAGTGCCTCTTTTTTATAAAGAGTATAAGTCTTTATACTCTGGCATAAGTCAATGACCAGAGAAGAAAAAAAATCAGAGGTAACAGTCGAAATGAACATCAGACTGCATAAGGAGTAGGGATGTGCTCCGCTTCTAATCGGACCGGAGAAGCAGGAGCGGAGCGGGGGGCTTCGCCTGCCCTTAAGGCGGAGGCGAAGAGGATTGGGGGGCCAGCGGAGCGTGGCGGAGAGGATCGAGGTGAAGGCGGATCCTTCGCCTCGATCCGGAGCTCCGCCGGAAAGTTAAGTGGGGTTTACCGGGCCCTGTCGCTGTCGCCCATGCGGCGACGGCGGCAGGGCCCGGTAACCCCCCCCGCCCTCCTCTCCCTTACCTGCCTCCGTCCGCGGTCTGTCAGCGTCTTCAATTGAGCCCGTGGTTCCAGCAGGAAGTCTGGGCCGCTTGCGGCCCAGACTTCCTGCTGGAACCGCGGGCTCAATTGAAGACGGCGACGGACCGCGGACAGAGGCAGGTAAGGTCCCCCTCTCCCTTGGTCCCTTACCGGGCTCTGCCGCCGTCGCCACATGGGCGGCGATGGCAGCAGGGCCCGGTAACCCCCCCTATGGGGGGGGAACGGAGCTCCGATCCGGATTCGGAGCTCCGAGCGGAGCGGAGTGGGCACAGGCGGAGTGGGGGCGGGGCGGAGCGGCCCGATCCGAAAATGGCAGATCTGAAAGTGAAGCGGAGTGGGGGGTCCGTGCACACCCCTAATAAGGAGGCAGTGTGTGCATCGCTTCACATTGCAATGCCAACAATTCTGTTCCTATAGTGGATAAGCCCTGGACTTATATGCTTTCTTTCTTGTGTGTTTTGTTTTAACAAACCATAGTTTGCTGTGACATCTGACCTGGCAAACCATGGCTTGCGCTTGCCCTGCAAACCAGGATGGACCCCAGAACTGTTGTTGTTTAAAATGGATACTGTTTTATACTGTTGTTTTTATATTTTTTGATGGTTTTAAATTTTGTATACTTTTTTTTTTTTTAACGTCCACTGTTTTTATCTTTTGTAAACCGCCCAGAGAGCTTCGGCTATGGGGTGGTATTTAAATTTAATAAATAAAAATAAATAATAAATGCAAACAATGGTTTGCCAGTTTGGGAGCAAATGGTTGGCAAGCTGTGATTTAATGTAAATAACGAATGTAATATAAAGAAGCAGCTAGTTAAGCAGAAAACAGGAGGGCAAAAAAGAGGAAGAGGGCAAGCCTCAGGATCAATCGTTTATTTATTTGATTTATATTCCATCTTTCTGCCAAAAAATGGCAGCTAAAGATAAAATCCAGATGGAAAACAAAAATTTAGAATTAACACACAACATAAAAAGAAATAAGTGAGAAAACATCAAGCAATCCCAAACCTTCGTTTAGCATTTCACATGTTGGACTTGCGACTTATTTTTGCACTTCTTAAAAGGTTGTCACACAGAGGAGCGCCAGGATCTCTTCTCGATGCTCCCAGAGTGCAGGACACGGAATAACGGGCTCAAGTTAAAGGAAACCAGATTCCAGCTGGACATCAGGAAAAACGTCCTGACTGCTAGAGCAGTACGACAATGGAATCCGTTGCCTGGTGAGGTTGTGGGCTCTCCCACACTAGAGGCCTTCAAGAGGCAGCTGGACAAGCATCTGTCAGGGATGCTTTAGGGTGGATTCCTGCATTGAGCAGGGGGTTGGACTCGATGGCCTTGTAGGCCCCTTCCAACTCTGCTATTCTATGATTCTTGCCATGGAGACTGACTTCTTCCTCCTAAGCATCGGTTCACTCAAAAATAAGGGGCCACCGAGTTTTAGGAGAGTCACTCTCTAGCGCAGCGGCGCAAAACCTTTTTCGGCCCGAGGGCCGGATTCCATTTCAGAGAAACTCTCGGGCCGCCATGCACCAGGGTGGTGGGAGGGGCTGGAAGCAAAAGGGGCAGGGCTAAAAGATACACACAGTTTAGCTCAAAGTGCGCATTGTCAAGTGACTTTGTTTTAAGAGAGACATTTCAATGTTTCAGAATTTTTGGAAAAGACACGCAGAAGCCAGCAACCACCCAATGAAGGGTGGTTGAGGGGACGTGGCCATTTGGGGAACCCCAGGGGGGCAAATTACCCCCCTGGGCCTGAGGTTTAGGATTTTAGCCTTACTCTGTGTTGACCTGCTTCCACGGAGGGAGCACTGGGCTTTTTTGACACAACTGTTATAGGGGGATTATTATTATTATTATTATTATTGTTATTATTATTATTATTATTTTGAGAAGGGACAGCTTTTCCCAGGCCTTCTTGACAAAGCTTCCCTTACTGAAATTCTCTCTTTACTCTGAGAGGTAAAAGAGGCCTCCTGCAATTCTCCTTCACACTTGGCTAACCCACTTATCACATGGAAGTCTGCATTTTTGGGGTATGCACAGCGCTCGTGCTCTCACAAGGGTACAGGAAAGAGGCTTCTTGGGGGCTGTTACAAGACACACCAAACCACACCAGCAAAAAGCAGCCCTGAGTTCTAAAATACACTGTTGCTGTAATTTCCCAACTTTTCTCTCCCAGAAAGCTCCTGTGCCATCAACAGCTGTGTGACAAGGTGATATCCAGCAGGCAATAAAAACCTTTCACCCTGCATACCGACGCAGAGTTAGGGAAAATTTTACTGGCTGACTTTCCTCCTGCGATGCAGCTGCTAAGAGCACAGGAGCACAGCCAGAAAAATGGTTGACAACTCTGCTTCAGCATGACTAAATACACTTGCAAATGCAGAAGCACCTACTTGGAGGGGGAAATAAACAGTTTGCCTAAACAGGAGGCCATCTATACAATTAAATTTGGACTCTGATAGAGACAACTTGGGTTCAAATCAATCAGCTATCAACAACAATGCCAGTGTGGGTAAGTCGCTTAGAGATTCATTGCCCCCAAATGACCAGGAGTTAAAGCAGAATTAGACAGATCCAATACAGAGAGGGGGGCTATTCTTTCCCCCCCAGATTTATTTATACTTTCAATGTGTACAGCTGTTTACAGAGTACGAGAGAGCAGCTCTCTGCCCCAAGGAGCTTACAAAGTTTGACAAAGTGGAAGGGAGGAAAACTGAGACAGGGGAAACGGAAAGAGCATGCAAGGGCTTCAGTCATATGTGCTTTGGTTCAGTTGCAGGTAGTCCAGGGGAAGGAGTAGTAACATCCAAGGCTTCCCAGGAAACATGGGATTTGAAGGAAGCCAGAGAAGGCGGCGTCACGCAGGTGTGCTGGGAAGCCTACGGACGGCTGTCGCTATGTGCAACTTCAATGTCTAGCGTCAGCATAACCCTGACTACCAGAAGCCAGGGAGGAACAACAGGGAGACGTTGCCTTCAGCTCCCCCGGCAAACACCCAGCCAGGGGCATCCGGCTGTCGGAGACAGAATACTGGGCTAGAGGCTTAACCTTGGCCTGATCCCGCAAAACCATCCTGAAGGCCACTGCAGGGTCCAGCAAGGACGCACCACCCAAAGTCACTCTCCCGAGATCAACGAACACCAAATACCCCCACCCCGCTGGGAACAAACACTCAGATCAAAACCCATCCAAACCACACAACAGCTGCCTGGGATGCAACTGATCGTGCGCGAGAGAAAAGGACACACACACACACACGAACACAGACAAGTGTAGCAGCGCAGCCTTGCTCAACCCGCGGTGCCCTTCAGACGGGTTGACTACAAGTCCCATCATCCCCGACCCCACTGCAACGCCCAGAACGCCCACGGTTGGGAGAGGATAGGAGTTGCAGCTGCTGGCTGAGAGTGATGGGAGTTGTAGTCAATGCATTCGGGTTGGGAAAAGGCCGGAACGGCGGACGTGTAAGTAACCTTCGCCGGCCGGCGTCCTTCCCGGACCGAAGAGAAATCCGGTCGGGCCAAGGGCACCTCCGTCTGTCCGCCCGGGAGCGGCCCCGATCCGCCTTCCCCGCCACCCCGAGGAGCAACCGGGCCGCCCAGGTGGCCCTCGGCATCCTTGGGGCCGCTCAGCACAGGTAGGGCAAAGGCGGCTCCTTACCTGGCCAAAGCTCTCCGCGGAGGATCCGGCTCCCAGGTGCAGCCCAGCCGCGTCCAGCGCCCCCGGGGGAGAAAACGCTCCGGCTCGTTCACGCACCGCCTTTGCCGCTCCCGCCGCTCCGCCGCCTCCTTTATGAATGAATGAATCAATCCCGCGGCCGGCGAAAAAGTAGCGATTTCGGCGCCGCGGCCGCGCCCCCTCGCCGACACGTCACAATGGGACGGGCTCCGCCCACCTCCGCCGCGTCACAAAGGGAGGTGGGTTTCGAACGCCGGCGAGCCTCTCTCTCTCCGGGAAAGGGCGAGGGCGGCCTTGGGCTCCGCAGCGCCGCCTTGTGGCAGTGAAGGACTTGTGAGCAGTGAAGGAGGGTGGATTGGTTGTCAGTGGGGCTGGGGATAAGGTCCAGCACCGGTCCCAGATCAGACCAAGGCCACAGCTAGACCTAAGGTTTATCCTGGGATCATCCAGGGTTCGCCCCTGCCTGAGCACTGGATCCCCTGTGTGTCACCTAGATGAACAGGTTTGGACAACCCAGGGATAAACCTTAGGTCTAGCTATGGCCCCTGGGTCCATCTAGTCCAGCATTCTGTTCACACAGGGGCCAACCAGCTGGTGTGCATAGGCCTACTGCCTCTGGTACTGGAGGTAGCATATAGCCATGAGGCCTAGTACCTTTTGATAGCCTTCTCCTCCAGGAATTTGACTAAACCCCCCTTTAAAAGCCATCCAAACTGGTGCCCATCACTGCATCTTGAGGTGGTAAATTCCATCGCTTCACTAGGCACAGTGTGGACAGCTCCTTTAGAGTCCTCTGGCTGGTTCTGACTGAGACCCAGATTGGAATCTCAGCCCCACCGAAATTAGAGCCACCAGCCTCCACTGTTGTGCGTCAACATTGTGTAAGCAGCCGTTCCCCAGCCAGTGCCGGGGGTGCTGGGAGGTGTATTCCAAAACACCTGGAGAGCACGGGTTGTGGGGAAGGCTTGGGTATAGGATCAGCCTGAATATTTGATTCCCTGCCAGAGGAAATGGTGCCCTTCTGTACATGAAGGAGCAGCACTGATTGCAATTTGTCAAATGTTTCTTTGAAGCCTTCTCCACTTCTGATGGTTTTAACTACTGCATAGTATTCATTCACACCAGAAATATATTTATCATATTAATAGACCACTCTTCCTATATGTCGGTCTGCAACTCCCATTATGGATTTTTATCAATTGATTTGATTTGTACCCCAAAAATGGCACTCAAGGTAGCCGACCATCCCTGATAAAACCAATGAGTAAATACATTAAAACTCGATTAAAAACACAACAGAGTAAAAGCAACATCCAGTTCAAGAGAGCCGCTTATACACCAAGTCCCCGGTTGAGTGAAGTGGTGTTTGGCTAGAGATGGTGGATATTGCAGTCCAAGAATGTCTAGAGGGGCGCATGTTTCCCACTCTGATCTGGAGGGGCAGGGTTGCCAACTCATCAACTGCTTCGTGCACCTGTGCAATCCACAACAGTTGCATTCATAGAACCATAGAATCATAGAATAGTAGAGTTGGAAGGGGCCTACAAGGCCATCGAGTCCAACCCCCTGCTCAATGCAGGAATCCACCCTAAAGCATCCCTGTCCAGCTGCCTCTTGAATGCCTCTAGTGTGGGAGAGCCCACAACCTCCCTAGGGAACTGGTTCCATTGCCGCACTGCTCTAACAGTCAGGAAGTTTTTCCTGATGTCCAGCTGGAATCTGGCTTCCTTTAACTTGAGCCCGTTATTCCATGTCCTGCACGCTGGGAGGATCGAGAAGAGATCCTGGCCCTCCTCTGTGTGTCAACCTTTCAAGTATTTGAAGAGTGCTCTCATGTCTCCCCTCGATCTTCTCTTCTCCAGGCTAAACAGGCCCAGTTGTTTCAGTTGTTTTCCTTTTACGCAGCTATCAGGCGTGTGGCAGACATAGAATCTCCAGATGTTTTGGACTCCCAGAAGCCCCTGTCAGCCTGGCCAATCATCTGGAATGCTGGAGTTGAAACCCAAAGCATCTAGAGATCTTCTTTCAGCCCATCCCTGAGCTGGATGGCAGGGCTCAAGCTTCTAAACAACTCATTTTCACAGCTCACAAACATGTTTGCCACCCAGCTATTAACTAACCTCTAAGCCCAGCAACACAACAACAACAAAAAACACACACACACAGTAAAAAGCAACATGTAAACAAACACCCAAACAAAAAAGCAAGAGCACAAACAGCCCCTCCCAACCGCAGAGCATAAAGGCAAAAAATAAAATAAAATAATACATTGAACAGAAGGTGATAGACAAGAAGGTTCAAAGCATTCATTATCGCACCCACAAGGTCAGCCCTTTGTTTGCCGTCTCCAGTCACTTCTGACTCAGCAAGCTGTCCCTCTTTAAAGAGTGAGATGAACTTAAAAATAGATCTTGCCCCCTCTTCTTAAATCAGGATTATATATGGCCGGGCACCCACACCCATTTTGATGGTGTACAACACCATCTCAGGGCATAGCTAGACAGGGCGAAATCCCCGGGTGATCCCCAGGATCGTCCCTGTGCATCCACATGATGCACAGGGGATCATAGAATCATAGAATAGCAGAGTTGGAAGGGGCCTACAAGGCCATCGAGTCCAACCCCCTGCTCAATGCAGGAATCCACCCTAAAGTGTTTGTCCAGCTGCCTCTTGAAGGCCTCTAGTGTGGGAGAGCCCACCACCTCCCTAGAGAACTGGTTCCATTGTCGTACTGCTCTAACAGTCAGGAAGTTTTTCCTGATGTCCAGCTGGAGTCTGGCTTCGTTTAACTTGAGCCCGTTATTCCGTGTCCTGCACTCTGGGAGGATCGAGAAGAGATCCTGGCCCTCCTCTGTGTGACAACCTTTTAAGTATTTGAAGAGTGCTCTCATGTCTCCCCTCAATCTTCTCTTCTCCAGGCTAAACAGGCCCAGTTCTTTCAGTCTCTCTTCATAGGGCTTTGTTTCCAGACCCCTGATCATCCTGGTTGCCCTCTTCTGAACACGCTCCAACTTGTCTGCATCCTTCTTGAATTGTGGAGCCCAGAACTGGACGCAATACTCTAGTTGAGGCCTAACCAGGGCCGAATAGAGAGGAACCAGTACCTCACGTGCTTTGGAAGCTATACTTCTATTAATGCAGCCCAAAATAGCAATTTGATCCCGGGATCAGGGAGTGATGAGGATCCCGGGATCAGGGAGTGATGATCCCTCCCCTTTGGCCCTGGTTTTTCCACAGTCCCGGGCTGAGCCCGAGACCGTGGAACGTGTGGCTGGGTGCCGCTGGTTGACCCGGCTCCGCATAATTCCTCATGAGGAGCTGGGAGCCGCGCACAGGGCGCAGCGCTCATCAGGAGTAGGGTGGGGGGAGTGGGGAAACTAATTTAAATTTTAAAAAGCCAATTACCTTTAGCGCATGAGCGTTCATGCGCTGCTGCCCCTTTAATTTTTTAAAAATGGCGTGCGCGACGCCTCTCCTTCTGAGGACGTCACGTGTCGCATGTAAACGGAGGAGGGATCTCGTGATAAACACATCGCGGGATCTTCCCTCCTCTGTTGCAGGCTAAACTGTAGGTCTAGCTAAGGCCTCAGTCACATTTTTGTTTGAAAGTGCCGTTGCGACTGGCTGCATCATTTCACCTGACCCTCCCAAGAGAATGGTCCATCCCTTCCGTCCGTGCATCCATCCTTCCTTCTGCAAGGGCTAACCAATTTGAAGCCATGAATCCTCTTAGCTACTCCCGTGTAAGTCATTCCTGAGGAACTGCCCTGGCTTGTCAAATATGCTACCCAAAGGCCTCTTTTGCAGACACCAGATTTGGTCTTCTCCCAAGTACACTCTGGCCTAGACCCTAGGATTGGTTCTTCCTCAGTTCTCTTGCACAACCTTGCACTGGTGTGTACTGTAGTGTGCACAGCATTGAACATGGGGAAGGAAGACCTGGGTTCAAATCCTTGCTGAGCCGCTGCCTAACAAAACAAGGCAGTTGCCTATCAACTAAATGGGCACTTTTCTGCAGTGCCTGAGAGACTTTCACCCAACTCCTCCTTCAAAGAGGGTCTTCAAGTTGTAACCACTGGTGAGAGACTAACCTGACGGACCGCCTCCCACCTCCTCTCAGCCCTGCCTGCTTGACCCTGCGACAGATTCTGGGATCTGTCAATTCCAATGTTTCCTCCCCCTCCAGAGTTTCCAGAGGCAGGTAGGATGATCCGAGGATGAGCCTCGGCCTCCTGTTCAATAACCTCTTGGGAAGATTCCTCCTTGGCTCCTGGAAAGTCTTGGAGAATTTTCTCCCCTGTTTTTCCCCCCTTTTTCTTAGCTGGTTGTCGTCTTCTTCTTCTTCTTCTTCTTCTTCTTCTTCTTCTTCTTCTTCTTCTTCTTCTTCTTCTTCTTCCTCTTCCTCTTCCTCTTCCTCTTCCTCTTCCTCCTCTTCTTTTTCCTCCTCCTCCTCCTCCTCCCCTTCTTCTTCTTCTTCTTCATCATCATCATCATCTGACTCTGAGTCCGATTTGGGATACACATCAGGGAAGTCAAGCCTGATCCTGACCCTTACCTATGTGTGTGGGAAAACCTGTATGAATAAAATGGAATAACCTCCTCGTGCTACTCTGGGAGCCTACCATAACCTCTTGTTTTCATCGGGCTCTCTGATCTAGCCTCCTAGTTCCCCCTTTTTTGCTCTTACCTTTCAGATGTCCTGTCTCATATTGAAACACAGAGATCCCATTTTGTCAACATGGCAAGTGGCCTTTGAGAGACCTTCCCTAGCCCTCCATGAATTTGTCAAAACCCTTTTCAAATCAGCTAGCCCAGTGCTCACCACCAGAGTTCATGGCAGAGAATGCCATACATCAATGACCTGCTGAGTAAAGAAGTCCTTTCTCTGGTCCATCATGGAACCTAGTGTCAGCCAACCTTGGTCAGCAGGAAAGTATACAGCACCAGGGACAGCTCTGCGGAGGCCACAGACATTGCACTTGTGACAATTTCAATGGCACCCAGATGAACCCTGAACAGGCAGATCATTCCTTGCAGAACCGTCACCCATGATGAAATAATAAAGAATTAGTTGAGTCATCATTCTAGCTGGCTTGGTACTGTTTTCTTTGTTGTTGCTCTAGCTGGGCTTTTGAAGAGACCGAAACGCGTCAGGCTTTTCTACATCAACTTTGTTTATAGTGCCCTGAGACTATTCTCTCCTTTTCTGTTCACCTTGGATGCTCATCAGCCTTGTCCCCTAGCTGGATTTTGACCTCCATGCTGGAAAGCGCTGAGCACCCAGGTCAGTAGCTGGTAGTGCATCCTGGTTGACAAGGAGGCAGGTTCTCAGACTCTCTTTCAGGTAGGTTTGGTGTCGTGTTTCTCAGAACACTCCTGCTTTCGATGGGAGGCAAATGACGAGGCTTGCTAAGTAATCCATAAAGCTTTTATTAAGCAACAAAGTCTCTTCTACTTGAATGGAATCCAACCTCTTGGAAACGTTCCCCAAGGCAAAACTATGCAAACTAAGCAAGACAATTGTCTGTTCAAGAAGAATAGGAAGCCACTTCTCAAATGCCTGTAACTTCAGAGCGTCTGGCGCGGAGGCAGGTTCTGGCATAATCAAACTGACTTTCTCACACCTTCCTTCCACCCCATGAGTTTGAGCTTCCGGTGGACCCTAGCATCAGCTAGCTTGTTGGGACACTCACCTCCGGAAGAAACCTCACTTCCCATTGAGTGTGTAGGATTTGGCCTTGAGGAGATAAACTCTGGAGAGGGCTGACTCCCAGCTGGGGAATCGCCCCTGAGAGCTTCCTCCCTCACTGGTACAGGCTGGCTGGTGTCTGGCGCTGCGTCTTCTAGTTCTGAATCTGATTCTGATTGACTACCTGAAACATCTTCTCCCAAAACAGGGGCAGTAGGGTTAGACATGACATTTAGGTACTGTAGACTAGGGGTGGGCAGACCAGGCTTGCAGGATCTACTTTGAGTTTTTACTACAACCCCGAGATCCAACAACCACAGCTGGTGCAAAAGACAGGTACTTAGAATGAAAGGATTCAGAGTCCATGGATTTGTTTTGGCTATCAGAAATGAAGTCAGTTCACAGTCTTCGCACACTTCTGGTTACCACAAACTTTCTTCATTTCAGCAGTCTAATGTAAGGCCCGAAAGTGGATATTGTTAATGCTATTATTAAACAATTGTGGGGGTCAGAAATCCTTGGAAATTACCCAGTGATCTACCAGTTGACCCCAATCTACCTTTTGTCCCTCCATTCTGTAGGCTCTCTAGGGTGAGTTATGATACGCAAGCAACCCTGACTCAAATCAGTTTGGATCAGAAGGAAGTCAAGCTGTCCTGCTCCCAAACTTGGCAGGTATCTCAGCTTATTTCTGAGCCAATCTATTATTATTATTATTATTATTATTATTATTATTATTATTATTATTAAATGGAAACATCCCCATTTTTTGTGTGGAATCGTCCTTACCAGTTTGGTAATGCCTAGGTGGGTGAGAAAACTATCTGTCTCAGATTTACATATTTATTTATTTATTTATTTATTATTTTATTTATTTATTTATTACAGTTTTATACCGCCCAATAGCCGAAGCTCTCTGGGCGGTTCACAAAAGATCTGCGTTGAGACCTGCGTTGGGGGAAGCATCTTTGGAGGTCCTAATACTCACCTTTTATTTGAGGTGAGAACTAGTAGCTGAGACCAGTGGAGTCTGGAAGTTCCGCCATCAGTGGAGAGGCGAATCCTTTAGAGTTCTGACTGGTTCCGAATGAAATCCAGAGCGGAGTTGTCTCCTCACTGACATCGCAGCCTCTGGCCTCCACCGGCTGAAATTCATACAACTCTTTGCAACCAGGCTGGGATTCTCCTGTTTGGGATCCCTGCCGGGGCTGTTTTGTGATGCAAGCTAGACAGCCTCAATCTTTATGAGACGCTGGTATTTGTCAACAAAAACAGGGCTATCAAACATCCAAACCCCAAACGAGCTAACTGCTTGACCAATGTTACCGATAAACAGACCTTAAAATGATCTGAACACATAGGAGGCTATTAAACCCATGTTTTCTCCGTGCTGCTGGGCAGTGGCGGTGGCAGCAAAGTTGTTTTTGTTCATGCGAAACTGTTGACAGGTTTTACCGAAGATGAGAGGCCTGATTGATACCTTGACAGGCGAGTCGTGCTCACCTCTCCCTTGATCAGGTGGTTTGTGCAAAATACCTGCCGCGTTCGCACCTGGCATTTAACTGGCAGACTGGCATCATTAGCCAAATCCAGTTGCAGGGGACGGCTTGTTTTGCCTGATCCATAGGCCTGCCCTGTTCTCTGTCACCCCAGGGCAATGTTTGGTTGTGGTGCTGGTAGAAGGGAGTAGAAACGAAGACATAAAAAACTTTATGCAGGACTCATTGGTCCTGTAGGCCTCCTCCCAACACCTCTGCACACCATCCCCTTGCGTATTTGATCCTGTTGGCCTTTCCGAAATGGACGGAATGCCGCCATGAGGAACCTCGGCGGCAGGGCCTTCTCTGTAGCAGCACCCACCATCTGGAAAACCTTCCCTCGTGCAATTTGGGAGACGGAAAAATCTAACAGCTTTTAAGCGCCTCCTGAAAACGTACCTTTTCACACAGGCTTTCCCTGGATTTTAACTCAGTTGGTTTTATATTGCATTTTTCGAAAACATTTTTTTAACGTCTTAAGTTTATGTGATCACATTGTTCTCTTTTCGGAGCCAGGTTTAGACTTTTCTTTTCTCCCAGGCAGTTAACAACATATGCGGAGGTTTTTTAACTGACCCCAGAAAAGCTGTTTAAGTGGATATTGCTGTTTTTATGCTTTTAAATTTTTGTATATTTGATTTTAATGTTCATTGTTTTTAAGTTTTGTAAACTGCCCAGAGAGCTTCGGCTATGGGGTGGTATATAAATTTATTTATTTATTTATTTATTTATTACATTTTTATACTGCCCAATAGCCGAAGCTCTCTGGGCGGTTCACAAATAAATAAATAAATAAATAATTTTGTTGTGCTTTCTGGTTTTAATTGTGCACTGCCAAGAGAGCCTTAACTAGTGGATAGTATAAAAGTGTAATAAATAAATAAATATTTGGCCATAGCTCTTCAGTGGAGATGGAAAGGAAAGGAACCTCTCGTGCAAGCAATAAGTCGAGGGACACCAGATTTCGCTGACGTTTTCTTGGCAGGCCTTATAGCGGGGTGGTTTGCCGTTGCCTTCCCCGGCCGTTATTACCTTTCCCCCAGCTAACTGGGTACTCACCGACCTCGGGAGGATGGAAGGCTGAGTCGACCCGAGCCAGCTGCCTGAAACCAGCTTCTGCTGGGATTGAACTCAGGCCGTGGGGAGAGTTTCAGCTGCAGAAACTGCCGATATTATATGACAGATACTTCTGAGCATATACAGAGTGTATTTCTCTTGCTGGTAGGGGTTGCCACCTTTGGAAGACAAGTTGCTAGTAAGAGAGAGGGGCTTTTCAGTGGTGGCCCCCCACCTGGTTATTGAACACCATTTCCCAGGCAGATTCAACCAGTACTGACTCTTATTTAGTCCAACCTTCCTCAACCTGGTGTTCTCCAGATATATTGGACTGCAACTCCCATCATTGCCAGCTGGGAATAATGGGGGTTGCAGCCCAAGACATCTGGAAGGCACTGAGTTGGGGAAGGGTGATTTAGGCCATAGCTAGACCTAAGGTTTATCCCTGGATCGTCCAGGGGTCAAACCTGTTCATCTAGGTGACACACAGGGGATCCAGTGCTCAGGCAGGGGCGAACCCTGGATGATCCCAGGCTAAACCTTGGGTCTAGCTGTGGCCTTAGATTTTTAAGTAGAAGCTTAATTTCTTCTCAAAAGCCTCTTAGAGTACAACACTATGCATGTTTAGTCAGGAAAAAGTCCTACAACTCCCAGCATCCCCAAGCTAGCTGGAAGATGTAGGGCTTTTGTGTGTCTAAACATGCAAAGGGCTGCACCCTTAGAGTGTAATCCGATCTGTGGCTTCTCTTTTGTAAACTGCCCAGAGAGCTTTGGCTATGGGGTGGTATAGAAATGTAATAACAACAATAATAATACCTAATTGAATGAAATTACTCCCAGCGTAAATCTGTATAAGTTTGCAACTTTAGTGAGTGAATGGAGGCTCTCATTTTAGTGCCTACTGCTTTGCTTTTAATCTGACCCTCTTCCCATTTTATCTAGTTTTCGGGGGCTGTTTTATTGCTTCTTGCTATTTTTTGTTGAGTGTTTGCGACCAGATTTTCTCTGCTTCAAATTGACTTGTTCATGTGTGGCATCTTTGATTTCAGAATGTGCTCACTTATCCTTCAGTCTCGACTTGTTCAAAGACTTCCCTGAATCCATACATCTGTCTGCAAAGAGTACAAGTGGATGCACGCATTTAACACACCAACACACACACACACCCCGGGCTGCCTCATTTATGTTAGCTTGTGTGGACAGTGTCATGCCTCTCTGGGCACTTTGCAAATGAAATGCAGATTCCAGCTGGACATCAGGAAAAACTTCCTGACTGTTAGAGCAGTATGACAATGGAATCAGTTGCCTGGGGAGGTTGTGGGCTCTCCCACACTAGAGGCCTTCAAGAGGCAGCTGGACAACCATCTGTCAGGGATGCTTTAGGGTGGATTCCTGCATTGAGCAGGGGGTTGGACTGGATGGCCTTGTAGGCCCCTTCCAACTCTGCTATTCTATGATTCAGTTCGTTGGTTTGTTCACCACTCTGCTGCTAAGATCATCTTCTTGGCTTGCCGCTCTGACCATGTTACTCCACTTCTGAAATCTCTTCATTGGCTTCCAATTCACCTCAGAATCCAATATAAACTTCTCCTGTTGACCTATAAAGCTTTTCAGAGTCTAGCTCCTTCCTATCTTTCCTCTCTCATCTCAAACTGTTGCCCCGCTCGTGCTCTTCGCTCCTCAGATGCCATGTTTCTCACCTGCCCAAGGGTCTCTCCTTCCCTTGCTCGGCTTCGTCCATTTTCTTCCGTTGCCTCTTACACCTGGAACGCTCTTCCAGAACATTTGCAAACTACAAGTTCAATCGCAGTTTTTAAAGCTCAGCTAAAAACTTTTCTTCTCTCTAAAGCTTTTAAAACTTGATTTTGATCTTACTTTTATACTGTTAGTTTTACTCTACCCTGTGCCTGTTTGGTGCATTCTCTTCCCCTTCTTATTGTTTTATTATGATTCTATTAGAATGTAAGCCTACGCGGCAGGTTTTTGCTATTTTATTGTTTTACTCTGTACAGCACCATGTACACTGATGGTGCTACTGTATATAAATAAATAAATAATAATAATCTATTATTCTATGGTTTGGGATAAAGTGTTGTCAAGATGATGACATGCAGCTGTACTTTTAGTTTCCTCTGGCTGATCCTAAGGAGATGGTGGAAATCCTGGGCAGGTATCCGGAGGCATTTTGGGATGGATGAGGGCGAACAAGCCGAGGCTTAATCCGGGTGAGATGCTTGTACTGTGGCCAGAGAATCCTGCCAACCTGTACAGAGGTCCGAGGCCAGTGTCGGATAGGCTTGCCTGTGTGGCTTGTGTCTTCTCCTGGACCTGGTGCTATCTATGGAAGCACAGTTGGTGTCAGTTAACAGCAGTGCCTTTTATCTGTTTGGGCCAATTTGCCATCTGTATCTTTGTCTGGAGAAAGAGGGCCGTACTAGAGTCACAGAGGCCCGTTATTTCCAGACTAGACTACTGTAACACATTACACATGGGGCTGCCTTTAAAGACTGTTCAGAAGCGTCAGCTGATGCAGAACGCTGCCATGCAGTTGCTTGTGGGAACGAGGCAATCAGCAGCATATAACCACCATTTTTATTATTATTATTTTAACCGGCTGAACTGGTTTGCCAGTGTGCTTCTGGACACAATTTAAAGTGCCTTTAAAGCTCTAAGTCAGGGTGAGCAACTTATGGTCCTTTAGGTGATTTGGACTACAGCTCCCATGATCCCTCACCATTGGCTGTGATGGCTAGAGCTGATAGGAGTTCCTATAGGCCCCATTCAGACGACACCATTAACCCTGCTGGTGAAGGGGTTTTGGTTAAGCGGCAGGGTTAACGGTGTCAGCTGACATGCGTTTTCCTTAACCAGGCGCCTCCACTAACCACATTGTGGCCGGCTTCACTAACCCTGTTCTGCCGCAGGGTTAGCGGCACTAACTTTGGTTTGAGGGGTCTTATGCGATGCGGCTGTGGATAAGGGGCCGAAATCATAGAGCTAGCAGTATAGAGCGGCCTAAACCATGCAACTGCTGGATCTCTTAGTGCAAGGGCTGATGGGATACGGGGTGGAGCATTCGGAGGACTCAGGCACTCATCTAATGCTTTGTGGTTAGTGTATGGTTAAGGAATCCTGGAACCGGATAGGGTTAACACTGTCATGTGCAAGCAAACGGCTTCCAGTTTGTGTGAACCACAGAGAAGCATGGTTAAGCTAACCACAGCCCTCACTGTCGTCTGAACAGATCCATAGAATCCTAGATTGGGAAGAGGCCATTTAGGCCATGGAGTCCAACCCCGTTCAGTATAGGAAGACAGCAATAGAGAGGCAGTTGGATCCCTTGTCTGACTGCTCCGACCCTTAGCAAGATTTTCCTGATGTTCAACCAAACTCTTCCTTTCTGTAACTTAAGCCCGTTATTTCATGATACAGTCCTGGATGATGAGAAAAGGTTGCAGCTCTCTTGGGTGTGTGACAACCCTTTAGGTACTTGAAGAGTGTTTTTATATCTCCTCCTGGGTTTTCTCTTCTCAAAGCTAAACACACCCAGTTCCTTCAATCTTTCAATCCAGGATTTAGTTCCGAGTCCCCTGAATATGTTCCTACTTCTCTGAATTCATTCCAATTTATACAAATCCTTCTTAAAGTGTGGTGTCCAGAGCTGGGCACAGTATTTGAGGTGAGGTCTGACCCGTACAGAGTAGAATCAAACTATTACTTCCTGTGATTTTGAAACTATTCTTCTAGTGATACAATCTGAAATTGCACTTGCCTTTTTTTGCAGGCACATCACACTGCTGGCTCCTATTCAGTTTGGGATCGACTACAACTTAGGACCAGGTTATTTGAAAGGCGACCTGCATCTATATGAATTTGCCAGGCCATGCTCATGTGCCCACTGGTAAGACCTATGGTGGCTCCTTCCTTATGGAATGCCTGTTTTCAAATGGGCCTTAAATAGGGTGACCCTATGAAAAGGAGGACAGGGCTCCTGTATCTTTAACAGTTGCATAGAAAAGGAAATTTCAGCAGTTGTCATTTGTATATATGGAGAACCTGGTGAAATTCCCTCTTCATCACAACCGTTAAAGCTGCAGGAGCTATACTAGAGTGAACAGATTTAAAAGAGGGCAGGGCACCTGCAGCTTTAACTGCTGTGATGAAGAGGGAATTTCATCTGGTTCTCCATATATACAAATGACACCTGCAGAAATTCCTTTTTCAATACAACTGTTAAAAGATACAGGAGCCCTGTCCTCCTTTTCATAGGGTCACCCTACCCTAAAAACCCAGTCTGTTCCAGTCTGCTTTTAAATGAATAGCTGTCCAGTTTTATTGTATTAAGTTGGAATATACTGCTGTTATTTTAAAACTTGTAAGCTTTAGATAGTTAATTATATCTGATTGGTTTTTTTAAAAACATTTTTACCTTGTAAACCACGTTGAGGCTTTGTGTTAAAAGGCGGTAGATCAGCCTTCCTCAACCTGGGGCGCTCCAGATGTGTTGGACTGCATCTCCCAGAATGCCCCAGCCAGCTGGCTGGGGCATTCTGGGAGTTGTAGTCCAACACATCTGGAGCGCCCCAGGTTGAGGAAGGCTGCGGTAGACAGATATTTTACAAACAAGCAAGCAAAATCAAGCAAGAGACCACACAGCAAAGCTGGGTTCTGACACCAGTGACCTTTAATGACTAAGAACCCACAGTGACGAAAAGGAAAATAAAATAAAATAAAACCAAATCCCAGGAATAATAATCATAACATCTCACTGGAATTGGCCTTTTTTGTGTATGTGTGTGTGTGTGTGTGGCAAGGAACAGTTTTTTTTTTGTTTCGTTTTGTTAATTTCCCCCTGCTTTCTTCTCTCATCTTTAATGCAATGTTTAATAGTTATTATAACTTAAAACTGTGTTTGGCACCTTTGCTTGCGCCCATGAAAACTTAAACAAGTATATAAAAATATGCCATTAAATTCATATCGACAATCAAAAGACTCAAGGACGTTATGTACAGAGGTGGCGATATATACCAATATTTACAGTAAGCCTTTGGCAGACAAGGTAGTCAGTAAATCTCACAGGGAGGAGGCAGAGGGCATGTCTGCACCAGCCCTACATCCTGGGATCGTCCCGGGATCATTCCTGTGCATCCAAATGCCACACAGGGGATCCCAGGAGCAGGCAGGGACGACCCCCCACCCCCATTTTCCTGGGATAACCCTTAGGTGTAGAAAGGGCCAGTGTCTAACTTTGGGAGTGGGGGGAACCACAAGAGAATTCTGCTAGCTACCGGCCTTGTCTGTTCTGAAGCCATTTGCTTAGGTGTTATCCACGCAATGACGACAAGCGTACACTGAAAAGGCAGACAAGGGTTGATTTTTTGAACCGCGCCCATCATTGCATGAGCTTCTGCATTTGCTGATTCAAGTTTTACATATTCACATTTTGGCACCCAATAGGATTTGGTTTTATGTGGGGCTTCAGCATCATGGCCAAGTCCTGGAATACGTAATTGAAGACCAATGCCTCTGAACACGTGCAGAGAGCTTTCTCTTCACCACTGAGCAAACGCAGCGTATTTCCCACACACAGGATTAAGGTGCAGGACTTTTCATGGCAGACGGCTGAAGTAAACCATGGGGGAGGCCATGACCCCTAAAAGGAAACGTGGTTCTTAGTGCTAAATTTGGCAGTCAGAATATTGATAATTTGCATGGGAGCAAGGTAATACACACCCAGGATTATCACTGGAATCAGAAATGGCTCTTTCCCACACTATGTAGCACATCATCCATATTCACATGTTATAAAGAAAAGGCTGAAGGCAGTCAGAGAGAAAGAGCACTAGTCCTTGTATGTACACTCAACAATCTTTTGTCCCTGGTAAACAGGTGTGGCAGGTTTCTCCCAAAACCTGCCAACCTATTTGACCAGAGATGACAGCTGGATGAAAGAAGACTGTGTAAACACCAGAAGTTAAGCTTTTCTCCCAGTGTCTGTCCTCAGCCTTAAAATACATCCTCAGCATCATTTGTATGAGCTGAATTGGATGCTTCTAGCCTGGCCCTATGCAGATCTACTCAGAAGTGAGTTCAATGGGACTTCCTCTCAAGTAAGCACGCAGAGGATTGCAGCCGATTGAAGCCTTAAGGATTCCTAAATAATAGTTGGTTGTCCTGCTGAGGTGGATGTTTGAGGGAAGGAAAACACAGAAGCCACACTTCAACACAACACAGAACTGAAACAGGCGTGTGCTTGAGGCTACCCATCTTTAAGTGACACTACTCTCATTTTGCCTGTCGACAAAAAAGTGCACCAGAAAAAACCCCGTAACCTCGCCAGCATTAAGGACCCAGCATGAACACTGATCTTCAAGAACATATGAATTATTTTTCTTCCCAAGCCATAGAGCTATAAATAATTCCACCCCCTCAACTGTTTGAATCTCAAAACAGAACCAAAATAGATCCATGAACGAGGTGGCTATTTTAATGAGGCTAGTAATACAGAAAGTAGCTTTGCTTGTGTCGGAAAACCTAGCGGAGGAAAGGGGGGTCACACCTGTTTCTTCTGTAGATGGTAGAATGCTGTCACCCTAGCTCCAGGGATTTCTTTCCGATTTGTTCATGGCCAGTTTGCCCTTTCTGGTGAGAAATAATTTATCCCATGATGATCATGGATCTATGAGGTGCTTTCCAAAGGTCTGAGAGCCCATTTATCTAGTCCTGTTGGGTATGATGGGACTTGCTTTTGAGTAGACACACGAAGGATTAGGGCGTACAGTAGTAGGGTGACCCTATGGAAAGGAGGACAGGGCTCCTGTATCTTTAACAGTTGTATAGAAAAAGGATTTTCAGCAGGTGTCTTTTGTATGCATGCAGCACCTGGTGAAATACCCTCTTCACCCCGAAAGTTAAAGCTGCAGGAGCCCTTCCTCTTTTTGTATCTGATCATGTAACAAAGAGGGCAGGGCTCCTGCAGCTTTAACTGTTGTGATGAAGAGGGTATTTCACCAGGTGTTGCATGCATGCAAATGACACCTGCTGAAATTCCCTTTTCTATACAGCGGTTAAAGATATAGGAGCTCTGTCCTCCTTTCCATAGGGTCACCCTATACAGTAGCTTGTACCCTCCAACTATGAGGTTCCTCTTTTGAGCCCCCCCCTTCCTCTGAGAGGGGCTTCATACACAAAAATGTGGGGGATGTTCATAAAATTGACAATGTTGCCAGGCGATTTTGCTTATTGCACAGTCAATATGGATAATCCTGACCGAATGGTGAATTTGCCTTTCCTGTGGAGGGTTTGAGTACATCTTCTGTTGTATTCGCACACTCAGCGCTACTATAGAGAACTTTGGAGTGTGTAAAGTATTTCACATGCACATGACAGGATCAAAACAATCCTGTAGACAGGTCCGCATTATTACTCCCAAATTAAAGAGACAGCGGCTCCTGGAAGTCATAGAATCATAGAATAGCAGAGTTGGAAGGGGCCTACAAGGCCATCGAGTCCAACCCCCTGCTCAATGCAGGAATCCACCCTAAAGCATCCCTGACAGATGGTTGACCAGCTGCCTCTTGAAGGCCTCTAGTGTGGGAGAGCCCACCACCTCCCTAGGTAACTGATTCCATTGTCGCACTGCTCTAACAGTCAGGAAGTTTTTCCTGATGTCCAGCTGGAATCTGGCTTCCTTTAACTTGAGCCCGTTATTCCGTGTCCTGCACTCTGGGAGGATCAAGAAGAGATCCTGGCCCTCCTCTGTGTGACAACCTTTTAAATATTTGAAGAGTGCTATCATGTCTCCCCTCAATCTTCTCTTCTCCAGGCTAAGCATGCCCAGTTCTTTCAGTCTCTCTTCGTAGGGCTTTATTTATTTATTTATTTATTTATTTATTTATTTATTACATTTTTATACCGCCCAATAGCCGAAGCTCTCTGGGCGGTTCACAAAAATTAAAACCACAAAAAACATCCAACGGGTTTGTTTCCAGACCCCTGATCATCCTTGATGCCCACCTTTCAGTCTCTCTTCATAGGGCTTTGTTTATTCCTGTATTAGAATCCCCGGGGTCCCCTAATGGCCTTTTGATTCAGAAAGCATGAGTGCATCTACTCAAGGTTCCTCAACGGTTAAAGGATTTCTAAACCGTGTTAAGAGATCGTGGCTCTCACGCAAGAACATGAAGGCTGCCATCCTAGGTGCACTTACCTGGGAGTAAGCAGCATTGAACTTAGTGGGACTTCTGAATAAACATGCCTAGCTAGGATGGTGCTGCCAGAATTTCCTCTCTGGATCAGATCAATTCCAGCAACCAACGCTTGCAAAATGGTCTCCCAGAAACTGTCCAACGGTCCCTCCCCAATGACATGTGCCCGGCCTTCTCCTGACCGGCAACCCCACCCACTTCCTGGGCTGGCGACCCCCTTCCCCTCATAGCCATGTCCGCAAGCCACCCGTGGGGATACTCACAGGAGTCTAACTTCATTCAAGGTTACGAGGAACGCTTCGACCAGTGAACGTGAGATTCTTCCTGCTCTCCCTGCGGCAAACGTATTTCTCTCGCACCCAAAGGTTGGGAAACTCAACTGCGCTCTCCCAGCTGTTTGTTTGTCTTTTGCCAGCCCCCACTTGGGATTTAAAAAATGGACGTATAAATTAAGTGCCGCTAACAGTCCACGCTGCCCCTCGCTGCCTGTGCTCCCACCCCCACCCCGTGCCCCCAAACGACTGGTGGCTAGTTTTTTAAAAAACGAAACATAAATACTGTACATGATGGTAATACACGAGAGTAATACAAACTGCTGCCCACCCTGTTCCCTCCGTCCCCTGACGGCATGGAGCATGGTTGCCCTGGCAACCGAAGAGGCCTAAACAAATGCGCAGTGGCGCGGCCTCGTCTTTGCGGCACATCGCCTCCCGTCCTGGGCAGGGTTTGTGGGAAATTCCGCTCGACATTGCACGGTTCTCCTGTCTAGGTCCTTGCTTCCGTCTCTGCCACCCTCACAGAACCCAAGAAGAACAAACGTTATCCATCTTCTACTTCCCCTTGGCCTTATGCGCCCACACGCGCACACACGCCCACCTGCTCCAGCAGCTATTTTCGATAGCAATTGTCACGGAC
The DNA here is from genome assembly GCF_023053635.1 of Elgaria multicarinata webbii. Taxonomy (NCBI): domain Eukaryota; kingdom Metazoa; phylum Chordata; class Lepidosauria; order Squamata; family Anguidae; genus Elgaria; species Elgaria multicarinata. Next base: position 133,867,632 of record NC_086175.1, read on the forward strand.
CCTGAAGCATGATGCAACCTACCTGTGGAGCACCTTCTAACGTTAATATGTGGCAAGGGCCCCTGTGCTTAGTCATGATACAGGCCACATGCAGGCCTACTTTGATTGTGGCAAGGGCCCACAACCGCCCGCCCTCCGCCACTCCCACCCCCTTATACTTGCCTCCTCACGTCCCTCCTTCCAGAACACCTCCTCACCCCCAGTCAACAATAAATAAAGGTTCTTTGTACATACATTTTTAAAAAGACACACATGCACAGAAATCCCCTCCCCTGGGCCCGCCATTATCAGGACGCAGGCGATGATGAGGGAGTGCCTCCAATAACGTTGGCAAAGCGATGGTGTGGAGCGTTTGGTTGTTGTGAGGACTTCTTAAATGGGTTGCCCTGTGCTTGCTAAGTGGATGGAATAGAACGGTGGCGTATCTCTACGTCCATATCCAGTTGAGGACTGTGAGGTGAAAAGGGGGGGGGGACCAAAGGCCAGAGGAGAAATGGTTGCCTTCTTACCCATGGTGGGAACAGATTACTCTGGAAGTTGCCCAGATATGGTTTCTACAACCCAGCTTCTGCACTGGGAATCAAAAGGGAGAAACAAGAGCGTCCGACGACTCCTCGGTGGTTGGGTTGGGGGTTTCTTATCAAGCAACACGCAGACACGCACACACAAAGCAGGCAGTCCCTTCTTAAGCAGAACTGAATTCCTACATTACGTTCTCGCTTCGTCTCTTGGAGCCTTCCGATCGGCCCGCCCTCGTAAGAGGGTGGCCGCGCTCTCCTCCGGGGTCTCTCACACACGCGTGCACGCCCGTACACTCAAACACAGCAGCAAGCGCAGGTCGTGCAACATGGATTTGTGTTCTGCAGGTGAAAGACGGGGTGTGTGTGTGGGTGTGTGGGTGTCGAGCGGGGTCTGTACACAATCCATCCCAAGGCGTTGCTCCCTCGGCGCCGTGGATCCGGAAAGCGATCACGCGCAGGCGTGCGAGACATTCAAGATGGGAGACGAGACACGGCTACGAGCAGGACGCGCGTTCAGGTGTGAACAGCAAGGATGGAGCTGGAGTGTTCCCTCTCGTTCTCTCTCTCTCTTTCTCTCTCCCTCCCTCCCTCCCCAGGAGGGGGTCTGCTGTTCTGATACTCCTCAGACCCTCCAGAGGAGAAGGTGATTTGTGCTGTCATCCCGACCCACTGTCTCACTGCTGTTGGTGAGTCTGAAGTCCTCGTAGCCGTCTCCACCACTAATCACAAGCATCTTGGACTTGGAAGGCCTGTGCCGCGTGGCGTCCCGCTTCTCCAAGTCATTGGGCGTTTCAGTACCTAGAGGGGGAACGGAAGGGAGGAATAATATTATATAATATATTTCTTACCCGCCTCTCCGTTTGGATCAAGGCAGGGAACAACAGTGAATATAAAACACATAAAAACTGATTAAAAACATAGTATACATGATTAAAACATCCTTAGAACATCCTAAAATTCCACTGGATAGGCCTGCCGGAATAGATCAGTCTTTACTGTTTTTTTAAAATGCTAAAACACGGTCTCCTCCGGCAGGCCATTCCACAGTCTGGGAGCAGCAGAAGAGAAGGTCCTCTGGGTAATACCTGTCAGCCTAGTTTTGAATGACTGAAGTAGATTCTTCCCAGAGGACCTGAGTGTGCGGGGCAGATTGTACGGGAGAAGGTGATCCCGCAGGTAGCCTGGACCCAAACCATGTAGGGATGGCAAACGACGCGTGTGACTTCCTACACCAATGTCACCCAAGTTCTGTGTCTGCAACCTTAATACTTGGGTTATGTAAACTCGGACACAGGATGTATAAGAATTTTGCTTCCGCTTGCAAAACACACGGCATGCCCTGTTCGAAGTCCCAAATGCGAGCATGAGTCCGCTGAAAACGTTCACAAGCTTATACTCATGTTCGTCTCACTCCTGATTACTTCTTTGATTTGCATAAATTTCCTAATTTGCACAAATTCCCGCAACAAACTGAATCACTATAAGAAAAGGAATTGAGAATAAAACGGCCAGTATCGTACTGCCCTTATACAAATCGATGGTGCGACCACACTTAGAATACCGTGTACAGTTCTGTTCACCACACTGGAAAAAGGATATTATGGAGCTGGAAAAAGTGCAGAAAACGGCAACTAAAATGATGAAGGGGCTGGAGCATCTCCCCTAGGAGGGAAGGTTACATCAACTGGGATTGTTTAGCCTGGAGAAAAGGAGGCTAAGGTGGAGACATGATAGAGGTGTACAAAATGATGCATGGTGTGGAGAATGTGGATACGGAGACATTTTTCTCCCTCTCTCAAAATACTAGAACCCCCATGAAACTGATTGGTGGGAGATCCAGGACAAATGAAAGGAAGGACTTCTTCACACAGCGCAGAGTTAAACTATGGAACTCACTACCACAAGATGTAGTGATGGCCACCAGTTTGGATGGCTTTAAAAGGGGGTTGGATACATTCCAGGAGGCGAAGGCTATCCAGGGCTACTAGTCCTGATGGCTATGCGCTATCTCCAGTATTTGAGGCTGTAAGCCTGTGTGCCCCAGTTGCTGGGGAACATGGGTGGGAGGGTGCTGTTGCACCATGTCCTGCTTGTTCAATCCTGGCCGATGGCTCTTTGGCCACTGTGTGAACAGAGTGCTGGACTAGATGGACCCTTGGTCTGATCCAGCATCAGGGCGCTTCTGATGTTCTTATCCCTGCTTTAGTCTATAGAGGAAATTTGCGCAAATCTCCCATTCAATCCCTGCTTGATGTGTGCAAGTTTCCCATTTGTGCAGAACGTGCAGTGATCAGAAATGCAAACGGGCATGAGACGAGCAGGAAGATGCTTGGGGAATCTAGCAATCTCAAACATCGCTCATCCCTATTTATAGATATGTAGTTGTAATCCTGCACAGCTCCTGTCTGAAATGTCATCAGGCACATGAGGGGTTTGAAGAAGAATTCAGCCGCCATAAGGGCTAAAAGCGTGTCCTTTAAAAGAAACCGCCACCGCCTAGTAATAAAGGCGGGATGCTGAGATTACTGAATTGGGTGCCACAAACCGGATCCCAAAATCACAGCGTGGAATAAACAGAGACCTGGCTCAGGGGTTCACAAGCTAGTCTTCCATCACTTAAGAATGTTGGAGAAAACCACACTTAAGTACAGATTTTTATGAATACGACCCGCAGATTCGGCGGCAAACTGATTTTTCCCGCTGTAGGGCATAGTCTGCAGACCGTTTAAATTCCCCCCCACCCAACCCTGGAATTTTACACAAATTTCATTGTAGAAAAATACACAACCTCCCCTGGCCAAAAATGCGCATTTCCCCCATAGGCTAAAGTGTGAAAATGCGCATTCGTGGGCATTTGCGGATTTGCGCATATGCACAAATTTGGACACTAAAAATAATAATCCCATTCTGAGTGGACGGAGGACGGTGCCTTGACAATTCGCGAAACACAGATGGAACGGTATTTGCACAATTTGTACATCCTCATCATCACCCATAGGGAACTCCAAAATTGGTTCCTTCCAGAGGAGGCTTTTATTGGGCAATCGCAAGACCTCATACATGGAATTTTATGGGAAGCCCAGGTGACAGCACCCTCCATTGGGAGCCCTGCCAGGTTTGCCCACTGCTGTTCCTGTCTTTTTCCTTACCAGGAAAAAAAAACCACACACATGAAGGAAGAAAAGACGGAATTGCTGCATAACACCTTCTGAGCGTTCGTGCCAGGAGGCCTCCGTCTGGAAGCACCCAGGTCGCACCGCAGAAGACGCATTCAGCATTAAGACTGGAGATGGGGTCCCATGAAGATCTCCTGAGCCAGGCTTTGAAGCAAACTTGGGAGAGGGGTGTCGGCTCTTCGAAGCCCACCTTAAATGACAGGCGGGCTTTTGAAGCTTCCAAATTCTTCTCCAGCTCCCATCAAAACCTGAGTGCAGCATATCTCCCAGTCCTCCTCCTGTGCCTCACCTCCGTAATCTCACATCAACCTACCTGGATCCCTGGGCAAGGGAAAGAGGATGTCAAAACCTTCTGGCAACTCGATGGTTGTGAGGAACCGGACGTGGCCGGTGTGGCCCTGTGAGAGGCCCACGGGCAAAGGCAGGGTCTTCAAGGAGGCGGCGTTGGCCGTGATGGAGAGCGTCAACACCACTCCGGCGCTGGTGCCGATCCAGAGCAGGTCTTTGCACGCCAAGAGGGCGGTGATCCGCAAGCAGGCGGCCTTGTGCTGCCGGATGATGGCGTCCGATCCTGTGAGAAAGAGTGATTTAACTGACGAGAAGGGTCTGCTTGTGGGTTAAAAATGGGAAATTGAGCACAGGGCAGGAGGGAACTGCCCCAGATTACTCTCCTACCCATACACCTGGAGAGATGGACATGGCCAACACTCAAGCCAAGGTAGGGGGACTCTTCCACCAGAGGGTTGATCTCCTGCTAGCGCCCCACAGATAAACTCAGGATGCAGGCCCAAGCAGAGCGCTGGTAGCCATCGTCGAAACGGACCTGCAGGGATCTCTGGCCAACATGATATTGATCAAAAAGGTGGCAACTGATCATGAACAACACCGAGGTGATTGGGGGGCCATTCCCAAAGAAAGCCCCGCCTCCAGCCTCCAACCAGCAGTAGCTGATGCTCCTATGAGAGGTGGCCCAGTGGTTGGCAATGGAACCCTAATAATAATTTAGTGCCTATGTAGTACTTTTCAAGTGTTCAAGGCATAGTGTGGTGTAGTGGCTATAGTGTCAGACTGGGAGCCAGGAGATCTGGGTTCTAGACCCCACTCGGACATGGGAACCCACTGGGTGACTCTGGGCCAGTCAGACTCTCAGCCCAACCCACCTAACAGGGTTGTTGTTGTGAGGATAAAATAAAGAAAAGCAGGATTACGTACGCCGCCTTGGGTTCCTCGAAGGAAAAAAGCGGGATATAAATGCAATAATACATACATACATATTCATATAGAATCATAGAATAGCAGAGTTGGAAGGGGCCTACAAGGCCATCGAGTCCAACCCCCTGCTCAATGCAGGGATCCACCCTAAAGCATCCCTGACAGATGAGTGTCCAGCTGCCTCTTGAATGCCTCTAGGGTGGGAGAACCCACCACCTCCCTAGGTCACTGGTTCCATTGTCGTACTGCTCTAACAGTCAAGACGTTTTTCCTGATGTCCAGCTGGAATCTGGCTTCCTGTAACTTGAACCCATTATTCCGTGTCCTGCACTCTGGGATGATCGAGAAGCGATCCCGGCCCTCCTCTGTGTGACAACCTTTTAAGTATTTGAAGAGGGCTATCATGTCTCCCCTCCATCTTCTCTTCTCCAAGCTAAACCTGCCCAGTTCTTTCAGTCTCTCTTCATAGGGCTTTGTTTCCAGACCCCTGATCATCCTGGTTGCCCTCCTCTGAACCCGCTCCAGCTTGTCTGCATCTTTCTTGAATTGTGGAGCCCAGAACTGGAGGCAAGACTCTAGATGAGGCCTAACCAGGGCCGAATTGAGAGGAACCAGGACCTCACGTGATTTGGAAGCTATACTTCTATTAATGCAGCCCCAAATAGCATTTGCCTTTCTTGCAGCCACATCGCACTGTTGGCTCATATTCAGCTTGTGATCTACAATAATTCCAAGTTCCTTCTCGTTTGCAGTATTGCTGAGCCAAGTAGGTTATCTCAGTACTCCTTACAGTATCTCAGTACTCCAAACTGGATAGTATTTTTGTCCTCATCTTGCAAATGTGGGTGGTGGTGGGGTGTTGAAGCTGAAAGGTTCACGTAGAGATCTCATGGTGAAGACGAAAGTTTAAACCACCCCCCCCCCATCCAAGTGTGGGGCAGGGCAGAGGAAACCTTAAAATTACGGTAAGAGCAAAAGAATGTTGTTTTATGATGTGGCATGCCCATGGCATTTCAGTGACTCGTTTTCTTCGGACAAGATGACAACGAAAACTATATAAAGAGTAGTGATCGGTAAAACAATAGCCTTATGTAAGGTTTTAAATTCAATGCTCTTAATATAGTCCTTGTCTTCATCTCTCCTGGAGCCCCTGAATAAGTTATCATGTCAAAAGGTGTTGGCCGTACCACATCATAGGATGATGAGGATGATGATGATAATAATAATTTTTATACCTAGCATCATTTTAAGGCCTTCTTTCTCCCTCTTCCATTCCCTTTTTTCGGAATACTTTTGGGGCTGCCCCACATTTTTATCCTGTATGTAGACGTTTAAACCGAGGAGGGCTGCCTGGCTATCACTTTGTATTCTGTAATGCAAGTTGCTCAAGGTGACTGCAAATGGGTTTTTTCCTCCCCTTGATAACCTTGCAAAGTAAGTCAGGCTGAGGGCCTTGCTAGACGGAGGTTTAGCCCAGTGCTCGCCCCAGGCTCGCCCCTGTGCCTCCAGATGACGCACAGGGGATCCCGGGGTCAGGCAGGGGTGAAGCCTCCCGGGGCGCGGGGTAAGTGAAACCCCATTTAGCCCGGGTTTTCCTGCAGTCCCGGCCTCAAGTCGGGCTGAAGCCGGGACCGCAGGCGTGTGGACCGTTCCGCCGCTTTTCCCGGCTACCGCACTTACGCGCGAGTAGCCAGGAAAAGCGGTGGACGGGCCACAGCGCTCCTGCCCCCTTCCCCCGATTCCCCCCCACGACCTCCCCTGGCCTCTGATCCCCCCCTGTCCCCACGTCCATGTCTCACCCCCCCCGTCCCCACCTCCTGTGTTCTGCCGCCGCCGCCACCACTGTCCCCAGCCGGCATTTCCTGTTGTCGCCATGTCCGGCCTACAGGACATGGCAACAGCAGGCATCACAGGCTGGACATGGCGACAACAGGAAATGCCGGATGGGGACAGTGGCGGCGGCAGCAGGACAGAGAGGCTGGGGATATCGGCAGCGCGGCGGCGGCAGGACACAGGAGGTGGGGACAGGGGGGGATCACAGGTCAGGGGAGGTCGTGGGGGTGAAGTTGGGGGATGGGGACAGGGGGGACCCTATTTTTTTTTAAAAAAACAACCCTTACCTTTCCAGTGTTGCGCTCTTGCGCACACCAGCCCCTTTAACAACAACAACAACAAAATGGCGGACGCGACGGGGCTTTGTCGCGTCTGACGTGTAGATAGGCGTGACGGCCCGTGCTAATTGTAGCGCGGCCTCGCCACGCCTGAAGCACCGATTTTCAGGTAGGTCTAGCAAGGCCCTAGAGAGACAGTCACCATCTTAAGAACCCCAGTGAGCTTCATGGCTGAGGGGGGATTTGAACTCAGGTCTCCTTGGCCTAAATCCAATGCTCTATCCATTGTACCAGGAGTGGGCTACTCACAAGCCGTTTGTAGGCCCCCCTGTCCCCCAAAACGATTTAAAAACAAAACAAACAAAATGGCACTCTGTAGCTGTGACGGAGCACTAAAATGGACAAATTTAGCTTGCAAACTAGCTAAATTTATTATATATATATATATATATATATATATATATATATATATATACATAGAATAGTAGAGTTGGAAGGGTCCTCTAAGGCCATCGAGTCCAACCCCCTGCTCAATGCAGGAATCCACCTTCAAGCATCCCTGACAGATGGTTGTCTAGCTGCCTCTTGAAGGCCTCTAGTGTGGGAGAGCCCACATCTCTTGTTTCGCATGTTTAGCCTGGAGAAGAGGAGATTGAGGGGAGACATGAGAGCACTCTTCAAATCCTTAAAAGGTTGTCACACAGAGGAGGGCCAGGATCTCTTCTCGATCCTCCCAGAGTGCAGGACACGGAATAATGGGCTCAAGTTAAAGGAAGCCAGATTCCAGCTGGACATCAGGAAAAACTTCCTGACTGTTAGAGCAGTACGACAATGGAATCAGTTACCTAGGGAGGTTGTGGGCTCTTCCACACTAGAGGCATTCAAGAGGCACCTGGACAACCATCTGTCAGGGATGCTTTAGGGTGGATTCCTGCATTGAGCAGGGGGTTGGACTCGATGGCCTTGTAGGCCCCTTCCAACTCTGCGATTCTATGATTCCTCCCAGAGTGCAGGACACGGAATAACGGGCTCAGCCCAGTTCAGCCCATGGTGATTTGGGAGCCGGGGGGGTGGGGGCGGAATGGCTCCTGGGTCTCCTGCAATATGCACTAGCTCTCAGCTTAGAGTCCCTGCGTTACACTGGCTTCTGCGGAAGGACCCAGCATAGAAATCTGAAGATACTTTCCATATAGGTCTCTCATTCGACTGGAGCCCAGTGCTGTTTGCGGCTCCCACAACCGTTTCACTGAATTTATTCCGGATACTTCCTACCCCTCTTAAAACCACGAGAGCTCAGTGTGCTAGAGGGCTACCCCCCCCCTGCTTTGCATGCAGACGGTCCCAGGTTCCATCTCTGGCTTCTTCAGGTAGGGCTGAAGAAACTGGCTAAGACCTTGACAGATGCTGCCCGTCAGCGTAGACAGTACTGAGTTAGATTGAGCAATGGTCTTGTAGCGGAATATGCGCTGTAGTCTGATAAGAATTCATGGTATCTTTTAGGTGCGACTAGTCCCGTATGTGTGTGTGTTGTGAGACAACTATGAGTCATGGAATATATTCTTGGGAATGGAGGGGGGCTGCCATGAACAGTCGGTCAAGTGCTGGAAGGAGGACATAGTTTAACATAGCAGGGAGACCTCCATCTGGGGGCCTTGCTAGATCTACCTGATAATCCGGTGGGGAGTCGGGGCGACGGCGCGCTACAGCAAGCGCGTGCCGTCGCCCTTTTATAGACGTCAACACGCGACGGGGCAAGGGAAAGCCCCGTCACGTGCTCCGGTTTTTCCCCTCTTAAAGGGCCATGTGCACAGGAGCACACCACCGAAGAAGGTAGTTTTTTTTTAAAAAAATAAAGGGTTCCCCGCTCCCCCTGCCCGTCCCCCGTCGCTGCTCGCCAGGCCCTGTCCCCCCCGTCTGCCAGGCCCGTCCCCGATGCCGCTCACCAGGCCCTGTCCCCATCCTTCTTCCCCCCTGATGCCCGTCGCCGCTCGCCAGGCCCTGTCCCCCGTCCCCGATTCCCGTCGCCGCTCGCCAGGCCCTGTCCCCGTCCCCGATGCCTGCCCTGTTCTTCTCCCCCCCGTCTCCTGCCGGGTCCGGTCTTTCCCCCGGCCCCCATCTCCCCCCCCCCCGGCCTGATGGGCACAGAGCTCCTATGAGCACTGTGCCCAGTCCGTGGCTTCTCCCGGCTGCTCGTGAATAAGCGAGCAGCCGGGAAAAGCCACAGACCCTGCTAGACTTTCCGCAGCCCCGGCCTCAGGCCGGGGCTGTGGAAAAGCCGGGCCATAAGCGGATCTGCTTATCCCGGTTCAAGCGAGGACTTAGCCCGGCCTGACCTGGGGATCCCCTGTGCGTCATCTGGATGCACAGGAGGGAGACCGGGCCTCACACCGGGCTAAGACCTCATCTAGCAACGGCCTGGGTGTTACTGGTATCAATGGCAGACCTGGTTCCATTGGGAAAAATGAGAATGGTGATATGACCAGGTCCAAAACTAAGGAAGAGGTCATTGGAAGAGGTCATCCTGAGGGTTATAAAAGGCCAGGGTTCCATCAGCGAGAGAGAGAGAGAGAGAGAGAGAGAGAGAGAGAGAGAGAGAGATCCTAGTAAAATGAGAAACTCACCACACATGCTTAGTTCACCATATTCTCCATTTAGGTAGATATGAGCTTTTGATATAAAACGATAGGTTGAGAGGAACCCCGGTTTTTACAACGTTACCAATATGCTTGCTGCTTTCTTCATGGCACTTTTAGCGATTATAACTTGTGTATATTTAAGAATGTTTGTGATCTGCCTCATCTTGTTATTCTCTTAGACTGAGCAATGAAAAAGGTTTGCGTTGTCTGGCTTGAGGGAACTTTCAGGGACCATAGACTTTAATTCTTGAAGCCCAAATTGCTGGGTGAAGATTTGCAAACCTATCACGGAGTGAAGTCTATCCTTTAAAGCCGTTGTGTTCTCTCTTGGGCCACAGCTGGACCTCAGGTTTATCCTGGGATCATCCAGGGTTCGCCCTTGCCTGAGCACTGGATCCCCTGTGTGTCACCTAGATGAACAGGTTTGACCCCCTGGACGATCCAGGGATAAACCTTTGGTCTAGCTATGGCCTTGATCTGGTGAATCTCAGAGACACCCGTTCAAGTTTGGGGAACACGCTAGTTGGATGGAGCGAGAAACAGTTACTCATCTCAGTCTGAGCAGGGATGAAGTGACTTCCTCTTTCCCTAACCCCTGTGCAAGAGGGGAAGGCAAAATTAAGAAGGAACACAGACGAAAGGGTGGTGAGGGGGGCAGCAGAATTCCCTGCCATTCCCCACAGTGATTACTCAGCCTCTGCCTGGGAGCCCACCGAGCCAGGGTTATCCCAAACAATGCCACTGTGCACCGCCATTACATGTTGTAATGTAACAGTTCCTGACTGTTAGAGCAGTACGACAATGGAACCAGTTACCTGGGGAGGTTGTGGGCTCTCCCACACTAGAGGCCTTCAAGAGGCAGCTGGACAAGCATCTGTCAGGGATGCTTTAGGGTGGATTCCTGCATTGAGCAGGGGGTTGGACTCGATGGCCTTGTAGGCCCCTTCCAACTCTGCGATTCTATGATTCTATCTCCTAAAGTCCAGGTTCTTACCTGCCAACATCTTGTGGACTGGCGGGGTGACGTCCACTTCCACCAACTGTTCGTAGCTGGCAGGGTGGTAAAGCCTCACCTGGGCACTGCCCTGAAGAGTGACCCAGACTCCCAAGCCAGAGCTGACCATGCAGGTCACGCTACGGTTGCTGTCCGGCCCAACGTGGAACGTGTGCTGCAAAGGAGAGGGGAGAGGCCCGTTGAAACCTGGCGGAGCAGACGGACGCAGACCCCGCCAAACCGGGCGCCCTCTGGCCCAGTGTTGCCTGGCGGAGAGGATCATGGGATGCGAGAGAGGCGGGGCGAGCCAAAGGGCTTCTGGGGGAATTGCCTGGCTGGGTCAGTCCCAAGGCCTTTTGAGTCCAGCTCTCTGTCCCTGCCGGATGCCTCTGGGGAGGTTCCAAATGGGGCGTGATGGACAGGGCCCGTGGACAGCTTTCAGAAGGCTTCAGAGCTCCAGGGCTGGCTCCATGTCTGAGGAGAGGAAGCCAGATTCCAGCTGGACATCAGGAAAAACTTCCTGACTGTTAGAGCAGTACGACAATGGAATCAGTTGCCTGGTGAGGTTGTGGGCTCTCCCACACTAGAGGCCTTCAAGAGGCAGCTGGACAGCCATCTGGCAGGGATGCTTTAGGGTGGATTCCTGTGTTGAGCAGAGGGTTGGACTCGATGGCCTTGTAGGCCCCTTCCAACTCTGCTATTCTGTGATTCTATGATTCTATGAGAGGCTGGGCAACGTGCCCCACTGGTGCTCCCCACCCTGCACTGAACTTACTTGATTGGCAGCAGCGGCTGTGTTTTAAAGTTCCCAGGATGCCCCTGGGCACTGCTACGTTGGGAGCATCGTGGGAATGTAAAATGGCAGCAGGCAGCGTCCTGAACATCACTTTAAAGGCGGGGGGGGGGGCGGCAGGGCAGGCAGTGGCAGGCCCCAGGCTGGGGCGCAGGATGGTGAGCACTGGCCTGGGGGACCACAAGGGCTAACAGCTGTTGACAGACCTTATCCTCCTCTTGAGAGGCACCGCAGAGAGAAGCTCTGGAACTCACTACCACAAGATGTGGTGATGGCCACCCATTTGGATGGCCTTAAAAGGGGGTTGGATAAATTCCTGGAGGAGGAGGAGGAAGCGATCCATGTGCTGCCTTTTAATAATGGATTAGTTTTACATATTTTTAATCAATTATATGTATTTTATGGTGTTTTGTATTTGTGTTGTAACCCTGCCTCGATCCAGAGGGAGAGGCGGGTAAGAAACATATTATTCTTATTCTTTATTAACTATTATTATTATTACTACTACTAGTCCTAATGGCTAAGTGCTACCTCCAGTATCAGAGGCAGAAAGCCCATGTACACCAGTTGCTGGGGAACATGGGTGGGAGGGTGCTGTTGCACCACCATGTCCTGCTTGTGGGTCCCTGGCTGATGGCTAGTTGGGCCCTGTGTGAACAGAGTGCTGGACTAGATGGACCCTTGGCCTGATCCAGCATCAGGGCACTTCGTATGTTCTTACGACCTTGATTTTAGCACTGTGAGAATGAGGGTCATTTGCGCCTATTTCTCTTTCTTCACTCCACATACTAAGTACTCAGGGGGAATTTACTGGGGGAGGGGGGGAATGGACCCAGTAAGATGAGTGTCCAACCTGCTCACCCACAGCCAAGCAACTGCTGATCACCAGCCCCTTCCTGAATGGCCCAGGCTATGAGACGGGTCTGGGGTCCTCCAGCCGTGCCCCTCGTCTGAGCAGAGACATACGCCATGGCGGCAGGGGGCAAGCGAAGGAAGGTGGAAGGCGAGGTAAAGCTAAACCCAGAAGAGGGGCTGAGGAAGAGCCGCCCCCCTCTCCCATACCTCCTGCTGAAGCGTGGACGTGTTGAGGATGATGACTCGGTTCTGGCATCCACACCACAACCGCCCCCCCACGGCCACCATCTTGGTCACGGGGCTGCCTGGGGAGCCCAGCGAGAGGGATTTGGAGTTCTGGGAGTCCCAAAAGCGCCCTGTGTGAAAGATAGAGAGAGAGAGAGAGAGATAAAGATGGAGGCGGTCATTTTGCTTCTCTTAACAGACACTGGGGTTGTCCGTGAGTGCAAGATTGGGACCCCAGTGACCGTGTGTATGTAGGGTGACCCTATGAAAAGGAGGATGGGGCTCCTGTATCTTTAACAGTTGTATTGAAAAGGGGATTTCTGCAGGTGTCATTTGTACGTATGGAGAACCTGGTGAAATTGCCTCTTCATCAAAACAGTTAAAGCTGCAGGTGCCCTGCCCTCTTTTAAATCTGGTCACTCTAGTATAGCTCCTGCACTTTAACTGTTGTGATGAAGAGGGAATTCCACCAGGTTCCCCATATATACAAATGACGCCTGCAGAAATTCCCTTTTCAATACAACTGTTAAAGATACAGGAGCCTGTCCTCCTTTTCATAGGGACACCCTATGTGTATGTCAGTGTAGCAGACTTTGGGTTGGATCCACACTTACGTTGGATCAACTGCGCTGATGGAAGTGGACTCCCTCCCTCTTTCCCACAACAACACCCCCCACCCCATCCCACCCCTGAACATGCTACACAGAGTCAGGAGGCCCTACTGAACGGGGGTGAGTGGTGGTGGTGTGTTATGGAGCATGGTAAACCCCCCCCCCCAAATGGGCAGAGGGGCCTTCCAGGAGCAGAGCCCTTGCTTTCGGGGAAGGCAGATTCTGCAGGGTAATCAGATGGAAAGGAGGACCAGGCTCAGGTGTCTTTAACAGGTGCATTGAAAAGGGAATTCCAGCAAGTGTCATTTGTATGCCTGCAGCACCTGGTGAAATTCCCTCTTCATCACAACAGTTCAAGCTGCAGGAGCCCTGCCCTCTTTTGTATTTGGTCACACTAGGCACAGCTCCTGCAGCTTTAACTGTTGTGACGACGAGGGAATTTCACCAGGTGCTGCATGCATTCTGCTGAAATTCCCTTTTTTCAATACAGCGGTTAAAGATGCAGGCACCCTGTCCTCCTTTCCATATGGTCACCCTAGATTCTGGATCCACACCTTTAACTCTTTGCTCCCGCTGCAGATCTAATCCGGATCAGGGTCCTTGTACCTGGTATTTCCCCAGGTTCTCCTCAGCCCGGTATCTATGTGGGGCCACCCTTGATTTCGATATGATTTTTCTTTACAGAGAGGTAAGGAAGGGGGGTGGCCACCCTCCCAGCGCGACCCCCCCCAAGGCAGCTTTGCATCCAAATACTCTCCTGACATGGACCTACCTGTACACTGCGCTCAACATCTAAGGTCCTCCTCCAAGTGCCTACTCCGAGGGAAGCTCGGAGGATGGCAACAAGGGAGAGGGCCTTTTCGGTGGTGGCCCCCCGACTGATGAATGATCTCCCAGATGAGGCTCGCCTGGCGCCAACATTGTTATCTTTTCGGCGCCAGGTCAAGACTTTTCTCTTCTCCCAGGCATTTTAGCAGCATTTAACAACGTTAAGTTTGTTTTTAATGGACCCCAGAATTGTCGTTTTTAAATGGATACCGTTGTTTTTTATACTGCTTTTTATGTTTTTGATGGTTTTTAAATTTTGTATACTTTTAATGTTTACTATTTTTAATTGCTGTAAACCGCCCAGAGAGCTTCGGCTGTGGGGCGGTATATAAATGTAATAAAATAAATAAATAAAATAAATATTTACCTGCTTCTCTTTGGTAGGCAACAAGTTCTCCATTGGCCAGCGATACAAATACCTGGTTATCAAGATACCTGCGGGGGAAAGTGATGGGTTTACAGTATCACTTGGAAATAATAGAAGGTGGAACACAACAGCAGAATAGCTGGAGGCCTGGGCCACACCAGGACCACCCTTGCTCCGTTAGGACAGCTCCTCATTTCGACAACAGCGTAAATTAATAGCTTAGGGAGATTCAGGCTTGTAAGATGTATTTGCGTTTAACCTCAGCAGTATAAAATCAAGTGAGTGTGAGCTTTCTTCTGCAAATGAACCCACATGGAGCTGAGGCATTATGAGATTGTGGCATGAATGCTGGTGGAAAAGTTGACCACCTATATGCCCCGCTTCGATGCTGGGGACAGGGTGGGGTCATCCTGGGGTACATTCTTGCTTGCCTCTATTGGTTTATCTGTAGCCACTGCTGAGAGGTGTATTCGAAACAGCCTAAAAGTAAACGCAACATGAACCTACCCGACATGAACCTACCCGTACACTGCGCTCAACATCTAAGGTCCTCCTCCGAGTGCCTACTCTGAGGGAAGCACGGAGGATGGCAACAAGGGAGAGGGCCTTTTCGGTGGTGGCCCCACCGACTGTGGAATGATCTCCCCGATAAGGCTCACCTTGTGCCAACATTGTTATCTTTCAGGTGCCAGGTCAAGACTTTCCTCTTCTCCCAGGCATTCAAAGGCATTGAACGCTAAGTTTGTTTTTTAATGGACCCCAGAATTGTTGTTTTAAATGGATGCTGCTGTTTTTATACTGTTGTTTTTATGTCTCTGATGGTTTTTAAATTTTGTATATTTTTAATGTTTACTGTTTTTAGCTTTCATGAACCGCCCAGAGAGCTTCAGCTATGGGGCGGTATATAAATGTAAATAAATAAATAAATAAATAAATAAATAAATGAACCTCTTTGTAGAATTAACCAAGGAGTAAAGTCACCAAAAGGTAAACTTTAAAGCTTAGTCTTCACAGAGGTAGTAAGCTTGTATCTGGGCTGTATCCCTTCAACTGAAGGTCAGGGTTCACATGACTGAATGCTCCTTCATAGAAACATAAAAGCACAAACATGCATACCCTATTACTTCAATTCTAAGACGCACTTTCCCCCCCATATAAACATCTCTAAAAATGGGGTGCGTCTTAGAATCACGGGTGTGTCTTAGTTTTTTTTCCCCCTCTTGGTGGTACTGAAATTAGTGTGCATCTTAAATCGATGGCGTCTTACAATCGAAGAAATACGGTAATTTCACTTATATGTCATAACTAATTCTGGTTTTGGTAGTGGAACCAGGAACGGTGAAGTCTCCCACCCCCCGAAAATCTTATTCCATCACCTTTGAATTTTGCACACATTTTCAGCCCCATGGACTAGAAACTTGATTTAAAACAAAACGTAAAGCGAGGCCCTCGGGCAGCTTGAATCTCTGCCCGCTGCTCCATTCTGCACTTCAGTGTAGCCCAAGTGAAGCGAGACACTTACAAAACACAGGTCACGGAGGCCGCATGCTGCATTTTCATGCTATTCTTCCGGTTGCGGATATTGTCTGAGGATTGGTAGACGTGGATGCTGAAATAAAGAGAGAATGAAGAGGCGTGAGCAACTGGATGCTTCAGAGGCAGCCAATGAGGATGGGGTGCTGTGCTGATTTAGCGTACTGTATGCAACTCACTGGATCTAGACTACCTGAACGCCGGCTCCCTGGAGTTAGCTAAAACGCTGATTTTATTCTGCCGCCAAACGAAAGCACGGCTTTTTAACAAAGCTTTTAATGGTTGTATTCACTAAGCTGGCACATTGTTTTAACTGTTTTAATAGACTTACTGCTTTTAAATTATAAACTGTTTTAACTTGGTTTATGGTTTAATTTGTTTTTAGCTGTGTATTTTTACTGTTTTATACTGTATGCTAGGGCTGTGCACAGACACCCCCCCCCCCGATCCTCTTCTCTTCCAGATTCGCAAATTGCGAATTGGGCTGGCTCCACCCCACCTTGATCCGCCTAGGGTCTGCTCCGCTCCACTGCGGAGCTCCGGCTCTGAATTGGAGCTCCGCAGCGGAGGAAGGTGGCGCCAGGTAAGGCCCCTCCCCTCCTCCCCCCTACCTGCGTCCGTCCCGGCCCATCGCCAGCTTCAGTAGAGCCCGCGGCTCAACCAGGAACTGTAGGCCCTGCTTGCGGTCTACACTTCCGGGTTGAGCCGCGGGCTATAGTTAACCCGGCAACGGGCTGCGACGGACGCAGGTAAGACCCCCCTCCCCCTTGCCCCCTTGCCTTGCTCTGCCGCCGTCACCACACGGGCGGCGGAAGGGCCAGGTAACCCCCCTCACTCCTCCCCCTTACCTGCATCCGTCCGTGGTCCCGCGGCTGCTTCAACTGAGCCCGAGGACTCAAACAGGAAGACCAGGCCGCCTGGTCTTCCTGTTTGAGTCCTCGGGCTCAGTTGAAGCAGCCACGGGACTGCGGATGGATGCAGGTAAGACCCCCCTCCCCCCTTACCTGGCTCTGCCGCCGTCACCGCAAGGGCGGCAGCGGCAGCGGCAGGTCCAAGTAAACCCCCCTTACCTTTTTTGCGGAGCTCCAGATTGAGGTGAAGGATCCGCCTTCACCTCGTTCCGCTCTGCAACGCTCCGCTGCTCCCTCGATCCTCTTTGCCTCCACCTTAAGGGGAGGTGAAGCACCCCGATCCGCTTCTGCTTCTCCGGTCCAAGAAGAAGCGGAGCACAGCCCTACTATATGCTTTTATCTGTACGCCGCCCTGAGATCTTATTGATATAGGGCGGGATATAAATGTTTTAAATAAATAAATAAATAAATAAAATGATCACCCAATTACTCTAAAACAACTGCACTGATTTTCGGTATTCAACGCCTGACCTTTCCCTCTCTGCGTTAGAATGCCTTTGAACATTCCGTGAAGGCACTGCAGCCCAGCCAGTGGCTCTGGGAGCTTGCAGAGTGCCATGTTTTTGCTTGTGACATATAGGGGACAGGATGGGGAGTTATTCCATCCTGGATGATCAGGGGTCTGGAAACAAAGCCCTATGAAGTGAGACTGAAAGAACTGGGCCTGTTTAGCCTGGAGAAGAGAAGATTGAGGGGAGACATGAGAGCACTCTTCAAATACTTGAAAGGTTGTCACACAGAGGAGGGCCAGGATCTCTTCTCGATCCTCCCAGAGTGCAGGACACGGAATCACGGGCTCAAGTGCCAGGAAGCCAGATTCTGGCTGGGCATCAGGAAAAACTTCCTGATTGTTAGAGCAGTACGACAATGGAACCAGTGACCTAGGGAGGTGGTGGGCTCTCCCACACTAGAGGCCTTCAAGAGGCAGCTGGACAACTATCTGTCAGGGATGCTTTAGGGTGGATTCCTGCATTGAGCAGGGGGTTGGACTCAATGGCCTTATAGGCCCCTTCCAACTCTACTATTCTATGATTCTATAATTCCTACAATGTCTTTAGCACCCGGGTCTGAAAAGATTCTAAGGTATGGTTAACCTACCAGCCGTCCTCTGTGCCCAGCCACATGGAACTCTGATAGGCCTCAGGGTCAATGCTCAGCAGGTCTTCCAGGCTGCCCCTGGTGAATGACCCACGACTCGACCGCCTCATAGCCCGGCCGTCCATTGGGCTCTCGCTGTTCCTGTTCTGGGAGAAGGTGGGGGCGATGGGAAGGAAGCCAGCAGGGTCTTGTTCCTCTTCTGAGCTGGTTGTCTCAGCTGTCACATCTTTAGAGCTTGGGATCTCCTCGTCTGGCAAATGAGAGGTGGCAGGAATGTATGCATTAACCAGGTACCTTCCAAGCACTGCTCTCGACCTGAACTACAGGCTAACGTCCCTGGCTGGGCTATTGTCGGAAGGATAAACAGCCCATTTCAAACCCATCCCATTTCCTAACTTCGCCAATATACATAAAAACATAAGATCATTAGGTCTATAAAGCATTTTTTTCCAGCTGATTATCTGCCTTTGAACTGAGGAATCATTTGACTTTAAATTAAAAATGTGACATGCGCCTTAACATTTATTACCATTTATTTATCAAACCAATTGCAGTTCATCACGATCACCTTGATAATAATGAGCCAGTGTGGTGTAGTGGCTAAAGTGTTGGAATGGGAGTCGGGGATCCCGGGTTCTAGGCCTCACTCGGTCATGGAAACCCACTGGGCGACTTTGGGCCTGTCAAAGAATCTCAGCCCAACCTACCCCACAGGGTTGCTGTTGTGAGGATAACATGGAGAGGAGGAGTATTATGTACACCGCCTTGGGTTCCTTAGAGGAAAAAAGGCAGGATATAAATGCAATAAATAAATAAATAAATAAATAAATAAATAAATAATAATAATAATGAAATTATTTGGTCGAAATCCTATGTCCTCTATATGGCAGTAGGTTTTCTTGATCACAGTGGGACTGAATACTGAGTAATTCCATAAGAATTATCATGTTTGGGGCAGCTGCTTAAAGTGGTTTTTCACATGTGGCACAGAGCCAAATTCTTCAACATGTGCCTGTGTGTGCATCTTACCACTGATTAGGGTGACCCTATGGAAAGGAGGACTGGGCTCCTGTATCTTCAACAGTTGAATAGAAACGGGAATTTCAACAGGGGTCATTTGCATGCATGCAGCACCTGGTGAAATTCCCTCTTCATCACAACAGGTAACGCTACAAGGGCTATACTACAGTAACCAGATACAAAAGAGGGCAGGGCTCCTGCAGCTTTAACTGTTGTGACGAAGAGGGAATAAAAATGCGTAACAATGCCACCTGCTGAAATTCCCTTTATTTATTTATTACATTTTTATACCACCCAATAGCCAAAGTTCTCTTTTCAATACAACTGTTAAAGATACAGGAGCCCCGTCCTCCTTTCTAAATGGTCACCCTACCATTGAAGGGGGCAGTCCTTTTTGCTTCTCCTAGAGCCACTGGTGGTGGTAACGGAGCTCTTCTCAGTGGATGGCAACCACCATTCCCCCATCCCAGCCAGTAGTGACCAATAGGCAGGGATGCTGGGAGTTGTAGTCCAAAATATTTGGATGGCACCAGGTTAAATAAGAATGTAGGGACATCAGAAGAGCCCTGCTGGATCAGACCAAGGGTCCATCTAGTCCAGCACTCAGTTCACACGGTGGCCAACCAGCCATCGACCAGGGACCCACAAGCAGGACATGGTGCCACAGCACCCTCCCACCCATGTTCCCCAGCAACTGGTGTACATAGTCATACTGCCTCTGATACTGGAGGTAGCACCTAGCCACGAGGGCTAGTAGCCTTCTTCTCCAAGTTAGGGAAGGATGGTTTACCGCTAAACTGGAAGTATGCTGAAGGCATTTTATCTGACGCTGTTTCAAAAGGGCCCCCATGATTTAGGCTTTTTATTTTATCTTAAATGATCTAATCTTAATTCTAACTGGAATGTTGATACTGTGTTTGAGATTGCACGCACTGCAATAGGATTTATTGGCTTTTATTTCACGGTAAGCTGCACTGAGCACAGTCCGTTGGGCAATTTTGACAGCGTATTCAAAAATAAGATAAAATAAATCGTAACAAACCCTTGCTAACAGCCTCTCATTTTGTACGGAAGGTGTCATAATATTCCATGTGAAATACAACACCACTGATAGTTATTCTTGAGCGTGTGTGCTAAATATGCAATAGCGGCTACTGAGTAAACCATTCTGGGCATTTACAGCTCAGAAAAAATGTCAGTTTCTTAGGAACGAAAAGGCAATAATAATCTACTTTCTGCGTTTAAACGTTTCTACCCTGCCTTCCCAACAGCTGGCTCAAGGAAGCTGATGACACATCCCCAAAATGGTGTGTTAACACAACACGCTCCTAGGAGATGCAGAGTTGGGATTAGGAGACAGCCCGGTTCAAAAACCAGCTCAGCAAGAAAGGAGATTATTGGGGCTTTGGGCAAGTTCCTAGTCCTCAGCGTAACTGTGTGAAGATTCCCAGAGAGACTGGGAAGGCTTTTCCCGGCCAAAGGGAAAGGAAAGGAACCTCTCATGCAAGCACTGAGTCATTACTGACTCTTGGAGGGTCGCCATCTTTCGCTGACGTTTTCTTGGCAGGCCTTATAGCGGGGTGGTTTGCCGTTGCCTTCCCTGGCCGTTATTACCTTTCCCCCAGCTAACTGGGTACTCATTTTTTGACGTTTTCTTGGCAGGCCCTAGAGCAGGGTGGTTTGCCGTTGCCTTCCCCGGCCGTTATTACCTTTCCCACAGCTAACTGGGTACTCATTTTTTGACGTTTTCTTGGCAGGCCTTATAGCGGGGTGGTTTGCCGTTGCCTTCCCCGGCCGTTATTATCTTTCCCCCAGCTAACTGGGTACTCATTTTACCGACCTCGGGAGGATGGAAGGCTGAGTCGACCCGAGCCGGCTGTCTGAAACCAGCTTCCGCTGGGATCGAACTCAGACCATGGGGAGCGTTTCGGCTGCAGAAACTGCTGCTTTACTGCTCTGCACCACAACTCACTTCCAAAGCTGGAGGAGATGGTGGATTGGCTGGCCTGGCTCTGGAGGGTGCCAGAAGGACTCGGCGATGACTCGTCGTCAGTATCATCACTGTCGAAGGGGACGAGTTCCCGACTGGCGCTGTCCATCGGCTCCGAGAGCTCCAGGGAAGACCCGGAAATGGAGATGTGCAAACACTGCTGAGGGACGGACTCTTCCAGGGCCGTGTGGACCGGTTCTGAGGCCAGGCTGGCCAGACGCTCGGGACGTTCCCTGGGCGCCGAGTGATGGGGAGAGAGAAAGAAAAGCACGTTAAGTGCAAAGCCAGCGGTACAACACGAACGCCAGAAGGCAAGGACTGTGTGTGTGTGTGTGTGTGTGTGTTGGAAATACACCGCTTTCAGGACCCAGGACGTTTAGGACTGAGCCGAATCACGTATGGATGGAGGAAGGAAGCCTTCTTCCTGCTCTGCTAGCTTTCTGACATCTTAGACGTGGGACAGCAACGGGCAGCAAGGAACAGCAGCAGCAGCACAGAGAGGACCAGAACCCCCAGAACGCCCCGACAGGAACAGCGCTGCCTTACACGGAATCAAATCAAGGTTCCATTTAGGCTGATTCTTCCAGTGGTCCCGGGGATCGCGAGATCCTCCCACTCAGTCCACACATGGCGCACGACGTCCCAGGAGGAAGGAGGATGCTGTGCCCGCCATTTTTTTTTTAAAAAAGAGAGGACCTGGAGCGCACCTGCGTTCCAGCGCAAAAGTAAGCGTTTTTTTGTTTTCTGTTTAAAGCCCCAACCCCGCTCCACTTCCCACCCCCGACGGGCACGAGCGCTTGAAGAGCTCCGTGCCCTGTGCCTGGTTCCCGGCTCCTCACATTTACTCGTGAGGAGCCGGGACGAAACCGGGATGGCTGCCCACACCTCCCGTTGTCTCGGGACGATCCCGAGACCGTGGGAAAAGTCGGGATTAAAGCCATCCTGGTTATCCCGGGGAAATGGCGGGATCACCTCTCCCTGCCCCCGGGATCCCCTGTGCATCATGTGGACGCACAGGGATGATCCCGGGACGACCCCTGGGATAAACCCTCGTCTAGACACGCCCATTGTCGGTTGATTCCACTGGTTGACCAGAGGAGACAAGTGTGATGAAACAGGGAGGAAAACCGTCCTCTGTCCACTTTCTCCACTTCATGCAACTAAAAACGTTCAAACCAGCCAACCCGGACGCCTTCCGAAACGTTCGTTTGGATTCTTTATTTCATCAGATTCTTCACCCCCTGCCCTTTCGGCACATGAAGCACACTCAAAGCAGCGAGCGGAACACGTAAGCGGAAAACACCGCCGCACGTATAACTCACGGAACGTGGCCCACGGTTCTTTTCCCAACAGGCCCAGGGTGCCGGCTTGCTTCTTACCTGTACGTCCTCTTCAAGCCCGGCACGGAGGCGATGCAGAGGATCCTGGCGGAGCAGACGGCAATGCAGGCCTCGACGATGGGCTCCTTCCTGATGCTGAGAAGGCAGACCTGCCCGACATAGCCGTCGCTGTTGCACACCCAGACCTCGTAGGCGTTCTCTGGGTTGCTGTGGCTGGGTGAGGCACAGGAGAACTGGCGGGGAGGCAGAGGGCAAAAACGTCAACGTTTCAGCTTCACGCTGGAAGCCCTTTGCCAGCATGAGGTGAGAACGTATATCAGGGGTCCTTCTCCGTGGGCCCCTGCCAAAGGATCTCGATCCTCCCAGAGTGCAGGACACGGAATAACGGGCTCAAGTTAAAGGAAGCCAGATTCCAGCTGGACATCAGGAAAAACTTCCTGACTGTTAGAGCAGTGCGACAATGGAACCAGTTACCTAGGGAGGTGGTGGGCTCTCCCACACTAGAGGCCTTCAAGAGGCAGCTGGACAAGCATCTGTCAGGGATGCTTTAGGGTGGATTCCTGCATTGAGCAGGGGGTTGGACTCAATGGCCTTGTAGGCCCCTTCCAACTCTGCTATTCTATGATGAACCTGGACTCCCCCTGGCCCGGCTCCTTCTCTCTGCTGACCCTCGCTATTTGCAGGGAGGAGGGAAGAAGCCGGGAGGGGTGCCCACACTGCCCACGGCCCTCGGTATCGTCCCGGGATCACGGGAAACACTGGGATGACAGAGGTCTTGGTTATCCCGGGAAAAGGGAGGGATTGTCCCTGCCTGCTCCCGGGATCCCCTGTGCATCATTTGGACGCGCAGAATGATCCCGGGAAAAACCGAAGGTGTAGAAAGGGCCTACGCGGATTTCATTTGCGAAGCTTGAACCTACCTGCATCCCGCTCCTCGTTTTCATGATGGGAAGCGCCTTCAGAAACTCAGGATCCAGGCAGTTTTTGTTGGAAGCTGGGAAAGGAAACAAACAAACAAACAACCCTGTATATAGGCTGACATTTGGTTCTTCCCTGCCTCTGCAGCCATTGGTTAAGCTGCTGTGACATCATGGAATGTTTACAAAACGTTAATTGTCCGTGCAGTTTCCGTGGTGGAAAGAAAAGATCAGTTTGACTGGGATTAAAACCTTGCATCTGTTATAGAGGGAACAAGCTGGAAAACAAACCGCAGCTATGCAGCCTCCTGACAAAGATGCAGGGAGAGGCCCCGAATAGAACAAGGAAAGAGTACAGCCAATTAAACCTCCCTCTTTGGGGCCATCTCCTGAAGATCAGATGAGGGCTTAACTCTGTAAATTCAGGCCCCAGGCGATGGGGTGGCCACTTAATCAAATGCTTCTCCCTCAAAAAAAACCCCCAAAACCGAAACCCCCCATAATTCCTGCACATAGAAAACTAGCTTGTCAGGGATAAGGGGTGAAAACTAGCCTCTGCCTTGACATGCTAGTTTTCTACGTGCAGGGATTTTAGGTGTGGGGTGGAAGGAGCATTCAACCACGTGAACGTTCATTTGCCTGGGAAGCGTTCCATCGTACGAGCCGAGCTTGCAGAACAAAATGAGCTACCTAATTTCTTCTTCGTGTCCTCGAAGGCTTGCTCGAAGCTGTGGCGCGCATCCGGATTGGGAAACTCAAAGATGTAAGACTCGGTGCTGTCGGCTTTGGTGGCCGTCAGCTCCATTTTGTTGGGCGGAAAGGACATGGTGAAGGACAGCGACTGCTTCTCGGCCAGCTCGCGGTGGATGGCGGCCATGAGGTCCTTGATGACGTCATCCAGGTTCTGAGGATATGTGAGAAGAGACGCCAGCGTTAGGAGGGGGAGCACCCCAGGTTTCAGGGGTAACGGAGGGTTTGCTGAAGAGACAGGAACCTTCAATCTCCACGTTTCTCAAACGGAGAGATGGGAATAAGGTCAGGCTGTGGCTCACAGGAGACGCCTGCTCTATCTTGTTATCTGAACAAGCTGGAGCGTGTTCAGAGGAGGGCAACCAGGATGATCCGGGGTCTGGAAACAAAGCCCTATGAAGAGAGGCTGAAAGAACTGGGCCTGTTTGTGAACCGCCCAGAGAGCTTCGGCTATTGGGCGGTATAAAAATGTAATAAATAAATAAATAAATAAATAAATGTTTAGCCTGGAGAAGAGAAGATTGAGGGGAGACATGAGAGCACTCTTCAAAGACTTAAAAGGTTGTCACGCAGAGGAAGGCGACAATGGAATCAGTTACCTCGGGAGGTTGTGGCCTCTCCCACCCTAGAGGCCTTCAAGAGGCAGCTGGACAAGCATCTGTCAGGGATGCTTTAGGGTGGATTCCTGCCTTGAGCAGGGGGTTGGACTCGATGGCCTTGTAGGCCCCTTCCAGCTCTGCTATTCTATGATTCTATGATTCTTTTCCTCAATAGGCTGCCCAGGCAGGATTTGACCCTATCAGGACTGCATGAGAGGGGAATTATGCCATACATGGCTTCTACTGTCACTGCAGGACTATGGTCTAGTAACCTGAAGGAAACAATGAGGCCCAAGAAGTAAGGGGGCAGGTGGAGCGGTGTTTTAGTTTTACATATTCATTTGAACCCACCAATTCTTGAGATACAAGTTTCTAGTCCATGTTCTTATAGCAGTAAGCCCAGGGCGTGTTATCTCAAGGACCACCTTTGCCCACCTGAACCTGCCTGAGCCTTAAAGGTAGGCCCTGTGGCCCTGCTCTCGGGCTGAGCTTTAAGAGGGACGTCGCCAAAACTCAAAATTAATTGCCTTGTAGGACGGTTCTAGTAGGTTTGGAACTCCTGAATGTATGAAGAGCTGAGATTTCGAACTAATGAACCTCTAATTTTGGGGTAATACTTCTATCATTTCTGTGCCTGTGTGGCCAAACTTTGTCATTTTTGCACACGTTCGGATGTTTGTTGCTGTAACCCTTTACTTCCTGAGGGAAATTAAAAAGTCCTGTTTGCAATGCACACAGGGCTGGAATGATTTTATTTCACCTCTTTGCCAAAGAGACTAAGGGCCTTGCTAGACCTACTGCTGAATCCGGCAGTAAGGAGGGGCCAGGCCGCGCTAGAAGTAGCGCAGCCTGTTGGCCCCGTCTACACCTGAGGCGTGACAGGGCCGAGGGAAGCCCCATCGCGTCCGCCATTCCCCCCACCCTTAAAGCGGCCCGCCGCCGCCAATGTCCCAAGTCGCTCTGTGCCGCCGCCGCCGCCGATGACGCCAATGTCCCCAGTCGGCATTTCCTGCTGTCTGTCCCCCGGCCTGTGATGCCTGCAGGCCAGGGGACATGACGATGGCAGGAAACGCCGGCTGGGGATATCGGCGTCATCGGCGGCGGCGGCACAGAGCGGCTTGGGACATTGGCGGCGGCGGCAAACAGCAGGTGGGGACATGGGGGGGGAGAGGGGAGATCAGAGGCCAGGGGAGGTGGGGGGAATCGGGGGACGGGGGGGAGCACTGTGGCCCGTCTGCCGCTTTTTCTGGCTACTCGCACGTAAGTGCAGTAGCCAGTAAAAGCGGTGGAACGGTCCACACACCCACGGTTCCAGCCTCAGCCCAACCTAAGGCCAGGACCATGGGAAAAACCAGGCTAAAAGGGGTTTCATTAGGGTGACCCTATGAAAAGGAGGACAGGGCTCCTATACCTTTAACAGTTGCATAGAAAAGGGAATTTCAGCAGGTGTCATTTGTATATATGGGGAACCTGGTGAAATTTTCTCTTCATCACAGCAGTTAAAGCTGCAGGAGCTATACTAGAGTGACCAGATTTAAAAGAGGGCAGCTTTAACTGTTGTGATGAAGAGGGGATTTCACCAGGTTCTCCAGATATAGAAATGACACCTGCTGAAATTCCCTTTTCAATACAACTGTGAAAGGTACAGGAGCCCTGTCCTCCTTTTCATATGGTCACCCTAGGTTTCATTTACCCCGCGCCCAGGGAGGTTTCACCCCTGCCTGACCCCGGGATCCCCTGTGCGTCATTTGGACGCACAGGGGCGAGCCCGGGGCGAGCACCGGGCTAAACCTCCATCTAGCAAGACCCTAAATCTGGTTTAAACCTTCTTCTGTTGACGTAGCAGCTGCTGCTACTGCTGCCCACCTCCCTGTTG
Source organism: Elgaria multicarinata webbii (assembly GCF_023053635.1). Taxonomy (NCBI): domain Eukaryota; kingdom Metazoa; phylum Chordata; class Lepidosauria; order Squamata; family Anguidae; genus Elgaria; species Elgaria multicarinata. Next base: position 133,893,995 of record NC_086175.1, read on the forward strand.
CTTGACTGTAGTAAACAAAGCAAATGTAAAAAAAAAAAGTCAGAAAAGGGTACACCATGATGCATGACATCATGGCGCATGAATTTGAAAAAAACAATCCCCTATTATGCACAGCATGTTCCCAACATGCATGTTGGTCCCACGCATGTGCAAAAATTCAGAAAGATATTTGAATTCTCAAAAGAACACAGCACTTTCTTCTGAATTTATAATGCTGGATTTATAACCTGACAAGATTATTGGAGGCCTTAGCTAGGGTGACCCTATGAAAAGGAGGACAGGGCTCCTGTATCTTTAACAGTTGCATAGAAAAGGGAATTTCAGCAGGTGTCATTTGTATATATGGAGAACCTGGTGAAATTCCCTCTTCAACACCGCAGTTAAAGCTGCAGGAGCTATACTAGAGTGACCAGATTTAAAAGAGAGCAGGGCACCTGCAGCTTTAACTGTCGTGATGAAGAGGAAATTTCACCAGGTTCCTCATATATACCATTGACACCTGCTGAAAGTTCCTTTTCTATGCAACTGTTAAAGATACAGGAGCCCTGTCCTCCTTTTCATAGGGTCACCCTACCTTAGCTAGATGGGGCGAAATCTCCGGGATCATCCCTGTGCATCCAGGGGATCCCGGGATCAGGGAGGGATGATCCCTCCCTTGACCCGGGATAGAATCATAGAATCACAGAATAGCAGAATTGGAAGGGGCCTACAAGGCCATCAAGTCCAACCCCCTGCTCAATGCAGGAATCCACTCTAATGGATAGAGCCCAACACTTTAGGCCCACTTTTTCTGCAGTCTTGGGCTGAGACCAAGGAACGTGTGTACGGGCGTTGCGGTTTATTCCGGTTCCATAAAAATATTGTGAGATCGTAACCCCTCCATCCCGCTACGTCTAGCTAACACCACAATCTCAGACGGGGTAATTTCACCCATCACTATAGTCTTTAGTGGCTATTTGACTGTAGAGTACCGGGAACTGGGCCTCTTTGGGGGTGGTACCATAGTTGTGGAGTTGCAGAAACCTCTCCTCCTGCTTTTAGATGGGTGCTGATTTTTTTTAAAAAAACCACAAGGCATTTTACAGGTAAATTTATTGTGGCGTCAGTTAGATAGCTGGTGTTCTGCTTGTTTTAAAGCAGCCTGTATTTTCCATTTACATCTGTACATTCCTGGCCCTTTCATGGGGATCATTCTCACCTGATGGGGAAAGCTCAGGGTCTCAGAAAGTTTGCTGACTTGACCGAGGGTGCTGAGGTCTTCATCCAAGCGGCAGATGGCCTTCTGGATGCTCTCACGGTTGGTGGACTGAGAGGCCCCTGTAGCCAGACAGAAATCATGCAGTACAAGGGACTGTATCAGTTGACAGTCTGATATTGTATTTTATATTATGGTTTTATACTGTTGTTTTATACTTTGAATGGTTTTAGTTTTTGTGAACCGCCCAGAGAGCTCCGGCTATTGGGCGGTATAGAAATGAAATGAAATAAATAAATAAATAAATATAAGCCCAGAGAACTTTGGCTATTGGTTGGTATAGAAATGCAATAAATAAATAGACCCTTTTCTACATGAGGCTTTTAACCCGCATCTTTACCAAGGCTTCTGGATTCTTTACAAGATTAACATCGGCTCCTCTACACGTGTCCCGTCCCCACCTGGGGTTTTTTCTTTCTTTGCCTTTCTATATGTTTCATTACACAATCACTAGATGGCGCTGCGGTATAGCAGAGTTGCACAAATTCATGAGAATTTCATCCCACCATTTCTAAGTAATACCACACTTTCTTTGATCCAAAAAAAAAGCCGGAGAAATGGTTCCAAAAAGCGGGAGAGGATCTGGAAGGACCTGCCAATTATCATGAGTGAGCGATCATGAGCACACAATAAAAGCCTCATGTAAAAAGGCTCACAGATCTGGGCTAGCAACATTTTTGCAATCTTGACTGCGTTTTGACTTGCTTTAAAAAGCTGGTATCTTTTATTACAATCCGGGATTTGTGTACGTTAAACATGCAACACCTACGATGAGAACAGCTAGAACGATCCAAAAAAACCCGGCACACATTAGTATATCCATCATATCGGTTATGTACACGACACCTTTCTAGGTCCAGGTTTAGTTCCTGAGCTACCAGCTGCCAAGCTTGATTTAGGTGAAACAGTTTAAACTGTCTTTGAGGTGGGATAGAAACTGATTCAAAATGCTGTGGCCATTTCCCTCCTGACTCCGAGCCCCATGACGCAACGACAGCAGCAGCAGCAACAAACCTTTCACGATGTCCACATCTTCCAGGGGCAATTTCCAGAGCAGTTTGTACTTGCTGGCTGTGTCTATCACGCTGGCCGCTGTGTAACTGGGGAAAAAATTATATACCATAAAGACAGGGACAATGAACATTATTATTTACATCGGACATATACATTGGATATTAAATTGCAATACCGGACGGGGCCACTAGGTGTCAGTGTTGGCACATTTTACAGGGGACTCGTGAATTACCTTCACCTTACTTTTTATTTTATTTACCTGTCTCTTCTTGTCATATTAAATTGCAAGCAAGCCAGACCCACATTTCATTTTTTGTAGAGCGCCTAGATTTCTGGGCAGCTTTATAAATAATATATAATTGCCCGCCAGCTCTACTTTTTTGGTAGGACCGGCCCTTTGTTCTGGCGCATTTTGGGCTGGTGCTCACCTACACCTATGCCAGGTAGGTAAGAAGCTGTCTGGATGGCTAAGAGTATATAGCTCTCTAGGGGATCAGACGGAGCCATTTCTCACCTGGTCATTTTTAAGATGCTAGGTATCGTGTTTCCCAAGACCTCCCGCCTTCCTGGGAGACAATAGCGAGGCCTGCTAAGTAGTCCATAAAGTTTTAGTCAAGCAATAAACATCTCTTCCCACCTGAAGAGAGTCTAATCTCTTGGAACTCTCCCCTAGGCAAAACTATGCAAACAAAGCAAGACAATTGTCCTTTCCCAGAACCAGGGAGACTGGTTCTGATGCAGCTTCTGACGGGATGCGAGCTGGGCGGACTTTCTCTCACCTTCCTTTAGCTCCGCCCATTTTAGTGAGTGGCGTACTCTAGGATCGGCTAACCCCTTCTTGCCCTCCCCCTCGGAAGAATGCTGGCTTCTCCCTGACTGGGTGTTGTTTACCCTTGAGGAGATAAGCTCTGGAAAGGTTCATTTCCAGCTGGTGAAGAGCCCATGAGAGCTGCCTCCCCGACTGCCACAGGCTGGCCGGTTTCTGGTGCCGACTCCTCTACTTCAGAGTCTGATTCTGATTGATCGCCTGAAATATCTTCTTCCAACCCAAGAGGAGCAGCGTTACATATGACACTAAGGACTAAAGCTGTAACCTTATTCAAAGCATGTGCTCCAAAGCACTGAGTCACAGGCTCAGGTGTGAGGGATTTGTGCGCACAAAAGACATTTGAGGAAGTGGGTACTCCGAGGCAACGTACAATCCTACCTACCGGCTGAGCTCACAAGTCCATAGTTTTGCACAATTCCGCTCTGTGGGAGGGAGGTGGCACCTGTGCTCTTTGAGCCACCTCTGTCTACAAGTGCATGAGTGTGCAAAGGGTGGGTGTAAAAAACATAGAATCATAGAAAAGGAGAGTTGGAAGAGGCCTACAAGGCCATCGAGTCCAACCCCCTGCTCAGTGCAGGAATCCACCCTAAAGCATCCCTGACAGATGGTTGTCCAGCTGCCTCTTGAAGGCCTCTAGTGTGGGAGAGCCTACCACCTCTCTAGGTAACTGATTCCGTTGTCATACTGCTCTAACAGTCAGGAAGTTTTTCCTGATGTCCAGCTGGAATCTGGCTTCCTGTAACTTGAGCCCGTTATTCCGTGTCCTGCACTCTGGGAGGATCGAGAAGAGATCCTGGCCCTCCTCTGTGTGACAACCTTTTAAGGATTTGAAGAGTGCTATCATGTCTCCCCTCCATCTTCTCTTCTCCAGGCTAAACATGCCCAGTTGTTTCAGTCTCTCTTCATAGGGCTTGGTTTCCAGACCCCTGATCATCCTGGTTGCCCTCCTCTGAACACGCTCCAGCTTGTCTGCGTCCTTCTCGAATTGTGGAGCCCAGAACTGGACGCAATACTCTAGATGAGGCCTAACCAGGCTGAACCAACTATAACCTAGCGACCAAGCACGAGGTTAACTACACCCCTGCCCGCCACATCTCATCGCCCCCGAGCTGATGTCGAGGACAGCGTGTCAGAGGTATGGGTGGACTTGATTGGAGATCTTTGGACATGGCACTTTCTCTCTGTAAGCTGGTTCAGAAATGCACCAGCAGCAAGCAGTCAGCAGGAGGCACTATGGTCCGGCAAGGAGTCCCGTAGAGAAGAGCACGCCTTCTTAACTTTCCAAGGAAACAGCAGGAATAAGCTGTGGGCCTCCGCCTCCCTTGTCAACGGGCCATTGCTTTGGCAGGCACAATCTAACTCAATATTTAACCTATCCATTGGCACTGGATGTTGTGGTGGGCACTTCCACAGACATTTCATACATCAGCTGTCCCCAACCAGGGGCCTTCCAGATGTGCTGGACCACAACTCCCAGAAGCCCCCAGGCAGCGATGCTACCTGGGGGGGGGGTTTTCTAGGAGTTATAGTCTAACACATCTGGAGGGCCCCAGGTTGGGGAAAGCCGCCAGGCTTCTGGCTATTAGCCACGCTGGTTAGGAATAGAACCTCTGTGTGCCAAGGCAACACGCCTCTTTGGCCATAGCTAGACCTGAGGTTTATCCCTGGATTGTCCAGAGGTCAAACCTGTCATCTAGGTCAGCCTTCCTCAACCTGGGGCGCTCCAGATGTGTTGGACCACAACTCCCAGAATGCCCCAGCCAGCTGGGGCATTCTGGGAGATGCAGTCCAACACATCTGGAGTGCCCCAGGTTGAGGAAGGCTGATCTAGGTGATACACAGGGGATCCAGTGCTCAGGCAGGGGCGAACCCTGGATGATCCCAGGATAAACCTTAGGTCTAGCTGTGGCCTTTTTAAACAGATGCTGAGGATAAAACAGAATGGTTGCAGCCATCATGTCCGGCTTGTGACATGGGACTTCCGTCCGGCTACTACTGAACAGAGGAAGTTGAAATGCTGGCCTGATCTACCAAAGCTGGCATAGACGGAGTTTTAATTGACCCCAGATCTATCTTTAGGTCTGGCTGAGGGTTCAAAGTTGTTTTTAAATGGATATTGTCTTTGCATGTTGTTTGTTATTATGGTTTCAAATTTTGGATATACATTTTTATTGTATTAATCTTTTGTAAACTGCCCAGAGAGCTTTGGCTATGGGGTGGTAGAGAATTGTAATAAATAAATAAATAAATAAATAATGTTCATCCACCGAACCTCGTGGTGAACAGAAACTGTAACTCTATCCAGTCACTGTTAGTGCTCCAAATACTCTGGCTTCTGGTAGCTAAAGGTGACCCTATGGAAAGGAGGACAAGGCTCTTGTATCTTCAACAGTGGCGTAGACAACGGAATTCCAGCAGGTGTCATTTGTGTGCATGCAGCACCTGGTGAAATTCCCTCTTCATCACTACAGTTAAAGCTGCAGGAGCCCTGCCCTCTTTTGTGTCTGGTCTCTCAGGGCAGGGCTCCTGCAGCTTTAAATGTTGTGATGGAGAGGGAATTTCACCAGGTGCTACATGTATACGAATGACACCTGTTGACATTCCTTTTTCAATGCAACTGTTAAAGATACAGGAGCCCTGTCCTTTTTTCCATATGGTCACCCTGAGCTATACAAGTTTTGTATTCATGAAGTCCATGTAAGGGGCAGGGGCAGGAGTAGCTATTGGTGTGTGGTGTGTTTGTGAAGTCCTCCCATCTTAGCTTCTACCATTGGCCCCAACTCTTAGCGTGCTTTGGGATTATTCACTTACAGACTCATGGAACTTCTCCGCAGAGACCCGGACTTGCGTTTCAGAGTGGTGCAAACCAGCAGGTCGGTGAAGAGGAACAGGGAGCGGTCCTTCTTTCCACCCATGGCCTTCTGCAACGAGATACAGAAATGGTCAGGTGATTTCCATCCAGATGCCAACACTTGTTGGGGCAAGAATGTGCAAGCTTTTGGACCAAGCAGATCTCTATCAACTCTCAGAATGGCACCTAATATCTACTAGTAGAGAAGGAAGTTCTTTGCAAGTTCAAATGGTTTTTGTAGATTCAGGGACTAAAAATGGCATAATCAGAAGCCATTCTCTGCTGAACAAGTAGGCTCCTGCCTATGAAAATTCACGCTACAATGAATGAATGATTTAAAGTGCTACAAAAATCCTTGTTTTTCCTGCAATTGACTTCTGGAACAGAGGCTACAGAACCCCCTGATCTGGGTCATCTTGACCAGATACAAAAGAGGGCAGGGCTCCTGCAGCTTTAACTGCTGTGATGAAGAGGGAATTCCACCAGGTGTCCCATGCATACAAATGACACCTGCTGAATCTCCCCTTTCAATATAACTGTTAAAGGTACAGGAGCCTTGTCCTCCTTTCCATATTGTCACCCTACTCTTAGCTGCTTCGCCCCTGCCCACCCAGACCCCTGCCCCAGACAAAAGCTCACATCTTCTTCGCCCCCTATGTCCTCAGTGAAGGTTTCCATAAAGCCAAATCATTCATCACAGAAATGGTACTGTTTGTCAACATTCCATATCTGACCATTCCCCTATGATATGCTGCTAACGTAGCAGGTCAGGGCCTCACTAAAACGCACCCCCGCACCCCCAGCAATTTTGATTAGGAAAAAAGAATTGGGAGCAGGGGGGGGAATTAAATAACCATGTCCCCTCTCTGTTTTGATCCAACTGACAACCTGCCATGGCCATCCAATCATAAGATTTCTTGCGTAACGTATAACCTGATTATCAGTCTGTGCATGTGCAGACACCACAGTCCATTATCCTGTGGTATAATTACGGCAATAAACCTTTCTAACAACCATAGGGAATATAAAAATAAAGTAATCACACTTAATTTGGCTAAAATCCAGGTAATTAGTACAGAGGGGGGATTACTAAAATACTGCATATTCTGAAATGGCGATTCTGTGAATCATTTTCAAACAATTAATGGGGCTTTTACTACCCGCTGTCACAACACAGAGTTAAAGGTTACTGCATTGGCAACTGAAGGCAGGCCGTCCTCCATTTTGCACGTTCCGAAATTGGGCGTTTAATAATCTGTCTTCACTCAGCAATTATTGGATATTTTGCAAACCGAATTCCCGGTCATTTAGGTAAAAGTTTAGGGAGGAGGCAGGTAACTCTGGCTGTTCGCGGCCAAGCTGAAATCCAGCGTGAGCTGGAAGAGGGCTTTTGTGTGAAAGCGGGCCTATTTATTTGGATCTCCCCCCCCCCCGCCCCGGCTCCCAGGTTGCCATGGAAACGCTTGGCTGAGGGAATTTTGATTTGTTATTCTGAAACCAGGAGCCGGCGGAAATGTTCTAGGGCAGCCTTCCTCAACCTGGGGCGCTCCAGATGTGTTGGACTACAACTCCCAGAATGCCCCAGCCAGCTGGCTGGGGCATTCTGGGAGATGCAGTCCAACACATCTGGAGCGCCCCAGGTTGAGGAAGGCTGTTCTAGGGGCACGTGGTAGAGTCCACCGATGGCAGTGGTGGGCGAGGGAAAGAGAGAGAGAGATTGCTTGTCTCAAAGCATCCTTAAACTAGGGTGACCCTATGGAAAGGAGGACTGGGCATAGAAAAGGGAATTTCAGCAAGTCTCATTTGTATATATGGGGAACCTGGTGAAATCTCCTCTTCATCACACCAGTGAAAGCTGCAGGTGCCCTGCCCTCTTTTAAATCTGGACACTCTAGTATAGCTCCTGCAGCTTTAACTATGGTGATGAAGAGGGAATTTCACCAGGTTCCCCATATATACAAATGACGCCTGCTGAAATTCCCTTTTCTATGCCACTGTTAAAGATACAGGAGCCCTGTCCTCCTTTTCATATGGTCACCCTACTTAAAACATCTGAGGGAGAGGAACAGAGAGGTCCAACCGGCAAACACAAGTAGCCGTGCCAAGCCCGGTGCTGTGTGAATGCACCCCCCAAAAAAACCCTCCCCCCAAAATGCAGAATGCAGCATTAGATGCAGAATTTGGCCTCCTGTCAAACTCAGCTCTTCGGATGTGGGGGTGCGGTTTAAATAGGAAGTTTCTAGTTCTCCCTACTGCAATGATGGGTTGAAAACTCAAATGGGCAAAACACGTGGCTGAATAAAACTTCTTGTGGTTGGGAAGCAGGGTTTCAGCGTCCCAATTAAAACGACCGAGTCTTGGAATGAAAGGCTCCAGGTCCGGGCCCGATTCAAAGTGCTGGTATTAACATTTAAAGCCCTAAACGGCTTGGGGCCAGGCTATCTGAAGGAACGCCTCCTCCCATATGTACCTGCCCGGACCCTAAGGTCACCCTCAGGGGTCCTTCTCCGTGAGCCCCTGCCGAAGGAAGTGAGGCAGGTGGCTACCAGGAGCAGGGCCTTCTCTGCTGTGGCACCCCGGCTGTGGAATGAACTCCCTAAGGAGGTTTGCCTGGCACACTATGTTCTTTCAGATGCCAGATGAGGACCTTTTTATTCTCTCAGCATTTTAACAGTCTATAAATTTAATTTTAACCACCCAGAGAGCTTCAGCTATTAGACGGTATAAAAATGCAATCAATCAATCAATCAATCAATTAATCAATCAATAAATTACCACTTCCACCACCATCTCCTGGCGTAAGAACCTCCTCAGTGGGGCTTGAAGCTGGAGAGACAAGAAACCAGATTGATTAGGGAGGCCAACAAATCCTCAGCTGTGATTGCAGCCCTAATCTCAAAATCGCTACAGTGCAGCTGAACTAAACGGGTTCATACATCCTAACTGTGTGATTCAGAGGTCCTCGCCGTTCACGTAGCAAAACATGTCCATGGCAGTTATTCTAGTGAATAGTTTTTATGAAGGGAGGCGTATCCACTGAATTCGGCCACAATTATTTTTCCATTTATCTTCCAGCCAACCAATCCCTTAGGCATAAGGAAGGTAATTGCCTGGTTGCACCAGAACAGCTTCCCCTGACCTGGTGCCCTCCAGACGTGTTGGACTGTGGTGGCTGGGGATGCTGGGAATTGTAGTCTGACACATCTGGAAGGCACCAGGTTGGGGAAGGCTGCAGTAGAGGAAGAGAAGAGACTGAAAGAACTGGGCCTGTTTAGCCTGGAGAAGAGAAGATTGAGGAGAGACATGAGAACACTCTTCAAATACTTGAAAGGTTGTCACACAGAGGAGGGCCAGGATCTCTTCTCGATCCTCCCAGAGTGCAGGGCACGGAATAACAGGCTCAAGTTACAGGAAGCCAGATTCCAGCTGGACATCAGGAAAAACTTCCTGACTGTTAGAACAGTACGACAATGGAACCAGTGACCTAGGGAGGTGGTGGGCTCTCCCACCCTAGAGACATTCAAGAGGCAGCTGGACAGTCAGGGATGCTCCTGCACTGGATGGCCTTATAGGCCCCTTCCAACTCTGCTATTCTATGATTCTATGAAGAGAGAACAAGGCCCCTTCCTTGCTCGAACTGCCTCCTTTTTGTGACAATTCCAGCTTGCCATGATGTAAAAGTATGGAAGAATTGGTCTTCCTCCTTCATTCTGCATCGTGTCCTTTAGATGCAAGGCGTTATTATGAAAACGTAAACTGTCCTGAGTGCTTTGAGAGAAAGGGGGGATATATAGAAACAAACAACCAATTTAACATGAGCTGCTGGCTTCCATCTCTTGGTCCCACTATACTTCCAGTGTTGTGCATCTTTTTTGCCCTCTAGAAGGTCCATGCACCCTGAAGCTCAGGTTGGGTGCAAACAAGGCCACGTTCTAGCCTTCGTCTTCCTTTGCACATTGTTTGATCTCCAGCTGAAAACAGCCCAAATTCGGTTGTTTGTCACAGTGATGGACAGTAAGCTGGTCAGAAATTAAAAAGGACATAGGATACATATATTACATATACATGTGTACACATACACAAATACATGCTCGCATGTGTACACACACACACACACACACGTAGACTGGGCATCACCTACATCTTCCATTCCCTCTATATGTGATTCAATCTCTTGCACAATCCGGGCATTTCTCTCCACTTCTTCAGCGCTTTTCATGCCTTTGTTGATCCTCTCTGCAACTTGCTTGATATTCCTCTGGGCTTCTAGCAAGAACGGGCGATCAGGGTGGTCCTCTGGCGTATGCTTCAGAAGGTCCTGGTGGAAGAAAAAAACACAAAACAGCAATTGCTAGAGCATAAGGGGTTTTGTGCCAGAAACCACAGGTGAGATGTGGAGGATCCATTTGAAGCTTCGTATATAAGAATCCGGCGGTGTAAGGCTTATTATTTGAGATCTACCAGACTGATTTTGCTGGTTTTTATTTTAAATTGAAGCTTGAGCAGGGCAGATGAGCAGAAAATTTTGAAAGTCTGAAAATGTTCAAAGCGTGAGCTTTAATAGCAATTCAGTTCCTCTGCAGCGGACAGGCAGGGCAGCAGAGGGATGACGGACAGCCCCGCTCGGCAAATCAATGTGGTGAGAAAGCGGGCCATGGGCGGAGCTGCGTAGTTAGGTTATTGTTGCCACGGAGGCGGCCAATTGGGGGGGGCACAAGGGAGGGGCCACGCCCGTGCCCCAAGTACATTTACGGAATTTATGGCTGGGATTTATACGAGTTGCAGTCATAGAATCATAGAATAGCAGAGTTGGAAGGGGCCTACAAGGCCATCCAGTCCAACCCCCTGCTCAACGCAGGAATCCACCCTAAAGCATCCCTGGGGTGGATTCCTGCATTGAGCAAAGTCCAATTATTATTATTATTTATTGCATTTATATCCCACCTTTTTTCCTCCAAGGAACCCAAGGCGGCATACATAATCCTCCTCCTCCTCTCCATTTTATCCTCACAACAACAACCCTGTGAGGTGGGTTGGGCTGAGAGTCTGTGACTGACCCAAAGTCACCCAGTGGGTTTCCATGGCCAAGCGGGGACTAGAACTCGGACCCCCAGATTCCCAGTCTAACACCTTAGACACTACACCCCACCGGCTCTCCACACTGGCAGCCCAACACATCTGGCAGGCACCAGGTTAGGGAAGGTTATTATATTCCGTCTGCTAGTGGCTCTCCAAGGCCCCGGTCCTCAGGCCTTCGACCTGTGACGGTGGAGATTCATTCCAGGATTTTCTGCCTGCCAAGCGCATGTGCCGACGCAGAGCTACAGCTCTGGGGTATTTCGGCGGCTCAACCCATCTTCTGCGCGCCGCTAACAGCCTGCCTCCCGCCAGCCGCGGAAGGGCCCACACACCGCTCCTTGTGCTCAGTGGTGCCAGGGAAAATGGGTAACCCCAACCTCTCTGCAAGCAAAAGGGAGGCCGCACCAGGCAGACAGAGCCGCCTGCGTCTTTTCCATTACCACCTCTCGGGCTATTCATCACGGGGAAAGCAAATAAAACTGGCTGGTTAATTGGCCAGTGGGACAGCAGAGCTCCTGGAAAATTGGTGGTAATTTAGTGCCAACAGGGCGGCAAACGCGGACATCCATCAGGGAAGGCTGCCCAGGATTCAGGACGGGTGGGGTGGGTGGGCTGCTTCTCCTGACAGGGTTATTTGTGGATGTCGGCAGCAGAGCCGGAGAGGGAGGCCTGTGGGACGTCACACAAGCTCATGAGAGCCTGTCTTTCCCCCACGCCCCCCGGCTTGAATATTAGGAAGCCCCCTAACGTCTGCTACTGTACATGGGGCTCCTGCCAGAAGAAGCTCTGCGTTTCATCAGTCCATTTTGTAGCATTTTCTCTCTCTCTCTCTCTCACTCACTTCCTCTCGCTGTTTTAGTCTCACCATTCTGGGAATTCTCTCTTGCTAAACAAACATGTCTGGCCGGAAACGTCCTCCTTCTCCTCCTCCTCCTCCCAAACTGATTCTCTCACCCTGAGAGAATTTGGGTTTTGGAACATAGCAGGAAGCTGCCTGAGTCAAACCCTTGGTCCATCTAGGCCGGTATTGCTGACACTGACTGGCAGCAGTGACTCTCTTGGGTTTCAGTATTGGAGAAAAGATTGAGGGGAGACATGATAGCACTCTTCAAATACTTGAAAGGTTGTCACATGGAGGAGGGCCAGCATCTCTTCTCGATCCTCCCAGAGTGCAGGACACGGAATAATGGGCTCAAGTTTCAGGAAGCCAGATTTTGAGTAAACATCAGGAAAAACTTCCTGACTGTTAGAGCGGTACGACAATGGAATCAGTTACCTAGGGAGGTTGTGGGCTCTCCCACATTAGAGGCCTTCAAGAGGCAGCTGGACAACCATCTGTCAGGGATGCTTTCGGGTGGATTCCTGCATTGAGCAGGGGGTTGGACTCGATGGCCTTATAAAGGGTGACCCTATCAAAAGGAAGACAGGGCTCCTGTATCTTTAACGGTTGCATAGAAAAGGGAATTTCAGCAGGTGTCATTTGTATATACGAAAACCTGGTGAAATGTCCTCTTCATCACAACAGTGCCCTGCAGGTGCCCTGCCCTCTTTTGTATCTGATCTCTCTAGTATAGCTCTTGCAGCTTTAACTGTTGTGATGAAGAGGAAATTTCACCAGGTTTTCCATAAATCCCCCTTTCTCTGCAACTGTTAAAGATACAGGTGTCCTGTCCTCCTTTCCATATGGTCACCCTACCTTATAGGCCCCTTCCAACTCTACGATTCTGTGATTCTATTGGTGGGGTTCATCAAAACAAACAGCGAAATAAATAAGATCTACTTGACTCAACTCACTGGGAAGGTCCTCGTATGTCTTGTTCTGGTTGTCCACAGGACAGGAGAATAGAATCAACACACTCACAGGCTGCCATGAGCTCATCCGAGTCGCCAACCATTAGGAAGAGGAACAAGGCTAAGTCAAAGGAGAGCGTCTGGGGGGGACGTTCCTCCTTTTAATCAGCAAGCAGCCTGCTACAACAGAGGCACAATTTGGTTAGGGCAACCACAAGGCCCCCGCTAACAAGGGCAAGGCATTGTGGGGCACGCAAGAGAGCATGGTGGCGAGGAGGCAAGCAGCAATCGCAGGCCAAAGGGCTGCATCGCACGTCCACACGCACTGTTTGAATACGTGGATGTGTCCTCACAGGCCAAACACCACGGGCAGATTGTGCATGTTGCCCGACGTTGCGGGAAACGCGATGTTCCCAGGGGAGTCAGTTCATGCTCACGGCAGCTTCGGTGTGCGGGCACATGCATGCTTCCAAGTAAAAAGAAAAAAGATTGAAGCGATTGATCGTTTTTGTTTCTTTTTCTGCGTTTCCCCCAAGATAGAACTCAAGGCTGCGTTCAGAGGATTCCCAGTTGGACATGGACCGTCTGATTGCGCGCACGGTGCCTGCTTCATGAGCAGCCCTAGGACTGCCACCTGCTCGTAGACCACCTGTATCATCTGTAGTTTGGCCTTAAGATTAAACTTGAGCACTTCTGCGTGCCAGGGATGTGCTCTATTACTGGAATACAGCTTTTGCCCTAAAGGAGGGGAGCACAATCTTTTTGGCCCTGAGTGGTGCGCTGGGTTGTGCATGCACACACGCGCACACATACACACTCGCTTCTGGAGTCACTAAGGGAGGAGGAAGAGGCGTAAACCTCCTCCAACTCAAAGCCTCCCCCCACCCCATAAGAATATAAGAAGTGCTGTGCTGGATCAGACCAAGGGTCCATCTAGTCCAGCACTCTGTTCACACAGTGGCCAACCAGCCATCGGCTAGGGACCAACAAGCAGGACATGGTGCAACAGCACCCTCCCACCCATGTTCCCCAGCAACTGGGGCACACTGGCTTATTGCCTCGAATACTGGAGATAGCACCCAACCATCAGGGCTAGTAGCCATGGATAGCCTTCGCCTCCAGGAATTTATCCAACCCCCTTTTAAAGCCATCCAGATTGGTGACCATCACCACATCCTGTGGTAGTGAGTTCCATAACTTAACTATTTTTATTTATTTATTTATTACATTTCTATACTGCCCAATAGCCGGAGCTATTGCACTGTGTGAAGAAGTACTTCCTTTTATTTGTCTTGGATCTCTCACCAATAAGCTTCATGGGATGACCCCACTGGGTTTTGAGAGAGGGAGAAAAATGTCTCCGTATCCACCTTCTCCGTACCATGCCTAATTTTGTCCACCTCTATCATGTCTCCCCTCAGCCTCCTTTTTTCTAAGCTAAACAATCACAGCTGATGTAACCTTCCCTCGTAGGGGAGATGCTCCAGCCCCTTCATCATTTGAGTTGCCCTTTTCTGCACTTTTTCCAGCTCTATAATATCCTTTTTTAGGTGTGACCAGAACTGTACACAGTATTCTAAATGTGGTCACACCATAGATTTGTATAAGGGCAGTATGATACTGGCCATTTTATTCTCAATTCCTTTTCTTATAATGGCTAACGTGGAGTTTGCCTTCTTTACAGCGACCGCACACTGGGTGGACATTTCCATCAAGCTGTCCACCACAACCCCAAGATCTCTTTCTTGTTCGGTCACCGCCAGCTCAGATCCCATTAGGTTATACTTGAAGTTGGGTTTTTTTTGGCCCCAACACGCACCACCTTACACTTGCTTACATTGGCATCTTTTGTGTCACCATTAGCAGTGTGAAAGCAGGGATGCCGGCTGTTTCTTGGCAGAGGGGGGGAGGAGGAGTGCCGCATAACCCATGTCTGGGGACCGCATGTCATGGGTCATGCACCCTTGCCCCAAAGGCCGGACAACCGTCTTGTCAAGAATGCATTGGGGATAGTGGGAGAGGAAACGTAAGGCTTTAATTGTTGTAAACCGCCCAGAGAGCTTCGGCTGGGGGGCGGTATATAAATGTAATAAAATAAATAAATAAATAAATAAGGCTTGCGGGGAAATAGAGGCGGCACTTTCAAACCTTCCATTCTAATGGCTAGTGCGCACAAAACTGCCACATGCAGAAGCCACTTCAGTAAAATGCACGCGCCGGGCAACAAGTTTCTAGCCCTTAAGGCTACCTTCCTAAGCACGCCTTCCTAGGAGTGCGAGTTCCACTGGTTTCCCAGGGACTTCTGCCTGAATTCAGGGTGGGGACTGGACTGCCCACGTGGCAAGCCAATCAGAATCCGCGGCTCACCATGCAGGCGGAAGGATTTTCGCCCCGCTTTTGCAAGCTTTGCTTTGCAAAGAAAGCTGAGCAAAATCAGCAGCAGAAGCACAGCCGATGAATCACAGAATCATAGAATAGCAGAGTTGGAAGGGGCCTACAAGGCCATCGAGTCCAACCCCCTGCTCAATGCAGGAATCCACCCTACAGCATACCTGACAGATGGTTGTCCAGCTGCCTCTTGGAGGCCTCTAGCGTGGAAGAGGCCACAACCTCACCAGGCAACTGATTCCATTGTCGTACTGCTCTAACAGTCAGGAAGTTTTTCCTGATGTCCAGCCGGAATCTGACTTCCTGTAACTTGATCCCGTTATTCCATGTCCTGCACTCTGGGAGGATTGAGAAGAGATCCTGGCCCTCCTCTGTGTGACAACCTTTAAAGGATTTGAAGAGTGCTCTCATGTCTCCCCTCCATCTTCTCTTCTCCAGGCTAAACAGGCCCAGTTCTTTCAGTCTCTCTTCATAGGGCTTTGTTTCCAGACCCCTGATCATCCTAGTTGCCCTCCTCTGAACACGCTCCAGCTTGTCTGCGTCCTTCTTGAATTGTGGAGCCCAGAACTGGACACAATACTCTAGATGAGGCCTAACCAGGGCCGAATATAGAGGAACCAGTACCTCACGTGATTTGGAAGCTCTACTTCTGTTAATGCAGCCCCAAATAGCATTTGCCTTTCTTGCAGCCATATCGCACGGTTGGCTCATATTCAGCTTGCGATCTACAACAATTCCAAGATCCTTCTTGTTTGTAGTGACACCTCTTCCTTTCCTTTCCTGATCTCCCTGAGCTTCTGTAAACCAGGCTGCTGTGCAGGCTTAAGTCCTTTGGATTGTGCGGATCAAGGCCATCCGACCAAACCGTTTTCCTCTCCCGCTGGGCTCCAGTGGTCTCTGTGCCCCAGCGTGAGTAACGGATCGTCCCTGGAATCGCACCAAAGCCCATTGCTCTGACTCAGGCATGTGAATCATCCGAGGAATGCAGCGTGCCAAGATAGGAAGCTGTAACTACAGCCCACCATCCGGGATCCCGTCAGCGGAACAGTTGGGAGGACTGAACTGGAAACCGCCCCCCACCCCGAAACCTGGGAAAGCTTCCGGCATGTCAAGTCCCACTGAAATGTGGGGGCTGTATAAGAACACAGCACTACTCAAGCGGGTCTTGCATTCCTTTCAAGGGGCTTTACACAAGCGGCCTTCCGTGAGGACCATCTCCTGTTGTTGTTTTTAAGGAACAAAGATGCAACCACTTCCTCTCTGCAGGGAATATTTCCCGAGTGGTCATTTATTTATTTATTACATTTATATCCCGCGACATACAGAATGTTATACGTGGGGCTGCCTTTGAAAACGGTCCGGAAGCTTCATCTGGTACAAAACAGGGCAGCCCGTTTACTAACAGGGACTGGCTGGCGAGATCACATTACGCCAGTCCTTTTACAACTTCATTGGCTGCCAGTCCAGGTCCGGGCCCCATTCAAAGTGCTGGTATTGACATTTAAAGCCCTAAACGGTTTGGGGACAGGTTATTTGAAGGAATGCCTCCTCCCATATGTACCTGCCCTGACCTTAAGGTCATCTACAGGGGTCCTTCTCCGCGAGCCCCTGCCAAAGGAAGTGAAGCAGGTGGCTACTAGGAGGAGGGCTTTCTCAGCTGTGGCACCCTGGTTGTGGAATGAGCTCCCCAGAGAGGTCCGCCTGGTGCCTACACTGTACTCCTTTTGTTGCCAGCTGAAGACCTTTTTATTCTCTCAGTATTTTAACACTTAATTTTAACTTAAATTTAAATTTTACTGTTCTAACTCTGTATTTTAATCTTATATCAATTTTGCTGCGTGGTTTTATCCTGGTTGTGCTTTTGATACTGTATTTTGTATTTGTGCTTTTAACTTGTTGGTTGTTTTATTATGGTTTTAATTTTTGCGAATTAAAATGTATAAAAACGTAATAAATAAATAAATAATAAATGCTCCTCCTCTCCATTTTATCCTCACAACAACAACAACCCTGTGAGGTAGGCTGGGCTGAGAGTCTGTGACTGGCCCAAAGTCACCCAGTGAGCTTCAGTGGCTGAGTGGGGACTAGAACCTTGATCTCCCGACTCCCAGTCCAACACTCTAACCACTACACCACACTGGCTCTCTAACCACACTGCTTAAATGCAGCCCACCTGGGTGTGTGTGTCTTATTACGGACCTTCAGGTTTTCCCAGGTAGCCATGTCCCCCTTCCCCACCTCCAACCCCTCACTCCTGTCCCGTTTGACGATCTCCTGTCTTTCTATTTGGCGGTATAAAAACACAATAAATAAATAAATAAAAGGCTGAAATGTCTCTCCTAAAGTTTAGTTGCTAGTAGTATTAGGGTGACCATATGGAAAGGAGGACTGGGCTCCTGCACCTTTAACACTCGTACAGAAAAGGGAATTTCAGCAGGTGCCATTGTTATGCATGCAGCACCTGGTGGAATCCCCTCTTCATCACAACCGTTAAAGCTGCAGAAGCTCTGCCCTCTTTTGTATCTGGTCACTCTAGTATAGCTCCTGCAGCTTTAACGGCACGCCGCCACGCCTCCAACAGGATCGCCCTCTGCCACGAGCGGCACAGAATGGCCAGTCCGGTTTGGCTCACCTTGACCAGGAGTTCATAGCGTGGAATCCGCTGCACCGGCTTGATCATGAGGTCCGAGAGCGCCTGCTTTTCCTTGTTTTCTCTCATGCTTTGCTGAAGAAAGAAAAACAGGAGCCTGAGATGTAAAACTCTCTCTGCGTATGAGAGCGGGGATGCACTATCTGCATGGGCAGGGTCAGGTGGGCAGGGGAGGCAAAAGGATGGTTTTGTACAGTCAGCACACTTTGCGGCCTACCCATGAACCGTGGCCTGTTTGTGTCCAGGGCCTCAGAAAACACGGCAGGCCGAAGCCCAGGGGCAAAAACAAAGCCAATATCTGGGCTGCCAACTTTTCCAGGGTGCCTGTTTCAGCTGGGAAAGTTTGTTGACAAGAGCGCTTCTGGCGACCAGCACATTTGAGGCAACTTAGGCTGCCATCCTATCGTTTTCTCTTGGCTGGGGATGATGGAAAATGTGGTCCCACTCATTTGGAGGACACCAGGTTCGGAAGCTGATGTACACCATGGATTAGGAAAGGTACCAGTAAGTGGGGTGACCCTATGGAAAGGAGGACAGGGCTCCTGTATCTTTAACAGTTGCACAGAAAGGGGAATTTCAGCAGGGGTCATTTGTACGTATGGGGAACCTGGTGAAATGCTCTCTTCATCACAATAGTTAAAGTTGCAGGAGCCCTGCCCTCTTTTGCATCTGGTCAAGAGGGAAGGCCTCCTGCAGCTTTAACTGTTGTGATGAAGAGGGAATAAAAATGCGTACAAATGACACCTGCTGAGATTCCCTTTTCAACACAACTGCTAAAGGTACAGGATCCCAGCCCTCCTTTCCATAGGGTCACCCTATCAGTAAGTACTAGGGGATGCCAGCATGGTTAAGGAATAGGGTCAAGGACATTCTAAAAGGCAAGAAGACTTTCCCCCCTAAAAAGTGGGAGGTTGTCGGGCAAATCGAATATATGTTGACTGAAAAGTCGGCATAAACAGAAACCTGAAGCACTGAAACGACTTTAGAAGCGTTAAAAGTACCCTAGTGAACGCTTGATGAATTAGGGCCATTCCTATGCATGTTTAGACAGAAAAAAATCCTACAACTCCCAGCAGGGAGTTCTTTCTCTACCTAAACATGCATAGGATTATGCCTTTGTTAGGCTGGTCAGCATATGAAGACATGGGGTGCGGGGAGACACACAGTTTTAATTTCACTAGAAGAACAAAAACCTTGGCCTACCCTACAGGGACCTGAATATCGTATGGCCATTTGGTTTAAGAACATCAGAGGTGCCCTGATGCTGGATCAGACCAAGGGTCCATTTAGTCCAGCACTCTGTTCACACAGTGGCCATCGGCCAGGGATGAACAAGCAGGACATGCTGCAACGGCACCCTCCCACCCATGTTCCCCAGCAACTGGGGCACACAGGCCTATTGCCTCAAATACTGGAGGTAGCACACAACCCTCAGGGCTAGTAGCCATGGATAGCCTTCACCACCAGGAATTTATCCAACCACCCTTTTAAAGCCACCCAAATGGGTGGCCATCACTACATCTTGTGGCAGTAAGTTCCATAATTCAACTATGCGCTGTATGAAAAAGTCCTCCCTTTTATTTGTCCTGGATCTCCCACCAATCAGCTTCACGGGATGACCCCGTTGGGTTCTAGTATTTTGAGAGAGGGAGAAAAATGTCTCCCTGTCCACATTCTCCACACCATGCCTAATTTTGTGCACCTCTATCAGGTCTCCCCTTAGCCTCCCTTTTTCCAAGCTAAACAATCCCAGCTGTTGTAACCTTCCCTCATAGGAGAGATGCTCCAGCCCCTTGATCATTTGAGGCCATAGCTAGACCTCAGGTTTATCCCTGGATCGTCCAGGGGTCAAACCTGTTCATCTAGGTGACACACAGGGGATCCAGTGCTCAGGCAGGGGCGAACCCTGGATGATCCCAGGATAAACCTTACACCTAGCTGTGGCCTGAGTTGCCCCTTTCTGCACTTTTTCCAGCTCTATAATATCCTTTTTTAGGTGTGGTGACCAGAACTGTACACAGTATTCTGGTCTGGTTTGATAGGTTTCAGGCGATGGAGTAGGGAGGCTTCAAAGCCATAGGCTGTGGTTTGCAGGAACGTTTGAGCTAAGATACCTCTTATTTTGACAAGCCAAGGAGAGGGGATCATGTCCTACCTCCAGAAACTTCATAAACGCTGGCCTGGCTTCCTTGGCGATCCTGACGGCATCTTTGGCGTTGAGGAAGTTATCAATGTAGGCGGAGTAAATCTTCACCAGGATGTCCTTGGAAAACTGGAGAGAGGAACGAAAGGCTTAATCAGGGATGTCATTCCAAGGGATGCCATACAGAAGAAAACTGGAAGTCACGGCAGCAGCAAGATAACATTGTTATCCTGCTCTTCAGCCAAAAAGGCTCCCGGAGCCTAGGGTGACCATATGGAAAGGAGGACAGGGCTCTTGTATCTTTCACAGTGGTGTAGAAAAGGGAATTTCAGCAGGTGTCATTGTTATGCATGCAGCACCTGGTGAAATTCCCTCTTCATCACAACCGTTAAAGCTGCAGGAGCTATGCTAGAATGACCAGATACAAAAGAGGGCAGGGCTCCTGCAGCTTTAACTGTTAACGATGGAGAGGGAATTTCACCAGGTGCTGCATGCATACAAATCACACCTGCTGAAATTCCCCATTCTGTTAAAGATACAAGAGCCCTGTCCTCCTTTCCATATGGTCTCCCTATCGGAGCCAAGACAGCCCCGGCCTGCAGGCTTACAATCTCAAAGGGCACAACATACAAGGAAAAAGGGATGGGAAAGGAAGAGGAAAAAATGAAGTTGGTGGAATAGGCTGGTGGAATAGCTCTGCTCTCGTTTTCCTTGGTAGAGCCGGCTGGATTGGCATTTGCAGTTGTAACTCTCACCTTCAAGATCACATATATCTAATTGCATGAAAATCCACCAATTCTTTTGAATTAAATGGTGGTATTTCTGAGGAATATTGTTTGATTTCAAATGGGAGGGTTCCTGTAGGGCAGCCTTCCTCAACCTGGGGCGCTCCAGATGTGTTGGATTGCATCTCCCAGAATGCCCAGAGCTGGCTGGGGCATTCTGGGAGTTGTAGTCCAACACATCTGGAGCGCCCCAGGTTGAGGAAGGCTGCTGTACGGCTTAATCTGAGCTGCACCCTAGAATCAGGGCAGGGTTTTACAGTCAGGATGTCGCCAGCATGCTCCTTGGGGCAATGCGTGTTTCCTGCGTACTAAGTAATCCCAACTCCCTCCACCCATATATGGAATTAAGGGACAGAGTTTCCAAATGGGAGGATTAAGGCTTTTGAGAAGTCATGCTTCAACCTGATTACAGGTCTTTGCATGTTTGACTGCAGGGGATCATTAAAGATCCAGAGAAAAGGTTCTCAGGTGGCAGTCCAAAATGTACTTACTTGGACGTAAGCCCCACTCAAATCAATGGGGCTTACTTCTGAGCAAACATGTCGGGATCCGAAAATGGGTCTGCGGATCATCTGTGGAAACAGCCTGATACACGTGCCTGGGTAATAACCTGAAAATGCCCCCACCCCACCCCTGGAAATGCTTGTAAAGTTGTGAGAGGAGGCGTGTGCCAGCAAACGGCTCCAGAGGCTGAATGTTTATCACGAAAAGGGGATTATGGGGCTGCTGCACTGGCAGAGACCGGAGGTCCCACCCATGGCGGGGCTGTCTAGGCCAGATCTGCTCACACCACCCAAGGGTGCAGGCTGAGCGACTTTGCTGCAAAGGCCCTCAGTGCCCTCATTCTGCAGCCTCCAAAAGCTTTCACCGTAAAATTGCTCCTGGCCGTGCTTGGAAGCACACGGGGACCTGTACACATCTCGGAGGGCTGCGGAGGGCTGCGAGGGAGAATTGCGTCCCAAGCAGCCTGGCTGGGCCACACGGCGAACTCTTCCTCATTGCCAGCTTTGCACCTGACGTGCGGACGAGGCTCGCATATTGAGCATCTCCTGCAGACGGCTCTTCCGGGTACTTGTTCCGGGTACTGGGGTACTTGTTGTTTTTTCTCCCAGGGCCCCTGTTTTCAAGCAGCAGCATCTGTTCCGTGCCCTTTCCAAGAAAAGTACTTTCAAGGGAAAAGGACCAGAGAGGCGGGGAGAGAGAGAGAGAGAGAGAGAGAGAGAGAGAGAGAGAGAGAGGAGGCTAACGGGGATTTATTAGAGTACAGAGAGGCGGCCACCTCTCCAGGCTCCGGGCTCTTGGATTCAAACCAAAACCGCCCTCTCAGTTTGGGAATCCAAGCC
The DNA here is from genome assembly GCF_023053635.1 of Elgaria multicarinata webbii. NCBI lineage: Eukaryota > Metazoa > Chordata > Lepidosauria > Squamata > Anguidae > Elgaria > Elgaria multicarinata. The sequence goes on from NC_086175.1 coordinate 133,916,123, forward strand.
GAGATCTTGTTGGCAAGCGTCGTCTCTGCAGCAGGACCTGCACTGAGCCTTCGGAAGCCGCCCTCGACAGGACCTGCATGCAACCCCCAGGCTTCCACGACGGCCACAAAATTCAGCGTCCTCGGAATCGCGCCTTCCATGTTGACGTTTCTAGCCCTTCGTGGTTTTTGAAGACTGAATAGCCCAAAGGGACCGAGTGAGTCATTGCAGGGAACGCAGCACACATTTTGACCCCCTGAATCCCCCAGTGAGATCCCCTCTCTGACTCCACTTCCTTGTAGGATGATTATTATAAATAAATAAAAAAATTTAAAAAAGATATAGGCCGTAAGACAGTCGCTACATTTCGATCAACCGGAATGGGTGGAAAACTTAATGGAGAAAGGGGTCAAGCCACATTTGATCCTGCAAAGAGCATGGAGGCCCATCATATATGGGATAGGTTATAAACTGGGACAACAGCTCCCAGTTTACCCACTGAGTGACTGTTGGCTAGTAGTTATTAGCTGGAACAGAATCCAGAGCATGTGGTATGTAAACCCGGAAAGCAACATTTTCATCTGAAATAACAGTTCCTTGACAGTGGTCGATTTGATAGGAAGGATTGGTTTGGGTACAGGAAGTTAAGGGGTGTTGACAAGGGCAAAAGCCAAAAGCGGTGGCAGATCAGCCACCCCAGAAACAGCACGAGACGAAGGGGATACACGCGCCAGCCCAGAGGTGAGTGTCAGGAGTAAGCCTGAGATTCTCTAGCGGGATTTGGTTTCAGCAACGTACTTATTTATTTCCAGGATTTATATATTCTCCTGCATCTAATAAAATGCCCATGCAACAAACAATAAAAAAAGAAAAGGGGGAAAAAGTAATCAAAATACAAAGTTAAAATCTTTAAAATCTAATAAATCCGTGGCTGGTTAGTCAAGGAAGGCTTGTTTAAATAAAAATGTCTTCAGTGGGTGCCGGAAATGACATCAACGGTCAGGGAGCAATAAAAGAGAAGAGCAATTTCTCCACTGTGGCACCCTGGTTGTGGAATGAGATCCCCAGAGAGGTCCGCCTGGCGCCTACACTGTACTACACTGATGGTGCTATATAAATAATAATAATAATAATAATAATAATAATAATAATAATAATAATAATAATATTCCATTCGTCGCCAGCTGAAGACCTTTTTATTCTCTCAGTATTTTAACACTTAATTTTAACTTAAATTTAAACGTTACTGTTCTAACTCTGTATTTTAATTTTATATCAATTTTGCTGTGTGGTTTTATCCTGGTTGTGCTTTTTATACTGTATTTTGTATTTGTGCTTTTAACCTGTTGGTTGTTGTATTATGGTTTTAATTTTTGTGAACCGCCCAGAGAGCTTCAGCTATTGGGCGGTATAAAAATGTAGTAAATACATAAATAAATTCAAAGTGCTGGTTATGACCTATCAAGCCCTATATGGCTCGGGTCCAGGTTATCTGAAAGACCGTATTCTCCCTTATGAGCCTGCCCATGCTTTGAGATCTTCTGGAGAAGCCCTTCTTTCAGTCCCGCCATCTTCACAGGCGCGCTTGGTGGGAACATGGGAGAGGGCCTTCTCGGTGGCTGCTCCAGTACTCTGGAACTCTCTTCCCGGGGAAGCTAGACTGGCTCCCTCCTTGATGGGCTTTCCAAACCCACCTAAAACTTGTTTGTTCCAGCAGGCCTTTGGAGAGTAATTTTGTCCTCCATCTAGGTTAATGACTTATAATTTTATTGTGTATTTTAAACGTAGTGGGGGTTTTTGTTTGTTTTTTACATTTCTTTTCCTAGGTTTTACAATGTATGTTTTAAACCTTGTAAGACCGCCTTGAGGCCCAGTATTGGGCAAAAGGCGGGATACTAATAAATATAATAATAATAATAATATAAAGAGAGGGCACGCCAATATGCTGAAGCCTCGACTCTGAGTGGACTCCAAACGGACTGCGGGTCCAAGCGGAACCGCCAGGAATGCCTCAGTCAGATGACCTCAGTAACTGGCCAGGCTGATCAGGAAGCAGGCCTAAAGGTCCTCTCCACGGTGCGGAAGCTTGGGGAGCTCCTTTAGAGTTCTGGCTGGTTCTGGCTGAAACCCGGAGTGGATTTTACGTCCCACTGGCATCGGAGCCACCAGGGCACTATCTTGCGGCTGTGGGAACGCTGGAGGGGTTGTGCTGCTCTTATCAACAGGGAACGCTGATCAAATTTGCAGATGACACAAAATTGGGTGGGATAGCTAATACCCTGGAAGACAGAAACAAACTTCAAAGGGATCTTGATAGGCTGGAGTGCTGGGCTGAAAACAACAGAATGAAATTTAATAGGGATAAAGGCCAAGTTCTACATCTAGGAAATAGAAACCAAAGGCACAGTTACAAGATGGGGGATACTTGGCTCAGCAATACTACGAACGAGAAGGATCTTGGAATTGTTGTAGACTGCAAGCTGAATATGAGCCAACAGTGCGATATGGCTGCAAGAAAGGCAAATGCTATTTTGGGCTGCATTAATAGAAGTATAGCTTCCAAATCACGTGAGGTACTGGTTCCTCTCTATTCGGCCCTGGTTAGGCCTCATCTAGAGTATTGCGTCCAGTTCTGGGCTCCACAATTCAAGAAGGACGCAGACAAGCTGGAACGTGTTCAGAGGAGGGCAGCCAGGATGATCAGGGGTCTGGAAACAAAGCCCTATGCAGAGAGACTGAAAGAACTGGGCATGTTTAGCCTGGAGAAGAGACGATTGAGGGGAGACATGATAGCACTCTTCAAATACTTGAAAGGTTGTCACACAGAGGGAGGCCAGGATCTCTTCTTGATCCTCCCAGAGTGCAGGACACGGAATAATGGGCTCAAGTTAAAGAAACCAGATTCCAGCTGGACATCAGGAAAAACTTCCTGACTGTTAGAGCAGTACGACAATGGAATCCGTTACCTAGGGAGGTTGTGGGCTCTCCCACCCTAGAGGCCTTCAAGAGGCAGCTGGACAACCATCTGTCAGGGATGCTTTAGGGTGGATTCCTGCATTGAGCAGGGGGTTGGACTTGATGGCCTTGTAGACCCCTTCCAACTCTGCTATTCTATGATTCTATGATTCTATTCAGAACAGGGGCGCAGAGTCTCTGGCCTGTGGGGCCCACGATCTGGCCCATGCTGTCTCTTGGGTTTCCTCCAGGGGGCGAAGCTTAGGCTCCAAGCCTGGAAGAAACCACCTGGAGGGCATCCCTGCTGCTGTCTCTGCTTTATCTGAAAGGGGGGTTCAATAAACTAGATGCCGGGTTTCACCTATGGGCTGCTAGCTGCTAACCTCTCCTCCACCTTCATTGTGGAGGCCTGGGAAATTCAAACCCTCTGTTCAAGTTGCTCGAGCAAGGTTCCCCTCTCCCACCTCCCTTTCCTCTTCCCGTCTCTCCCCTTTCCTGTAGACGCTGGCTGAGATGTGCCACGGCAGAAGCTTGCACTTACAGATTGTACCAGGATGTCTCCCACTTTCTGCTTCTCGTGCCAGTTTTGCGTGCACTCGGAGATCTGCTCCAGGAACTCCTCGTGATGCTCCAACAGCTCGGGGATTTGGTCGAAGATCTCGTCCACTAGAGATGGGTCACAGAGGACGGAACTTTCTGGCAGCTTCAGGGGCTTCATGTAACCCTGCAAGGGAGGGGAGAAAAATAAATGGAGGGGTGTTTTAGTAACAGACGTAGCTGCGCAGTGATGGATCCTGATTGGCAGCTGCTCTCCCAGGGCTTTCTATGAAGCCCTGTGAGGAGAGACTGAAAGAACTGGGCAGGTTTAGCCTGGAGAAGAGAAGATGGAGGGGAGGCATGAGAGCACTCTTCAAATCCTTGAAAGGTTGTCACACAGAGGAGGGCCAGGATCTCTTCTCCATCATCCCAGAGTGAAGGACACGGAATCATGGGCTCAAGTTACAGGAAACCAGATTCCAGCTGGACATCAGGAAAAACTTCCTCACTGTTAGAGCAGTACGACAATGGAACCAGAGACCTAGGGAGATTGTGGGTTCTCCCACACTAGAGGCCTTCAAGAGGCAGCTGGACAACCACCTGTCAGGGATGCTTTAGGGTGGATTCCTGCATTGAGCAGGGGGTTGGACTCAATGGCCTTGTAGGCCCCTTCCAACTCTACTATTCTATGATTCTACGACCTGATCCTATTAACTGAAGGTGTTGAGGATGTGAACCTGGGTCTTCCAGCATGAAAGAAGAAGGACACCTGAGCTATGAGCAAAACATAAAAACCAACAGTACAACTAAACTTAATAATCAATATGAATGAGCCCCAACAGATCTTATAGACCAGGCTTCTCCAACCTGGTTCCCTCCAGATGTGTTGGACTATAGCCAGACTGAGAATTGTAGCTCAACACATCTGCAGGCCCCCAGCTTAAGAAAGGCTGTGATAGGCAGAACACCCACGCTGCCTCACTCTCTTCTCCATCACATCATCCACCCAGTTGTCGCTCACTATCAGTCCAGAGGCCGTGTGCCGGAGACGAACACCGGGAAAGGACTGTTGCCATCACGTCTTGCTGGTGGGTTCCCTGGAGGCATCTCTTTGGCCAACGGTGGGAAACAGGAACCTGGACTATCTGGACTCTTGGGCCATAGCTAGACCTAAGGTTTATCCCTGGATCATCCAGGGGTCAAACCTGTTCATCTAGGTCACACACAGGAGATCCAGTGCTCAGGCAGGGGTGAACCCTGGATGATCCCAGGATAAAGCTTAGGTCTAGCTGTGGCCTTGGTCTGATCCTACAGGGATCTTCTAATCTTATCAAGTCCTTGCTAAGAGTAGAAGATCTCTGCGAGATATCACGCCAGGCACAGAGATGAACGTTCTGATCCATCAACCTTGCTTGGATGTGATACGAAACTATGGTTTAGGCCAGTGGTCTTCAACTGGACTCGACGGCCTTATAGGTCCCTTCCAACTCTACTATTCTATGATTCTGTGATAGTGGACTTCACTTTGCCTACACATCATCCAAGTCCTCTGCCATTTTTGGCATTCATGGGTGTGTTCTCGTTCTCTCTCTCTCTTTCTCCTTTTCAAGGAAGACACACGGTGTGACTAAGTCAGGAGCCTTTCCAGGAATTTCACTACGCTGAATTAAAGGCTTCTAAATTCTCATTAACTTCCCCGTCCTTCAAGTGAACAAAGCTGCAGCTCTCTTAGCTTTGGAGATGGATGGACCGGCTGCCTTTGTCCCTTTCAATTAACATCTCATTGTTCTCTGGTTAAAAGCTGGAGAGGAGGCTGGCTTAATTGGGCAGCCCTTGGCAGGATCAAAAGTGTGCTTTTCTCTGGAGCAAGAACGGAATTCTGGGTAATCTTGATGTTGAGCACACAGGACCAAATTCCAATTGTCAGAACTGGGACCAGCTTCTAAGAGTAAAAATACGTCCCTTCTGATTCTCCCTGTCCCTTTGGCAGAAATTCTGGCCCATGCCTTTTTGTGAACCGCCCAGAGAGCTCCGGCTATTGGGCGGTATAGAAATGTAATAAATAAATAAATAAATAAATAAAATAAATGCCTTGATCGCCTCTTGCCTTAACTGCTGAAGTCTCCTCCCAGGTCTTCCATGGTCTCCTCACATCTACCTTCTACACGCGCCTTGTCTAGGGTGACCATATGAAAAGGAGGACTGGGCTCCTGTATCTTTAACAGTTGTATAGAAAAGGGAATTTCAGCAAGTGTCAGTTGTATGCATGCAGCACCTGGTGAAATGCCCTCTTCATCATAATAGTTAAAGCTGCAGGAGCTATACTAGAGTGACAAAAGAGGGCAGGGCTCCTGCAGCTTTCACTGTTGTGATGAAGAGGGAATTTCACCAGGTGCTGCATACATACGAAGGACACCTGCTGAAATTCCCTTCTCTTTACAACTGTTAAAGATACAGGGACCCTGTCCTCCTTTTCATATGGTCACCCTAGCCTTGTCCTTACCCTCAAAGCCCTCCCTAGCCTTGCCCTCTGCCTGTCTCTGGTCTCACATCCCTGCCTGTGGCTTCTTCAGCTCCACTATCCTCCACAGCCTGAATGACTCCTGCGCCTTCCACAAACTCTGCCCACTCTCCCTTGCTGTCCTTTATATCAGAACATCCTCCCAGCATATCTCCATGATGCCACCTCCCTTTCACCAGTCCTTTGTGTGGTCCTGAGCCTATGTGGCGCCCTTCACACCACGGAGGGCTCCCCGTATGTCCGTGGGTCCTCCACTGCGCACGTGAATTGGCCAGGAGAATCCTTCTAGACGTAACTCAACTGAGTTGGAAGGAACTGAAGCTATCATTTGTGTGAGTAATAAAACAATCACCAATAATACCTTATCAAGGTTTTAATAACAGTATTTTTGTTGTTTGTTTCTTGAATATATTTTAATGTTTTAAATCAGGGGTGCGGGCCCCTTAGGCTTGGGCACCAAATTCAGCCCCACCTGGGGTCCCAATCCTGCCATCCACGTTTACCCACATGCCGTAGCTCAGTGGTACAGCAGCTGCTTTGCATGCAGAAGGTCCCAGGTTCGACCCCCAGCTTCTCCAAGTAGGGACAGAAATAAACCTGCCTGAAATACACTCTGGAGCGCCCATGCTGCCAGTCAGTGTCGAAAATGCTGGGCTAAAAGTACCAAGGGTCGGACTCAGTATAAGGCAGCTTCCTATGGGGGATACTTGGCTCAGCAATACTACAAATGAGAAGGATTTTGGAATTGTTGTAGATCGCAAGCTGAATATGAGCCAACAGTGCGATGTGGCTGCAAGAAAGGCCAATGCTATTTTGGGCTGCATTCATAGAAGTAGAGCTTCCAAATCACGTGAGGTACTGGTTCCTCTCTATTCGGCCCTGGTTAGGCCTCATCTAGAGTATTGCGTCCAGTTCTGGGCTCCACAATTCAAGAAGGACGCAGACAAGCTGGAGCGTGTTCAGAGGAGGGCAACCAGGATGATCAGGGGTCTGGAAACAAAGCCCTATGAAGAAAGACTGAAAGAACTGGGCATGTTTAGCCTGGAGAAGAGGAGATTGAGGGGAGACATGAGAGCACTCTTCAAAGACTTAAAAGGTTGTCACACTGAGGAGGGCCAGGATCTCTTCTCCTGGCCCTCCTCTATGTGACAACCTTTAAAGTATTTGAAGAGTTTATGCTTGAAAGTCTTTCTCTCCCATAACAGCCAAAAGTCAGGGAGGACCAGTGGCACATCCACCACCCCTTTTAAGGATTCACTGAAATCCAGTTTCCCTTCATTCTTGGCCCATGTGCCGTAAAGAATCACACACCCCTCTTAAAGAATCGCACACCATATTCTTTACGATATGATATGGTTAGGGATGTTTAGCCTGGAGAAGAGAAGACTGAGGGGAGACATGAGAGCACTCTTCAAATCCTTAAAAGGTTGTCACACAGAGGAGGGCCTGGATCTCTTCTCGATCCTCCCAGAGTGCAGGACACGGAATGACGGGCTCAAGTTAAAGGAAGCCAGATTCCAGCTGGACATCAGGAAAAACTTCCTGACTGTTAGAGCAGTATAATGGAACCATTTCCCTAGGGAGGTTGTGGGCTCTCCCACCCTAGAGGCCTTCAAGAGGCAGCTGGACAACCATCTGCCAGGGAGGCTTTAGGGTGGATTCCTGCATTGAGCAGGGGGTTGGACTCGATGGCCTTGTAGGCCCCTTCCAACTCTGCTGTTCTATGATTCTTTTTTCTCCTGGTTGCAGGGTTTGCCACATACAGACACTCTGACAAAGAACCGAAGGAGTGTCAGACCGAGGGTCCATCTAGTCCAGCACTCTGTTCCCATAGTGGCCGACCAGCTGTCGGCCAGGGACCCCCAAGTAGGACATGGTGCAACAGCACCCTCCTGCCCATGTTCCCCAGCAACTGGTGTATATAGGCTTACTGCCCCAGATACGGGGGGGGGGGGAATGTCTTATTTATGTCATCTCTCTCTTCCCAAATTCCCAAAGAAAGGGCTTTTCGTTGGCGTGTTATAACGTCTTACCGTCTTTAGGCTTTGGAAGGCAGATATAACAACAGTCCCTGTAAATAACAGATTCTGCTTCTGTAACCGTGATGAGCTGATAGTCTCACGTTGAATTTTAATGGATTGATTTTTAATTGTAGTATTCATCAGGCAGGCTAAAAACACTTCAATACACCCCTCTACACAATTATTTCCATTCTTTAAAATCCCTGCTGACCGTTCTACTGGAGGTTCCAATATTTTAAACACAGAGTGAGTTGCAACGTCGCATTATTATTTAGGGGTGGGCAGAAGGTAGATCTCCAGACGTTTTGGACTTCACCTCCCAGAAGCCCCTACCACCATGGCCATTGCTCAGGAATGCTGGGAGGTGAAGTCCAAAGACGGACCTTCTGCCCATCCCTAGATTAGACCATCTATGATTGCTTTTTGATTGTTTCCATATTAATTCAAGTTTACTTTGTTATGTAAGTCTATGTATTTTCTGAAACTAGCTCTTATTTATAATCTGTCGTTTTATCGTGTTGTGATTGGTGGGCCGCAAATAAAAAGAGAGTGAGAGTGACATAAATAGAAGCCCCTGGCATATTGCTGAGACAGGCCGTGTCTATTTTGCTCCCCTGCCCAGCCCACTTTTCTGACGGGTTTTAATTCGCAACGGTTTCCCTTCAGGGATCTCTGGTTCCCATGCCAACGGCAGCCATTCCCAGACTTCGTGGCTTTGGGGCATGCTCAGAAGTGTTTGAATCCAGATGCTGACATCGCAGCACTGGCAAGTCTGAGATTCCCCCACCCACTTCCCACCCCGCCGAGTGGGCATTTAATTCCCCAAATGGATTTTTCAGCAATTTTCTGTGGTTGCAATTGTGTATCAGGCCCCCAACCAAGTGGAAGAGCCTCATTTGACCATCCAAATGTGGTGTAGACCTTGAAAATAGATAATAATATTATGTGATTAGCTGTACAATAAAGCATAGAAAGCAAGGGGCCCTGTACATAGGTCTACATCAGTGGTTCCCAAACTTTTTCAGGTAACTGCCCCCTTGGTTCCACAAACTCGTGCCCAGTGCCCCCTACCCTACCCTATAAAAATCATTATTCAGAATAGCGGTTTTCAACGACCCACTAAGGAAGATAATAACAATAAAATTCAAAACAGTAACAATTAATTGAATATTTATTCAAAATCCGAAGCACCCGCCGCAGGCTTGCCGAGGGAGGGAGGGAAAAGAGAGCGAACGCCGCCTCTGTTTTGCAACCGGCGTGGCGGGGCACACCAAGCAGGGTATGTCTCTTCATTAGCGTTTTGGTGCTTTTGAAACATTTCAATTCACTGTTAAAAGGACTCTTCTTAAACAGTATTAATACATGTGTGGATTCTTCCCCTATATGGCTTGGGACCAAACTACCTTCTCCCATAAAATTTTTAAGACCGTCTGGAGAGGTGCTTCTTGGAAAAGACCACCTCGAACGCCCCTCTGCCTCTTAGCGCCCCCTGCTGCCCCCTTGCCTCTTAACGCCCCCTATGCAATCCCACTGCCCCTAAGGGGGCGGTACCGCCCACTTTGGGAACCACTGGTCTACATTCCAAAAAAAAAAGACAGATGAGCCTATGGGAAGGAGAGCAAAACACCCTTCCCCAACCTGGTGTTTTGGACTTCAATTCCCATCAGCTCCAAGCAGCATGGCTATTAGTCAGGAATTCTGGGAGCTGCATTGGGGAAGCCTGGTTTAGACGGAAATTCCCAGGCAAAAGGATGTGTTTTCAAGTGCTGCTGAAACGCACCGCGAAAGAGAACCACGAAAATGTTGGATGAGATATTGCTCTGTAGAAAGGGGAAAGACAGCAGGCAGGAAATAATACTGATATGCTTCTTGAATAAAAGGAGAGATGCAGGATAACGCAAATGCTTGTAAACACAAAGCAGATGGTTAACATGAGAACACCAGAAGGGCCCTGCTGGTGAAGGCCAAAGGTCCGTGTGGTCGAGCATCTGCTTCATGCACTGGTCAGCCATGTGACTCTGGGGGGGACATGATCTGGCAGGATGTGAAGGCAAAGCCCCCTCCTGTTCCTGCTCCCAGGAACTGGCAGTCAGTGGTATACTGCCTCTGACCAAGGAGGCACCATTCAGCCCTCATGGTAAATAGCCGCTGATAGCAAGTCGCCATCGCCACACCTGGTAGCAGCAAATCCCACAAGTTACACATGCGTTGCATGACAAAGTACTTTCTTTTGTCCGCCCTGAATCGACTGCCGTCAATTTAATTGGGCAACCGCTGAGTTTTAGTAGTACGGGAGAGGGAAAACCCTCTGCTCTGTCTGCTTTTCCCGCATCATGTATAATTCAGCATGCCTCTATTTTGTTTTCCCTTAGTCACGATTTTCCTAAACCAAAAGCCTAAAAAGCTTTAGACTTTCCACGCAGGAAAGGTCCCCATCTCTCTTGTAATTTTGCTTGCCTTTCTGTGCCCCTTTTCCCAGCTCTTTGATGTCCTTTTGGAGATGGGGGAGACCAGAATTGTACATGATATGGCCTTGTTACTAGCCTGCAAAAATAAATAAATAAATAAATAAATAAACAAACAAACAAACAAACCTTACCGGCTTTTAACTGATAAGAGAGCCACCTCTTATGTGTAAAAAGCAGGATAACATTTCCCACCCCCACACTCCCGCAGGCTAAAAGCACAGTGGGATGTCAAAAGAGAAACCAATTATTCTATTTCTCCTTTGCCTGCTTCTGCTGTCACTTCCATCATCTAGAGAGAATTTCACATAGTTCCCTGCATGGAATTTCTGGTCGCCAGTGGCAACCAGGTGAATGGTTAAATACAAGGCTGACATGATATCCCAAAGGTGGCTGCACTGTGAACCAATAGAAAGGAACATTTCGATACCGGCAGTTTTATTCTCAACCCCTTCCCTAATTTTCTCTAGCATGGGAAGCTCTCTGAGGAACTGAGAGCCGGTGAGCAATGAAAGGGGAACCAAGGTGATACAAGGTCAAAGTGAGGCAGAATCATAGAATAGTAGAGCTAGAAGGGGCCCATAAGGCCATCAAGTCCAATCCCCTGCTCAATGCAAGAATCCACCTTAAAGCATCCCTGAAAGATGGCTGTCCAGCTGCCTCTTGAAGGCCTCTAGGGTGGGAGAAACCACGACCTCCCTAGGTAACTGGTTCCACTGTCGTACTGCTCTAACCGTCAGGAAGTTTTTCCTGATGTCCACCCGGAATCTGGCTTCCTGTAACTTGAGCCCATTATTCCGTGTCCTGCACTCTGGGATGATTGAGAAGATATCCTGGCCCTCCTCTGTGTGACAACATTTGAAAGCCTTGAAGAGAATAACTGGGACAAGTAGGAGAATATAGAATAGATCCACGGAGACGGAAATGTGCATCCTGAAGACCACAGACGGCGTGCACTGCAAAGGCCGAGAGACGAGAAAGACTCAGGGCATTAAATAAAACCATTGTGATAAGGCGACGGAAGGGTGACATTTAGAAATGTTATAGTGCTGCATTGGTAAGTCTATTTCACATGCTGAATAAAGAGAGTGGATAAAGACAGTAATTTTTTTTTTAAAAAAAAAATGCTCCAGGCACACCAGGGGAGGATGGAGAGGATTGATAGTAGGGGGACCAAAAGACAAGGAAAACATAAAGAATAAATACAGCATTGTGAGTATGGGGAAGAAGCTCAGTTTTAGATCAATTTAGCTTTAGAGAATGCATTTAAGCGTTTAAGATTAGGAAATGAAGGAGGAGGAAAACCTATTAGTAGCAGTGGTGTAAGTGAAGCATTAGTGGTCATGCCAGGAATTGGTCTACACCAGCCTTCTCTAACCTGGTGCCTTCCAGGTGTGTTGACTGCAACTCCCATAATTCCCAGCCAGCAGGGCCACTGAATGATGGGAGTGGACTATTCCTACACATCCACAACACAAAGGCCTTGGGCCCAATCTCATGAGTGCATTCCTTCTTAAATAGGGTGACTGTATGGAAAGGAGGACTGGGCTCCTGTACCTTTAATATTTGCATAGAAAAGGGAATTTCAGCAGGTGTCCTTTGTATGCATGCAGCACCTGGAGAAATTCCCTCTTCATCATGACAATTAAAGCTGCAGGAGCTATACTAGCGGGATCAGATACAAAAGAAGGCAGGGCTCCTGCAGCTTTAACTGTTGTGATGAAGAGGGAATTTCACCAGGTGCTGCATGCATAGAAATGATCCTTCTTGAAATTCTCCTTTCAATACAGCTGTTAAAGATACATGAGCCCTGACCTCCTTTTTATATGGTCGCCCTATCTTAAGCTTTTTGTACTCTCAAACAGAAATGTAAAATGCCCGGGTTTTCTCCCAAATGAAAAGGTAGAGATCCATATGCCATGAGAACATCAGAAGGGCCCTGATGCATCAGACCAAAGGTGTTATCTGGTGTAGCTTCCTGTAGGATGACCATATAGAAAGGAGGACAGGGCTCCTGTATCTTTAACAGTTGCAAAGAAAAGGAATTTCAGCAGGTGTCCTTGGTATGCCTGCAGCACCTGGTGCAATTCCCTCTTCATCACAACAGTAAAAGCTGCAGGAGCCCTGAGTGACCAGATAACTGGCAAAGCCAAAGAGGTTCCTTACAGTTCAGGACTTTGTAGCTCCATTTGTTTAAAAAAAAACAAGTAAAAATTTAAAAAAGGAAATTCCATTTGTAATAATTGTTTGAATTCACTGTACTTTTAATATACCAAATGTAGTAATTTCATGTCAAACCAACTTGTACATAATTACGTTTTATGTTCCTAAAGTAACAAATTGACTTTCAATCTTTAAAAAGTGAAAATGTTGCATTTTTTTTTCAATTTTTCTGAAAATTTTACATCTCTAAGTCCAACAAATCTGGAGGGCACCGGGTTGGGGAAGGCTGATATATATGAGTCTGTAGCCCTTATGGCTGAGAAAAGCGGCCACAAATGAGGAAGATCCCACCCAAACCCGGTACAATCAGAGGTCATGAGACACATGGGCAATGTATTAACCCAAAGTCACCCAAAAGCCCATAGAATCATAGAATAGCAGAGTTGGAAGGGGCCTACAAGGCCATCAAGTCCAACCCCCTGCTCAATGTAGGAATCCACCCTAAAGCATCCCTGACAGATGGTGGTCCAGCTGCCTCTTGAAGGCCTCTAGTGTGGGAGAGCCCACAACCTCACCAGGCAACTGATTCTATTGTCGTACTGCTCTAACCATCAGGAAGTTTTTCCTGATTCCAGCTGGAACTTGGCTTTCTGTAACTTGAGTCCCTTATTCTGTGTCCTGCACTCTGGGAGCATCGAGAAGAGATCCTGGCCCTCCTCTGTGACAACCTTTCAAGTATTTGAAGAGTGCAATCATAGAATCATAGAATAGCAGAGTTGGAAGGGGCCTACAAGGCCATCGAGTCCAACCCCCTGCTCAAGGCAGGAATCCACCCTAAAGCATCCCCGACAGATGGTTGTCCAGCTGCCTCTTGAAGGCCTCTAGTGTGGGAGAGCCCAAGGGAGCTTGGCTAATGCAGTCCTTCTTCAGGGGGATTTTTGCTCTCAGCTATCAGTGCATAAAGGGAGGACAAAAGCAGGAGCTACATGTTCTAAGTTGAGAACGGAGCATTCCGATTCAGACAAAGTTTGTGGAACTCTTAAATGATGGGGGCAGGAAGTTAAGCAGGACCTCAAGTAGTCATATGAGAGTCTGGTTATCTGTGCAGCTCCCAGACCAGGGCCCCCTAAAATGGCACGCACAGAGACCTCCAACTCCCTGCTCCCTTTCTCTCCCCCAACACTGTCCCTCCCCATTTTTCTCCCTTCCCCGTCTCTAGCTTTCTTCTCTCTCCCCCCTCTCTCCCTTTGCCTTGATGTTTCCCCTCCCTCTCAGCCTCTAGCCTCCCTATTTTTCCACCCACCCACCACTTCTTTAGCTGACTTTTGACTAGCCAGCCCCCCACGGCGGCCATTATGTGACTCACCACATCCTCCATGGAAGCCATTTTGCGGTGGTGCCCACAACAGTTTCTCAAATTCCCAAACGTTCCCAGAGCTCCCAAAATGTTGGGAATCCCTGTCCTAAACCCCCTCCAAGACATTTAAAAAACAGAATAGATAATGCTAGTGCAGTCACATTTTCTGTCTGGTGGAAGTCCTAAACAGTGCAAACCTACTCAGAAAGAGTTCGCATTGAACTCAATGAGGCTTGCTCGCAGGTAGGAGAATACAACAGCCTTCTCCATCTGGTGCCCTCCGGATGTTTGGGACCAACTCCCATCATCCACAGACAGCATGGCCAATGATCAGTAATGCTGGGAGTTGTAGTCCAAAATATCGCGAGGGCATTCGATTGGGTAAGGCCAAATTCCCTCTCTTTTGGGACAAGGTTGCAATAATTAAAGTTATGATCGCCTATGGAATTCAGTTGAATCCACTTCTTGGAGCAAATTAAAAATGCCGGAGGAAAAGATAATTGCGAATTATTGGGTAATCTCATAATTACTGCAAGATTAGGATGACCATAAGAAAAGGAGGAGAGTGCTCCTGTATCTTTAACAGTTGTATAAAAAAGGGAATTTCAGCAGGTGTCATTTGTAGGCATGCAGCACCTAGTGAAATTCCCTCTTCATCACAACTTCAAGCTGCAGGAGCCCTGCACTTTTTGTATCTGGTTACTCTAACTACACTCCTGCAGCTTTAACTGCATGCATACAAATATCACCTGCCGAAATTCTCTTTTCTATGCAACTGTTAAAGATACGGGAGCCCTGTCCTCCTTTTCATATGGTCATCCTATGAAGGAGCCCTGCCCTCTTCACCAGATACGAAAGAGGGCAGGGCAGGGCCCCTGCAGCTTTAACTGTTGTGATGAAGAGGGAATTTCACCAGGTGCTGCATGCACACAAATCACACCTGCTGAAATTCCCTTTTCTATACAACTGTTAAAGATACAGTAGCCCTGTCCTCCTTTCCAAATGGTCACCCTACGCAAGACGGGAGATAACATTGAGATGGAAGACTGTCCAATTTAGATTGGCTTTAAGGAATATGGAGATACAATTTTGATTCTTAGATGAACACACCTAATTCAATTTAAAGAGGACAAGGCTGTAGAAATTTATTTAAAGGAAAATGTCCTTATCGTTGTACACTTCTGGAATGTGAGATACAGATAAAGTATTTCTTTATATAATGGATGTTAATAAGACTAACATGTGTCTATGTATTTTGTGGGTTGTATGTTATGCAATTTGATCTTCTTATTGCATATATGTATTCGGAAAATTGTAGACAAATAAAAATATAAAAGACAAAATTATAAAAGACTGGCCAACCAGGATGTAATCTCTGGAAAAATTTTGTTGGCTGGAGGAAAATCATTCTGACAAAGTTTCAGACCTCTTGGATGAATATAAAACAGTAGTTTTCAAATAAATAAAAAGGCTTTTGTAAGGACAAGGTCCCATTTCTGCCAACGAGACCATGGCCTTAGCTAGACCTAAGGATTATCCCAGGCAAATGGAGGGGTCGTCCCTGTCTGCTTCCGGGATCCTCTGTGTGTCATTTGGATGCACAGGGATGATCCTGGGACGATCTCAGGATATAGGACTGGTCTAGCCATGGCCAATAAACCAAAAAGCTACCATTGGAAGAGGTGTATGTGAATGCATGCCCAGATTTAATACAGAAACCTGGCACTGTGATTGGCACTTATAGGCCGGCAGAGAAGGTGGGTGTACTCATTCATAGAATAGTAGAGTTGGAAGGGGCCAACAAGGCCATGAGTCCAACCCCCTGCTCAGTGCAGGAACCCACCCTAAAGCATCCCTGACAGATGGCTGTCCAGCTGCTTCCTGAAGGCCTCTAGTGTGGGAGAGCCCACGATCCCCATATGAAAGAAAAGAAAAACAGTGCAGGCATATCTGGGATGTCAGATCTAGCAAAGATTTGGGCCAGGCATTCTAATGCCACGAAAGCAATAAATGGTGGAGCCATTTCCTCTGCTCCCACAGAGGACGGTTACCTGCATCAGGGTCCGAAGAGACTCCACGTACGACTGCTCGGTATCCAGGAGTGTCATGATGACATGTTTCCGCATGTCCTGCGAGAAAGAGACAGAGAGGCATTTGAAAAAGGGGGCCACGACGCGCAATAAAACATCTTGGGTGCGTGTGTGGAATCATAAAGGGCCCGCGCTGCATGCAAAAGGATGGAATTGGTCTAGCATCCAAATGAATTGACAGTGCTGGGAGAGGGTGGGTTGGGGCCGACATTTTCTCATCCATAAACCACTCCCTTGTCTGCTAGGATGTGCAAAATGAGAGGTTAATACACAACGTCGGCTCAATTTAGGCCTAATCTGCACCAAGCAGGATATGGAACTATGAAAGTGGTATATGAGAGGCAGGAGCCACACGACTGCTTTATAGCGGGATTGAAGTGCACTGACAACGGTTGGGGGTCCATCGACACAGACCATATACTGCTTTCATACCGTTTTCATAGTGCAATATCCTGCTTGGGGTAGATTCCTTTCGTGCAAGCACTGAGTCATTACTGACTCTTGGAGGGACGCCAGCTTTCGCTGACGTTTTCTTGGCAGGCCTTATAGCGGGGTGGTTTGCCGTTGCTTTCCCCGGCCGTGATTACCTTTCCCCCAGCTAACTGGGGACTCATTTTACTGACCTCGGGAGGATGGAAGGCTGAATCAACCCGAGCCGGCTGCCTGAAACCAGCTTCCGCTGGGATCAAACTCAGGCCGTGAGGAGAGTTTCAGCTGAAGAAACTGCTGCTTTACCGCTCTGCGCCACACGAGGCTCATTTGGGGTAGATTAGGCCTTAGAAAAGACCGACTGAAATGAACGGGACATGTAAGATTAACTTTGGAGACCACCCAGGATTTCTGAACTACAATCTCAGTTGTGAGGTTTTGGAAGCTATACGTTTGTCACAAAAGCTTTAAGTTAGGGTGACCCTATGAAAAGGAGGACAGGACTCCTGTATCTTTAAAATCGTATTGAAAAGGGAAATTTCAGCAGGTGTCATTTGTATATATGGGGAACCTGGTGGAATTCCCTCTTCATCACAACAGTTAAAGCCGCCCTCTTTTAAATCTGGTCACTCAAGTATAGCTCCTGCAGCTTTAACTGTTGTGACGAAGAGGGGATTTTATCAGGTTCTCCATATATACAAATGGCACCTGCTGAAATTCCCTTTTCTATGCAACTGTTAAAGATACAGGAGCCCTGTCCTCCTTTTCATAGGGTCACCCTATTTAAGAACATAAGAAGAGCCACGCTGGATCAGACCGAGGGTCCACCCAGTCCAGCACTCTGTTCATCCAGCGGCCAACCAGCTCTCAGCCAGGGACCCACAAGCAGGACATGGTGCATCAGCACCCTCCCACCCATGTTCCCCAGCAACTGGTGTACATAGGCTTACTGCCTCTAGTACTGGAGGTAGAACATAGCCGTCAGGATTAGTATGGATAGCCTTCTCCACCAGGAATTTCTCCAATCCCCTTTTAAAGCCATCCAAATCAGTGACCATCACTACGGGCTCATCTACACCAACCAGGATATTCCACTAAGAAAGCGGTATGAAAGCGGTATATAAAAGGCAGGAGCCAAAACTGCTGCTTTATAGCAGCATCGAAGTGCACTGCAGGATCTTAACTACTGGTTTATAGTGGTACTGAAGTGCACTGACAACTGTTGGGGCCCAGGACACATCTACACCAAGCAGGATATTGCACTATGAAAGCAGTATGATAGCGGTATATGTGTCCATGGGCCCCAACAGTTGTCAGTGCACTTCGATGCTGCTATAAAGCAGTCGTGTGGCTCCTGCCTTTTATATACCACTTT
Organism: Elgaria multicarinata webbii; assembly: GCF_023053635.1. Lineage (NCBI taxonomy): Eukaryota > Metazoa > Chordata > Lepidosauria > Squamata > Anguidae > Elgaria > Elgaria multicarinata. Next base: position 133,934,015 of record NC_086175.1, read on the forward strand.
CATACCACTTTCATAGTGCAATATCCTGCTTGGTGTAGATGAGCCCCTGATCTTCTGGAAGATGCAGCGGATTTCAGTGGATAGCAGGAGTTGCCAGAGTTCTGATAATAGATGTACTTTGGGAACGATGCAGGGCCCCTTCTGTTCACGAGTGCCATTGCCACAGGCCCAGTACGCCTGCAACTAGACTCCTACCAATAACTAAGGCCAGATCTACACCAAGCAAGTTATATTATTATTATTTATTATTATTATTTATTTATATAGCACCATCAATGTACATGGTGCTGTACAGAGTAAAACAGTAAATAGCAAGACCCTGCCGCATAGGCTTACAATCTAATAAAATCATAGTAAAACAATAAGGAGGGGAAGAGAATGCCAACAGGCACAGGGTAGGGTAAACAGGCACAGGGTAGGGTAAAACTAACAGTAGAAAGTAACAGTAGAAAGTAACAGTAGAAAGTAACAGTAGAAGTCTGCACAACATCAAGTTTTAAAAGCTTTAGGAAAAAGAAAAGTTTTTAGTTGAGCTTTAAAAGCTGCGATTGAACTTGTAGTTCTCAAATGTTCTGGAAGAGCATTCCAGGCGTAAGGGGCAGCAGAAGAAAATGGACGAAGCCGAGCAAGGGAAGTAGAGGCCCTTGGGCAGGTGAGAAACATGGCATCAGAGGAGCGAAGAGCACGAGCGGGGCAATAGTGTGAGATGAGAGAGGAGAGATAGGAAGGAGCTAGATCGTGAAAAGCTTTGAAGGTCAACAGAAGAAGTTTATATTGGATTCTGAAGTGAATTGGAAGCCAATGAAGAGATTTCAGAAGCGGAGTAACATGGTCAGAGCGGCGAGCCAAGAAGATGATCTTTGCGGCAGAGTGGTGGACAGAGACCAACGGACTATGAAAGTGGTATATGGCCCCGACACTTGTCAGTGCACTTTAATACCACTATAAAGCAATAGTGTAGATGCTGCCTAAGAACCTAAGAAGAACTGTGCTGGATCAGACCAAGAGTCCATCCAGTCCAGCACTCTGTTCACGCAGTGGCCAACCAGCTGTTGACCAGGAACCCACAAGCAGGATACAAGTCTGTCTGTCTGTCTGTCTGTCTTTCTAATATTTATATAACACCTTTAAGAGCCATGCAGCCCTCTCAAGATAGTTCACACAAAGTGCATAAAATAGAATCGTATCAGTATATGATAAAATACAAAAACATAGAAATCTAGAGCAAACAGTAAAACAGACAGCAACAATTTTAAACGTTAATAAAATATTTATTTTTTAAAAAGAGGGAGATTAGCATTTTAATCTGCAAAAAGATGTAAAGAGTTTGGTCTTTAAAAGCCTGTTAAAAGCGGGGAGCAAGTGAATTTCCTGTGGCAGGGAGTTCCACAGTGATGGCCCCACCACTGAAAAAGCCCTGTCTCCTGTGATGGCCAGCCTGATGGTCCTTCCTGGTGGGCCAGAGAACAGGGCCAAATTGGCTGATCTTAATAGCCAGGGAGGCTCATACGGGTGTTGGGCTGGGGTGGAACGTCTCTCTGCTAGAGTGCTGAATTCAATTTTGGGGTAGATCTGAGGGAGAGGCCAAAGGGAAAATGGGCTACACCAAAAACAACAGCATATGTTAGCTTAAAACTCTTCCTGCTAGTGACTAAGCCTTAGGACAGCCTTCCTCAACCTGGGGTGCTCCAGGTGTGTTGGACTACAACTCCCAGAATGCCCCAGTCAGCTGGCTGGGGCATTCTGGGAGATGCAGTCCAACACATCTGGAGTGCCCCAGGTTGAGGAAGGCTGCCTTAGGAGAATCATTCCAAGCTTTGAGAACGGGGCGGAAAACGGCATAAAAGCCAGGAAATTGTCAAACGACTTGTGGAGAGTGGGGAGGGTGGTGGTGACATCTGGACGACCGTAGGAGGTACCCCACACTCGCTATATGCAATCCCAAGCCATTTAGGTAGGGTGACCCTATGAAAAGGAGGACAGGGCTCCTGTATCTTTAACAGTTGCATAGAAAAGGGAATTTCAGCAGGTGTCATTGTTATGCATGCAGCACCTGGTGAAATGCCCTCTTCATCACAACAGTTAAAGCTGCAGGTGCCCTGCCCTCTTTTAAATCTGGTCACAGTATAGCTGCAGTATAGCTCCTGCAGCTTTAACTGTTGTGATGAAGAGGGGATTTCACCAGGTGCTGCATGCATAACAATGACACCTGCTGAAATCCCCATTTCTATGCAACTGTTAAAGATACAGGAGCCCTGTCCTCCTTTTCATAGGGTCACCCTACACAGTATGCTGCCTTGTATCAGAGCCACAGTGAACACCTCAGTGAGGTTTAGGCCAGAAGTTTGTCTTCCAGACTCGGCCTGGGTTTTGGACTCCGTGCCTAACATTTTTTCTTCTGGCGCTAGCTCACAATCTGTAATTGAGGACCGAAAAGTGAAACGCCTACCACACTCAGGCGATGGTGGGAGACAAATCATTTTGCATTTGCATAATGCAAACATAAGGAAATGCACTCCATTCGTATAATTTCTCCCAATAACAAAATATATTTGGAGTTGTGGAGTGGGAGCTTGCAGGAAAAAAATGAACATATCCAGCCAAGATCCTCCTCCCACCCTTACCCCATTATTTTTAGAAGAGCACTTCAAATTATATTCATGAGTTTTTATTATTTATTTATTGAATTTTTATCCCGCCCAATAGCCGAAGCTCTCTGGGTCTCGGGTTCAAACAGTTATCTTAGCCCTGGGCCAAGTCAGATTAAGGCCCTGTCACAGAACGCACCCACGGGCTGTAAAGTAGGGTGACCCTATGGAAAGGAGGACAGGGCTCCTGTATCATAGAATCATAGAATAGCAGAGTTGGAAGGGGCCTACAGTCCATCGAGTCCAACCCCCCTGCTCAATGCAGGAATCCACCCTAAAGCATCCCTGACAGGTGGTTGTCCAGCTGCCTCTTGAAGGCCTCTAGTGTGGGAGAGTCTACCACCTCCCTAGGTCACTGGTTCCATTGTTGTACTGCTCTAACAGTCAGGAAGTTTTTCATGATGTCCAGCCGGAATCTGGCTTCATAGAATCATAGAATAGCAGAGTTGGAAGGGGCCTACAAGGCCATCGAGTCCAACCCCCTGCTCAATGCAGGAATCCACCCTAAAGCATCCCTGACAGATGGTTGTCCAGCTGCCTCTTGAAGGCCTCTAGTGTGGGAGAGCCCACAACCTCCCTAGGTAGCTGATTCCACCGTCGCACTGCTCTAACAGTCAGGAAGTTTTTCCTGACGTCCAGCCGGAATCTGGCTTCCTTTAACTTGAGCCCGTTATTCCGTGTCCTGCACTCTGGGAGGATCGAGAAGTGATCCTGGCCCTCCTCTGTGTGACAACCTTTGAAGTCTTTGAAGAGTGCTCTCATGTCTCCCCTCCATCTTCTCTTCTCCAGGCTAAACATGCCCAGTTCTTTCAGTCTCTCTTCATAGGGCTTTGTTTCCAGGCCTCTGATCATCCTGGTTGCCCTCTTCTGAACACGCTCCAGCTTGTCTGCGTCCTTCTTGAATTGTGGAGCCCAGAACTGGACGCAATACTCTAGATGAGGCCTAACCAGGGCCTAACCAGAGCCCGTTATTCCGTGTCCTGCACTCTGGGAGGATCGAGAAGAGTTCCTGGCCCTCCTCTGTGTGACAACCTTTCAAGTATTTGAAGAGTGCTGTCATGTCTCCCCTCCATCTTCTCTTCTCTTCTCTTCTCTTTAACAGTTGTATAAAAGAGGGGCAGGTGTCATTTGTATGCATGCAGCACCTGGTGGAATTCCCTCTTCATCACAACTGTTAAAGCTGCAGGAGCCCTGCCCTCATTTGTATCTGATCACTCTAGCTATACTCCTGAAGCTTTAACTGCATGCCTACAAATGACACCTGCTGAAATTCCCTTTTCAATGCAACTGTTAAAGATACAGGAGCCCTGTCCTCCTTTCCTTAGGGTCACCCTATGTAAAACAATTTGTATGCTGAAAATGCCAGAGGAATGAACAAGTCCTGAGCCTCCCTGCGGTTTGAATGCCTTCTCCAAGGCTACTCAGAGAATTTGTGGCGATGCCAATCTAACCCTGGGGGAGGAACATGTAGGTGGGTGAGTCTGCCGAATGCCCCCCCACTGCACACATGTATCTCTTTCTGATCCTTTTCGTTCAGCTGTGGGTGTTTTCTCTCTCTCTCTCCCCCCCCCCCCACCTTTGGGCTTTTGTTTCTTTTCCAAAACACGCGATGCGGTAACCAAATATAACCCTGCAAAATCACAAGCACGTGCTTCAATCCGTTATGGAATGGAGAAGAACCATGAAATTAAAACGCCGCCAGACGGGCTCTAAGAATAAACCCTCAAGAAACTAGATCAGATCTAAGGACGGCTCTGAAAGTCCGGTTCCCATGCTTCCAAAGCCCTGTCATTTCCCCCCCAACCAAGTTCCAACTACGGCCAGATTTAGGCCTGACCGTGGAATGCTGGGAGCTGTGAGACTTTTTTCTGTCGGAACAGGGATTGCTTCCTTAGTACTTTACCCTGGTGACATGGCAGCTGCAGTAATGCAGGTCTCTCCTTCCTGGCTGCTATTTATTTATTTATTTATTTATTTATTTATTTATTTCACTCACTTATATACTGCCTCCATAGCTAATGCTCTCTGGGCGGTTTACAGACATTCTAAAATGAGATAAAAACGAGTACACAAAATTTAAAATTCTAAAACACAGAACATACATACATGAAGCATTAAAAACCGTTAAAAATAAACATGTGGGTGATTAAGATGTGCTGCCATATGCCTGGGCAAAGAGGAAAGTCTTAACCTGGCGCCGGAAAGACAGCAGCGTTGGCGCCCGGCGAGCCTCGTCAGGGAGATCGTTCCACAGTCTGGGGGCCACCACCGAAAAGGCTCTGTCCCTCGTTGCCACACTCCAAGCCTCTCTCGGAGTAGGCACCCGGAGGAGGACCTTAGATGTTGAACGTCGTGGTATATTCACGTCGGGAGAGGCGGAACGTTCCGTCAGGTATTGTGATCCCAAGCCGTGTAAGGCTTTATAGGTCAAAACCAGCACCTTGAATTGGGCTCGGAAACATACAGGCAGCCAGTGCAAGCGGACCAGAGCAGGTGTTATATGGTCGAACCTTCTGGTTCCCAAAATCAATCTGGCCGCTGCATTTTGCATGAGCTTCAGCTTCCGAACCGTCTTCAAAGGCAGCCCTACATAGAGTGCGTTGCAGTAATCTAACTTGGAGGTTATCAGAGCATGGACAACTGAAGCCAGGTTATCCCTGTCTAGATACGGGTGTAGCTGGGCCACCAACGGGAGTTTGTAGAAGGCGCTCCGTGCCACCGAGGTCACCTGAGCCTCAAGTGACAATGATGGATCTAAAAGAACCCCCAAGCTACGAACCTGCTCCTTCAGGGTGAGTGCAATCCCATCCAGAACCAGCTGCATCACATCAAACGGCGGCCTATCAGCCATTCCACGCATTATGCAGAATGAGGGGGCTAAACAGACAGAAATCTGACTGTACCACAACGCGTGGAAGGGCATGATACTTTTCAATGCACCCCTACCTTTAAAAATTTTTTTTAACTCCCTGCACGTAGTAAACTAGCACCTCAGGGACAGAGTGATGGTTCTCCCTGAAGTGCTTGCTTACGACCTGAAATATTTTTTAAATTTTATTTTAATGTGCTGCAGCATTCAACAATAAGAATTTTGGGGAATGCCATTTCAGGCTGCCAACTGCAGTAAAAGCAAAAGACAGATGCAATATTGTGGTTTGCTTCCATAATATTAAACCATGTGCTTAACATCCTGTGTAAGTTGGCCTTGAAATGGCGTCTGCTCCCCCGTGGGCGTGCATCGTCTAAGAAGCAACGTTTGCTTTTTTAAGTCAGCCTTCTTTTATTCACATGCAAATGTATACAATTTCTTTGACCAATTAATGACGAATGAACTACACTATTGTCTTTCGTTCTCTCTCTCTCTTTAAATCGGGTGACAGCTCTACTCTTTGCTTTTCTTCACGGCTAGCGGAACAGAATAATATATCCAAAAGAGGCAACCTGGAAACCTGTATAATCTACACGATTTATTCCGGTTTCACGGTTTGATTTTTCTTGGTGCAGACTTTGTATTATGGACACATTTATTTATTCGCAATGTATACATATCCCTGCCTATGGCCATAGCTAGACCTAAGTTTTAGCCCTGGATCGTCCAGGGGTCAAACCTGTTCATCTAGGTGACACACAGGGGATCCAGTGCTCAGGCAGGGGCGAACCTTGGATGATCCCAGGATAAATTTTAGGTCTAGCTGTGGCCTATAACAGCAACACAAATGTACAGTGGTCCGTAGCTAGACCTAAGGTTTATCCCAGGATCATCCCGGGTTTGTCCCTGCCTGAGCGCTGGATGCCCTGTGTGGCACTTAGATGAACAGGTTTGACCCCAGGACAATCCTGGGATAAACCTTAGGTCTAGCTACGGCCTGGGTTGGATCACAGGGCATGTATTGTAGTTGTAGCTGACAATTCACCTATTATTATTATTATTATTATTATTATTATTATTATTATATTTATATCCCACCTTTTTTCCTACAAGGAACCCAAGGCGGCATACATAATCTTCCTCCTCTCCCATTTTATCCTCGCAACAACAACCCTGTGAGGTGGGTTGGGCTGAGAGTCTGTGCCTGGCCCAAAGTCACCCAGTGGGTTTCCAAGGCCGAGTGGGGACTAGAACCCGGATCTCCCGACTCCCAGTCCGACACTTTAGCCACTACGCCACATCATTCATACATCAGTAGGTCATTCCCAGACCAAAGGGGTTATTTTACCTCTTTCCTTCCCAGAGGTACCCTCCTCTGCCTATGTAAGCAGGGAGACCTGTTTTAATGACACCTTCCTATGGCAACCTTTGAAGGATTCTATTAACATGTTCTATAATCTCCCACGGAGAAGTACAGAACTGTGTGTTCCCACCATACAGAAGCCTGGAACAACAGAATCAGAAGAGTCCCAATGAATCATCTAACCCAGTGGACGTAAAATGCCCTATTCCCCAAGAGCTCTCTCTTTTCACTTGCATCCGTTTGCGGCGTGCTGCGGAGGAGTCTGGGGTAGCCCTTAGAGCTTGCCTAGAGTTCCTACAGGAGGCCGGACAGGTGTGCTGTGGGGGTGGCCTTAGCCCAGGCGAAGAGAGAGTGTGCCGTGGAATGCACACAATAGTAGGGTGACCATATGAAAAGGAGGACAGGGCTCCTGTATCTTTAACAGTTGTATTGAAAAAGGAATTTCAGCACTTGTATGGGTGCAGCACCTGGTGAAATTCCCTCTTCATCAGAACAGTTAAAGCTGCAGGTGCCCTGCCCTCTGGTCACTCTAGTATAGCTCCTGCAGCTTTAACTGTTGTGATAAAGAGGGAATTTCACCAGATTCTCCATATATACAAATGACACCTGCTGAAATTCCCTTTTCTATGAAACTGTTAAAGATACAGGAGCCCTGTCCTCCTTTTCATAGGGTCACCCTACCCAATAGTCTCCCACAGCCGTGCCTGTCAGAGTAGATCAAAAACAAGGGACAAGCTGTGTTTGGGGCAGTTTATTGAAGGAACAACCCCAGCGCCCATAAAAAAAATAGGACAGCAACTCGAACTGCCACCACCATGACATTTCCTGAAATATGGGAAATATTAGTATGGTGACCCTATGGAAAGGAGGACAGGGCTCCTGTAGCTTTAACAGTTGCATAGAAAAGGGAATTTCAGCAGGTGTTGTTCTTATGCATGCAGCACCTGGTGAAATGCCCTCTTCATCACAACAGTGAAAGCTGCAGGAGCGATACAAGAGTGACCGGATACAAAAGAGGGCAGGGCTCCTGCAGCTTTAACTGTTGTGATGAAGAGGGCATTTCACCAGGTGCTGCATGCATACAAATGACACCTGCTGAAATTCCCTTTTCTATGCCACTGTTAAAAGATACAGGAGCCCTGGTCCTCCTTTTCATGGGGTCACCCTATTAGACACATGCGCTGCCTACTGAAGAGCTGTGGTTCAGCTTCTGGTACCCAAAAGGTTCTCGGGTAGCATGCCCGGGCAAAGTTCCTCAACCGAGGCCTGGGGTAGCTCCTGTGAACAGACAACATTGGACAGGAGGAACCAATGGACTGATTCCCTATGGGGCAGGTTTGTATGTTTACATGCAGGACCCCCAAAATCAGCCCCTCATCTGTTTTTCCTCTGTGACAATCTTTGCCAGCACTCCGTGTGGTTCAGGAATGACTGCTGCAGCTGTTTATCTTAGCAATTAAATCAGAAACGGCTAGCTCTTAATTCAGTTAGTGACTAATACGGAATCAATTCAGTGCAGGATTAAATTGTTACATGAACAGAGAGGGAAGGGCTCCCATCTATTCCCTTTAGGCAGTTAGAAAGTGCTCATTAAATCCACTAAAATCTGGGAGGATCAGGGGTGCTGCATATTCCTTGAATTATTTGGGATGAAGTCAGCGAGAGTCACAACCAGAGACTAGAATGACCCCTTTTCTCGTGCCCCTGTGCCTTCCAGAAAAGCCTGGCAGGGACTAATTAAGTGGGTGAAACTTTTCCTGGAACAGAATGGGCAATAGTTTGGCTCCTTAATTTCTCTGTATGCTCAGAGGGAACACACACTCAAACTAGGGTGGCCATATGGAAAGGAGGACAGGGCTCTTGTATCTTTAACAGTTGTGTAGGAAAGGGAATTTCAGCAGGTGTCATTTGTATACGCACAGCACCTGGTGAATTTCCCTCTTCTTCACACAACAATTAAAGACAGCAAGAGCCCTGCCCTGTTTTGTAACTGGTCAAGAGGGCAGGACTCCTGCAGCTTTAACTGTTGTGATGCAGAGGGAATTTCACCAGGTGCTGCATGCATAACAACGACACCTGCTGAAATTCCCTTTTCTACACCGCTGTTAAAGATACAGGAGCCCTGTCTTCCTTTCCATAGCGTCACCTAGGGTGACCCTATGAAAAGGAGGACTGGGCTCCTGTATCTTTAACAGTTGTATTGAAAAGGAAATTGCAGCAGATGTCATTTGTATATAGGGGGAACCTGGTGAAATTTCCTTTTCATCACAACAGTTAAAGCTGCAGGTGCCCTGCCCTCTTTTAGATCTGGTCACTCTAGTATAGCTCCTGCACTTTAACTGTTGTGATGAAGAGGAAATTTCACCAGGTTCTCCATATATACAAATGACACCTGCTGAAATCCCCTTTTCTATGCAACTGTTAAACCTCTCATAACCTGTTAACCTCTCATAACCTGTTAAACTGTTAAACCTCTGATAACCTCTCGTTTGAATTACTGCAATGCGTTATACGTGGGGCTGCCTTTGAAAACGGTCCGGAAGCTTCAGCTGGTACAAAACAGGGCAGCCCGTTTACTAACAGGGACCGGCCGACGAGACCACATTACGCCAGTCCTTTTCCAGCTTCATTGGCTGCCAGTCCAGGTCCGGGCCACATTCAAAGTGCTGGTATTGACATTTAAAGCCCTAAATGGTTTGGGGCCAGGTTATTTGAAGGAACGCCTCCACCCACATGTACCTGCCCGGACCTTAAGATCATCTACAGGGGCCCTTCTCCGTGAGCCCCTGCCAAAGGAAGTGAGGCAGGTGGCTACTAGGAGGAGGACTTTCTCTGCTGTGGCACCCCGGCTATGGAACGAGCTCCCCAGAGACGTCCGTAGGGCGCCTACACTGTACTCTTTTCATCGCCAGCTGAAGACCTTTTTATTCTTTTAGTATTTTAACACTTAATTTAACTTAAATTTAAATTTTACTGTTTTAACTCTGTATTTTAATTTTATATCAATTTTGCTGCGTGGTTTTTATCCTGGTTGTGCTTTTGATACTGTATTTTGTATTTGTGCTTTTAACCTGTTGGTTGTTTTATTATGGTTTTAATTTTTGTGAACCGCCCAGAGAGCTTCGGCTGTTGGGGCGGTATAAAAATGTAATACATAAATAAATATATAAATAAATAAATAAAGATACAGGAGCCCTGTCCTCCTTTTCATAGGGTCACCCTAGCGTCATCCTAGGCCCAAATCGGAAAGCATGAACAAAGTGTGCAAAGCAGGTCAATCTTTCAAAGTGTGCGGCCTCTTAAGGAGTAACGAACATGAGGATAAGGCCCTTGCCAAGAGGAACTTAACATCTCAAATTTGATACAGGCCAGGTAATGCAGGGAAGGGGAAGAAATGGAAGAATAAACAGGGGGAGAAATATGTTCAGTTCCACACACTTAAGAGCCCTCCTGGATCAGAGCAAGGGTCCATCTAATCCAGCACCCTGTTCACACAATGACCAAAACAGCTGCCTGTGGGAAGCCCACAAGCAACAGCACCCCACTGCACTATGTACTGTGTGGAGGACTTGTCTTGAACCTCCCACCAATATAGAATCATAGAATCGCAGAGTTGGAAGGGGCCTACAAGGCCATCCAGTCCAACCCCCTGCTCAATGCAGGAATCCACCCTAAAGCATCCCTGACAGATGGTTGTCCAGCTGCCTCTAGTGTGGGAGAGCCCACAACCTCCCTAGGTAACTGGTTCCATTGTTGTACTGCTCTAACAGTCAGGAAGTTTTTCCTGATGTCCAGCCGGAATCTGACTTCCTGTAACTTGAGCCCGTTATTCCGTGTCCTGCGCTCTGGGAGGATCGAGAAGAGATCCTGGCCCTCCTCCGTGTGACAACCTTTCAAGTATTTGAAGAGTGCTATCATGTCTCCCCTCAATCTTCTCTTCTCCAGGCTAAACATGCCCAGTTCTTTCAGTCTCTCTTCATAGGGCTTTGTTTCCAGAACCCTGATCTTCCTGGTTGCCCTCCTCTGAACCCGCTCCAGCTTGTCTGACTGGTAGGAAGGTTGCAAAAGGAAGGACTTTTTCAAACAGCACAGAGTTGAACTATGGAATTCACTACCACAAGATGTGATGAGAACTATTACCCAGAGGACCTTCTCCTCTACCGCTCCCAGATTATGGAATGACCTGCCGGGAGAGATTCGTCAACTTAACAGTCTTCTGGGTTTTAAGAAAGCTATAAAGACTGATCTCTTCTGGCAGGCCTACCCAGTCGAATTTTAAGATGCCTTTTAATAATGTGCTGATTTTAATAATGTATAGAGCCTCATGTGGCGCAGAGTGGTAAGCGGCAGTCACTGCAGCCGAAACTCTCACCAGGGCCTGAGTTCGATCCCAGCGGAAGCTGGTTCTCAAGCAACCGGCTCAGGTTGACTCAGCCTTCCATCCTTCCGAGGTCGGTAAAATGAGTACCCAGCTAGCTGGGGGAAAGGTAACGGCGACTGGGGAAGGCAATGGCAAACCACCCCTCTACAAAGTCTGCCAAGAAAACGTCAGCGAAAGCAGGCGTCCCTCTAGGCGTCAGCAATGACTCAAGTGCTTGTACAAGAGGTTCCTTTCTTTCCTTCCTTTAATAATGTATTAGTTTTAAATGTTTTAATTATATGTATTTTATGGTATTTGCATTTATGTTGTACCCCACCTCAATCTGGAGGGAGAGGTGGGTAACAAATAAATAATTTATTATTATTATTATTATCATTTAAGAAGACTTTAAAGGAAGGTTGGATAAATTCATGGAGGAGGAGGCTATCCATGGCTACTTGTCCTGATGGCTATGTGCTATCTCCAGTATGCGAGGCAGTATTTATTTATTTATTTATTATTTATTTATTACATTTCTATACCGCCCAATAGCTGGAGCTCTCCGGGCGGTTCACAAAAATTAAACACATTCAAAGTATAAAACAACAGTATAAAACCATAATATAAAATACAATATAAAAGGCTCAACCAGATAAAAACAGCAGCAATGCAAAATTACAAATTTAAAACACCAAGTTAAAATTTATTTATAGACTGTTAAAATGCTGAGAGGATAAAAAAGGTCTTCACCTGGCGTCTAAAAGCACATAATGTAGGTGACAAGTGAACCTCCTTAGGGAGCTCATTCCACAGCTGGGGTGCCACAGCAGAGAAGGCCCTCCTCCTGGTAGCCACCTGCCTCACTTCCTTTGGCAGGGGCTCGCAGAGAAGGTCCCCTGAGGATGACCTTAGGGTCCGGGCAGGTACATATGGGAGGAGGCGTTCCTTCAGATAGCCTGGCCCCAAGGGCTTTAAATCCTCGCTCTCCTTTATTCCTCATATCGAGGCAGTAGCTAAATCCTGTCGTTTCTTCCTGTATAATATTGCCAGGATTCGACCATTTTTGTCTGTCTCTTCTGCCAAGACTCTCGTTCACGCACTGGTTATCTCTCGGTTGGACTACTGCAACCTTCTTCTCTCTGGCCTTCCCTCGTCTCACATCAGTCCGCTGGTCTCTGTCCACCACTCTGCCGCTAAGATCATCTTCTTGGCCCGCCGCTCTGACCATGTTACTCCACTTCTGAAATCTCTTCATTGGCTTCCAATTCACTCCAGAATCCAATGTGCAGACTTCTACTGTTACTTTCTACTGTTAGTTTTTCCCTACCCAGTGCCTGCTTACCCTACCCTGTACCTGTTTGCATTCTCTTCCCCTCCTTATTGTTTTACTATGATTTTATTAGATTGTAAGCCTATGCGGCAGGGTCTTGCTATTTACTGTTTTACTCTGTACAGCACCATGTACATTGATGGTGCTATATAAATAAATAATAATAATAATAATAATAATAATAATAATAATAATAATATAAACTTCTCCTGCTGACCTTCAAAGCTCTTCACGGTCTAGCTCCTGCCTATCTCTCCTCTCTCATCTCACACTATCGCCCCGCTTGTGCTCTCCGCTCCTCTGATGCCATGCTTCTTGCCTGCCCAAGGACCCCCACTTCCCTTACTCGGCTTCGTCCTTTTTCTTCTGCTGCCCCTTACGCCTGGAACGCTCTTCCAGAACACTTGAGAACTACCAACTCAATCACAGCTTTTAAAACTCAGCTAAAAACTTTTCTCTTCCCTATAGCTTTTAAATGTTGAGTTTGTTCTGACTCTATACTGTTAACCTCACCCTACCCGGTGCCTGTTTACACTTCCCTATGCCTGTTTGCATTCTCCTTCCCTCCTTATTGTTTACTACAACTTATTAGATTGTAAGCCTATGCGGCAGGGTCTTGCTATTTACTGTGTAATCTGTACAGCACCATGTACATTGATGGTGCTATATAAATAAATAATAATAATAATAAATAATAAATGTTAATACCAGCACTTTGAATCGGGCTCAGACCTGGACTGGCAGCCAATGAAGCTGGAAAAGGACTGGCGTGATGTGGTCTCGTCGGCCAGTCCCTGTTAGTAACTGTGCTGCCCTGTTTTGTACTCATATACACCAGTTTCTGGGGAACATGGGTGGGAGGGTGTTGTTGCACCCATGTACTGCTGTGTTGAGAGCTGGTTGGCCACTGTGTGAACGGAGTGCTGGATGGGACCGACCCTCGGTCTGATCCAGCATGACTCTTCCTATGTTCTTACGGACTTTATTAGGCTTACTTGGGGGTACTTAGGGTTTGCTGAACTGTAGTCTAACACACTTCTGGAAGACGCCCGCTCATGGCAGGCTGGTCCAGTGGCATCATTCTGACTAGGGTGGGAGAGGACCCGGGTTCCTTTCCCAGATGAGACCCTGCGCCAGGGGGAAAGAAGGGCTGACCCTTTGGGCAGGGGACTTAGGCCATAGCTAGACCTAAGGTTTATCCCAGGATTGTCCTGGGGTCAAACCTGTTCATCTAAGTGCTACACAGGGCATCCAGCGCTCAGGCAGGGACGAACCCGGGATGATCCTGGGATAAACCTTAGGTCTAGCTACGGCCTTAGTTCAGCGGCAGAGCACCACAAGCAGAACTCTGGATCAGGGGTCTGGAAACAAAGCCCTATGAAGAGAGACTGAAAGAACTGGGCCTGTTTAGCCTGGAGAAGAGAAGATGGAGGGGAGACATGAGAGCACTCTTCAAATACTTAAAAGGTTGTCTCTCAGAGGGGGGCCAGGATCTCTTCCCGATCCTCCCAGAGTGCAGGACACGGAATAATGGGCTCAAGTTAAAGGAAGCCAGATTCCAGCTGGACATCAGGCAAAACTTCCTGAGTGTTAGAGCAGTACGACAATGGAACCAGTGACTTAGGGAGGTTGTGGGCTCTCCCACACTAGAGGCCTTCAAGAGGCAGCTGGACAACCCACTGTCAGGGATGCTTTAGGGTGGATTCCTGCATTGAGCAGGGGCTGGACACAATGGCCTTGTAGGCCCCTTCCAACTCTGTTATTCTATGATTCTATGATCCTTCCTGTAGCACCATGTACATTGATGGTGCTATATAAATAAATAAATAAATAATAATAATAATAATATTGAGCCATCCAAGCTGTTGTGTCTTTCCATCTCTTCCACGAGCAGCAGATCACGCCAGCTGCTGCGACGGAGCCAGCCCTGTCCTGTCAACGAGCCACTTCAGCGTTGGGATATATCAGCCTCAATGACGGCGTTGGCTCAGGCGAGAGAACAGGGTGTTTCATGAGCAAGGGTGCAAATCCCATGCAGAAGGCCGCAGACGCACACAGCGGGATTGGAACACACGGCAAACGCCCTCTCCTTCCGTCAGATGCAGCCTTTAGGTGGGCAGCCCTGGCAGAGGCCGAAGGCTTTCGAGCAAGCAAGCAAACAAGCACGCAAGAAAGGAAGAAAAGAAAAGAAAAGAGGCAGGGGATTTTTAAGGTTAGCACTTGGGTATTTGCACCTTTGCAGTCCTTGAGACATTCCAGTTTTAACAACCTGAGCCAAGAATAGGGATGGTGAAAACTTCGTTTCAGTTCAATTTTGATACCAGTTTAACAAACTTGTGAAGTTCACCATAAAGGCAGCATAAAAGGACCCTGAGAACCAATACGTATAGATTCGCCCATCACCTCTGAGAGCTTTATTTTTCAAATTCCGGCTTTGAATCCTGTTGTAATCAGCCGTGATAAATGCTGAATTAGGGTGGCCGCCTCTTTCTTTTCTGACAGGCTCCTCATTTTTAACAGCTCCGTGGCAGGCAGGCACGACGTGTTTCTCTCCATGCTGAGAATAGCTGCACCGGCTGAATTCGGCTGGTGCAGGTGGCGAGGATTTAGTTTCATTTCGTTTTGATGTGATTTTACCCAAATTCGTTACATTCATATTCAAGAGAGAAAGAACATGAGGTTTTAAAAAACCTGAACGAGGGAGAAAGTGAAACTTGACAGATTCGCCCAGTCCTCGTCAGAATGTGTGGGTTTGAAATATACCTCTGAGAACTGGATGCAGCAAGTCACGAATGAGCAAACCAGTGTGAGAAGGATCTTGGAGAATCCAACAGAACAGGCCTCTAAAGGGCATCTCAAAGTTGCCTTATACAGTCAAACCCTTGAGCCATCTATCTGCGCCCCATCTAAACGACAACATTAAATATAAACCCAAATTTTCGTTGATTTGAATATAGGTAAAGAGTAGGGATGTGCTCCGCTTCTAATCGGACCGTAGAAGCAGGAGTGGAGCGGGGGGCTTCGCCTGCCCTTAAGGCGGAGGCGAAGAGGATTGGGGGGCCGGCGGAGCGTGGCGAAGAGGATCGAGGTGAAGGCGGATCCTTCGCCTCGATCCGGAGCTCCGCCGGAAAGGTAAGTGGGGTTTACCGGGCCCTGCCGCTGTCGCCCATGCGGCGACGGCGGCAGGGCCCGGTAATCCCCCCCCACCCTCCTCTCCCTTACCTGCCTCCGTCCGCGGTCCGTCAGCGTCTTCAATTAAGCCCGTGGTTCCAGCAGGAAGTCTGGGCCGCTTGCAGCCCAGACTTCCCGGTGGAACCCCGGGCTCAATTGAAGACGGCAACGGACCGCGGACGGAGGCAGGTAAGGTCCCCCTCTCCCTTGGTCCCTTACCGGGCTCTGCCGCCGTCGCCGCATGGGTGGCGATGGCGGCAGGGCCCGGTACCCCCCCCCTATGGGGGGGGGAACGGAGCTCTGATCCGGATCCAGAGCTCCGAGCGGAGTGGGCACAGGCGGAGTGGGCGGAGCGGCCCAATCCGAAAATGGCGGATCTGAAAGTGAAGCGGAGTGGGGGGTCCGTGCACACCCCTAGTAAAGAGCGTCACACTGCAGCAGCAACAGTGATTTATTTCCTGATTTATTTATGTTTAAAGTGCAGTTATAAAAGCGCACATGCGCATTATCGCATATACAATGATACCACGCTATGGAGTAGAGACGATGGAAATTATAAATTTTATATGCGGAGCTCCGCAGATTCATATAATAGAAGAACCGGGAGCGGGAGGGGGGAAGGAACAAAGCAGCAGACAAGGGTGCCCGTTCCCCCTCGTTGTTTTAATAAGCTTTCTCTGTGGACTTGCGCAGAATCAGAGAATTCAAACTAAAAACAGCGCGAAGGAACGAGGCAGTTGATTGGCGGGAAATCGGCCAATCACGTTGTCCTACCCTCAAAGCTACGCCCACATCCCAGAGTGCAGGAAACGGAATAATGGGCTGAAGTTACAGGAAGCCAGATTCTGGCTGGACATCAGGAAAAACTTCCTGACTGTTAGAGCAGTACGACAATGGAATCAGTGACCTAGGGAGGTTGTGGGCTCTCCCACACTAGAGGCATCCGAGAGGCAGCTGGACAAACATCTGTCAGGGATGCTTTAGGGTGGATTCCTGCATTGAGCAGGGGGTTGGACTCAATGGCCTTGTAGGCCCCTTCCAACTCTGCTATTCTATGATTCTATGTCAAAATGTGATTTAACTCCCCCAGAGACACATCACCATAACGCGGAGCAAACTCGGACGTGATAGAAAAATCGCGGTAAATCCCAAATGCGAATATGCGCATTATCACTTTAAAAACCCGGCACTACGGCGAATGGACGGTTGCGTCATGTGTCCTGAAACGCAAATATGCACATTTAAGTCGAGGTAAACAAGCCATATAGACAAGTAGCAGCTCTCCAGGTCTTTGGCACATGCTGGCTGGGAATTATGGGATTTGCAGTCCAGTACATGTGGGGTACAGCAGATTTGGAAAGGCTGTCTTAGGCAGACAATGGCCTTGTCCTACCTGAGATCATTTCCTGCCTGAGATCATTTAAAGTGGAGACTGAACAAGGGGCCATCCGCATGCAAGCATGTGCTCTACCACTGAGGTACTGGTTCCTCTCTATTCAGCCCTGGTTAGGCCTCATCTAGAGTATTGCGTCCAGTTCTGGGCTCCACAATTCAAGAAGGACGCAGACAAGCTGGAGTGTGTTCAGAGGAGGGCAACCAGGATGATCAGGGGTCTGGAAACAAAGCCCTTTGAAGAGAGACTGAAAGAACTGGGCATGTTTAGCCTGGAGAAGAGAAGGCTGAGGGGAGACATGATAACACTCTTCAAATACTTAAAAGGATGTCACTCAGAGGAGGGCCAGGATCTCTTCTCGATCCTCCCAGAGTGCAGGACACGGAATAAAGGGCTCAAGTTAAAGGAAGCCAGATTCCAGCTGGACATCAGGAAAAACTTCCTGACTGTTAGAGCAGTACGACAATGGAACCAGCTACCTAGGGAGGTTGTGGGCTCTCCCACACTAGTGGCATCCAAGAGGCAGCTGGACAACCATCTGTCAAGGATGCTTTAGGGTGGATTCCTGCACTGAGCAGGGGGTTGGACTCGATGGCCTTGTAGGCCCCTTCCAACTCTGCTATTCTATGATTCTATGAAGTCTTTTATTTTTGCTTTCTTGTTTTATTAGAGAATTTGGGATATGGTGGAGAGGCTACAGAAATGTAATAAATACATTTAATAAGGAGCCATGAGTTGATTTGTCAATATACATACGTTGACCCTATGAAAAGGAGGACAGGGATCCTGTATCTTTTAACAGTTGCACAGAGAAGGGAATTTGAGCAGGGATAATTTGTATGCATACAGCACCTGGTGAAATTTCCTCCTCATCACAGCATTTAAAGAGGGCAGGAACCCTGCCCTCTCTTAAATCTGGTCATAGTATAGCTCCTGCACCTTTAACTGTGGATATGAAGAGAGAATGTTGCATGCATAACAATGACACCTGCTGAAATTCCCTTTTCTATGCAACTGTTAAGGATACAGGAGCACTGTCCTCCTTTCCATAGGGCCACCCTAAATATACCTGAAGTGTCCGGTCCCCCCTCTCTCCATGCTCTACAACCTCTCTCAAGAGGGCTACTAGGAGGAGGGCCTTCTCCACTGTGGCACCCCGGCTGTGGAACGAGCTCCCCAGAGAGGTCCACCTAGCGCCTACACTGTACTCCTTTCGTCGCCAGCTGAAGACCTTTTTATTTTCTCAGTATTTTAACACCTAAATTTAAACTTTGCTGTTTTAATTCTGTATTTTAATCCTATATCAATTTCTGCTGTGTGGTTTTATCCTGGTTGTGCTTTTTTATATTGTATTTTGTATTTGGGTTTTTAGATTATTGGATGTTTTATTATATTCTTAATGGTTTTAATTTTTGTGAACCGCCCAGAGAGCTTCGGGTATTGGGCGTTATAAAAATGTAATAAATAACATAAATAAATAAATAAATAAATAAACCTAAGGAAATGAAGAACTTGAGCATTATTTCTCCTTGTGGTTAACCTTCCACTGGTGGAAAAGGTCCCGAAGTGTAGCCACATTGCATCAAAAACAACAGAGTGTCTTGGGGCAACTTAAAGAATAACACATTTTCATTGGCAAAAGTTCTCCTAGACTGGAATCAGCAGATGCATTAAGTGTAAACCCTAAATTGGCAGGCAGGTAAATAAATAAACATGTAAAGGTATAGCAGGGCAAGCAAACTGCAGCCCCACATTTGCATGTGACCTTGGGGGCTCACGGGGGGCACTCAGCGTTGTTTCAAAAGCCCCCTGCAAGTGAGGAGTTTGGGCTCCTGGTCAGAGGAAATCGTCCCTCTCCTAGCAGTGTGGATGGGGAGGGCGGAGAAAAAGAAAGAGAGAGAACAGGCAGCTCCACCCACTTTTGGTTCTGGTTTCACCTACCAGCATCATGTGGCCCCTGAGAAATGATCACTGAGGTAACGTGGCCCTTGGAAGAAGGTTCCCATCTTCTAGGCCAGGATCTCTTCTCGATTCTCCCAGAGTGCAGGACACGGAATAACGGGCTCAAGTTAAAGGAAGCCAGATTCCAGCTAGACATCAGGAAAAACTTCCTGACTGTTAGAGCAGTATGACAATGGAACCAGTTACCTAGGGAGGTTGTGGGCTCTCCCACACTAGAGGCCTTCAAGAGGCAGTTGGACAACCATCTGCCAGGGATGCTTTAGGGTGGATTCCTGCATTGGGCAGGGGGTTGGACTCGATGGCTTTATGGGCCCCTTCCAACTCTACTATTCTGTGATTCTAGGTGGGGCAGGTGTCAACAGGGAGGTCAGATGGAAATGAGATGGATAGGAAACGCCCAAAATATAGCTTGTAACAATTAAGTTAAAGCTTATTGATCTTTAAGTGAGGCAGGGTGGTAGTGTAATTTTTGCCCACTCCAGATGTTTTGGCCTACAACTCCATCAGCCTCAGCCCGCATGGCCAATGTACAGAGATGATGGGTGCTGTAGTCCAGCAACATCCCGAGGACCGCAGGTTCTCCACCTCTGCTTTAAGGGGTGGCACGACTCTTTGTTGCTTCCACTCGTTAAGAAGTTCAGCCTTGACCTGTAGGGTTGGAGCCATGGAAGCCCATCCAGTGCGGTCCAGCAAACCCCTGAGCAAGGCAACAGGGTAACCCAAGAGTTTGTCCGGCACTGTGCCGCATCCTCCTGCCTCCAAACAACAAAGCCCTGTTTTTAGCTCTGATGATGAATAGTTGCTGGCAGAGTTCTACCGCTCCATGAATAGTTGTTTACTGCGGATCAGCACACTCGTTGAGCACTCCTGGTGAGCATCTGTCAAAACAGACAATAGGTGGGCTTCTGAGCAAGTTTCGTGGCATATCCATTTGTCATAACGAGCTGCGTAGGTGGAAACATCTCTCCCTCTCGGTTCAAAAGGACAGATTTCTGGTTGTGTCTTCATTCAAAACCGAAGAAGAGCCATGAACGAAGGACTACCGAGACCAGCATCCTGTTCCCAGAGTGGCCAAACATTCTGTTTCCAGGACAGGAGTGTGATAGCGGCCTTCCACTTATATCCCGTACCACTGGTAGTGAGAGGCATACTGGCCCTGTCACTTCAGATGATATAGCCTTCAGAACTAGCCGCCATTGGTAGCCTTGCACTCCAGGAATTTGTCTGATCCCCTTTTCTAAGCCGGCCAAGTTGGTAGCCATCATTCACCTTGGGGTAGTGAATTTCACAGTTTAACTATGAACTGGGTGAAGAAGTAGATCCATCTCGCCCACCCAGGCCCAGCTGAATCCTCGGGCCAGCCCAGCTCACAGCTAACATGCGTGAGTGGTGTGCCGTGTTGCGCCCGGCGCCCCTCTTAGCTTGGCGCTCTAGGCAGCCGCCTGAGTGGCCTCTATGGTAGCACCGCCCCTGGCTGTGGATAGCCTTCTCCTCCAGGAATTTCTCTCCCTCTTAAAGCCATCCAAATTGGCGGCCATCACTATACCTTGTGGTAGTGAGTTCCATAGTATAACTCAGTGGTGCGTGAACAAGTCCTTCCTTTTATCTGTCCTGAATCTCCCACCAATCAGCTTCCTGGGACGACCCCATTGGGTTCTAGTGTTACGAAAGAGGGAGAAAAATAACTCCCTATCCACATTCTCCAAACCAGGCATAATTGAATAACGGGCTCAAGTTAAAGGAAGCCAGATTCCAGCTGGACATCAGGAAAAACTTCCTGACTGTTAGAGCAGTACGACAATAGAATCAGTTGCCTGGTGAGGTTGTGGGCTCTCCCACACTAGAGGCCTTCAAGAGGCAGCTGGACAAGCATCTGTCAGGGATGCTTTAGGGTGGATTCCTGCCTTGAGCTCGATGGCCTTGTAGGCCCCTTCCAACTCTGCTATTCTATGATTCTATGAATATACCTCTATCGTGTCCCCCTGACTCACCTTCCTTCGAAGCTAAAAAGTCCCAACTATTGTCACATTTCCTCACAGGGGAATTGCTCCAGTCTCAACCTCCTTTTGCCCTCCCCAATTACACTACGTGCAAATAAAAACCGCAAAGGTGCCAACAGTAGCTATTTGGAAAAGGGAAATTTGGGAAATAGCAATTAGTGAAAAATTGACACAGAAATTACAAATACAACGAGGAATAAAACAAAAAGATAATTTTAAGAGAGATTGGCAAAAAATATATAGAATATATGAAGAAAGAAATGAAGAGAACAACTCTGGCGGAGGCTTATAGGACGCTCTGGGACTCATGAAAAGAAGTAATGCTTAGATAATAAAGGAAGAGGTAAACAGAAGTGATATAACACCCTAGAAAAAGAAATGAGAAAGTTTATCAGAAATGTACCAGGCCAGGGGGTTGGGGAGGGAGGGAAGGGGTTAAAAGGGTTAAAAGATAAAACTTGAAATGAAAAGTAATTATGTTTATAATTTTGGGAGGGTAAAAAAAGGTTTATTGTATAATGAACATGTATTTACTTATGAATATTTGTTTAAAGGTGTATATTGGAAAAATAAATAAAGCAATTTAAAACTTCAAACAAACAAACAAAAGCAAATAAAAACATCAGAAGAGCCCTGATGCTGGATCAGACCAAGGGTCCGTCTAGTCCAGCACTCGGTTCACACGTTGTCCATCCAGCCATTGGCCAGGGACCAACAAGGAGGACATGGTGCCACAGCACCCTCCCGCCCATGTTCCCCAGCAACTAGTGCACACAGGCTTACTGCCACGAATACTGGAGATAGCACACAACCATCAGGGCTAGTAGCCATGGATAGCCTCCTCCTCCAGGAATTTATCCAACCCCCTTTTAAAGCCATCCAGATTGGTGGCCATCACTACATCTTGCGGTAGTGAGTTCCATAATTTAACTATGCACTGTGTGAAGAAGTACTTCTTTTATTTGTCCTGGATCTCCCACTAATCAGTTTCATGGGATGAATGACCCCATTGGGTTCTAGTATTTTGAGAGAGGGAGAGAAAAATGTCTCCCTGTCTACATTCTCCACACCATGGATCATTTTGTACACCTCTATCATGTCTCCCCTCAGCCTCCTTTTCTCCAAGCTAAACAATCTCAGATGTTGTATCCTTCCCTCACAGGAGAGATGCTCTATCCCTTACATAATTTTAGTTGCCCATTTCTGCACTTTTTCCGGCTCTATAATATCCTTTTTTAGTTGTGGTGACCAGAACTGTACACAGTACTCTAAGTGTGGTCGCACCATCGATTTGTATGAAGGCAGGATCATGCTGGCAGTTTTATTCTCAATTCCTTTTCTAATAACGCCTAACATGGAGTTTGCCTTCTTTACAGCAGCCGTGCACTGTGTTGACGTTGACCTTAGCTAGACCTAAGGTTTATCCCGGGATCATCCCGGGGTCATCGCTGTTCATATAAATGACACGCAGGGGATCCCAAGAGCAGGCAGGGACGACCTCAGGATAAACCTTATATCTAGCTAAGGCCATTTTCACTGAGCTGTCCACCACAACCCCAAGATCTCTGTCTTGGTCGGTCACCGCCAGATGGATTTTTTTCTCCCAACATGCATCACTTTACATAAATGTGGTAATGTCCTCCTGTGGTGAGGAATAATATAACACAAGCAAGCACAACTGTTGCCTAGGAATATCCCAATACATAGTTCTCCTTAAGAGTTTGTTTTAAACAAATATGGGTATGAAGGGATGGACCATGCTACCATGAACACACCAAGGGACACTTACACTGAACCAGAACAGATGGGGTGGGGCTTGTGGAGGCTACTCAAGGCCTAGTGGTGGACCTCGTGGGCCGCAATGACCTCGCAAGGTTGGAGGTTCCCCATTCCTAGTCTACTAGTTGGAGATGAGTGAGTCTGAACCTGAGACCTTCTACATGAAGAGGAAGGAATCATAGAACCATAGAACAGCAGAGTTGGAAGGGGCCTGTAAGGCCATCGAGTCTAACCCCCTGCTCAATGCAGGAATCCACCCTACAGCATAGTTAACAGATAGTTGTCCAGCTGCCTCTTGAAGGCCTCTGGTGTGGGAGAGCCCACAACCTCCCTAGGTAACTGATTCCATTGTCGTACTGCTCTAACAGTCAGGAAGACCTGACCTACAGCCCTTTCCCAGTGGGGGTCTTCTTTTCCTGCTATGTTGATGGAGTTTAAGGACAGAGAAACATCTAAGAGACAAGTCACCGGCTTTGATCACAGCACCGCCCCCCTCGCCCCCAGGCGCCCTCGTCCTGTGTGAAAAGCGCCAGGATCAAGCACGGATGGTGCAGCTAGAGATGGAAACACCTCCTGGGATGCCTCTCTCTGGAGTGAGATTTTAGCACACAAACGCTCGTGCCTGGTGCCTGTCAGAAGACTCCCATAATTATATATTAAAGGCTTCCAAGACACGTCTACCATGGGGCTAATTGGACATAATTATGGGATTAAGCGCATTAAGAAGCACAAACTCTGTCTGAAGCAGCGTTGCTGCCATTTTGACTCATTTGAGTTGGCAAAAAGTAGTAAATCAAACCAGTTCCCTTATTGCAGAAACCTTCCAAACGCCAAAACAGCTCCTTTTTGGAATAATCCTCAAGGAGAAGAGATTACGAATGTGGATTCACCCAGAAACTTCCGCTGCCAAAAAAGCAGAACAAGAACACTCTCACGTTTTGTACACACACGTTCATCAGTGCGATTCTCTCTCTCTCTCTCTTTCTCTCTCTCCCATGAGGTTATCAAAATGGTTAGGGAACATCCAGGACAGACGCAAGACTAATCTTTGTAAACCGCCCGGAGAGCTTCGGCTATGGGGTGGTATATAAATGCAATAAATAAATAAATAAATAAATAAATAATATTTGGAACACATGCAATCACAGTCAAATTACTGCATGTCTTCCTGTGGGACGTTTTTACACCTCTTGCTCAAAAGCCACAACACAAAACTCTGCTTCATCATAGCGTACAAAACCTCCAGCGCTAATAGAATGTGAAGGCGTGAGGTTTCCTTCATCACACTTTTCGACATCATCCTCAGGGGTCTTTCTCCACGAGCCCCTGCCAAAGGAACTGAGGCGGGTGGCTACCAGGAGGAGGGCCTTCTCTGCTGTGGCACCCCGGCTGTGGAATGAGCTCCCTAAGGAGGTTCACTTGGCACCTACATTGTATTCCTTTTGGCACCAAGTGAAGGCCTGTTTATTTTTCCAGGTTTTTAGCATCCCTAGCATTTAGCTCTGCTGTTTTAAATCTGTATTTTAAATCTCTGCATTGCTGCTAGGTTCTATTCTGGTTGTACTTTTATATTGTGGTTTTAAGCTTCCATATTTTATATTTTTTGCTGTATCTTATAACTTTTGTCAACCGCCCAGAGAGCTTCGGCCATTGCGTGGTATAGAAATGAAATAAACAAACAATCCTTAGAACCAGGAAGGGGAAGTGCAATGGCAGGCAGGTCCAGGAGTTTTAAGTTACCTTAAAAGTTATATTTCAACACACGATACTGTGATTTATCATGTTACATGTTCATTTTCTAAATATGTTTCTTACCCTGAGGATATTATTATTATTATTATTATTATTATTATTATTATTATTATTATTATTATTTCTCTTTTCTCGCTTGTGGTGGTTTTTCTAGACGGACGTGGCAGGCTTTGACAGGAGGGTCTTCTCTGCTGTGGCACCCCGGATGTGAAATGAGCTCCCTAAGGGGGTTCGCCTGGCACCTACACTATACTCTTTTAGACGCCAGGTGAAGACCTTTTTATTCTCCCAGCCTTTTAACAGTCTATAAACTTAATTTTAACTTGGCTGGTTTAAATTTGTATCTTAAATTTGTATTTCTGCACCGCTGCTGATTTTATCCTTATTGTGTTTTTATATTGAATTTTATATCATGCTATTATACTGTTTGTTTTATACTTTGAATGGTTTTAATTTCTGTGAACCGCCCAGAGAGCTTCGGCTATTGGGCGGTATAAAAATGCAATAAATAAATAAATGCTGTCTTTTACTGATTCAGGAATTTCCTGACTAATGAACACGTTTTAATTAGGACTGCTTTCTGGATGTTCGTGTGGATGTATTTTGGTAGGCCCAGTTTCTGAAGGTTTTCTATAAATATATATATGATGTGACTGATGTGACTAACGGAATAATTGTGACCCTTTCCTGTTGCCATAGTTCTCTGACTTCCACAGCCAGTGGTGTATATTTTTCTCTCTTTTCCTCTTCCTTTTCTACAATATTTTTGTCATTAGGTATTGCTATGTCAATAAGGTAAGTGCTTTTTCATTTTTTGTCTATAACTGTTATGTCTGGTCAGTTGCAAGGCATTTTCTTGTCTGCATGTATGGTTCTGTCCCAGTATATTTTAGGGTCTGCATTTTCCAAGATTGTTTCAGGTGACTATGTGTAGCATGGTGTAGGTTGTTTGATGAGGTTGAATTTGATGGCCAGTTGTTGGTGAATTATTTTTGCAGCTGTACTGTGTCTGTCTGTATAGTCCATTCCATTATTATTATTATTATCCAATCTTGGCTGAAAAGCCAGATATAAACATGACAAATACTACATAATTATTAACAATAATGAAGCACCTAAAATTCCATTAAGGCAGTGTACAAAATTAAAAACGAAAACCTATCTGTTAATCCTCCAGCTAATATTTGTATAAAGGCACCCCCCACATGCTGAAAGGCAGCTATAACCGCTGCTTTCAATTAATTAAAATCAGTTAAAACTGCAGTTATGCAATAAATTACATTTATAAGCTGTCTTTCTAGGATGGACGCCAAGGCAACAGGCAGAGCGGTTCCTAGATAGCTGGCCATTCAGCCACTGAGTGGGCACAGAACTTCTATAGCAGCCTTCTTCAACCTGGGGCGCTCCAGATGTGTTGGACTACAACTCCCAGAATGCCCCAGCCAGCTCTGGCTGGGGCATTCTGGGAGGTGCAGTCCAACACATCTGGAGCGCCCCAGGTTGAGGAAGGCTGTTCTATAGCCTGGGGAAAAAAGAGAGGCAAATCAAGAACCCCCTGGCAGCGTGTGCGTATGGGAAGGGGGGAAGATTTTCAGCTTAGCCTTCGTGTTATTATTATTTATTATTATTATCATTTATTTATATAGCACCATCAATGTACATGGTGCTGTACAGAGTAAAATAGTAAATAGCAAGACTCTGCCACATAGGCTTACAATCTAATAAAATCATAGTAAAACAATAAGGAGGGGAAGAGAATGCCAACAGGCACAGGGTAGGGTAAGCAGGCACAGGGTAGGGTAAAACTAACAGTATAAAGTCTGCACAACATCAAGTTTTAAAAGCTTTAGGAAAAAGAAAAGTTTTTAGTTGAGCTTTAAAAGCTGCGATTGAACTTGTAGTTCTCAAATGTTCTGGAAGAGCGTTCCAGGCGTAAGGGGCAGCAGAAGAAAATGGACGGAGCCGAGCAAGGGAAGTAGAGGCCCTTGGGCAGGCGAGAAACATGGCATCAGAGGAGCGAAGAGCACGAGCGGGGCAATAGTGTGAGATGAGAGAGGAGAGATAGGAAGGAGCTAGACCGTGAAAAGCTTTGAAGGTTATTTATTGCTGTTTCATTTGATCTTGGTTTTACATTGCCCCAACATTTTTAGTTTTTCGCTGTCTTAAATTTGCTGCTTTTACGTTTTTGTTGATGGAAGTAGTGTCCTTTGCATTATTGTTTACCTGCTTTGCGGGTTTTATTTTAAAAATAAATAAATCACAAAGTGGGCTATGTAAACCGTGGTGGTGGAAAATAGCTCCCCCATCCCTGGGTTCACAATTACACGGCCGTCCCCCCTCCCCTGCCCACTTCCTCTTCCTCTCCGTCTGCGGAGGCTGCACACATGCGGTTCTTTATTCCTAGAAATGTTTATTAATCCTTCCTTTATCTTTTGTTTTTGTTTTGTTTTTTTAAAAAGCCTTTGCTGCAATAATACGCATGATGGCAAAGGCCATTGGCTAATTATAGGTTATGAGAAAGACCAGATCTCCTTTTGCGATGCCCTGATCAGCTACAGGAAAACGTGCTTGGGAGGGAGGGGCAGGGCAAAGACAGATACTGAGGGGCAATCCATGCTACAGAAGACCTCGTATAATGTCAAAGGAAGAGGTAAACTCCAGTGCTCAGGACAGAAATAAATTGGTCACCGGTACACCTAGGGGGGACCACATTACACCAGTTTTAAAATCTCTTCACTGGCTGCCAATTAGTTTCCGGGCAAAGTATAAAGTGTTGGTTATTACCTCTAAAGCCCTACATGGTTTGGGTCCAAGCTACCTGTGGGATCGCCTTCTCCCGTACAATTCCAGAGTGCAGGACACGGAATAACGGGCTCAAGTTACAGGAAGCCAGATTCTGTCTGGACATCAGGAAAAACTTCCTGACTGTTAGAGCAGTACGACAATGGAACCAGTTAGAAGAGAAGGTTGAGGGGAGACATGATAGCACCGATTCGGCAAACAGAAACACCGACATAAATGTGGGAAAGGCCTGTGAGCTCATCAGGGGAGCCTCGGCGTAGGTCGTACTCGCAGGGTTTCCCGGCCACGTTCCGGAGCCAGAGGCACAAAAGGAGGCTGCCCATATGGGAAAGTCCACAGCACCTTTCTTCTCGGAAGGATGGACTTCTCAGCTTGGTGAAAGCACAGTGACACCCGAGTCCAGCAGATTCTACTTCGGCCTTCCTCCAACCTGGTGCACGCTGGATGTTTTGGACGGCAACCCCCATCAGTCCCATGGCCACGGTGGCTGGGAATGATGGGTGTTGCAATCCAATGCATCTGCAGGACACTAGAGGCCTTGCTAGACCTACCTGTTCATCCAGAGAGGAGAAGGAGCGAGGCCGCGCTGCAGCTAGCACGGGCCGTCGCCCTTTTCTACACGTAAGATGCAACGGGGTAAGGGAAAGCCCTGTCACGTCCTCCATTTAAAAAAAAACTTAAAGAGGCCATGTGCGCAGGAGCGCACCAACGATAAGGTAAGTCTCTTAAAAAAAAAAAAAAAAGGGTTCCCTGCTCCCCCTGCCCCTGATTCCCCCCACACAATGTATGATGCCCTCCGCTCGCCCCCTCGCTTGCCTACCCCCCTCGCCCCCTCACTCGCTTGCCCTCGCTCGCTCGCCCGTCCACCCCCCCACTCGCCATGTCCACACACACCCCGCCTGCCATGTCCACCCCCCCGCTTGCTCGCCCACTCGCCATGTCCGATGCCCCCTTCGCCCCCCCCAGCCCGATGGGCACAGCGCTCCTATGGAGCACTGTGCCCAGTGCGCGGCTTCTCCTGGCTACTTGCGAGTAAGCGAGCAGCCAGGAAAAGCCACGGAACTAACTAGACCTTCCGCAGCCCCGGGCTCAGCCTGGGGCTGTGGAAAAGCCAGGCTACAAGCGGATCTGGTTATCCCGGGTCAAGGGAAGGTTTAGCCCGGCCTGACCCCGGGATCCCCTGTGCGTCGTCTGCACGCACAGCAGGGAGCTCGGGCCTTGCACCGGGCTAAACCCTCGTCTAGGAAGGCCCTAGATTGAGGAAGGCTGTTCTACAGCAGTCATTTTCAAGGTGTATTGTGCGCGTGTGTGTGGGAAACTGGGCTTCTCAGAAGCATCCCCCATTATCACACTCCCCACTGCAATGCGGAACTTCAGGATGGAGTGTTGGGTGTCTCTGGGTGTGTGTGTGTGTGTGTGTGTGTGTGTGTGTGTGTGTGTGTGTGTGATTATACTGACCATTTGGCAAAGTGAGATCTAACAGGGCTGGCCTATACACACACATACATACCCAAGCCCACACAGATGAACTGAGCAAGTGTCTTAGAACATTCCCCCAAATTCTCCACAATGTACGGGGGCGGGGGATCCTTAGTAGATGAGTCAATGTGGAAAGGCAGAACGTTTAGAAGTTTGGGAGCCAGTGAGGTGTAGTGGTGTAGACTGTCGGACTGGGACTCCGGAGATCCGGGTTCTAGTCCCCAATCAGTTGTGAAACACTGGGCTGACAACCGTTGCCCAGAGGACCTTGTCTTCTGCCACTCCCAGACTGTGGAATGGCCTGCCGGAGGAGATTCGCCAACTTAACAGTCTTCCGGAATTTAAGAAAGCCGTAAAGACTGATCTCTTCCTGCAGGCCTACCCAGTCGAATTTTAAGATGCCTTTTAATAATGTGCTGCCTTTTAATAATGTATTAGTTTTATATGTTTTTAATCAATTATATGTATTTTATGGTGTTTTGTATTTGTGTTGTGCCCCGCCTTGATCCAGAGGGAGAGGCGGGTAAGAAATAAATAGATGATGATGATGACGATGATGATGACTTTCAGGCAGACAACGACTCTCAGCCTAACCTACCTCACAGGGTTGTTGTTGTGAGGATAAAATGGAGAGAAGGTGGACCACGTGAAGCCACCATGGGTTCTTTGTGAAAGGAAAAATGGCAGGATAAGAATCTATTATTATTATTATTATAACAAGTTGCTAAATTTCTTAAACACGCAATCCTTACCAGATCAGTTATGGTGGCAGGATTTTCCTTTGCTTCTAGCACAGA
Source organism: Elgaria multicarinata webbii (assembly GCF_023053635.1). NCBI lineage: Eukaryota > Metazoa > Chordata > Lepidosauria > Squamata > Anguidae > Elgaria > Elgaria multicarinata. The sequence continues at coordinate 133,963,720 of NC_086175.1, forward strand.
ACTTTAAGGAGGCTCATGTAATCATACTCTGTTTTAATTTCATGTATTTTAAATATTTATTATGTGTTTTTATATGTTTTATATGTTTTATTGGTCTGTTGACTGTAATAAAAGGAATTGAATAATAATAATAATAATAATAATAATAATAATAATAATAATAATAATAATAATAACCCACTGCTGTACAGTGCAAATCTAGCAGGGCAACCATTTCCAAATCCATTCTTTGATTCCACACTGCAATAGGAGGCATATGTTGAGGTGTGTGTGTTGCAGCAGACCTCAGCCAGAAATCGCAAGAAAGGGGAGATCCTTAGACATGTCAATATTCAGAGGCAGCAACTTTGACTTTAGCAGTACCGAAAACCACCAGAGCACAATTTGACCTGTTCCCATCGATGTCACATTCATGCTTTTATCCATAATTCTGTTCTGCTTGATTTCTCCCTTAATCTCTGAATTTGTTTTAAAAACCTCTCCCGAAATTACATATTTAAAGGCGTATTTTGACACGTCCGAGGATGGAATCGTGAACATTCGGATGTGTGCGAAATTGGTTGATGGCCAAGTTCTGATCTGCCCATGAGTAGGAGAGGTGGAGACCAAGCCATTTCATATCAGAATTTGCAAATATCGAATTCTGGAAGCCGCCTGACAACCAGGTTACCTTCAACCCAATTCCTAGCTCCGTTTGCTCTCAAGGAAATCCAACTGATTTCAATTCTTTCAATGGGACTTTACTACCTAGTGAATATGTATGTTCAGGACTGAACTCTTAACCTATCACCATTCCCTCAGCAAAACGGAGGATCACAATGGAATTGCTTAATTTCGTTTTGTTTGTTTACATCCAAGATTTGATAGATGTGTGTGTGTGGGGGAAACAGATACCCAAAACAGCATCTGACATGTTCTGTTAAAAGCAGCATGATAATGTGGACACACATAGTTGCCTCCCCCAATCTATTGCCTTCCAGATGTGTTGGACTACAACCCCCAGCTTCCCCCAGCCAACCATGGCTGGCTAGGGGATTCTGGGAGTTGTAGCCAACACATCTGGAGGGCACCAAGTTGGGGAAGGTTGACACATAAGACTACTCCTTGGAAACTAGAGTTGTATGTAGAGGAGGCACCCACAATTTGTAAACCGCCCAGAGAGCTTCGGCTATTGGGCGGTATAGAAATGCAATAAATGAAAATCCTGTACAAAAACACACATGATTCCTTCATCCAAGCATTACCAGTTCAGTGCAAGATTCAGCAAGGAGCAGCAGCAATCGAACGAGCACTGAAGCTTGTGTGCTATCTCCAGTATTCATAGAATCTAGAATAGCAGAGTTGGAAGGGGCCTCTAAGGCCATCGAGTCCAACCCCCTGCTCAATGCAGGAATCCACCCTAAAGCATCCCTGACAGGTGGTTGTCCAGCTGCCTCTTGAAGGCCTCTAGTGTGGGAGAGCCCACCACCTCCCTAGGTAACTGATTCCATTGTCGTACTGCTCTAACAGTCAGGAAGTTTTTCCTGATGTCCAGCCGCAATCTGGCTTCCTTTAACTTGAGCCTGTTATTCCGTTTCCAGCACTCTGGGAGGATCAAGAAGACACCCTGGCCTTCCTCTGTGTGACAACCTTTTAAGTATTTGAAGAGTGCTATCGAAACAGAATGACCCAACAAGCTTCATCTTTCTTCAATGTAGATGGTTCTGAATGGATTTTCACAGGGAAAGAATGGTGGATGAGGAGAAATTCTCCACCTTCTCAGATCAAGGTTTACAGGAGGAAGGTCAGTCATTCTAGCATGTTGTGATGACATGTAGTTGGATCAGATTAATTTGTGATTCTGTATATGGCCATTTAAAGAAGGGAAGTGAGGCAGGTGGCCACCAGGAGGAGGGCCTTCTCTGCTGTGGCACCCCAGCTGTGGAGGTTCGCTTGGCACCTATATTATATGCTTTTAGATGCCAGGTGAAGACCTTCTTATTTTCCCAGCATTTTAACAGTCTATAAATAAATTTTAACTTGGCGTTTTAAATTTGTAATTTTGCATTGCTGCTGTTTTTATCTGGTTGAGCTTTTATAGTGTATTTTATATTATGGTTTTATACTGTTGTTTTATACTTTGAATGTGTTTAATTTTTGTGAACCACCCAGAGAGCTCCGGCTATTGGGCGGTATAGAAATGTAATTAATAAATAAATAAATTAATAAATAAATTTAAAGGTGACCCTGAGGCAAACCCAGATCTGAGGCCAGTAAAACAAATTCATTCATTTACCACAAGAATGCCTGTTCAGGCTGGAGGTCCATCTAGTCCAGCATTCTGTTCACACCGGGGCCAACCAGCGGTTGACCAGGAACCCATAAGCAGGACAAGATCCAGCAGCACTCTCCCACCCATGTTCCCCATCAACTGTTTTATATATAGGCTTACTGCCTTGGATACTGGAAGTAACACAGAGCCATCAGGACTATTAGCCATGTATAGCCTTCTCCTTCAAGAAATTATCCAGCCCCCTTTTGAAGCCATCCAGATTGCTGGCCATCATTACATCTTGTGGTAGTGAGTTCCATAGTTTAACTCTGCGCTGTGTGAAGAAGCCCTTCCTTTTATTTGTCCTGGATCTCTCACCAATCAGTTTCATGGGATGACCCCCTTGGGTTCTAGTATTTTGACAGAGGGAGAAAAATGTCTCCTCCTCTCCACGTTCTCCACACCAGGCACAATTTTGTCCACCTCTATCATGTCTCCCCTTCAGCCTCCTTTTTTCCAAGCTGAACAATCCCAGCTGCTATAACCTTCCCTCACAGGGGAGATGCTCCAACCTCCTGGTTGTTTTAGCTGCCCTTTTGTGCACTTTCCCCCCCAGCCCCACCAATTCGAGCTCCATACAAATTCTTCAGCGTTTTAAAACAGCATTTTCATCACGTCTCAAAGTGAAATGCCTCCAGGTATCAGGGACTCATAGGGAAGGGCGACAGCTCAAAGGCGGAGCACCTCCTTGGCCTGAAGAACGTTCCAGGTTCAATTCCTGGCATCTCAAGGCAGGACAGGAAAGATTCTGCCTGGAGCCCTGGAGAGCCCTTGCTGCCAGCCAGTGTCAACAATATTGGGCTAGATGGGCCGAGGGTCTGGCTTCAAACACCCCTATATTCCGATCGGCTAAATCTAGAAGAACCCAACAGGTGGGCACCTGTAGCTGCGAGGCCCAGGTAACGCCTCTCGGGAGGAGAGGCGCTACCACATCATACCACATCAAGCCACATCATACCCAGAAGAAATGGCGGCATCACCCACATCCCACATCCCAGAGGAACGGCTCCCGCTATTGTCTGAGCTGCCCATTCTGCCTTTCCCTGAACTACCAATTCATGATTGTACCACACTGTGCCCCCAATGATCCTGTTGTTATTCGGCGGGTGTGTGGGTGTGTGGGTGTGTGTGGTGGTGGCAGGGGACCCCAAAGCCCTGGCATTCCCTGGCACGCCGTTGCTGTTTGGGCACGGAAACCTGCTCGGGGAAATTTGGCAATCCTTCCCCCACAGACTTCCCTGCCTTGCTTACAAACCCACGCGTGGCATTTGACGCATGTCCATTACACCTGTGGGGTGGCCAATAAACCAGGGGCACACAGGTAGCCACCGTGATACGAAGCTTGCCTTGGCAATTCCATGCCGCGCTGTTGTTTTCCAGGAACGCGACCCCCGTCCGTCCGTCCGTCTGTCCACCCCCCCCGGTTCCCTGCCCTGCCCCCTCCCCTCCCCTGCCCCGCCCCCTTCCCTCATCACCTCCGCGGTGCCATTCCTGGTGGGGCTGCTCCTGCTGCTCCGGTTTTTCTCCGGCGTCTCTTCAACAGCTCCCCCAATGGAAGACGGGGGGCTCAAGGTTGCGTCGGCGGCCTCCCCGAGTTCCCGCATATCTTCCAATGCGATTGTGAACTGGGCAAGGGTCCTGACCATCTGAAGCATGCGGTTCCCGGGGGGGTTGTCCGTCCGACAACGTCGTAAACGAACCACGCGCACACACACAAAAATCAAATTAAAAGGGGGGAAAAAAGATATATTCGCCCACGACGAAGGGGTGGGGTGGGGAAATTGATTTCAAAAGGGGTATGAATAGATCACCCCTCCTCTGTCTCTTTCCCTCTGTGCTATTGTCCTTCGGTTGCCTCTCCCAGTCCTTTCCGCCCGTCTTTCTACATATGTAATCGCTCCTTCTTATTCTCTAGCAGGTGTCACTGCCTCTTTGCATCGCTGCTTGCTGCTGCTGCGGTGGCTGTTATTATGAAGCATACAGCAGGCGAAAGCAATCGTCGACGGAGTGAGAGAAAATGGGATTGGCAAAAGGGAGAGGAGGGGAAGACGGCGACGGAGTCCGTGCATCGTCGTGGGAACCACTCAACGCGCACGCACGGAGACGCAACGGCACGGACACCCACCCAAGCACCTGCTTTCGGAGCCCCGTTCGGATTCGACCAGCTGATGCGAGTGTCACGCCACCAGCAAATTCACAATAGAAAGGAGGACGGAACAAGACCGTACGGTTCTTGCAGTTTGATATGTGGATCTGAATTTTTCTTTATTATTATTATGGATTTCCGTCTCATCTCTTTGAGAAGATTGAGGGGAGACATGCTAGCACTCTTCAAATACTTAGAATCATAGAATAGTAGAGTTGGAAGGGGCCTATAAGGCCATCGGGTCCAACGCCCTGCTCAATGCAGGAATCCACCCTAAAGCATACCTTGAAAGGTTGTCACACAGAGGAGGGCCAAGATCTCTTCTCGATCCTCCCAGAGTGCAGGACACGGAATAATGGGCTCCAGTTACAGGAAGCCAGATTCCAGCTGGACATCAGGAAAAACTTCCTCACTGTCAGAGCGGTATGACAATGGAATCAGTTACCTAGGGACGTTGTGGGCTCTCCCACACTAGAGGCCTTCAAGAGGCAGCTGGACAGCCATCTGTCAGGGATGCTTTAACGTGGATTCCTGCATTGAGCATAGGGGTGGACTCAATGGCCTTGTAGGCCCAACTCTACTATTCTATGATTCTGATTCTTTGTGAGCCACCATTATACACTAGCCTTCCCCACCCTGGCGTCCTACCGATGTGTTGGACTGCAACTCCCATCATTCCCAGCTGGCTGGGAATGATGGGAGTTGCAGTCCAACACATCGGTACTACGCCAGGTTGGAGCAAGGTTCTAGTATGTTGTGACCACAAGTAATCACTCAGGTAACTCAATGGAAATACTGTACACCCTCTAGTATTGAAAATGGGTCTCGGCGGATCATGTCCTCCCTGCCACGAATTGACACCGATTTCCCCCACCCCGTCCATCCTGCTTCTGAAATTTCCACAGGCCTCGAAAGATTAGCCATGGCACCATGACATGAGACTGCAGCACTGCTGAACTGAATGCGATTGGCCAACAGAGATCACATAGTATTTAGGGAAAGAAGCAGCAGCAATGCATGAACGGTCAGGAGATGCAGGCCTCAAGCTGGGGACCCCTCTAGCCCAGGAGCAGTGGTTCAACTGAAGCGGTTCGCGGTCGGACTGTGAAGAAAAGCACAAGACTAGGTCCCTCCAACTGGATTTGCCTGCAATATGCTGAGCTGTGATTGGCCTGCAGTACCCTGTGCTATGATTGGTTGCCCATGGTATAAATACTCCAGGCTCATCAGTCCAAAGGTGTCTTGCCTAGAACAGGGGTGTTGTGTCTGTCCCTTGTTCCCTCATTCTAGCTTCTTGTTCCTCTGGCCCTGATGCCCTAGAAAGGACTTATGATTTATAATATGACACAGGAAGACAACAAGGGAAGGGAAGGCAGAGGTAAAAGGTGGAAGAATTGGTGTTATTATAATAATTATACATCCCTTTCCCCAACAATCCTGCCTGTGTCGGAACCTGGACAACAATCGCTCCTTGTCTCCAAGAATTTGTGTTCTCTTTTAATCAAACAAAAGGTTTTATTCATTGAATCTTTATAATATATACACACACTGCTGGGATGCAGCTCCCAAATGCTTTCGCAAAACCGAATTTGGCCCTGAGGCTGAAAATAGGTTCCCATGGGTGACCGTATGGAAAGGAGGACAGGGCTCCGGTATCTTTAACAGCTGTACAGAAAAGAGGATTTATTATTATTATTATTATTATTATTATTATTATTATTATTTATTTATTTATTTATTTATTTATTTATATAGCACCATCAATGTACATGGTGCTGTACAGAGTAAAACAGTAAATAGCGAGACCCTGCCGCATAGGCTTACATTCTAATAAATGTCATTGGTATGCATGCAGCACCTGGTGAAATGCCCTCTTCATCACAACAGTTAAAGCTGCAGAAAGCCTGCCTTCTTGACCAGAAACAAAAGAGGGCAGGGCTCCTGCAGCTTTAACCTTTGTGATGAAGAGGGAGTTTCACCAGGGGCTGCATGCCTACAAATGACCCCTGCTGAAATTCCCTTTCCCATGCAACTCTTAAAGATACAGGAGCCCTTGTCCTCCTTTCCATAGGGTCACCCTATGCCAACCCTGGCATGCTGCTTTTGAACATGGAAGTTCCATTTAGGTATTCTGCCTACTAGCTATTGACCGAGCAATCCGTCATGAATTTGTTTGGCCCATTCAAAAATCCTTGTAAGATAAGGGTCGTGGCTGTACCCTGTGGCAAAAGAATGTCACAAGTTAATTAAGCACCGCATGATATTCATCAATTAGAAGATAAATGTCTGTGATTGTACCGCAAATGTCTTTAAGGGCTGACATTTCAAGAAGTTAACAGAGGCATAAAAAAACACTGAGGAGAGACATGATAGCAGTCTTCAAATACTTGAAAGGTTGTCATACAGAGGAGGGCCAGGGTCTTTTCTCGATCCTCCCAGAGTGCAGGACATGGAATAATGGGCTCAAGTTACAGGAAGCCAGATTCCGGCTGGACATCAGGAAAAACTTCCTGACTGTTAGAGTGGTACAACAATGGAATCAGTTACCTAGGGAGGTTGTGGGCTCTCCCACACTAGAGGCATTCAAGAGGCAGCTGGACAGCCATCTTTCAGGGATGCTTTAAGGTTGTTTGTTTGTTTATTTATTTATTTATTTATTTATTATACTTATATACCGCTCCCATAGCCAGTTCACTGAAATTTTAATTGAGATAAAAACAAGAATACAAGATTTAAAACTCTAAAACACAGTACATACACACATAGAGCATTAAAAACCAATTAAAAACTAAACATGTGGGTAATTAGGATGTGCCGCCATATGCCTGGGCAAAGAGGAAAGTCTTATCCTGGCGCCGGAAAGATAGCAGCGTTGGTGCCAGGCGAGCCTCATCAGGGAGATCATTCCACAGTCCGGGGGCCACCACCGAAAAGGCCCTGTCCTTCGTTGCCACACTCCGAGCCTCTCTCGGAGTAGGCACCCGGAGGAGGACCTTAGATGTTGAACGTAGTGACCGGGTATATTCACGTCGGGAGAGGCGTTCCGTCAGGTAGTGTGGTCCCAAGCCATGCAAGGCTTTATAGGTCAAAATCAGCACCTTGAATTGGGCTCGGAATCATACAGGCAGCCAGTGCAAGTGGACCAGAGCAGGTGTTATATGGTCAAACCTTCTAGTTCCCTGCAATGAGCAGGGGGTTGGACTCGATGGCCTTATAGGCCCCTTCCAACTCTACTATTCTATGATTCCATGATTCTAGGATGTCAAACTGGGAACTTGATTTTGCAAACTCATCTTGTTATAAAGACGTGGGCCGTAGCTAGACCTAAGGTTTATCCCAGGATTGTCCTGGGGTCAAACCTGTTCATCTAAGTGCCACACAGGGCATCCAGCGCTCAGGCAGGGATGAACCCGGGATGATCCTGGGATAAACCTTAGGTCTAGCTACAGCCATCGATTCTCCCCATCCCTGCTAACTTTTCAGTGATGCTACCAATATACCGCTATAGTTCTAATTGGCCAAAAAGAGGAAATTTGTTTCTTTGGGCGACGAAGAGCACTTGTGCACTGATACTGAAGTTCGCTTTCTGATATGCGGGGGGAGGCAGGGAGGAAGAAAAATTATTTGGAGATGGAAGCTACTTGACCGCGGATCTTTAATTCCAGGGATGACAGATGCTGTTGAACTAGAGTCTCTAATTGCCTCCAAGGGGATTTAGAATGAAAGCTGGAGGGTGCGGGCAATGTAAATATTAATGCCATACAAGGTATCTGTCCAACATTATAAACTTCCTGCAAGCCTCAAATAAGGCTTGGCAGTTGTGCTAACAAGGCCTCGGAGAGAGAACACTTTGAATTCACCAAGAGCGTTGTACTGAAACTTCCCAGTGGTATTACAGTATTTTCAATTCAGTCCCAAGGCAGGTGTACACTTGGAAAACCTCATTTCCTGTAGAAGGGTCTGGTACCCAGAATTCAAAACAAGGGTTGGTTGCAAGGGAAGGCCCGTGCTCAGCAATACTACAAGCGAGAAGAATCTGGGAATTGTTGTAGTTCACAAGCTGAACAGTGGGATGAGGCTGCAAAAAAAGCTAATGCTATTTTGGGCTGCATTAATAGAAGTATAGCTTCCAAATCGCGTGAGGTACTGGTTCCTCTCTATTCGGCCCTGGTTAGGCCTCATCTAGAGTATTGCGTCCAGTTCTAGGTTCCACTATTCAAGAAGGACGCAGACAAGCTGGAGCGTGTTCAGAGGAGGGCAACCAGGATGATCAGGGGTCTGGAAACAAAGCCCTATGAAGAGAGACTGAAAGAACTGGGCATGTTTAGCCTGGAGAAGAGAAGATTGAGGGGAGACATGAGAGCACTCTTCAAATACTTAAAAGGTTGTCACACAGAGGAGGGCCAGGATCTCTTCTCGATCCTCCCAGAGTGCAGGACACAGAATCATGGCCTCAAGTTACAGGAAGCCAAATTTCAGCTGGACATCAGGAAAAATGTCCTGGCTGTTAGAGTAGTATAACAATGGAACCAATGGCCTAGGGAGGTCATGAGCTCTCCTACACAAGAGGCCTTCCAGAGGAAGCATCCCAGCCATCTGTCAGGGATGCTTCGAGGTGGATTCCTGCATTGAGCAGGGATAACGCATATCTACGTTGTCTCTCTGGAGATTCTCCAGAAGGTCTTGCCCCCTTCTGCTAGACCTGCCCCTTCCACCTCCCATCCACCAATCATTGGATGGATTCCCAAGTTTTGTGCTATTTCCCCCCCCCCCATTCTAAACATTTGATTTTTAAAATATTTATTAAAATACTTCTATACTGCTTAATATATTAAAATCTCCTGGTGGTTCCACATGGACCTACGGCTCGATTGAAGTCTAACGGGAGAAGAGCCTTTAGTGTGGCGGCCCTAGAGATGTGAAGGTCTGGGAAAAAACCGGAAAAATTCAGATAAAAACCATGTTTCTGTTTTTCCCCAAAGCCTTTTGGGGGGGGGGGTTTCCAAAAGATTGGACAATTTGGGGGGGGGGGAAGAAAAATGGATTATGGAATGTTTTATTTTAGCATGGTTATTGAAGTGTTTAAGACAAGGTGTTCATATATTTACTTCTCCAAACGATTTCTAAAAACTACGCACAGTATCAGATTATTACAATTTCTGTGCACCGAGGACAAGCAAGTCCTAGGTTTAGGGTGACCATATGAAAAGGAGGACAGGGCTCCTGTATCTTTAACAGTTGCATAAAAAAGGGAATTTCAGCAGGTGTCATTGTTATGCATGCAGCACCTGGTGAAATTCCCTCTTCATCACAACCGTTAAAGCTGCAGGAGCTATACTACAGTGACCAGATTTAAAAGAGGGCAGGCCACCTGCAGCTTTAACTGTTGTGATGAAGAGGAAATTCCACCAGGTTCCCCATATATACAAATGACACCTGCTGAAATTCCCTTTTCAATACAACTGTTAAAGATACAGGAGCCCTGTCCTCCTTTTCATAGGGTCACCCTACCTAGACTGCAAACTGAGACTACAACTCTCAAATGCAAGAGCAAGATGCATTTCTGCCTCTAGGGGCAGCACTGCCACTGAAGCAGAGACTGAAACTGATGGCTATAGCTCAGGAAATGAGTCTTGATTTAATTTCATGCATATTCATTGATTCTTGGTCCCCTCTTTTTTTCCTCAGTTCTTTTTATGGGGATGGGTGCTTTATGTCCACTTGACATTGTGGAGGACTAGCGGAGACATAAATAATTGTCTTTATTACTACTGTTGATGGTTTCTTCTGTTTTTGATTTGTTTTTAAATTGTGTTTTGCCTGCTCCTCATAAACTGGCAAAACCAAAGAGGTTCCTGTCAGGGTCCGGGGCACGGGTGGCAAGGCCTCAGTGCAGGAATGCCAGGGCCAGGACGGACAGCAGTAGAACCAGCAAACAGAGTCCAGGCAGGGCCAGAGGCAAAAGGTCAGGAGAAACAGAAGATCATAGAATCATAGAATAGCAGAGTTGGAAGAGGCCTACAAGGCCATCGAGGCCAACCCCCTGCTCAATGCAGGAATCCACCCTAAAGCCTCCCTGACAGATGGTTGTCCAGCTGCCTCTTGAAGGCCTCTAGTGTGGGAGAGCCCACAACCTCACCAGGCAACTGATTCCATTGTCATACTGCTCTAACAGTCAGGAAGTTTTTCCTGATGTCCAGCTGGAATCTGGCTTCCTTTAACTTGAGCCCGTTATTCAGGCAAGGCAAGGTCCGGGATTGCAAGTAGTCAGGAACAGGCTGCAGCAGGCACAGGGGACCATACTGCTGTGGCAAAGCTGGAGTGGAAATGCAGTTCTTATATAGCTCTTTCCTGGCTGCTCCCAGCTGGTCTGGATCAGCCCACCTGTGAGTGCTTGATGACATGAGCCTGGATCCTTCAACTACTCTGCGGCCGGCAAGGTGCACTGCGGCCACCAGGTGGTGCTGCAGGACAGCACCTGACAGTTCCTTACAGTTCAGGTGTTCCTTACAGTTCAGGAGCTTGTAGCGCCATTTGTTACAAATATATATAAAGTAAATTCAAGCTGTAATAATTGTTTGAATGCACTGTACTTTTAATATACCAAATGTAATAATTTTATGCCAAACCAACTTGTACATAACTATATTTTGTGTTCCTGAAGTAACAAAGTGACTTTCAATCTGTAAAAAGTGCTAATATTTTTTGCAAATTTTTTCGGTTTTTCCCAAAAAAACCCTGGAAAAAAACCCACCCTCTAGGTGGTCCCGTTTCTTTGGAACTCCCTGCCCCTGTAGGTCAAGCAGGCACCAATACTGTGCTCCTTCCAGCGCCTCCTGAAAACAGCTTGTTTCCAGGAAGTATTCCTTAACTGCCCACTCTCCCACGTGTGATCCGAGAGGGAGAAATGGTGGGAAGTTTCCGCCCCCAGGCCTGAAGTTCAAATGCCCTGCTTTACAACAATTCTGTGAGGTAGGTCAGTCTAATTATCCCTTTCCCCCCCACCATTGGATAGAGGGAGTTGTCCAGTTTTTAATGGACCCCAGAATTGTTGTTTTTTAAATGGATACTGTTGTTGTTTTATACTGTTTTTATGTGTGTGTTTTTAAATTTTGTATACTTTGAATGTTTACTATTTTTAATTGTTGTAAACCGCCCAGAGAGCTTCGGCTGTGGGGCGGTATATAAATGTAATAAAATAAACAAACAAACAAATAAATAAATAGGGTATGAAAGCCCTAAAAGGCTTGGGACCTCAATACTTGAGGGAGTGCCTCTCTCTCTATATGTTGTTGTTTATTCGTTCAGTCGCTTCCTACTCTTCGTGACTTCATGGACCAGCCCACGCCAGAGCTTTCTGTCAGCCGTCGCCACCCCCAGCTCCCCCAAGGTCAAGTCTGTCACCTCCAGAATATCATCCATCCATCTTGACCTTGGTCAGCCCCTCTTCCTTTTGCCTTCCACTTTCCCTAGCATCAGCCTCTTCTCCAGGGTATCCTGTCTTCTCATTATGTGGCCAAAGTACTTCACTTTTGCCTCAAGTGAGCAGTCTGGCTTTATTTCCTGGAGTATGGACTGGTTTGATCTTCTTGCAGTCCAAGGCACTCTCAGAATTTTCCTCCAACACCACAGTTCAAAAGCATCTATCTTCCTTCGCTCAGCCTTCCTTATGGTCCAGCTCTCGCAGCCATAGGTTACTACGGGGAATACCATTGCTTTAACTATGCGGACCTTTGTTGTCAGTGTGGTGTCTCTGTTCTTAACTATTTTCTCGAGATTTGTCATTGCTCTCCTCCCAAGAAGTCAACGTCTTCTGATTTCCCGGCTGCAGTCAGCGTCTGCAGTAATCTTTGCGCTCAGAAATACGAAGTTTGTCACCGCCTCCACATTTTCTCCTTCTATTTGCCAGTTATCAATCAAGCCGGTTGCCATGAGCTTGGTTTTTTTGAGGTTTAACTGCAGCCCAGCTTTTGCACTTTCTTCTTTCACCTTCGTCATAAGGCTCCTCAGCTCCTCCTCGCTTTCAGCCATCAAAGTGGTATCATCTGCATATCTAAGATTGTTAATGTTTCTTCCTGCGATTTTAACTCCAGCCTTGGATTCGTCAAGCCCAGCACGTCGCATGATGTGTTCTGCGTACAAGTTGAATAGGTAGGGTGAGAGTATACAACCCTGCCGTACTCCTTTCCCAATCTTAAACCAGTCCATTGTTCCATGGTCTGTTCTTACCGTTGCTACTTGTTCATTATACAGATTCCTCAGGAGGCAGACAAGATGACTTGGTATCCCCATACCACCAAGAACTTGCCACAGTTTGTTATGATCCACACAATCAAAGGCTTTAGAATAGTCAATAAAACAGAAATAGATGTTTTTCTGGAACTCCCTGGCTTTCTCCATTATCCAGCGGATATTGGCAATTTGCCCGAAATTTGAGATCTGTTGGTGAAGCCCTCCTCTGTGCCCCACCAGGGTGAGACATACATTATGGTAGGACATGGGAGAGAGCCTTCTCTGTGGTGGCACCTTGGTTGTTGAATGGCCTCCCCTTGGAGCCCCAATTGGCATCAACACTGGCTTTGCTTCAGAACAATTTTGTTCTGACTTTATACTGCTAGTTTTACCCTACCCTGTGTCTGTTTGGTGCATTCTCTTCCCCTCCTTATTGTTTTATTATGATTTTATTAGAATGTAAGCCTATGCGGCAGGGTCTTGCTATTTACTGTTTTACTCTGTACAGCACCATGTACATTGATGGTGCTATATAAATAAATAATAATAATAATAACTTCAAGTTAAAATGTGACTTTTTCTCAACGCCTTTGAGGGCTAATTTCTCCATGGTTGCACATAGTTTTAATTGGTTTTATTGCTTTTACAGTTTCTACTGGTTTAACTTGTAAATAGTTTCATATATTTTAACTCTGTACATTATTTATTTGTTTTATGCTGTTTGAATTGATTTTATCAGTGTGCTGCTCTGAGATTCCAACGATAGAGGGCAGGATACAAATGTTTTAATAAATAATTTTAATAAATAAACCCAATGGCCCCCTGCTTTACAGTTCAGTCTGTTAGGGCGCAATCCTATGCAGGTTTAGACAGAAAATATTTCTCTAACTCCCAGTTAGCCATGCAATAAGTGAGCGCAGACAATATACAATACCACTGCAAACATTTAAAGTATTTACAAATGAGACATTTAGGAGAGCATGTGAGCTTCTCTCATAGTACCTTTATTTTATGTGATTGCCTTAAATGTGGGAGAGTGTGGCAGAAGACACAATGGCATATTCTCAGCAATGCAGATTGTACAATCACGCTCCAGAAAGTGGCAGTGTTGCGCCTCTCCGGTGAAAACACTCTTAGGCTTTAAATAAAACCCACGCAAACTCCCCCAACACAACTATCATCAAGTCTTGCAGGCAATTGTGTTGTACGGCCCTTAGACATACATTTCTTTTTGCCTCTGTGCCTGTAGCAGCTGCATAACAGGCAGAAATTCACCGGTGAGGCTTTTCCAGGCAGGGGGATCCAGTGACTGGGGAAAGTTTCAGCAGTAGAGCTCTACCTGTTATGCACTTGTCAGAGGAATAGATACTGTTCGGATGAAAAGAAAAGAGAAAAAGGCCGTGTGTATATGCCACCGCTTTGCCTCCTGATTCCACCCAAACCCCGCAGCAACGCTGCTGTGAAGTGGAATCAAAAGAGTTAAATGGCAGGAGTGAGTGCAGGCTATCCACCCTGGGGGAAATCAGAGTACCATTGTTAGACAGAGGGAAAGGGGAGCAAATACTGAGGGACCAGGGAAACCACGAAACCCTTTTTTTTAATGGCAACTGCACAACACTGAAAGCTGTAGCAGCCTTAGAGCTCTTAGAATCATAGAATAGCAGAGTTGGAAGGGGCTTAAAAGGCCATCCAGTCCAACCCCCTGCTCAAGGCAGGAATCCACCCTAAAGCATCCCTGACAGATGGTTGTCCAGCTGCCTCTTGAAGGCCTCTAGTGTGGGAGAGCCCACAACCTCCCTAGGTAACTGATTCCATTGTCGTACTGCTCTAACAGTCAGGAAGTTTTTCCTGATGTCCAGCTGGAATCTGGCTTCCTTTCACTTGAGCCCGTTATTCCGTGTCCTGCACTCTGGGAGGATCGAGAAGAGATCCTGGCCCTCCTCCGTGTGACAACCTTTTAAGTCTTTGAAGAGTGCTCTCATGTCTCCCCTCAATCTTCTCTTCTCCAGGCTAAACAGGCCCAGTTCTTTCAGTCTCTCTTCATAGGGCTTTGTTTCCAGACCCCTGATCATCCTGGTTGCCCTCCTCTGAACACGCTCCAGCTTGTCTGCGCCTTAATTGCTCTTACTTTCTTTCCCCGATTTTTACATGGCCATGGCGCCCATTACAAGGCTTGTTGTCCCTGCCCCGCATTCCTGCTCTTACTCTGCGCTGGGATCCGTCTGTGGTACGCCCACTTTCTAAATCTGAACCAAAGCCACCACTGACAGACAAAGAAAGAACAGTGGTGACATCAGAGCAAATGGAAACATCGTGGTAAATCGACCCTTAGAAAAAGCGCTATTTGCGGGGAAAAGCCCAATATGGCTGCGAGTTAGCGGCTGAGTCATATAAATGACGAGGCGCAACTGTGCAGCCACGATGGGGTATTTAGAGTGTACAGATAAGCCCGAAGACAGGATTATGGAAAGGAATACCCAGCAACTTCCGACATTGCTGTCTCTTTGGGAAATATTTCAAGGGTGCCCACAAGACTCATGTGAGGCCAATTACTTCAGCCTTCCCCAACCTGGTGCCCTCCAGGGTTGTTGGACCGCAAGTCCCAGCATCCCCAGCCAGCCATAGTTAGGGTGAGAGAAGTTGCATAGAGAAGGGAATTTCAGCAGGTGTCATTTGTATATAGGGAAAACCTGGTGAAATTTCCTTTTCATCACAACAGTTAAAGCTGCAGGAGCTATACTAGAGTGACCAGATTTAAAAGAGGGCAGGGCACCTGCAGCTTTAACTATCGTGATGAAGAGGAAATTTCACCAGGTTAACCATATATACAAATGACACCTGCTGAAATTCCCTTTTCAATACAACTGTTGAAGATACAGGAGCCCCGTCCTCCTTTTCATAGGGTCACCCTAGCCATAGTACCAGGATGGGGAAGGCTGAACTCGGTCATTTTGTCGGAGGCACGTTTCAATCCGTGCATGTCAGTTTCCAGAGAGCACAGGCCTCCTGCTTCATTCATTAACGCTAATTAGATATCCACAGGTTTCTATGACAACCCAGTGTGGCAACTGTTCTTTTGTAAGGTCGTGTCCAAAGCCAGTAAATTTCCTCTCGGGGGAGCAGCTGAGAGTGGTGGAGGAAGCCATGGTGAGGCCTAAAGCAGTCCAAAATAAATCCTCTCTGGCCTAGCAAGTCCCGCTGGGCATTAATGTCGGGCACGTCTCAGCTCCAACCCCTCATGTGTTCTACTTCTGCAAGCTAAATTGTGGGGAGGTTACAGGGCCCCATTCCAACTTCATTTCCTGGCAAGGCCACTTAACTAGGGTGACCCTATGAAAAGGAGGACCGGGATCCTGTATCTTTAACAGTTGTATTGAAAAGGGAATTTCAGCAGGTGTCATTTGTACATGTGGAGAACCTGGTGAAATTCTCTCTTCATCACAACAGTTAAAGCTGCCCTCTTTTAAATCTGGTCACTCAAGTATCGCACCTGCAGCTTTAACTGTTGTGATGAAGAGGGAATTTCACCAGGTTCTCCACATATACAAATGACACCTGCTGAAATTCCCTTTTCAATACAACTGTTAAAGATACAGGAGCCCGGTCCTCCTTTTCATATGGTCACCCTACTTTAACTGCAGTGATGAAGAGGTAATTTCACCAGGTTCTCCATATATACAAATGACACCTGCTGAAATTCCCTTCTCTATGCAACTGTTAAAGATACAAGAGCCCTGTCCTCCTTTTCATAGGGTCACCCTCACTTAACGGGTTTAAATCTAGACTCCAGAAATACAAATGCTGCTTTTCCTCTTGCTGACTTCCCAAGATGTCCTGAGATAGCTAAAAACCCTCCCGTTTTATTTATGTTGTTTCTGGAAATCTGCAAGCAAAGCTTTAGCTGGGAAATTTAAATCAATATAGAAAATGTGTCTCTAGAACTTCTTAGAGCACAGTCCTACGCATGTTTAGACTGGAAGAAAAAGTCTTGGGTATTATATTATTTATTTCATTTGTACCCCATCTTTCCTCCTCAGGGAAGCGTTTTTCATGGCACATTGTTTTAACTGCTTTTCCTGCTTTTAAATTATATATTGTTTTAACTTGGTTCATGGTTTAATTTGTTTTTAACTGTGCATATTTACTGTTTTATACTGTATGCTTTTATCTGTACACCGCTGAGATCTTAATGATGTAGGGCGGGATATAAATGTTTTAAATAAATAAATAAATGGTCACACGAGCTGACAAACGGTCAAAGGTGGAACACCCAATGAATTTCCTATTGAGCAACATATAAGCCCTGTTTGCTCCAGCAAGTGGAAGTAGAGGATGGAGGAAAGGAATAGGAGACAGTGTAAGTTTCTTCGAAATGTGTAGTTTTCTGCACATCAACAGAGCAGGGGATATTTGTTTCGTTTTTCTGCAATGTCCTTCACAGTTGCAAACTGGAATAAAGTTTACTTTATGTTCAGAGCTGGTGAGATTTGGAAGGGGGGGGGGTTGTTCGGATGTTGCAGTGGAGATAGTGCCACCTTCAGGGTCCTTGCTGCTGCACCTCCGTAATATTAGGGTGACCCTATGGGAAGGAGGACAGGGCTCCTGTATCTTTAACTGTTGTAGAGGAAAGGGAATTTCAGCAGGAGTCATTTGTACGCAGGCAGCACCTGGTGAAATTCCTTTTTTATCACAGCAGTTAAAGCTGTAGGAACCCTATCCTAGTGAACAGATACAAAAGAAAGCAGGGCTCCTGTTGTGATGAAGAGGGAATTTCACCCAGTGCTGCATGCCTACAGATGACACCTGCTGAAATTCCCCGTTCTATACAACTTTTAAAGATACAGGAGCCCTGTCCTCCTTTCCATAGGGTCACCCTACATAAAATTTATTTATCTATTTATTTATTACATTTAAATACCGCCCCATAGCTGAAGCTCTCTGGGCGGTTTATGAAAGTCTGGGCGTTTTACAATATTGTCTCAATCCGGCCATCTGTAAATGAACAAATCAGAATGATACCGGGGGGGGGGGGGGGGCAGCCTCTGTGCACCCTGACATTCAGGTGTAAATGCAGAACAAGCACAAAACGTGGCAATAGGGGCAGAATTAAACTTCACAGCGCCTTATGCATTTTTAAAGGGGTTGTAGCTCTTAAGCACAGCTAGGTAATGTGTGACCCTCCACTACTCCCCCCCCAAAAAAAATTGGGGGGGGGGTCTGGAGGAAAAAAGGGCAGTTTCCTGCCCAAATACAGTAGCAAAACACAACAGAAGCTTACTAAGGACAAATGTAGCTTGTTTACAAGCCGAATTGTTCTGGGTTTATTGCTACCGCTTCTGCGACAAGGGTGCCACCCACGGACAGTCCGAGAGGGAAGAAACTGATCCCTGGGCCTCCTGAAGCTGACTGCGCCTCCTCTGAAGGTGGCAGAGATATGAATCAGAGAATAGTAGAGTTGGAAGGGGCCTCTAAGGCCATCGAGTCCAACCCCCTGCTCAATGCAGGAATCCACCCTAAAGCCTCCCTGACAGATGGCTGTCCAGCTGCCTCTTGAAGGCCTCCAGTGTGGGAGAGTCCACAACCTCCCTAGGTAACTGGTTCCATTGTCGTACTGCTCTAATAGTCAGGAAGTTTTTCCTGATGTCCAGCTGGAATCTGGCCTCCTTTAACTTGAGCCCGTTATTCCGTGTCCTGCACTCTGGGAGGATCGAGAAGACATCCTGGCCCTCCTCTATGTGACAACCTTTAAAGTATTTGAAGAGTTTATTCTTGAAAGTCTTTCTCTCCCATAACAGCCAAAAGTCAGGGAGGACCAGTGGCACATCCACCCCCCTTTTAACGATTCACTGAAATCCAGTTTCCCTTCATTCTTGGCCCATGTGCCGTAAAGAATGACTCACCCCTCTGTCTGAGTCCTAACCGTATCATATGGTTAGGCATGTTTAGCCTGGAGAAGAGAAGATTGAGGGGAGACATGAGAGCACTCTTCAAATCCTTGAAAGGTTGTCACACAGAGGAGGGCCAGGATCTCTTCTTGATCCTCCCAGAGTGCAGGACACAGAATAACGGTCTCAAGTTAAAGGAAGCCAGATTCCAGCTGGACATCAGAAAAAACTTCCTGACTGTTAGAGCAGTATGACAATGGAACCAGTGACCTAGGGAGGTGGTGGGCTTTCCCACACTAGAGGCCTTCAAGTGGCAGCTGGACAACCATCTGTCAGGGATGCTTTAAGGTAGATTCCTGCATTGAGCGGGGGGTTGGACTCGATGGCCTTGTAGGCCCCTTCCATCTCTGCTATTCTATGATTCCTTTGAGGCTGGATTCAGCGAGTTTGCTAAATTCTCCTGCCAAACTTGGACAATAGCCGAATTTGCATCAGCAGAATAGGTGGATAAATTGGTGCAAACAGGTAGGTGTCTTGCAAAAATCAGAAAGAGAAAGCAAGCCATGCTGTAATTATGCAGTCATGTGCATAATCTTTTCCTAAAAATAAAAGAATCCGAATAAACACGTGCAGCGCAGTGTGTGCGCGTGTGTGAAAGGAGCTGCAAAACGCTTGTTATAATATAATACTGTTGAGTGACATCCCAGTAGGTGGTACTGCTTGATAAAAGGTAAAATTATCATTTGTTTCCAGGTATATAAGACCACTTCTAGGACAATTTGTTAGCTACCCACTGACTGTTCAGTTATTGCTTAATGAGCCCCTAGATATTTCTTGGAATGCTGTCAAGCAAGTTACTACAAAACAGATAAATTAAAAATAACAGTATGTATGTGTATGTTTGTATGTGTGTGTGTGTGTGTGTGTATATATATATATATATATATATATATATATATATATATATATTAATTAGGAGCTCTTGCGGTTCCAAACTTTACATCCAACGAATTACTAAAAAAGTGCTCTCTTTCAAGTGGCTGGACGCGTCACCATTGGCACGCAGCCCTTGAGAGCTTCACTGAAATGGAATTTGGCCTTGGGCTGAAAGGGGTTCTGCACCCTTGCTCTGGATGAATGCAAAAGTCTCCGTGAGCCCCTGCCACACCTTCTCCGTGAGCCCCTGCCAAAGGAAGTGAGGTAGCTGGCTACTAGGAGGAGGGCTTTCTCCGCTGTGGCACCCCGGTTGTGGAACAAGCTCCCCAGAGAGGTCCGCCTGGCGCCTACACTGTACTCCTTTCGTCGCCAGCTGAAGACCTTTTTATTCTCCCAGTATTTTAACACTTAATTTTAACTTACATTTAAATTTTACTCTTTTAACTCTGTATTTTAATGTTATTTCAATTTTGCTGCGTGGTTTTATTCTGGTTCTGCTTTTTATATTGTATTGTGTATTTGTGCTTTTAACCTGTTGGTTGTCTTACTATGATTTTAATTTTTGTGAACCGCCCAGAGAGCTTCGGCTATTGGGCGGTATAGAAATGTAATAAATAAATAAATAAATAAATAAATTAAAAAAGTCACAAATTTTATTCTGCCGGCCTATTTATTTATTTATACAATTAATTGGCTGTTTTTCATGATAAAAGTATGCTACCGAACCAACGAATAGCAACAGAATCACACACCATCAACCGATAAACTAGTAAAAGAGCAGAGAACAGAAACACAGATAAGAAGGAGAGCCAGTGTGGTGTAGTGGCTAAAGCACTGGACTGGGAGTCGGGAGATCTGGGTTCTAATCTCCACTCAGCCGTGGAAGCTCATTGGGTGACTTTGGGCCAGACACTGGGCCTTGCTAGACCTACCTGAACATCCGGTGGGGAGTCGGGGCGACGGAGCGCTGCAACTAGCGCGCGCTGTCACCCTTATCTAGACGTCAACACGCGACAGGGCAAGGGAAAGCCTCGTCGCGTGCTCCGGGTTTTCTGCAGTTAAAGGGCCATGTGCGCAGGAGCGCACCGCTGGAAAAGGTAGGGTTTTTTTAAAAAAATAAAGGGTCCCCCGCTCCCCGATTCCCACCCCCACAATGCCTGATGCCCCCCTGCCGCTCGCTTGGGCGTCCTCCCTCCGCTCGCCAGGCCCTGTCCCCGTCCGCCATGCCTGGCCCCATCCTTCTCTCCCCCTCTCTCCTGCCGGGTCCGGTCTTTCCCCCGTCCCCCATCTCCTCCCCCCGTGATTCCCCCCCGGCCCGACGGGCACAGCGCTCCAATGGAGCGCTGTGCCCAGTCCGTGGCTTCTCCCGGCTACTCGCGAGTAAGCGAGCAGCCGGGAAAAGCCATGGAAGTCGCTAGACTTTCCGCAGCCCTGGCCTCAGGCCGGGGCTGCGGAAAAACTGGGCCATAAGTGAATCCGCTTATCCCGGGTTAAGGGAGGTGTTAGCCCGGCCTGACACCGTAATCCCCTGTGCATCATCTGGATGCACAGGAGGGAGACCAGGCCTCACACCGCGCTAACGCCTCGTCTAGCAAAGGCCACTGACTCTCAGCCTAACCTACCTCACAGGGTTGCTGTTGTGAGGATGAAATGGAGAGGAGGATTATGTACGCCGCCTTGAGTTCCTTGAAGGAAAAAAAGGTGGGATATAAATGTAATAAATAAATAAACAAGCAAGGAAGTTTACAAGATGCCGCAAAACAGATTCAACACAATTCTGCAGGCAGGGGGTGGAGAAGACGGTATGCTAGATTATTTATTTATTTATTAAATTTATATACCGTCCCACAGCCGAAGCTCTCTAGGGTGTTTAGAAAAGTTAAAAACAGTGAACATTAAAAAGTATACAAAATTTAAAACCATCAAAAATATAAAAAGAACAGTATAGAACAACAGTATCCATTTAACAACAAGAGTTCTGGGGTCCATTAAAAAACAAACTTGGCATATGTTGTTAAATGCTGTTAAATGCCTGGGAGAAGAGAAAAGTCTTGACCTGGTGCCGAAAAGATAACAATGTTGGTGCCAGGTGGGCCTCATCAGGAAGATCATTCTATAATTGGGGGGCCACCACTGAAAAGGCCATCTCCCTTGTTGCCATCCTCCGAGTTTCCCTCGGAGTAGGCACCCGGAGGAGGACCTTAGATGTTGAACGCAGTGGATGGGTAGATTCATAGAATCATAGAATAGAAGAGTTGGAAGGGGCCTACAAGGCCATCGAGTCCAATCCCCTGCTCAATGCAGGAATCCACCCTAAAGCATCCCTGGCAGATGACTGTCCAGCTGCCTCTTGAAGGCCTCTAGTGTGGGAGAGCCCACAACCTCCCTAGGTAGCTGGTTCCATTGTCGCACTGCTCTAACAGTCAGGAAGTTTTTCCTGATGTCCAGCCGGAATCTGGCTTCCTGTAACTTCAGCCCGTTATTCCATGTCCTGCACTCTGGGAGGATCTAGAACAGACCCTGGCCCTCCTCTGTGTGACAACCTTTCAAGTATTTGAAGAGTGCTCTCATGTCTCCCCTCCATCTTCTCTTCTCCAGGCTAAACTTCCGTACTTATTCTCCTTGATCTCCGTTCTTATTCTCCTTGATCTAACTGCAGCCTTTGACACGGTTGATCATGATCTTCTCTTAGATTCCCTTCATGACCTTGGACTTTGTGGCTCTGTCTATAACTGGTTTGCCTCCTATCTAGCGGGTCGCTCTTTCAGCGTGTTGGCTAATGGCAGCTCGTCTTCCTCTTTTCCCCTTTCAGTAGGGGTTCCGCAAGGCTCGGTGCTTGGCCCGTTGTTGTTTTCTTTATACATGTTGCCCTTGGGTAAGCTTATTCAATCTCATGACCTCCAATATCATCTGTATGCCGATGATACACAATTATATCTTTCATCTCCGGAACTTTCTCCTGATGTTCACGATCGTATCTCAGCATGTCTCTCAGATATCTCAGCCTGGCTGCTTCATCGTCGTTTGAAACTTAATATGGCAAAGACTGAATTGCTTGTTTTTCCTCCTAAACCTTCTCCTCATCTCTCATTCTCTCTTACTGTCAATGATGTTACACTTACTCCAGTCAAGGAAGCTCGTAGTCTTGGCTTTTATATTTGACTCCTCGCTCTCCTTTATTCCTCATATTGAGGCAATAGCTAAATCCTGTCGTTTTTTCCTGTATAATATTGCCAGGATTCGATCATTTTTGTCTGTCTCTTCTGCCAAGACGCTTGTTCATGCACTGGTTATTTCTCGGTTGGACTACTGCAACCTTCTTCTCTCTGGCCTTCCTTCTTCTCACATCAGTCCGTTGGTCTCTGTCCACCACTCTGCCGCTAAGTTCATCTTCTTGGCTCGCCGCTCTGACCATGTCACTCCACTTCTGAAATCTCTTCATTGGCTTCCAATTCACTTCTGAATCCAATATAAACTTCTCCTGTTGACCTACAAAGCTTTTCACTGTCTAGCTCCTTCCTATCTCTCCTCTCTCATCTCACACTATTGCCCCGCTCGTGCTCTTCGCTCCTCTGATGCCATGTTTCTCGACTGCCCAAGGGTCTCTACTTCCCTTGCTCGGCTTCGTCCATTCTCTTCTGCTGCCCCTTACGCCTGGAATGCTCTTCCAGAACATTTGAGATCTACAAGCTCAATCACAACTTTTAAAAGCTCAGCTAAAAACTTTTCTTTTTCCTAAAGCTTTTAAAACTTGATGTTGCTCAGACTTTATACTGTTAGTTTTACCATACCCTGTGCCTGTTTACCCTACCCAGTACCTGTTTGCATTCCCTTCCCCTCCTTATTGCTTTACTATGATTTTAGTAGAATGTAAGCCTATGCGGCAAGGTCTTGCTATTTACTGTTTTACGCTGTACAGCACCATGTACATTGATGGTGCTATATATAAATAAATAAATAAATAAATAAATAAATAAATAATAATAATAAACATGCCCAGTTCTTTCAGTCTCTCTTCATAGGGCTTTGTTTCCAGAACCCTGATCATCCTGGTTGCCCTCCTCTGAACACGCTCCAGCTTGTCTGCGTCCTTCTTGAATTGTGGAGCCCAGAACAGGACGCAATACTCTAGATGAGGCCTAACCAGGGCCAAATAGAGAGGAACCAGGTCAGGAGAGGATAATTCATCACCATCATTTAAAACAGACTTCCCTGAACTGATGCCCTCCAGATGTTTTGGACTTCATCCCCTATGAGCCCCAACCAGCATGGCCAGTCGTTAGGAATGCTGGAATCTGTAGCCCAAAACATCTGGAGGGCACCAGGTTGGCGAAGGCTGTGTTTATTACGTATGCAGCCTGTCTTCTTTGGCACTGCTAGCAACACCTTGCTAAACAGAGGATGCTCCCAGCCCTACCGATCAGCCTCTGCTAACTAGGCAGCAGAGTGAGCTACAAGTGGGAAACAGGTAAAGCAGTGTTGACGCCTGCCACACTTGACAACGCAGAAAGAAAAAGCAAACAAGCCACTCATTCTGAATCAGGTCATGGGAACAAAAGAAACTTGATTGCCGCAAAACTCCCAGGGCAGCTAACAGCTCCCCTTAACAGTGATAACTAAGAGTACTATTTATTATTATTATTATTTATTTTTTTAAACTTTTATATCCCGCCTTATATCATTAAGATCTCATAGTGGCGTACAGATAAAAGCATACAGTATAAAACAATAAATATGCACATTCAAAACAAATTAAACCACGAACCAAGTTAAAAGAATATATATATATATATATATATATATATATATATATATATATTAAAAGCAGTAAAAGCAGTTAAAACAATGTGCCATCTTAGTGGATTTAAGAGTAAGAGGATAAGGATACATAAAATTACATTCAGCTAAATGAAAGGGATCAAAGCGACAGCATCAGGAAAAGCCATAAAAACGTAGCTGGAACTGGCAGCAAATAATAAAGCTGGGCAAATAAAGTCATAGAATCATAGAATAGCAGAGCTGGAAGGGGCCTACAAGGCCATCTAGTCCAACCCCCTGCTCAATGCAGGAATCCACCCTAAAGCATCCCTGACAGAGGGTTGTCCAGCTGCCTCTTGAAGGCCTCTAGTGTGGGAGAGCCCCCCACCTCCGTAGGTAACTGATTCCATTGTCGTACTGCTCTAGCAGTCAGGAAGTTTTTCCTGATGTCCAGCTGGAATCTGGCTTCCTGTAACTTGAGCCCGTTATTCCGTGTCCTGCACTCTTGGAGGATCGAGAAGAGATCCAACAGATGCATTGGAGTACAACTCTCAAGTACAAAAATCACACACTAGATTTTGTGTGTACCAAAATCACACACTAGAATGCCACACTAGTGCTGAATGCAGTTACACGTACATAGGCTTATCGCAGTACAGTGCAAGAAGTAAGGGGTTGGGCCAATGGCCATTTTGTTGATGTAGGCAAAGTTGTATAACAGCACCACAAGATGTAGTGATGGCCACCAATTTGGATGGCTTTAAAAGGGGGTTGGATACATTCCTGGAGGAGGAGGCTATCTGTGGCTACTAGTCCCGACGCCTATGTGTTACCTCCAGTATCAGAGGCGGTAAGCCTGTATACACCAGTTGCTGGGGAACATGGGTGGGAGGGTGCTGTTGCACCATGTCCTGCTTGTGGGTTCCTGGTCAACAGCTGGTTGGCCCCTGTGTGAACAGAGTGCTCGACTAGATGGACCCTTGGTCTGATCCAGCTGGGCTCTTACATTCTTAATACCAACTTCCATAGTGTTTGCACTAATAATTTAAGTCAAATGTATGTTACTATGGGTCTTAACTCTTGTAAGATGTACAATTTAGACTGCAAGACAAGTAATTTTATGCAAGCCACCTAGAGAACTTCATGTCCGGTAAGGGAACTGAACGTCTGTCTCACACAACCAAATCCAACATACTGTATGCCAGCCTTCCCCAATCCAATATCTTCCAGATATGTTGAACTACATCTCCCAGAATACCCTACCCAGCAGACGCATTGGACTACAACTCCCAGACTACAGCTCCTTGGGGGTTGTAGTCCAACACGTCTGGAGGGTACCTAGTTGCAGAAGCTGCCATGTGCCACATGGTTAACAACGCCACTTGGTCCTCTCCCACCATAATTTCTTCGTCCCCCTACTTTTACGTCGTTGTCAGAATGGGGTCAGACTGATCTGCCCCCACAGTGCTGGGTTTGCCATCAGGTCGAGCCCTTGCGTCATTCCAAGGCACTTACAGCAACGCCGCTCTTTAGCATGCGGCGTGGAAACTTGGGACAGATTGTGTGGCCAGACGGCTCCCCGCAGAGCGTGATCAAAGGCAACGTTTTGGCTTCCCACGTAGAGAATTCTGGCCAGGTTTGAAGTTCCACGTCATAAAGAACAGAGCCAACGAGATGACTCTCTGTGCTGGGTACAATCAGCAGGGCGATGTCATTACCATCACCGCCAACGTTCTTCTCCTTTTTTAAGAAAGCACCTAAACCCTACTAGGTGCTGGACAGCAACAATTAAAAGGCCTGAGAAGGACCTGGCCTGCAGGCATAAAAAATAATAATACAGAAGCAAAAGGGAAATAAAAAGAGGCAAACTAGGAAAAAGGACAGAGATGTTGAGTGGAGAAGAGAAGATTGAGGGGAGACATGATAGCACTCTTCAAATACTTAGAATCATAGAATAGCAGAGTTGGAAGGGGCCTACAAGGCCATCGAGTCCAACCCCCTGCTCAATGCAGGAATCCACCCTAAAGCATCCCTGACAGATGCTTGTCCAGCTGCCTCTTGAAGGCCTCTAGGGTGGGAGAGCCCACAACCTCCCTAGGAAACTGATTCCATTGTCCTACTGCTCTAACACTCAGGAAGTTTTTCCTGATGTCCTGATGTCCTACTTAAAAGGTTGTCACACAGAGGAGGGCCAGGATCTCTTCTTGATCCTCCCAGAGTGCAGGACACGGAATAACGGGCTCAAGTTAAAGGAAGCCAGATTCCAGCTGGACATCAGGAAAAACTTCCTGACTGTTAAGAGCAGTACGACAATGGAATCAGTTACCTAGGGAGGTTGTGGGCTCTCCCACACCAGAGGCCTTCAAGAGGCAGCTGGACAACCATCTGTCAGGGATGCTTTAGGGTGGATTCCTGCATTGAACAGGGGGTTGGACTCGATGGCCTTGTAGGCCCCTTCCAACTCTGCAATTCTATGATTCTATGTCTCCCCTCAATCTTCTCTTCTCCAGGCTAAAGTTGCCCAGTTCTTTCAGTCTCTCCTCAGAGGTCTTTGTTTCCAGACCCCTGCTGGAAGAGCATTGGTGGATCAGACCAAGGGGCCATCCAGTCAAGCACTGTTCACACAGTGGCCAGCCAGCTGTTGTCACGGGTGCAACACCACTTTCCTAACTGGTGTACAATAGGAAGTAAACATTGCTAAATGCGTTTGAGGCTAGCTTTGGAATGCTGAGAGTTGTAGGGCTTTTTTTCTGTCTAAACGTGCACAGGATCAAAGGGACATGTATGTGGGGTGGAAAATTTGCCTGGACTATGTTTTTCCATGGAAATGTTTCTAGTTTTAGAAATGCAATGTTTCATAAAACAAGTAATTTATAACATTACTAAGTCAACTACTTCCTGGAGGCAAAGGCTATCCATGGCTACTAGCCCTGATGGTTGTATGCGATCTCCAGTATTCGAGGCAGTAAGCCTGTGTGCACCAGTTGCTGGGGAACATGCGCGGGAGGGTGCTGTTGCACCGTGTCCTGCTTGTTGGTCCCTGGCTGACGGCTGTTTGGCCCCTGTGTGAACAGAGTGCTGGTCTAGATGGACCCTCGGTCTGTTCCAGCATCAGGGCACTTCTTAGGTTCTTATTAGGGATGTGCTCCGCTTCTCCTCGGACCGGAGAAGCAGGAGCGGATCGGGGGGCTTCGCCACCCCTTAAGGCGGAGGTGAAGAGGATTGGGGGAGCCGCGGAGCATTGCGGATCGAGGTGAAGGCGGATCCTTCGCCTCGATCCGGAGCTCCGCAAAAAAGCTAAGTCGAGTTTACTTGGCCCTGCTGCTGTCGCTGCTGCCCATGCGGCAACGGCGGCAGAGCCAGGTAACCCCTCCCTCTTCTCCCTTACCTGCATCCGTCTGCGGTCCCGCGGCTGCTTCAACTGAGCCCGAGGACTTAACCAGGAAGACTAGGCCGCAATTGAGCCCGAGGACTCAACCTGCGGCCTAGTCTTCCTGGTTGAATCCTCGGGCTCAATTGAAGCAGCCGCGGGACCGTGGACGGACACAGGTAAGGGAGAGGATGGAGGGGGGGTTTACCTGGCCCTGCCACCGCCGCCGCCCGTGCGGCGACGGCGGCAGAGCCAGGTAAGGGGGAGGGGGGGTCTTACCTGTGTCCGTCTGCGGTCCCGCGGCTGCTTCAATTGAGCCCGAGGACTCAACGGGCCCGATCCGCAATTTGCGGATCGGGCACGAAGAGGATCGGGGGGTCCGTGCACACCCCTAGTTCTTATGTTCTTAATTAATGTTGTAATGAACTCTTTTCAGGTGACCCTCTCTAGGCAGTATCCAGCCCTGCCACAGCGGTAGCAGAAATGAAAACTAGCACAATGGGCAGCTAGTGCAACCAGAAACGAGGCCAAGCTAAGCATTTCTGTAATGGGACAAGTCAGTGGAGCTCACGGAATCTCCACTGACATCTTCTATCCTGGAAGTATGGATTTCTGCTGGTTTCCAGAGCCATGCAAATAAATGCAAGTTCCCATCACACCAGCGGCTATTTCTGAATGTGTTTAGTGGTAGCAGATTTCCAGGACAGGTTACTGCCCCAAAGTTCACAGTTTTCAGTGCCTTCATTCCCCCCACCCCCCTAAAAATCTAAATAACGGAAGGGAAGTGTACGTTTAAAATATTTTAAAGGAAAATAATAAAAATAATTAGCTTTGAACTGATTTGAATAGAACATTTACACCACACTAATCTGTGCGCTTTATTGATTCCAAACGCCATCATCACAATCAAATACTTTAGTTTAACTGCTTTTGGCTAACAGAAAAAAGACGTTTGACATATTTATATAGGTGAAATTAACAGGACACACTCTCTCTTTTTGGTTTAGGTTTTGTTTACCCAAAGTAAGTCATATAAACATGCCAAATAAGATCTCCAGAAAACTCACATCACCGATCAGAGAAATGAAGGAGAACATGATACTCCAGGCACAACATGTTCAGCAGTGAAATAGTGGTACAAGCACAGAAGAGAATCTCTGTTTTCAAATGTGAACTTTTCGGCAGTCTATAATTCTCACTGCTAATTATGAATCTCAGCCTGCACAATGACCAGACTGCCCCAGCATGGCAGCCTCCAGGCATGTTGGACTACAACTCCCAGAATCCCACCTGGCGGCCTCCATACATATTGGACTACAACTCCAGGGGGGTTCTGGGAGCTGTAGTACAATACATCTGGAGGGCACCAGGGTGGAGAGAAAAAAATGCTCTAGCTGTATTAAGCCCTAACAGATCTTTTTTTAGATTTTAAATCCTACACAGGCTTAAAGCCATTTCGGTTTTTGCACAATCTGTGATGCTCCCAGAACACTTCCAGTTGATCTTTGGTGGAAAAAAGCACAGACACACAGACACAATTGAATAGAACGGAATGTCCTTGGGATTTCCCTAAAAACAGCTCTGCTGGATCCAGAATGCAAGAGTTGTTCTCAACATGCCAAGTACCGAGAGGCCAAGACAACTTTTTGGATGAAGCCAATGTACCTTTTCGGACCTAAACGCTGCCCGTCCTTGGTACACGCAGACAGAAAGCTATTTAGCTAGAAAGCTCAATCACTTCTTATTTAGGGTTGAAGCAGATCTGACACTCACTGGGTGACTGCAAATAGCCTGTGTGTTTTCTTCCCCTTCAATATGATGGAAGCTTGAGCAGTCTTGGGACCGTAGCGAGTGGAGGCAGGGAGGGAGGGGGACTTTAACCCTTTGACACAGAACAACAACCTAGGCCATTGCTAGAGGAGGGTTAGCCTGGGTTGATACCTGGGCTCACCCCTGTGCGTGCAGATGATGCACAGGGGATCTCGGGGTCAGCCTGGGCTAAACCCTCCCTTGACCCGGGATAACCGGATCTGCTTATGGCCCGGTTTTTCTGCAGCCCCGGACTGAGCCCAGGGCTGCGGAAGGTCTAGCTGGATCCGTGGCTTTTCCCGGCTACCCGGCTTACTCGCGAGTAGCCAGGAAAAGCTGAGCGCTGTGCCCATTGGGCTGGGGGGAAATCGCGGAGGGGGGAGAGATGGGGGCCAGGGGGGAAGAGTGGACCCAGCAGGAGAGATGGGGGGGAAGAGCGGCGCCAGGGTGGGGAGATCGTGGCTGGGAGGGGGCGGAGGGGGCATCGGACATGGCGAGTGGGGGCCAGGTGAGCAGGGGCCGGGCGGGAGAGCGAGCGAACATGGTAAGCGGGGGGCTGGGCGGACGGGCGGGCGAGCAAGCAGGGGGCGGACATGGTGAGCAGGGGGACAGGCAGATGGGCGGACGAGCGAGCGGGGGCAGATGGGCGAGCGAGTGGACAAGGCGAGCGGAGCGCGGACGGGCGAGGGGGATCAGACATTGGGGGGAAATTGGGGGCAATGGGAAGTGGGGAACCTTTTTTTTTAAGAAAAAAAGTTTTACCTTTTCGTTGGTGCGCTCTTGCGCACATGGCCCCTTTAAGGTAAAAAAAAATGGCTGACGCAACGGGGCTTTCCCTTACCCTGTCGCGTGTTACGTCTAGCTAGGGGCGACGGCCCGCGCTAGCTGCAGCACGGCCTGCCCCTACTCCCGACCGGATTACTAGGTAGGTCTAGCAAGGCCCCCAGAGTATGGGTAAAGTATGGATTTTCATTAAATCATGGGTTGTCATTACATGCAAAGTCTACAGTATGGTTTAACTATGGGTTGTTAACTACGAATAACCCAGAGTTTACAACCCAACAACAAACCATAGGTTCTCTTCCTGGGTTGTTCGTGATTAACAATCCAGAGCTAAACCATAGTGCAGGTTACTCACGTAACAACAATCTACGATTCAACAACAATCCACGATTCAATAACAATCCATACTCAACCCATTCTCTGGGTTGTCATTACGTGTGAACCAGGGGAGGATCTACACTTCTGCTTTAAAATGGTTTATAACAGCAGTGACAACTGTTGCGGCCCAGGACACACTCTGTATACAGTTTTCAAAATGTGTTCAAAGTGTCATATCCTTTTGGTGTAGATCTGGCCCACGTCTTTCTCTCCTCTCCGAGGCTATCAATAGCTACTGGTCCTGATAGCTACATGCTACCTCCAGAGGCAGTAAGGCTATGTACACCAGTTGCTGGGGAACATGGGCAGGAGGATGCTGTTGTACCCATGTCCTGGTTGGCCCCTGCATGAACAGAATGCTGGACCAGATGGACCTTTGAGCCATAGCTAGACCTAAGGTTTATCCCTGGATCGTCCAGGGGTCAAACCTGTTCATCTAGGTGACACACAGGGGATCCAGTGCTCAGGCAGGGGCGAATCCTGGATGATCCCAGGATAAACCTTAGGTCTAGCTGTGGCCCAAGTCTGATCCAGCAGGGGTCTTCTTATGTTAATTATGAAACAAAAGGAACGAGCTATCCACGCCTCGCTATCCGCGTGCTTTCCTTGTGGGATAGAAACTTGCCTTTTGTTTTAAAATGAAAACTGAAAGATGTCATTCTCAGGAATTCAAATTCTGGACAGCACCGCAGAAGCCAAACAGCTGTGAATACCAGGTTAGTGGCCTTGGCCAAGAAAGCAGATCCTCGATGCCTGGAATCTATCAAGACCGTGTGGAATACCAAACCAGCTTTTATTTATTACATTCCAGCCCTGAAACACAGGTAGCAGAGGGGTTTGCTCGAACTGCCAGGTGGGTAAGATCTTGCGTTTCAAAAGCCGGAGGAATGCAGGCGCGCTTGAGGGGATTAGAAGCATTCCACTCCACCTGGGGATCTCGGTTTTATTCATACGGGAAACCTGCAGTTCGCCTGCCAATAAATTAAATAGCCACCATAAGCAGCGACCACAGGTGCTGAGTGTGTGTGGGGGTGTCTGGGGAGGAGGGGGCACCCTCCTTCCTTGGGAACAAAATCTCTTTTTGCTGGACCTCAGTTCCAATGATTTGGGTTTTCTGCAAGGGTTTGAATCTATAAAAAAAAAGTAAATGGGAAAATTGCATTGCCTGGATAATTTAGAGCACAATCTCACACATATTATGCCAGAAGCAATTCCTCTGATGTCAGTAAGCCATGCTTCAGAACCAGCATGCATAGGATTGGGCTGTTAATAGTGGTGGAGTGGCTGCCAGTCCAGGTCTGGGCCGATTCAAAGTGCTGGTATTAACATTTAAAGCCCTAAAGGGCTTGGGGCCAGGTTATCTGAAGGAACACCTCCTCCTGTATGTACCTGTCCGGACCTTAAGATCATCCACAGGGGTCCTTCTCCGTGAGCCCCTGCCAAAGGAAGTGAGGCAGGCGGCTACCAGGAGGAGGGCCTTCTCTGCTGTGGCACCCCGGCTGTGGAATGAGCTCCCTAAGGAGGTTCGCTTGGCACCTACGTTATATGCTTTTAGACGCCAGGTGAAGACCTTTTTATTCTCCCAGCATTTTAACAGTCTATAAATAAATTTTAACTTGGTGTTTTAAATGTGTAATTTTGCATTGCTGCTGTTTTTAACTGGTTGAGCTTTTATACTGTATTTTATATTATGGTTTTATACTGTTGTTTTATACTTTGAATGTTTTTAATTTTTGTGAACCGCCCAGAGAGCTCCGGCTATTGGGCGGTATAGAAATGTAATAAATAAATAAATAAATAAATAATAGAGACCAGCCCATTCACTGAGGATACCATTGGAGACCCTCTTAGTCACGCTGCGTTTAACAGAGTTGCATCTTAGTGACACCTAGGGCTTTGCTAGACCTACCGGGTGTTCCGTCGTTGAGGAGCGGTGAAAGCGGATTTTCCCGTTCAGCTGTGACGCCTCATGATCCACACCTTCTTTGGATTTGTGGCGGAAGTTTGCGCCGGTTGTGCTGCTGCCGCCTTGAGCACGGCTGCGCAGCCACACCGGCCTAATTTCCGCGGGTTTTTTTCCGCTCGCCGCATGGTTTGCGCAAGTCCGAAAGACCGCAAACAGCGTGAATCGCTTGCGCAGCCGTCAGTGATGCTGCCGCGGCACTGGCAGTGCCAGCTGAAGTGCTGCTGCTGCTGTTGCGTACCAGCCCCCTCAGGCACCAGCGAGTGCCGGTGTTGAGGGTCAACATTGATGCGGTCACTTCCTGATGGGGGTCGTGGCGGGTGTAATATGACCAGAGGTCAGTCGTCTGCATGGGCACTCTGTGCCTACATCTCCCATCATGCCTCTGAAGTGTCGGTGGCGATGACCGCCTCTGTGCCCTCTCCCCCATCCCACAGAGCCAACCCACATCTGGGCGTAGGCATGGCAGCAGCCCTCGCTTGTTGCCCTCTTCCAGCCGCGTACCCACACCAACAGGCACACAGCCCTTCATGCCTGGACCGTCCCCCTCAGTCCCCGCTGGCCTTTACATCTTCGGCGCAGCGTAAAGCACCGCCATTATGCAGCCGCTGTGGCTGCCCACCACGAGGAGTCACCAACTTCCCATTACTGTGGGATGCCGGCCTTTCCAAAAAGTGACCCCCGCAGAGGTTGAAGTAGAAAAAACAGGCGCACATCCCCCACCCATCCCCCACACACCCCCAGCGGCACACCAGCCACTTTTCCGGTCCTCCGGTCCTGCGCAAACTGTCACTGTGGGAATTTTTTTAAAAAAGCCGCTCAGCTGCGCTGCCCCAGCTGGCGGACTGGGCACCAATGGCAGAGGCGGCTT
This sequence comes from Elgaria multicarinata webbii, assembly GCF_023053635.1. NCBI lineage: Eukaryota > Metazoa > Chordata > Lepidosauria > Squamata > Anguidae > Elgaria > Elgaria multicarinata. Next base: position 133,997,162 of record NC_086175.1, read on the forward strand.
GACCGAAGCCGCTGGCCACTCCCCTTAGCACACCTTTTCCTGACCAGTGCGGACCGCAGTGACCTCACATCCTCCCACACGTACTCCGAATTAGTGCGGGCCGGCAGGAAAAGGCGCACCAGAACTCACTTTTAAAAAGACGGGATAAGGAGGCTTCACCGCAGGATAACGACGGATCCTGGTGAATGTCATCTGGAAGCCTCGACATGACTGCGGAAGGTAACGCGCGCTACAGCCTCGTCTAGTAACGCCCTTAGAATCATAGACTAGTATTTATTTATTTATTACATTTATATACCGCCCCATAGCAGAAGCTCTCTGGGCGGTTTACAAAGAGTTGGAAGGGGCCTACAAGGCCATCGAGTCCAACCCCCTTCGCAGGAATCCACCCTAAAGCATCCCAGTCAGGAAGTTTTTCCTGATGTCCAGCTGGAATCTGGCTTCCTTTAACTTGAGCCCGTTATTCCAGCTGTGTCTGATTACAATTTCCATCACTTTCTGCCTGCATGGCCATTGGGTGGGAATAATGGGACTTGGAGTATGACACAGCTAGGAACATTAGGCCAGGCAAGGCTGTAAATGTAACCCATCCTGAGCCCTAGTGATAGGGTGGGAGTGCAATCTAAACAAACAGTTCTGGCCTCTTCTTGATCCCAGATAGTAAATCACTACAAACAGCAGGAAAACCAGCATTTTCTCCATCAACTCCTCCTCCTCCTCCCACCAAACACAGCTCAACAGGAAATTCTTGTAGTTCTTGGCTACTATAATCGTGCTAGACTATTTTTAGTCAAGCCTAAAATATGGAAGGGTTATTTATAGAAAGATTCTTTCGCAAACACCTTTTTAAAAATCTTGCAAAACGTATACTATTAAGGAATATATACGTCGAACGGTTCACTTCTGCGGCCAGACGGATTATCCGGAACTTGCATTCCTGTCTACTCATATGTTTAAACTATTCACCCCCGCAAAAACACACGTATACACACACACACACACATTTGCATGTGGGGTTTCTCTCCCACCCGCAGATCCTGGAATGCTTGACATGGCAGCTGCCTACCTCCTGAGAAAGGGCAGAATAATCCAGAAAGAAGGTGGAACGCGAGTTTGCAAAGACAGGGATCTGTGGGTGTTAGCACAGCTGGAGGGGTGCGGGAAAGAATTTAACGCAGCGCTTCTGAGCCTGCCAAAAGGTTACGAAATCAAATTGCAAAAGAGGATCCACCGGCCCATTACCAATTTGACTTCAAAACACCAGAGATTGAATTTGGTTTTTCTTTTCTTGCTTTCCCCAGGGGCAGGCAGCAGATATATATTTTTAAGACTGCTTTTTCCCTGCTGGCCTGCCTTGAGCCAGAAACACTTATTTTGTGTTGCAGAAGCAGCTTTTCCCAAGCTGGGAAGAAGTACTGTGTTGCAACGAGAGAGCGTCCGTCTTCCCCAATCGCGCTACGGCGTGCAACGTGCAGACCCTGAAAGAGTATTTCGAAGGCCCTGCCTGCTCCTAGTGACGTGTTTTTCTGACTCCCGCAAACAGCACCAACGTTATGTCAGTAAACAACTGGAGAAACTTTGTGGACCTTTTGCAATTTGGAGATTTATATCCAGGTTTATGGATAAGGGACTCCAGCTTTTAACTGGGCCTAGAACATCCCCATGAAAGCCAGGCCAGGGTCTCAGGGGCTGTGCTTATAGAATCATAGAATAGTGGAGTTGGAAGGGGCCTACAAGGCCATCGAGTCCAACCCCCTGCTCAATGCAGGAATCCACCCTAAAGCATACCTGACAGGTGGCTGTCCAGCTGCCTCTTGAAGGCCTCTAGGGTGGGAGAGGCCACCACCTCCCTAGGTAACTGGTTCCATTGTCGTACTGCTCTAACAGTCAGGAAGTTTTTCCTGATGTCCAGCTGGAATCTGGCTTCCTTTAACTTGAGCCCGTTATTCCGTGTCCTGCACTCTGGGAGGATCGAGAAGAGATCCTGGCCCTCCTCTGTGTGACAACCTTTCAAGTATTTGAAGAGTGCTATCATGTCTCCCCTCAGTCTTCTCTTCTGCAGGCTAAACAGGCCCAGTTCTTTCAGTCTCTCTTCACAGGGCTTTGTTTCCAGACCCCTGATCATCCTCGTTGCCCTCCTCTGAACACGCTATGTGGCTATGCTCCTTCCCATGGCTCTGCCCCACAATTCTGCCTTGGCAAAAACCAGCCTTCCCCAACCTGGTGCCCCCTGGATATGTTGGCCAACAAGTCCCAGCAACCCCTAACCAGCTGGGAGTTGTAACCCAACAAATCCAGAAGGCACCTGGGGACTACGTCTCAAATCAGCCTCCCTTTTCTCTTCTTCCAAAGCCCTGGCCCTGTGATTGATGTCCTGTGCTTCTGACCCTTGGACTCCTTCTTGACCCTGCTTCTGGACTGGGTCATGTACCTGACTGCCTGGCTGTGCTTGGGCCTTTGCCTGCTATCTTGACCATTCCTACTGAACCATGTTGGACTGAAACTGGTGTGCTTGAACATGATTAAGGGGCTGAAGCATCTCCCCTATGAGGGAAGGTTACATCAACTGGGAATGTTGAGCTTGGAGAAAAGGAGACTTAGGGGAGACATGACTGAGGTGTACAAAATTCTGCATGGTATGGAGAATGTGGATAGAGAGACATTTTTCTCCCACTCTCAAAATACTAGAACCCAACGGGGTCATCCCATGAAACTGATTGGTGAGAGATCCAGGACAAATAAAAGGAAGTGCTCCTTCACACAGCGCAGAGTTAAATTGTGGAACTCACTACCACAAGATGTAGTAATGGCCAACAATCTGGATGGCTTCAAAAGGGGGTTGGATAAATTCCTGGAGGCAAAGGTTATCCATGGCTACTAGCCCTGATGGTTGTGTGCTATCTCCAGTATTCGAGGCAGTAAGCCTGTGTGCACCGGTTGCTGAGGAACATGGGCGGGAGGGTGCTGTTGCACCATGTCCTGCTTGTTCATCCCTGGCTGATGGCTGATTGGCCCCTGTGTGAACAGAGTGCTGGACTAGATGGATCCTTGGTCTGATCCAGCATCAGGGCTCTTCTGATGTTCTTATGTTCTTATGCCTGTATAATTACCTTACTTTTGGGTCAGCCCTTCATTCAGAGTCTGCTGCACCCAATGCAGGACAGGCCTGGATTTAGGTGGGCCACGAGATGAGCCCCAAGCCAGTTCACAAACACCCCTCCTCTCCAGAAGGTCCTATCCCTCACATGGATGAGGAAAAGATGCCACTTCTGTTTTCACTTCCACCAGGAGCAGATCTCTTGCAAAGATCATGGGTCTTAATTGCCCATTCAGGAGCAAGCAACCCCAAGATACTTACAAAAGGGAAAATACATATCGTTGTTGGAGGTAAGCTGAGAGGCAACAGAGAAGCCTGAGTGGCAGGTTGGTTGTCACTCAGAGGAGGGCCAGGATCTCTTCTCGATCCTCCCAGAGTGCAGGACACGGAACAACGGGCTCAGGTTACAGGAAGCCAGATTCCAGCTGGACATCAGGAAAAACTTCCTGACTGTTAGAGCAGTGCGACAATGGAACCAGTGACCTAGGGAGGTTGTGGGCTCTCCCACACTAGAGGCTTTCAAGAGGCAGCTGGACAACCATCTGTCGGGATGCTTCAGGGTGGATTCCTGCATTGAGCAGGGGGTTGGATTAGATGGCCTTGTAGACCCCTTCCAACTCTACTGTTCTATGAGTCTATGATAGCAGCATCCCTGCTAATAAACAAAGTACCAGCACTTCATCCACTACGCACTGATGTGCTCACCCCCATCCTTCATTCTCATTGTCATTGCAATAAGACCATTAGTCCTTTTACACCGCACCCTGGAACTGCACAGCATTTTGCAAAATGACATTCTCGCCCCAAAGAGAGAGAGAGAGAGAGGTGAACAGAACAGGCGAATGCAATTTCCTGCAAGTACAGTTAGGCAGGCAGGGTTGGTTTCTGCAGTGGGTGAGAACAAAAAGAAAAGTTGTGGCTTTTAAAAAATAATAATACTTCATTATATTTATACCCCCATCGTTCTTATACAGAGCTCCAGAGAACGCACATACGATCCCCAGATGGCCTCTCTCCCAAGATTCTGGCTGGACATCAGGAAAAACTTCTTGACTGTTAGAGCAGTATGACAATGGAACCAATGACCTAGGGAGGTTGTGGGCTCTCCCACACTAGAGGCCTTCAAGAGGCAGCTGGACAACCATCTGTCAGGGATGTTTTAGGGTGGATTCTTGCATTGAGCAGGGGGTTGGATTCGATGGCCTTAGAGGCCCCTCCCAACTCTACTATTCTATGAAGGTTGCTGCAGAGAGCTTCAGCTATTAGGCGGTATAAAAATGTAATAAATAAAATAAAAATAAATAAATAATGGACAGCATTCACACGCTTCACAGCAGTCCTTACAACATCCCTGCAAGGTAGGGAAAGCTACGGAACTGCAGGTAGAACTAAAGTGCCTTCAGGCCCTGGACTAACTCCGCCCACCCAGGCCAGGCATTGGATCCTCCTGGACTCCGCCCACCCAGGCCAGGCATTGGATCCTCCTGGACTCTGCCTACCCAAGCCAGGCATTGGATCCTCCTGGACTCCGCCCACCCAGGCCAGGCACTGGGTCCTCCAGGAGAGGAAGGAGTATAAAAGGGCTTCCTGTTCCAGGTGACTCTTGCCTGAGCAACATGGTCTTTCTTGTTCCAGTATCATTGGTTGTTATTCCATCCTAAATTCTGGATTGCTTCTTGGCCCTACTTCCTGGCTTATCCTTTGGTTTTGCCTACTGACTGGTCCCACAGTTCTGATTCCCAGTTCCCCGCTCACAGCCCAGCCCCAAGAGTCACTATTATTGTTCCCATATTGCAGGCTGAGGCAGGGTAGTTTGCTTAAGGCTGCCTAGTGAGTTCACAGAGAGGCAGTGTGGTGGTTAGAGTGTTGGGCATGAGGAGATCTGGGTTCTAGTCCCCACTTGGGCATGAAGCTCTCTGGGTGACTTTGGGCCAGTCACTGACTCTCAGCCTAACCTACCTCACAGGGTTGTTGTTGTGAGGATAAAAGGGAGAGAAGGACGATTATGTAAACCACCTTGTGTTCATTGCACAAGGAAAACGGTGCAATAAAAATTAATAAACAAATAAATAAATACATGGCAGAGACGATTCACAGCGCAGCCTCATGACCACTACACACCACTACAAAATACAGTCCCAAGAAATCCAACCTATTGCTACCTTTGTCTTCTTTTCATTTGCTATCTTCTGCACTATCAACATTTAGATTGCGAGCTCCTTGGGGCAGGGAGCTTATGCAACCCGATCAATGGGATGTACCTGTTGGTTATATAAACCACTGCCCCTGGTCCCTTTACAACAATGCAACAGGGCCCTCCCTGCCAACTGGTTTCATAGCATCTAAATAAGATAGGGGCAGATGTCCGTCAAATGGCCCTGAACGTACAATATTCACATTTACATCTCTCCAGTTTGTGGGAGCAATTTGAGAAGCAGGTTATTATTAGACGATTCTGTGGGTCTTTTACTGCGGTTGTGAGCCACGATGTTTGAGCTCTGCTCACCCACAACGCAGCCGAGCGTTCCAGCAGTTAAGGGCGACTGGATCATTCTGTGTGTGTGCACGTTTATTCCTCCCAAGGGTAACTTCCGTTCAGGGCTTGTTGTGACCGTAGAACTTTGGAAAAGACAGCAAACAAACAACGAGAGATTTGAGATGGGCTAAAGGCGTCCTCAGATTGGCACCTATCCATGGCATTACAGGCGTTGGCCTTTGGGCACAAAGAAACGACACAAAGGCCGATGGAGAGAAAGAAAATGATGATTAGGAAGAGCGGAATGTTATTTACCATCCAAAGAAGTGCGGGGAAAGGCCTGGAATGCAAAAGGCTGTGGTCCAGGTGGAACATTGCACTCCCCCTGAAGGAGCAAGTTCGTAGCTTGGGGGTTTCTCCTAGAACCATCTCTGTCACTTGAGGCTCAGGTGGCCTCGGTGGCACGGAGTGCCTTCTACCAACTCCGGTTGGTGGCCCAGCTACGCCCCTATCTGGACAGGGATAACCTAGCTTCAGTTGTCCATACTCTGGTAACCTCCAAATTAGGTTACTGCAATGCCCTCTACATGGGGCAGCCTTTGAAGACGGTTCGGAAGCTGCAGCTTGTGCAAAATGCGGCGGCCAGATTGATAGCTGGAACAGGGAGGTTTGAGCATATAATACCGATTCTGGCCCACTTACATTGGCTGCCTATATATTTCCGAGCCCAATTCAAGGTGCTGGTTTTAACATATAAAGCCCTACACAGCTTGGGACCACAATACCTGACGGAACGCCTCTCTCGACATGAACCTTCCCGTCCACTGCGCTCAACACCTAAGGTCCTCCTCCGAGTGCCTCCTCCGAGGGAAGCTCGGAGGATAGCAACAAGGGAGAGGGCCTTTTCGGTGGTGGCCCCCCGACTGTGGAATGATCTCCCCGATCAGGCTCGCCTGGCGCCAACATTGTTATTTTTTCGGCGCCAGGTCAAGACTTTTCTCTTCTCCCAGGCATTTTAACATTTTGACAGCATTTTAACAGCATTTAACCACGTTAAGTTTGTTTTTAATGGACAATTTAATGGAATTGTTGTTTTAAAATGGATACTGTCGTTTTTATACTGTTGTTTTTATGTTTCTGATGTTTTTTTAAAATTTTGTATACTTTTTAATGTTTACCATTTTTGTTGTAAACCGCCCAGAGAGCTTCGCCTATGGGGCGGTATATAAATGATAATGATGATGATGATGATAGTAATAATATAGCTGGACCTGCAGCTTCCTAGTTGACCATCCAATCCAGCACTGTTTACACTTACTGGCAGTAGGTATCCAGGGTTTCAGGAGAGACGGAATTTCCCATCACCTCCTACCTGGGATCTGTTTAACTGAAGACGGAGGGGATCCTGGCACCTTTTGCATGCCCAGTAGGTACTCTCTCACTGAGCTATGGTCCCGAAACTATAAGAGGGTAAGATGGGAAGACCAGGATGTGGAATCGACTCAGTGTACATGTAATGGAATCAATAACTGTCACTTGAGGCACAGGTGAACTCAGTGGCAAAGAGCACCTTTTATCAGCTTAGGCTGATATACCAACTGCGCCCTTATCTGGACAGAGATAGCGTAGCTACAGTTATCCATGCTCTGATAACCTCTCGTTTGGATTACTGCAATGCGTTATACGTGGGGCTGCCTTTGAAAACGGTCCGGAAACTTCACCTGGTGCAAAACAGGGCAGCACGCTTACTAACAGGGACTGGCCGACGAGACCACATTACGCCAGTCCTTTTCCAGCTTCATTGGCTGCCAGTCCAGGTCCGGGCCCGATTCAAAGTGCTGGTATTAACATTTAAAGCCCTAAACAGCTTGAGGCCAGGTTATCTGAAGGAACGCCTCCTCCCATATGTACCTGCCCGGACCCTAAGGTCATCTTCAGGGGTCCTTCTCCGTGAGCCCCTGCCAAAGGAAGTGAGGCAGGTGGCTACCAGGAGGAGGGCCTTCTCTGCTGTGGCACCCCGGCTGTGGAATGAGCTCCCTAAGGAGGTTCACTTGGCACCTACATTATATGCTTTTAGACACCAGGTGAAGACCTTTTTATTCTCCCAGCATTTTAACAATCTATAAATTTTAAATAACATGGTTTTAAATTTGTAATTTTGCATTGCTGCTGTTTTTATCTGGTTGAGCTTTTATATTGTATTTTATATTATGGTTTTATACTGTTGTTTTATACTTTGAATGGTTTTAATTTTTGTGAACCGCCCAGAGAGCTCCGGCTATTGGGCGGTATAGAAATGTAATAAATAAATAAATAAATAAAAATAAAACTCAGTGGGTGAGCTTTAGGGTGCAATCCTACGCAGGTTTACACAGGAACAAAAAAAGTCCCACAGCTCCCAGCGTCCCCCAACACTCGCACCTCCCCGCCCGCCTTTCAAAGAGCAGGAGAGAAAATGGTCTGGCAAATCTGCATTAACCACCTGGCTCGGTTCTGCATTCCCCCAAAACCAGATTTCAAAAGCCAACCCTGCAACCAGGCCCTAGGATGCCGAAAACCTCTTCCTCCAGCTGCAACTTTCAGATTCAATATTAGTTGTGGGGCAGCTTGGCATCGGTATTAATGCCTGTGGTTAATGGCCCAAATATGTTTTTGTGTGTGTGTACCTTGTGGGATCTGTGGGGGTGGGGTTGGAGGGGATATGGCAATCTAGAAGGCTGAAGCAAACATATTTATTTGCTGGCAATTTGTGCAAAATATCATTTGCACGGACAAAGGGGATGCCAAGTCATAAGCTGCTGGCCCGCTTATTTTCTATTGTTCCCATAATTACATATAAATAGATCACGAAGAAGTAAATATCAGAAAGCTCTGACCTCCGGGCATCTCAAAATCTGAGGTCTTTGTTGAGTTGGCGTCTGAAAATTTGTTGCCGGCTCCTGACTGCAGGTGGTAGTAGCAGAGGTCACTTCTCTGAACATTCCTAGACTGCTGCCAGAGGAGGCCCCTTCATGGGGCAACTGCCCTGCCCCATTCAAGGAATTTTACGGGGGACGTAGACCTCGTCGCCTTCTATCTGTAGCCCTCCCGTGTTTTCCCACCACTTCCTCCGACATTTTTCTTTCCACGTTAAGGAAGAAAAAGATGCAATTGCTGCACAATACGCCTTTTGATGGTTCTCGCTAAGAGCCAACTGTCTGGGAGCATCCCTGCATTTACAAAGGTAGCATGTCAGGGAACAGGCCGGCCCAACCATAGAAGGAATCTAGGGAACTGCATAAAGCAGGCGTAGGGAACCTCTTTCAGCCTGAAGCTGGAATTCAATTAATGAGAAGATCTTGGCGGGGATGACGGGACCGGGACCGTTCCAGGGACGGGTGGGACCAAAATATCAAAAATATCAAATAGAAAAAAAGAAAACCACCAAAAATCTTTTAGCTTGAGCAGGAGGTTGGACTAGATGGCCTTATAGGCCCTTCCAACTCAACTATTCTATAATTCTATGATGATCATGATTATGATCATCACATTTATATCCAAGCTTTTTTCCTCTTGATGGGAACCCAAGGTGGCTTACAGAGACTTCCTCCTCTCCATTTTATCTTCACAACAACAACCCTGTGAGGTAGGTTAAGCAGTGTCTGTGACTGGCCCAAAGACATACGGTGAGCTTCATGGCTGAGTGGGGAGTAGAACCTGGGTCTCCTGAGTCCCAGTCTGACACCACATTGGATGTCCGGTGTGAAAAAATATAGCGTCATAGAATAGTAGAACTGGAAGGGGCCTACAAGGCCATCGAGTCCAATCCCTGCTCATTGCAGGAATCTACGTTAAACCATACCAGATAGATGGCTGTCCAGCTGCCTCTTGAAGGCCTCTAGGGTGGGAGAGCCCACAACCTCCCTAGGCCGTTGGCTCCATTGTCATACCGCTCTAACAGTCAGGAAGTTTTTCCTGATGTCCAGCCGGAATCTGGCTTCCTTTCACTTGAGCCCCTAATTCCATGTCCTGCACTCTGGAAGGATCGAGAAGAGATCCTGGCCCTCCTCTGTGTGACAACCTTTCAAGTCCTTGAAAAGTGCTATCATGTCTTCCCTTAGCCTTCTCTTCTCCAGGCTAAACAGGCCCTGTTCTTTCAGTCTCTCCTCATAGGGCTGTTTCCAGACCCCTGAACCTCCTCACTGCCCTCCTCTGAACACGCTCCAGCTTGTCTGCGTCCTTCTTGGTGCCCAGAACTGGACACAGTACTCAAGATGAGGCCTAACCAGTTACGAATAGAGGGGAACCAGTACTTCACGCGATTTGGAAGCTATACTTCTATTAATGGAGAGGATGGGGGCACAATTTCTATTTGCCTAGTTCCTGAGAGAGAGAAATCGTGCCAGCCTTGGCTAGAACCCTGCCTCTTGGGTTTCTGCTATGCAGGGGTTTTTCTTTTCTCTTCTCAACATGGCAGAACATTCAGCTATGCAAACCCACACCCGCAGTCTGAAATGGTACACTCCAGGAACACTTTCACCTCCCTGCATCCTTTATTTGCCGACACCCAGCCTGATAATGTCAGCTAGAGCAAATGGGAAGTCCTTCCAGACTCGTACATGAAGATATAACACCATTCCATGCAGGATATCCACAGTCGAGAAGCATCACCTTAGGGGTGGGGTGGGAGACATAGTGGGCCATTCAGTATAAACCAGGAGAAAAACAAACCAACCCTGCTCCCTTTCTGGAGGCCATGCAGGGAATCCAACATTTGGTTCAGCATATACAACAGCCTTCCCCAACTGGGTGCCCACCTCAGATGTGTTGGACTGCAACTCCCATCATCCTCAGCCAGGAGTGATGGGAGTTGCAGTCCAACACATGTCGGGGAAGGTTGCAATACCCATGTCAGTTCAGAATGTGTGGTTTTTTTTAATAGTTTGTGAGATTTGTATTACTTAGGGCTTCTACTGTTATTTTTAAAATTTACAAAACATTGGTTAGCTAAATGCTTGGGCACTTTAAATGTCTCACCAACTTTGTCCCTTAGTATCTGCTGGTTGTGTTCATTCCGTAATCTATGCAAGGAGCTGACCAGACCCTATACCTGCTTAGCCTTGCTGCTATCAGATATTTATTCTGAGCCACTCACTGGGTTCCATCCTGTCCTGGCTGTAAGGGCTTCCGTTTCTCACCCATGTTAGCGAGAGGAGCTTCTGGGGAGGAGGGCCATGTGTGTGTCCTGTCTTGGGGCTCAGCTATCGGCCCATCTAAGAATCATAAGAACTATGAAGTGCCCTGATGCTGGATCAGACCAAGGGTCCATCTAGTCCAGCACTCTGTTCATACAGGGCCCAACCAGCTGTCGACCAGGGACCAAGAAAGCAGGACACGATGCAACAGCACCCTCCCACCCATGTTCCCCAGCAGCTGGTGCACACAGGCTTACTGCCTCGAATACTGGAGATAGCACACAACCCTCAGGGCTAGTAGCCATGGATAGCCTTTGCCTCCAGGAATTTATCCAACCCCCTTTTAAAGCCATCCAAATGGGTGGCCATCACTCCATCTTGTGGTAGTGAGTTCCATAGTTTAACTACGTGCTGTGTGAAGAAGTACTTCTTTTTATTTGTCCTGGATCTCCCACCAATCAGCTTCATGGGACGACCCCGTTGGGTTCTAGTATTTTCTAGTATGGAGAAAAACGTCTCCCTATCCACATTCTCCACACCATGCAGAATTTTGTACTCCTCTCTCAGGTCTCCCCTCAGTCTCCTTTTTTCCAGGCTAAACAATCCCAGTTGATGTAGCCTTCCCTCATAGGGGAGATGCTCCAGGTCGTTGATCACTTCAGTTGCCCTTTTCTGCACTTTTTCCAGCTCCATAATATCCTTTTTTAGGTGTGGTGACCAGAACTGTACCCAGTATTCTAAGTGTGGTCGCACCATCGATTTGTATAAAGGCAGCATGATACTGGCCGTTTTATTCTCAATTCCTTTCCTTATAATGCCTGTTATTTCAGTATTATGAGTGTTCTTGTTCTCTCAGAGAACTTTTTTGGGATCCAAAGGCAATCCATCTCTTCTGTAAATAAATGATTAACAAGTAGGCCTTAAGAAAACTGCTCAGAGACTAGCCTCATAGCTCCAAACTTTGCTGTGTCCCCTCCTTCCCCACAGACGGTTTTAGTTTGAGATGTATCCTCTGAGCCTAAGAACCCAGGGCCACCCGCCTGCAGCTCCGTGAAAAAGCTTTCTATTTACAGAGACCGTTCATTGCAGCAGGGCGGGATGCTCCTTCGATGTGAGATTAATATGAGACGGCTCCAGTCCAGGGCCTGTTGCTCATCCGCACTGGCGTTTCACGGTTGAAATATCTGAACGGTCGTTTGTGTAAACATGGCCCTCTCTGATTTAAAATGCAATAAAATCCTCATTAAGAAGAAAGAGGGGAAATGCCAAACGATGATTTTTTGCTGCCGGGCCGGTGCCCTCAGTTGCCAAGGTTCAATTCAAGGCAATTGTATGAATTTGGAGGAATTTTTCTCTTCCCACTTGGGAAATTAAAAAGAACGCTTTAGATCAGTGGTTCCCAAAGTGGGTGGTACCACCCCCTTGTGGGCAGTGGGATTGCATAGGGCGGCATTAAGAGGCAAGGGGGCGGCAGGGGGGCGCTCGAGGTGGCCTTTTCCGAGAAGCGCCTCTCCAGAAGGTCTTAAAACTCAGGGACATTTTTATGGGAGAAGATAGTTTGGTCCCAAGCCATATAGGGGAAGAATCCACACATGTATAAATACCGTTTAAGAAGAGTCCTTTGAATGGTGAATTGAAATGTTTCAAAAGCACCAAAACGCTAATGAAGAGACATACCCTGCTTGGTGTGCCCCGCCACGTCGGGTGCAAAACAAAGGCGTTCGCTCTCTTTTCCCTCCCTCGGCAAGCCTGCGGTGGGTGCTTCGCATTTAAAGGGGCCACGCTGCTCAGCCCAGGCACCCTTTAAATGGGAAGCACCTGCCCCAGGCTTGCCGAGGGAGGGAAAAGATGTAATTGGATTTTGAATAAATATTCAATTAATTATTACTGTTTTGAATTTTATCGTTATTATCTTCCTTAGTGGGTCGTTGAAAACCGCTATTCTGAATAATGATTTTTATAGTGTAGGGTAGGGGGCACTGGGCACGAGTTTGTGGAACCAAGGGGGCGGTGACCTGAAAAAGTTTGGGAACCTCTGCTTTAGATGCAAACTATCCTAGCTCTAGTTATCGCTTATACTCGGGGCCTAGCAGCGAATGATTTGGAGGCTTACTCCAAATCAAGCGGTGAAATTCAGAGGTGAAATTCACGCCCGGCTGCCTTGCCTCCATGGCCCTGAATTTATTTATTTATTGAGAATATTTCTTTATTGCGCTCCTCCAGTCCAAAAAAAATAAAAAATAAAGGCTTTCAGAGTGGCCTTACATGCAACCCATAAAAGAAGACAGTAAATTGCAGGCTTACGACTTAAAACGACAGGCGACACAAGGAGAAAGGGATAAGTAATAAATATTTTGTAAACAAACAAACAAACAAGCCACAGAACTCTTGCCTGGGTGAAGCATACAAAAAAATGAAAGAAGAGAAGAAACCTTCTGGCATTTTCAAAATTAAACCGCAGGACTTGGCATGGGGTGGCAGTTCAGCGAGGTGGAGGAGGGGGTGTCCCTTGAACAGATGAATAACACACCCACCCACCCACCCTGCTCTGCCCTAGACCTCTGAGGCATTAAGTAGGAACGCTGGACAGAGCCAAGTGTCAATCAAGCCCCCACCACCACCCGCCCTCCCTGCCAGCACTGGCCAAAAGAGGGTCTTGTTATCCAAGGACTGAGCCTTGCCTGGTTATGTCTGCAACTCCACGGCCTTTTAAGGAGTTTATTTTTTTCTTTCCTTCCCCGGTGGATGAAGAGGACAGGACAATGTCACGCACCCCCTTGACTCAATCATTCCCCAACTGCCTGCCAGGACATGCCTGCATGACCTGTCGGGGATCTCCGCGGGTCCCTTAGGAAAGAAATACATTAATTCAGCCTCCTCCACCCTGGTGCCTTCAGGATGTGTTGGGACTACAACTCCCACCATCCACAAACTCCCAGCATTCCTTAGCAAAGATCCCCAGCCACTAGGGAGTTCTGTGGGTCCGCCGTGAATGAAATGCATTAATTCAGTCTCCCCCAACCTGGCCTCCCTCTGGATGTGTGGGACAACAACTCCCATCAATGATTCAAAGGTTGTCATGTGCTGCTGCCCCTACCCAGTGAGGACTCTGGGCATGTCTAGACCTAGGGAGGTCAGGGGGAGGATCTCGCAATATGGTGATCACGAGATCCTCCCCCTCAGTCTACATGTGGCGCAACATCCCGGGAGGAAGGAGGACGTCTCGCCCGCCATTTTTTTTTAATCGAAAATGAGTGCACGAGCGCTCTATCGAAAAGGTACGGGTTTTTTAAAATAAAAGGTTCCCACTCCTTCCCCCCCTCGACTCGCAAGGAGCTGGGAAGAAACTGGGATGGCTGCCCGCACGTCCCACAGTCTCGGGATTCCGAGACCACAGAAAAAATCAGGATTAAAGCCGTCCCAGCTATCTGGGAAAAGGGAGGGATCATTCCTCCCTGCCCCCGGGATCCCCTGTGCGTCATGTGGATGCACAGGGATGATCCCGGGGCGATCCCTGGGATATCGCCTGATCTAGACATGCCCTCTGTCTGCTGCATTTTGGTGATGTCATCGCTATAACCGTGACTATAACCTCTCCTTCAGTGGGTGGTGGTCATCCGGCACCATCTCTAATCAGAGTATATTGCGCTGCTCCGTATCTGCAGAGCTGCAGCAGAACTCCCCCACCTTGAGAAGAGGTCACCTGCTGCATATCTGCATGAGTCGCTGCTAAGCTTGCCTCCTTCCAGCTGAGAGGGGTACCCAGAATGGTGACTCAGGCAGAGCTGCGGGGACTCTCCTGTTACACACCCTCGGGGTAAAAACAGTTCTGAGTAGGGACAGGCGAACATGCCATGGGACTCCTAGAAGCTCAGTTCATCTCGTTCGCTTTTCGGAATATGAGGGTCTTTTCCCATCCTATTATCAAGTTGGAGAGGGGGAATGTGATTAGGAAAAATGTGCATTTTTTTCCTATCGAGAAAGGTGCACCCCCACCCCAGAGGCTAAGGCAGATTTGGGGGAGAAAACGTGCATTTTCAAAATTGTGCATTTTCAAAAGTATGCACTTGTGCAAAGGCACACTTTTGAAGGCAAACCCAAGTTTGGGAAATAAAGTAGCAAAATTTCTCTGAAAATTGTGTTCCTGTTTGTGTTCAGGTTTGTGAATGGGACCTGTTAGCATGATTGATGAAAATGAATGAAATTCTCCTACATCCCTTGTTCTGAACGTAAGCATGGAGCACACTTCCAAATCCAACGCGGAAAACGAAAGTGTGCCTCAAAGGTTTGGGAGACACCAGTGCTTGGAGAAGGACCAGAGCTCCTTTGCAGAACACCTGCTTCATGTGCAGAACAGTCCAAGGTTCATAGAATTGTAGAGTTGAAAGGGGCCTCTAAGGCCATCGAGTCCAACCCCTTGCTCAATGCAGAAATCCACCTTAAAGCATCCCTGGCAGATGGCTGTCCAGCTACCTCTTGAAGGTCGCTAGTGTGGAAGAGCCCACAACCTCCCTAGGTCATGGGTTCCATTGTCGTACTGCTCTAACAGTGAGGAAGTTTTTCCTGATGTCCAGCTGGAATCTGGTTTCCTGTAACTTGAGCCCATGATTCCGTGTCCTTCACTCTGGGATGATGGAGAAGAGATCCTGGCCCTCCTCTGTGTGACAACCTTTCAAGGATTTGAAGAGTGCTCTCATGCCTCCCCTCCATCTTCTCTTCTCCAGGCTAAACCTGCCCAGTTCTTTCAGTCTCTCCTCACAGGGCTTCATAGAAAGCCCTGGGAGAGCAGCTGCCAATCTAACAGTCAGTAAGTTTTTCCTGATGTCCAGCCAGACTGCTGCATCTGCAGTTAAAGCTTCTCAGGTAACAGGGCCAGAAGGAACTTCTGCGAGCGACCCTGAAGTGCAGCTTCCAATCAGAATCAACAATATTGGACTAGATGGAGAAGCACTGGGCAAGACAGACCAACCAAGAGCTGCTTCCAATCGGAACCGACAGTACTGGGCTAGATAGACCTGGTATAAGGCAGCCTCCGGCATTCCTAAGCAAATGCCAGGAGCTGGAAATGGAAATGGGCTGGTAAGTTCCATCAGGACTAGAAACCCCTGAAGTGCCTGAAAAACATGGTATGCTGATGGTCCTTGTGGTGGTCACTACACACTTTATTTGGGTTTTATTACAAGGTTTTATTGTTATATTTCTTTTAAATCCAGTTAAGGTCTCTTATTAGAACTATTGTATTTATTGTATTACGTAAACTGCTGACCTATTTTACTTCATGTACAACGCTTTCTAACAAAGCACTATATAAATTATTATTATTATTATTATTATTATTATTATTATTATTATTTGGAATAAAAACAACACACACACATACCCAGACTGCAGGTTATGACAAGGCAAGAATCATAGAATAGTAGAGTTGGAAGGGGCCTATAAGGCCATCGAGTCCAACCCCCTGCTCAATGCAGGAATCCACCCTAAAGCATCCTTGACAGATGGTTGTCCAGCTGCCTCTTAGAATCATAGAATAGTAGAGTTGGAAGGGGCCTATAAGGCCATCGAGTCCAACCCCCTGCTCAATGCAGGAATCCACCCTAAAGCATCCTTGACAGATGGTTGTCCAGCTGCCTCTTAGAATCATAGAATAGCAGAGTTGGAAGGGGACTATAAGGCCATCTAGTCCAACCCCCTGCTCAATGCTGGAATCCACCCTAAAGCATCCCTGACAGATGGCTGTCCAGCTGCCTCTTGAAGGCATCTAGTGTGGGAGAGCCCACCACCTCCCTAGGCCATTGGTTCCATTGTCATACTGCTCTAACAGTCAGGAAGTTTTTCCTGATGTCCAGCCAGAATCTAGCTTCCTGTAACTTGAGCCCATGACCTGCATATTGCAAAAAATGGTGCCGGCAAAGAAAATGCAGATTGCTAAGTAACTGAGCCAGGTTGAAAGGCAGGAAAGCTTGAGCGTCACCCCAGCACCTCTACCCAGTATAACCTGCAGGAAATGATGGCCCCTCCCACCAATAGCCAGTAGAGCCTGAATGTAATTAATCCAAGACCTCAGGGGGCAGCCGGAGCTCAGGCAGGACACACGCTTTGGTGGCAAAAGGTCCTAGGTTCAGTTCCCAGTTGTGCCAATGGAAAGGACGGGCGACCACAGGACTGGGAAAGAGAGTCACAGTAGTTAATAATAGGCTAGATAAGCGCATGGGAAGATTGCAGAACAGCCTCCCCCGACCTGGTCCTTTCCAGATATGTCACACAACACCTGGCACCCTCCAGATGTGTCAAATACATCTGGAGGCACCAGGCTGGGGAACTCTGCTGTTTTATTCTGTACAGCGCCATGAAAATTGATGGCGCTTTATAAATAAATAAATAAATAAATAATAAAGGAGGTAACTTCATAGAGTCCCAGTTTTTCAGAGATACAGTTGAATACTGGTCAACATCCTGTCCCTAATTCCAGGGATGGGGACATGACACTGAAATCATAGAGGGAGAGTAAAGGTACGTGTTAACGTGGTAAGGAGCCCTAACAGGGAAAAGGGATGACTACAGAACCGCCTGGTCTTCGTCCTCCTCCCCGATCAAGCCAGACCGCAAGGCAAAGCAACCTGGCCGTGGGCCACACAGAGACGGTGGCATTACAAAGCAGTGCATGTTTCTGCACTCCCGGTTGTCAGCAAGCGTGCCCAGTAACCAAAGCAGAGGGATGATAAATACCGCCTCAAGGCCAGCCGCCAGGGCACCAGAGGCCCTTCCGGATTAGTGTCAACGGGTCGGCACCTGTCTGCACTTCGTCAGCCGCTTCGGAGGGGAAGTGCGGAGCTGCGGCCTGGGTGGTGGAGGAAGCTCGTCTGCACGAGCTGCGGATTACGTTGTGGGTCCAGCCAGCACCCCCCTACAATGGCGTCTCCATCCCTCGAAAAGCGCCATCACCTGTCCCATCTTGGTAGCTGCTGGAATCAGTGGGACACCGATCAGCAGGAATGCCTCTTACTTCAGTGCTCTTCTCTTAGCAGCCCCCATCTGGGTCCGTTTGCGTGCACGCAGGTGGTTAATAAGCCACGGTGGCTTATTAACCACTCCCCATGTGTGCTTCCCAGTTTCTCTAATTATCCTAGCCTGGTGTGGCTTGTTGTTACATGTGAACCCAGCAAGTGGGGGTGGGTGGGGGTGGCTAACAAACCATCAGGAAATCAGGTGGCCTTCACCTGCCACATATATGTGTGTGTGTGTGTGTGTGTGTGTGTGTGTGTGTGTGAGAGAGAGAGAGAGAGAGAGAGAGAGAGAGAGAGTTAATTAACCTCTGCAGCTTATTAAGTACCTGCCTATGTACAAACCCAGTCATTTACTGGTAACAGTTTACCCAGGATTCAGGCAGTTTTCCCTGCCCTCCTTGGAGGTGCCAGAACTTGAACCTGGGACAATCTAATTGCAAAACAGGGGCTCGGCCGCTAAGCTACAGCACTTTATTTCATTGTGGCCTTATGGGATAGGAACTGCAGCTGCGGGTAGGGTGACTACATGAAACGGAGGACACAGCTCCTGTATCTTTAACAGTTTTAAAGAAAAGCGATTTTCAGCAGGTGTCATTTGTATGCACGGAGCATCTGCTGAAATTCCCTCTTCATCACAACAGGGAAAGCTGCAGGAGCCCTGCCCTCTTTTGTATCTGGTCACTCTAGTACAACACCTGCAGTTTTCACTGTTGTGATGAAGAGGGAATTTCATCAGGTGCTGCGTGCACACAAATGACACCTGCTGAAATTCCCTTTTTCTATTCAACTGTTAAAGATACAGGAGCCCTGTCCTCCTTTCCATAGGGTCACTCCACTCTTTTGTATCTGTTCAAGAATGCAGGGCTCCTGCAGCTTTCACTGTTGTGATGAAGAGGGAGTTTCACCAGGTGCTGCATGCATGCAAAGGACACTTGGTGAAATTCCCTTTTTCTATTCAACTGTTAAAGATACAGGAGCCCTGTCCTCCTTTCCATAGGGTCACCTTAGCTGTAAGGGCCCTGCAGGGGTGAAGATCACTCGTGCATGCCTGTGCCCCCTTGCCTTACAAGAGTCCCCATGCTTTCTCAGTACAATGGAGTTGCAGCCCCAGTAGAAACCATTCTCGGCCTCCTTTATCATTTTTGAGGTTTGACAGAGAATTGCTTTGGAAGCCTTTCTTCATGGGCCATAATGAAGACCACAGGGCAACAACTTTATATATGCAAAGTCCTGAGCCAAATACCCACATCCTGGCCCGTACCACCACTCCTCATGGCTCCTGAACTGTAGTATGATGTTTTGAATTCCATCAGAACCCTCAACACCAGCCTTTGGCCATGCTGGCTGAGGGGCGATGGGATTTGTAGTCCACGCCATCGGGAGGGCCTTGGATTGGGTAAGGTTGCTCTACACTGCGTAATTGGAATAAGTTAGGTTGCCAAACTTGTGCATCCTTAATAAGGAATAAGTCCCACTGCAAAGGATTGCATAAATGCGCCTTTCATTTCTATGCACAGAATATGGGCTTCCTTTATGAACAGATGTCCAGCTGGACCTTTATGAACAGATGTCCAGCTGGACATCAGGAAAAACGTCCTTACTGTTAGAGCAGTGCGACAATGGAACCAGTTACCTAGGGAGGTTGTGGGCTCTCCCACACTAGAGGCCTTCAAGTGGCAGCTGGACAACCATCTGTCCGGGATGCTTTAGGGTGGATTCCTGCATTGAGCAGGGGGTTGGACTCGATGGCCTTGTAGGCCCCTTCCAACTCTGCTATTCTATGATTCTATGATATAGAGCTGGCTTTTTGCTGACGGAGACAGTTCACTGGTCCACCTGACCCTATACTGATTCTGCTGACTGACTGAGGCTCTCAGGAAGAGAGGGTTCTTCCTCCACTCTACCACCTGAGCATCTCTGAACCACCAATGCCAAGGACTGAATCTAGAAAGTTTTGCCCAGTAACGGCACCCTCCTCGCACCAAAGGCAAGGCCCAGCTAGCACAGGGTGCAAAACTCGAAATCTTCTGGTGCAAAACGCCCCTGTCCCTGAACACGGACAAGGACTTCCACGCGTCCGCTTTGTTTTGGCAGTGTCACTGCTGAACACAACGGCACTCCAAAGCGATGACAGCCCCCATCTCGGCACTCCTTCGCCTGTTGAAACTCCACACAGAAGGAAGTGCTGACATGGAACTTTTGGAAGCAGCCATGCCTGTCTAACAGAAACTGGGGCAAGGATGGTTCAGTGATACAGCAAGTCCCTCTTTTCGTTATATTATATTTAAAAACAACAACTCAATGGGACAGATCTCCCTTGCCTGTACATATAGGGTTGGATCCTGACTTACTCTTACAAAGAGTAGAACTGCTGAAATCAACTGGAGTTTAGATAGTCTAACTTATGTCCCATTGAGTTCAGTGGGTGTCCTCTTAAGTATGACTAAGGCCCTTTCTACACCTCCTGGCCTTCCGGGAGGGAGTGGGGAGGATCTTGCGATATTCTGCTCGAGAGATCCTCCCCCTGGATCCATATGTGCATGCAACATCTCAAGAGGAAGGAGGGATGTCACGCCTGCCTTTTTGCTTTTTTAAAAAATAGGAGAGATGCGCGCAATTGTGCTCCAAACAAAAATGTAAGTTTAAAAAACACACAAAAACCCCAACTCCTCTTATCCCCCATCCCCACCATGGGCAAGGAGCAGCCAAAGAGCTCTGTGCCCTACTGTTTACTCGCGAGGAGGCAGAACGAAGCAGGGGTAGGCACCCATACATCTCCCACGGTCCCAGGATGGTCCCAGGTCAGCAGAAAAACCAGGAAATCCCCGTTTTTCATTTTCCTGGGGTTTACCTGGGGTCGTACCCAGGATCCCCTGTGTGTCATTTGGATGCACAGGGAAGACCCCGGGGGAAAACAACAGTGTAGAAAGGGTCTGAATCCAACCCATTGGTTACACTGATGAAAATTTAATTCAGCCTGCCCTAACCTAGTGTCCTCCTGATGTGTTGGTTCTGGGGAATTTTGATCTACTGAAAAGGAACATAACCAAAAAGAGTGGAAAATGGAAGTTCTGAAGCAGTATTTAGAAGAAGGGCCTTGCTAGACCTACCTGATAATCCATGTGGGAGGAGGGGCCAGGCCGCGCTAGAAGTAGCGCGGCCTGTAGGCCCTGTCCACATGTAAGACGCAACGGGGCCGAGGGAAGCCCCGTCGCGTCCTCCATTTTTGTTTTGCCTTAAAGGGCCATGTGTGCAGAAGCGCACCAATGGAACAGTAAGTGTTTTTTTTAAAAAATAAAGGGTTCCCCGCTCCCCCTGCCCCTGATTTCCCCCCACAATGCCTGATGCCCCCCTGCCTGCTCGCTCGCCCATCCTCCCCCCGCTCACCATGCCCGTCCCCGCTCGCCATGCCCGTCCCCCGCTCGCCATGCCCGTCCCCCGCTCACCATGCCCTGTCTCCGTCCGCCATGCCCGTCCCCGTTCTTCTCCCCCCATCCGCCATGCCCTGTCCCCGTCCGCCATGCCCGTCCCCGTTCTTCCCCCGTCCGCCATGCCCTGTCCCCATCTGCCATGCCTGTCCCCGTTCTTCTCCCCCCCTCATCCGCCATGCCCTGTCCCCGTTCTTCCCCCCGTCCGCCATGCCCTGTCCCCGTCTGCCATGCCTGTCCCCGTTCTTCTACCCCCCTCATCCGCCATGCCCTGTCCCCGTTCTTCTTCCCCCCATCTCTCCTGCTGGGTCCGCTCTTTCCCCCGGCCCCCATCTCTCCCCCCCCGGTGATTCCCCCCCCCCCCGTGCCCGATGGACACAGCGCTCCTATGGAATGCTGTGCCCAATGTGTGGCTTCTCCCGGCTACTCATGAGTAAGCGAGCAGCTGAGAAAAGCCACGGAAGTCGCTAGGCTTTCCGCAGCCCCGGCCTCAGTCCGGGGCTGCGGAAAGGCAGGGCCATAAGTGGATCCGCTTATCCCGGGTCAAGGGAGGACTTAGCCCGGCCTGACCCCGGGATCCCCTGTGCGTCATCTGGATGCACAGCAGGGAGCCCGGGCCTCACACCGGGCTAAGTCCTCGTCTAGCAACGGCCGAAGACCCTCAAAATATGAGTTGGAGGACTTTAATTTCACGACACCTTTGGGATCATCTCTTTTCCCTTCTGCTATGTCTGGGGTGGCCTCCTTGTCTCGTTTTATGTACACAATAAATACAGCACAATTTATAGAAAGCCAGCTGATGGCTTTGAACAGAGAAAAGGAATAAGCTGATGAGCTCCACCCAGGAGATTCTTTTTAAAATAATAAACATTTACCAATTTCAAAGTGATTTCTCAGCATATCTCAAATTTGTTTTAGAACCGTGGATGTATCAAAGCTGCAAAATAAAATAAAATAATAAATAAATAAATAAATAAATAGAAATATTTCAATACACCAAAGCTTTGATGAGCAAGGTCTTCTCCCGGGACACATCATTCATATTTCTGCCATCTCAAGCAATTCTACCAACTTTGTGAGTTTCCTCCAACCTTATAATGCAAGGTAAATATGCAAGTGTTCTGGCATTATAAACTAGGTCTTATCTCCTGCCTACCTGGCTTTCTGTTCGCGCACTACAGCTGCCAGAACTTAGCCTGGAGTTGGTGGCCATATCTATGAGCATTTGAAGGCAAAGACAAAAGATGCTTCTGTTGTCCCTCAACCAGGGGTTAAAGGCTCGCTACCCTGGTGTGTTAATAGTAAATCACCTCCTTCTCTTTCTCCTCCTCCTGTTCCTTGGTCCACCCTCAATGCAGGAATCCAGCCTACAGCATACTTGACAGATGTTTGTACAGCTGCCTCGTGAATGCCTCTCGTGTGGGAGAGCCCACAACCTCCCTAGGTAACAGGTTCCATTGTCGTACTGCTCTAACAGTCAGAAAGTTTTTCCTGATGTCCAGCCGGAATCTGGCTTCCTTTAACTTGTGCCCGTTATTCCGTGTCCTGCACTCTGGGAGGATCGAGAAGAGATCCTGGCCCTCCTCTGTGTGACAACCTTTTAAGGATTTGAAGAGTGCTCTCATGTCTCCCCTCAATCTTCTCTTCTCCAGGCTAAACAGGCCCAGTTCTTTCAGTCTCTCTTCATAGGGCTTTGTTTCCAGAACCCTGATCATCCTGGTTGCCCTCCTCTGAACACGCTCCAGCTTGTCTGCGTCTTGCTTGAAGTGTGGAGCCCAGAACTGGACGCAATACTCTAGATGAGGCCTAACCAGGACCAAATAGAGAATCATACAATAGTAGAGTTGGAAGGGGCCTATAAGGCCATCGAGTCCAACCCCCTGCTCAAAGACCTCTGGGGTGGTTCATGGTCCGCCACTTTGAGGGTCCTGGGGCAGGTTGCCTAGCAACCATTAGGTAGAGTGACCCTATGAAAAGGAGGACCGGGCTCCTGTATCTTTAACAGTTGCATAGAGAAGGGAATTTCAGCAGGTGTCATGTGTATATATGGAGAACCTGGTGAAATTCCCTCTTCATCACAACAGTTAAAGCTGCAGGAGCTATACTAGAGTGACCAGATTTAAAAGAGGGCAGCTTTAACTGTTGTGATAAAGAGGAAATTTCACCAGGTTCTCCATATATACAAATGACACCTGCTGAAATCCCCTTTTCAATACAACTGTTAAAGATACAGGAGCCTTGTCCTCCTTTTCATAGGGTCACCCTACCACTAGGCCCACTCTCAAAGAAGGATACGGTTGGGAAGTGGGCCGGTGGTTGCTAGGAAACAGCAACATGCTTCCCTCTCCCCGCCCTTTGCTCTTGGGACTGGCAAAATGGCCGTCCAAAACCAGGCTGGCTGGGGGGAAGAAGAGGCAAACAAGGAAAGCACTTGTTTTCAGCGCAGTGGGGCTGCTGGCCGTGGCGAGATGTGGCTCTTTGTGCACCTCTAACCTCTGACTTCAGTGGCCTGTTCTGGGAGTGCCGCCTCGCACTTGACCAATTAGTCCAGGAAACCGGGCTAATACAGATGATCTGACAGCTGCTGCTGAGCTTAACCTCCGCTTCCTCATAAGGAAGAAAAGGCATTTTTAATTAACTCGTTTACAAGCTCAGCTTGTCAAAAGAAGTAAAAAGGACAAGCTCCTTTGAAGACTTTGTGGCTCCACCAAGCCAAGACAGGATTAATACGTGCTCTTGTCCTTCTCTCAGCTGCCTCCCTTGTTTCTATCATTTAAACCTTCCCTGACCTGGGGCCCTTCTGATGGGCTAGACTACAACCACCCATCATACCCAGCCATGGGAGTTGTAGTCCAGGCCATCCTAAGCTGGTTTAAATTCTTATCTGGGATTGAACCCAGATCCTTCTACATATACAAAGGATCCTTCTGCCCTTCTTGACAGCTACTGTCTGTCCCTTTCAAACTCTCAAACCCTCAATGATAGCACTCTTCAAATACTTAAAAGGTTGTCACACAGAGGAGGGCCAGGATCTCTTCTCGATCCTCCCAGCGTGCAGGACACGGAATAACGGGCTCAAGTTACAGGGAACCAGATTCCAGCTCGACATCAGGAAAAACTTTCTGACTGTTAGAGCAGTACAACAAATACATAAAAGGTTGTCACACAGAGGAGGGCCAGGATCTCTTCTCGATCCTCCCAGAGTGCAGGACACGGAATAACAGGCTCAAGTTACAGGGAACCAGATTCCAGCTCGACATCAGGAAAAACTTTCTGACTGTTAGAGCAGTACAACAAATACATAAAAGGTTGTCACACAGAGGAGGGCCAGGATCTCTTCTCGATCCTCCCAGAGTGCAGGACACGGAATAACGGGCTCACGTTAAAGGAAGCCAGATTTCAGATGGACATCAGGAAAAACTTTCTGACTGTTAGAGCAGTACAACAAATACATAAAAGGTTGTCACACAGAGGAGGGCCAGGATCTCTTCTCGATCCTCCCAGAGTGCAGGACACGGAATAACAGGCTCACGTTAAAGGAAGCCAGATTTCAGATGGACATCAGGAAAAACTTTCTGACTGTTAGAGCAGTACGACAATGGAATTAGTGACCTAGGGAGGTTGTGGGCTCTCCCACACTAGAGGCCTTCAAGAGGCAGCTGGACAACCACCTGTCAGGGATGCTTTAGGGTGGATTCCTGCATTGAGCAGGGGGTTGGACTAGATGGCCTTGTAGGTCCCTTCCAACTTTGCTATTCTATGATTCTATGATTTCCTCTCCTGTTTTGCTATCATGATTACTGTCGTTTCTGTTTTGGCAGAGTTCCTGTGCCTTTAACAACGACGCAACACGCAGAAATTCAACCGGTGCTTTCCCCAGAGAGGCATCTCCATGTAGAAGAAAACCTCACCTGTTGATTTTTTCCTTGTCACACAGCCAGGTCTTCCCTGCCAGTTAAAAAAAAGCTAGGAACTCTATGCCTCCCTCCCTTTCACATCCACATTTTAAATAATTCATTTTAAGGTTTTTGGGGGGTATGTCTGAAGGTTTTACAATTAAAAAATATGAAGAAAAAACATAGAAACTCTTTCAGGCTTCCTGTATTACATGCTTAGTAATCTCCACCCTACTGCAAGCTATTCTTACTAGGCCAATAAAAATCTTCCTTTAAATAGCAATATAATAAATCTAGACACCTGATAGTTAGAAGAATGGTTTCACATAAAGGTTACATAATCTGCATTAGTGAAACAGTAGTTAAACAGCAAACAATGTTTATCAGGGATGCTTGACCACCATTTTCTAAAAACTGAAGCTGCAGTCAATAGACTAATATATGGATATTAAGCAGATGAACGTTTTTTCACCAATTATCTCCTTGCCAGGAAAATAGAGATCAATGCATATTCTTTCCTTGTTAACCACTGCCTGTGATTCCGGCCTTAGCTAGACCTAAGGTTTATCCCCGGATCATCCCAGGGTCATTCCTGACTGCTCCTAGGATCCCCTGTGTTTCATTTACATGAACAGGGATGACTCCGGGATGATCCCGTGATAAACCTTAGGTCTAGCTAAGGCCTAAATCCAATTTTGTTGTCTCCTATGCGAATTTTAGTTTGCAAGTGCCTTGGGGCAGGGACCTGTTATTTTGTACTCTGAAAAGTGCCATGAATTCAACAGCACTGGTTGCCAGTCAGTTTCCAGGCCCAATTCAAAATGCTGGTACTGTCCTTTAAAGCTATAATCGGCTTAGGACCAATCTACCAGAAGGAGCACCTTCCCCCACGTTTCTGCCCAATTGCTAAGATAAGAGGCTCTTCTCAGAATGCCGCTACCTATGATGATGTGATGCATGGTTGCCAACGAAAGAGCCTTCTCTGTAGTGGCCCCCGTCTATGGAACGCCCTTCGCAAGGAGATCCACCTAGTGTCTTCACTGTATACGTTGAAACACCAGATTATGTCCTTTCTCTTCCAGCAGGATTTTAACCATTAACCTGTTTAATATTTAAAATATTTAGATATTTTCATTGTTGTATTTGTTTTGGTTGTTTTTATATCATTGTTTGGCTTTAAAAAAAATTTTAAGTAATGATTGCAAACCACCCTGAGGGCATCTATAAATCCAGTAAATCAGGGGTTCCCAATTGGTGGTCCATAGACCCCAGGGGGTCCACGTAATCCACCCAGGGGGTCCGTGGCACCATTCACATATTCACCATTCATTTCTGGAGTCCACTGATGACGAATTCCTACCAGAAGTAAAATATAACCTCACTGAGCACCTGCGTGATTTAGCGACTAGATTCAGAGATTATTCCCCTGCATCTAGTCCTGAAAACTCATGGATAAGGAATCCTTTTGAATGTGGTGATGTACAAACTAACAACTCTATCTGCGGACAAGCAAAATGCACTTGTTGACGTGACTTGTGATGGTTCATTGAAATCATTTTTCAAAGAATATAGGCCAATTCTGGGTGAAGGTTTTTCCTGATTATAAGAAGTTAGGTGAAAAAGCTTTGAAACATCTAGTTCCCTTTTGTTCCACATATTTTTGTGAACAAACATTTTCGACATTTTGTTATATGAAGAACAAGCACAGAAATCGGCTCGATGTTGATCCAGATTTGAGATTAAAAGTAGGAAATATGGAACCGGATGTGGAAGGGGTTTTTCGGGACAAAAAGAGGCAGGATTTCTCCCATCACATTTAGGTTTAGTAGCTGCTCGACAGGTCATAATTTGTTCAATTGTAAACTAGACGTTAGTAAAATTAAATTTGTCTTTACATTCCGAACTAAATCATTGTCATTTTTTGCGTGATGATATCACAAATATCACAAATTTTATGGTCTGTTTTTTAGTATCCCTAAAACCCTTTGCTTATTAGGGGCTACCCCTTATTTTCTCCAAAAAATTGCATCGCACAGGTAACTACCGTAGAGATAACAATTTTTTCAAAAGGCTTGGCATTTGGAAAACAAGGGGTACGCAGTACTTAGCTAATTGGGAACCACTGCAGTAAATAAAAAGTACATTGATGGTGCTAGATAAATTGTTATGATTATGAATTTATCATCATCATCATCATCATCAATCAATCAACCTGTTGTTGCTTTCTTTTACCTGTTCTCTCCTCACTCCTCATCATGTCCATCTATAGATAGCAAGCTTGAGCAGGGAATCTGACCCCTGTGCAATCTATAAAATTTGGACCTGCATCTATCTTAAATAAATTTCCTGGAAAGTCTTCTGACCAGTGTGTGATTTACTTACTGGGTGACGTTAATAAATACGTAACAGAGGCTGTTGCAGATTTTTTATGTAATAACTGGCTGATGATATTTAGGTTTTAAATTTTTAAAATAGTTGCTGGTCTTAATTGTTGGTCTTTTTTTGGTCTTATATTTATTTATTTATTTATTTATTATTTAAAACATTTATATCCTGCCCTATATCATTAAGATCTCAGAGTGGCGTACAGATAAAAGCATACAGTATAAAACAATAAATATGCACAGTTAAAAACAAATTAAACCATGAACCAAGTTATATATTCTGTTTTGTGGATTATCCTGTGCTCTAAATGTTATTGCCTGTATAATGGAGATATTGCTATAAAATTTGGACCACATTGCTGTTGCTATACTCGGCGGTAGTTTCTTCTGTCCCTAGTATCTTTGGATTTATGTATTTACATATTTATTGCATTTTTATCCTGCTCTTCAGTTGGGAAGGCTCCCAGAACAGCTTATAGATCAATTAAAAAAAAAAAAAGACAGTTCCTCTGGCTTTCCAATGTAAAACGGCACGTCACAGAAGGAAGAAGGGATGGAGAGGGAAAAGGAAAACAAGCAAATTCGAGCTCCAATTCTTAACATTACAAAGGTGGAGTGGAAATGGGCTGCTCGTGGCTCAAAAAGAGACTTCAGTAGGCCTCTGAAAAACAGCTTGCTGAACTGACCTTCCTGGAAGTAGCTGAAATGCAGCCGAAAGTTGGCCTCATACTGGCCCTGTTCAGAAGACACCTTAAACCACGGCCTTATTCACCGTGGTTAAAGCCATGGTTTAAGGTGTCGTCTGAACAGGTCCACTGTAAGGCTTCCAGGGTAGAGATTCAGCCTTCTGAGGCCTGTCAGTGGTTATCACTTCTGCGGTGCAAGTAAGGATCAGGGACCCCAGATGGCACCACTATCCCAGAGCAGATGGTCTCACTGCCCTTCCTCATGGGTAGGGTGGCCTTTACAGAGGGCAGTCCTCAATTTGAAGCCCCGCCTGATCCAAGGTCCCTACTGTCACTGTGGCTGTTGCTATTTATTATTATTTATTTATTTTATTTATTACATTTTTATACCGCCCAATAGCCGAAGCTCTCTGGGCAGTTCACAAAAATGTCTTCCCCCCACAGGCCTTCCAGATGTGTTGGACTACAACCCCCACCCCACTACTCCACACCCAGCCCAGGCTGCCCCACAACCCCATGGGCAGCCTGGGGCCATTGCTATATGAGGAGTTAGCCCGGTGTGAGGCCCGGTCTCCCTGCTGTGCATCCAGATGACGCACAGGGGATCCCGGCGTCAGGCCGGGCTAAGTCCTCCCCTGAACTGGGATAAGTGGATCCGCTTATGGCCTGGCTTTTCCGCAGCCCTGGCCTGAGGCTGGGGCTGCGGAAGGTCTAGCAGGGTCCGTGGCTTTTCCCGGCTGCTCGCTTACTCGCGAGTAGCAGGGAGAAGCCACGGACTGGGCACAGCAATCCATAGGAGCGCTGTGCCCATCGGGCCGGGGGAAGGGAATCACGGGGGGGGGGGGGAGAGATGGGGCCGGGGAAAAGAACGGACCCGGCAGGAGAGATGGGGGGGAGAAGAACGGGGACGGGGGACAGGCATGGTGGACCGGGGGGGAAGAAGAATGGGGACGGGGGACAGGCATGGCGGACGGGGGACAGGGGAAGAAGAACGGGGACGGGGGACAGGCATGGTGGACGGGGACAGATGAAGGAGAACGGGGACGGGCATGGTGGATGGGGGGGACGAAGAACGGGGACAGGGGATAGGCATGGCGGACAGGGGAAGGACGGGCGAGCGGGGACAGGGCATGGTGGACGGGGATGGGCATGGCAGATGTGGGGAGGACGGGTGAGCGAGCGGGCAGGGGGGGGCATCAGACATCGTGGAGGGGGAAATCAGGGGGAGCGGGGAACCCTTTATTTTTTTTAAAAAAAACACTTACCTTTTTTGTGGGTGCGCTTCTGCGCACATGGCCCTTTAAGAGAGAAAAAACTGGAGCACGCGACGGGGCTTTCCCTTGCCCCGTCGCGTGTTTACATCTAGCTAGGGGCGATGGCGTGCGGTAGCTGCAGCGCAGCCTCGCCCCGACTCCTGACCGGATTATCTGGTAGGTCTAGCAAGGCCCTGTTCCAGCAGGTTGTACTGAGGGAAATGAGAGAAGGATGAAGGGCCAATCCGCCAGCTCTGCTGAAAGACCTCTTCCCTCCCCTTTGCTTTTTCCTTGTGTGTCGTGACTTTTTTATTATTATTATTGTAAGCCTGCAGGCAGGGATTGTCTCTTTTACTGATTATACGCAAGCTGCACCGGGAGTGTCTCTGGCTGAGGAGCTGCATACAAATGAAGAATAAAAAATCCAGTCTAAAGATGAAGATAAATCTCGGCCTATCCTTAGAATCCCAAAGAATCTGAGCTTCGTTTCATTTTTAAAAGGCGAATCTCTAACCTCAAGGTCACAGAGGAGAAGCTTGAGATGCACAGTTATTAAAATAGCGCTTATTAAGATGTCACAAACTTTCCCCTACTGCTAACAAGACACAGCCTGGCATCCAGACATTCCGCTTCAGCCTCAGATTTCGGGAGCCTTTTGTTAGAACTGATGCAGATTTGAACATTTGGGATCTACTGACGCAGATGCTGTCTGACACGATTGCAAGCATATCTTCTGACCTCCACCCCGCCCCACCCCGGACGTCAGGAATGGACCAAAGTGACCTTTGAACATCTCAACGGAAAGCCAAGAGTCACCGAACATTCACTTGTATTTCACATCTGCCGTAATTCATAGCTGATTTTGAAGTTGGGTCTAAAATTCCCCAAACCCAGGGCCCTCCAGCTGGTTTGGGGTACAACTCCCATTATTCACAGCCCGCATGGACATCGGGGTGGGGTGGGAAAGGCTGCTTGACAGAAAACCCCATCTCTGTCATCTCCGCATATGATGCAACAGATTTTTAAACCATAAATGCTAGTGCAGATTTTCCAAACGTTTGGGATCCAGGGGCACAGAATTTGGGGATCTGGTGTGGTGACTGGTAGAGGTTCTCTCAAGGCACCCAGCCACCAGTCTTTCCTGGTCCCACTTCCAGAGATGCTAAGGCAGCCTTCCTCAACCTGGTACCCTCCAGATACTTTAGACTACAACTCCTATCATTCTGGCTATTGGCCATGCTGGCCAAGGGCTGATGGAAACTGACGACCAAAACATCTCAAGAACATTCTACCTATGGAGGCTGTGGGTTCTCCAACCCTGGAGGTTTTAAGAAGAGGATTGATATCCACCTCTCATGGATGGTTTAATTGGCTTGGGGCCAGGTTATTTGAAGGAACGCCTCCTCCCATATGTACTTGCCTGGACAGTAAGATCATCCACAGGGGTCCTTCTCCGTGAGCCCCTGCCAAAGGAAGTGAGGCAGGTGGCTACTAGGAGGAGGGCCTTCTCCGCTGTGGCACCCAGCTGTGGAACGAGCTCCCCAGAGAGGTCCGCCTGGCGCGTACACTGTCTTCTTTTCGTCGCCAGCTGAAGACCTTTTTATTTTCTCAGTATTTTAACACCTAAATTTTAACTTTGCTGTTTTAATTCTGTATTTTAATCCTATATCAATTTCTGCTGTGTGGTTTTATCCTGGTTGTGCTTTTTATATTGTATTTTGTATCTGGGTTTTTAGATTGTTGGATGTTTTATGATGTTCTTAATGGTTTTAATTTTTGTGAACCGCCCAGAGAGCTTCGGCTATTGGGCGGAATAAAAACATAATAAATAAATAAATAAATAAATAAATTTTCCTGCAGAAGGTTGGACTAGATGATATCTGAGGTCCCTTTCAACCTCACGATTCTTTCATTCTATGAACATCACATTAGGAAAGGCGGTGCTGAGGACTGCACCTGGGACCATCTGCATTCAAATCAGATGCTTTGCCACTGAACTACCTTCCTCCCTGAGCCCTGTAACTACAGCATCTCCCAGTGAACATTGCCTTTTGGTGTCACATTCTCCCCTTTTCCCAGTCAGTCAATATGTCAAGGATGGACCCAGGCCTCCTGGGATTCCCCCACACCCATAAGCTTGAGCACCGGCTGCAGCAGGGAATTCCCAGTGCATCCTTTGTTCCTCCCTTCTGGTTATATTGCCGCATCACTGACAAGCGTTGTTTTATTAAAAGGTAAGGCAAGTTGAAAACACAGTGATGGAGAGGGTTACTGGGAGGAAATGGAATTAACAGGGGATTCAATTTTGATATTAATACTGGAGGAGGGAATACTGGGGAGGGGGTTAGTTCAGAAATATGAATGGGTTCTGTAGGAAATTAAAAAGGGGTGGATGATGGATGGGGTGAGATACAATTTCATTAATAACAGGGTGGATTAATTCAGAAATAGGGATGGGTTTTGTGGGGCATTTAAAAAAAAGGTTGGATATGACTTACAGGGGGATGTTGTCATTACTTATTATTAATAAGTAAAAAATGTGCTTTACTGCCAGGGGGGATTCCACACGTGGTACTGAGGCCGCTTCCATGCGGCCCCAGAGCAATCGTGTAACTTGCCTTTGGAAGAGCCGAGGAAGAGGCGTCCTTGCTGCCGCCGGCAAAGTTACAAGGCAAAGGCAAGTTACACGATCGCTCTGGGGTCGCACTGGGGCCGCATGGAAGCAGCCTCAGTACGACGTGTGGAATCCCCCCAGGTGAAGGGTGCTTTTGCCTCTGGCCACACCCTTTTGGGCACTGGCCACGCCCCTTCTGGTTCCGACCGGGCCCCTGATAGGTCACCATATAAGCAATGCGGGGCCCCGACCCTCAAAAGTGTGTGCATCCAGTTTTAATGATAGAAAGGAGAAGCTGCTGTCCTTGAGATGCTGAATTTTGCAGCATGGAGAGCAATCCCAACCCCCTCAAAGGGTTAACTGACATCTTGACCCTGTGGGGAAGAAGGAGGAGCAAGGGGGCAGGAGCAGGCTGGGGGGGGGGGATGGACATTAGTGCCTGCTCCAGTTCAGCTCCCCTCCTTCGGGAGCAGGACAATCCCATCAGCCCTGTTGCCGGCCTACTTAATTTCCCTCTCGGGGCACATCTAGATGAGTCCTTATCCCAGGGATCGTCCCGGGATCATCCTTGTGCGCCCACATGACACACAGAGGATCTCGGGACCAGGGAGGGATGATCCCTCCATTTCCCTGGGATAAATGGGATGGCTTTTAGCCCGATTTTTCCTGTGGTTTCAGGATCGTCCCGAGACCACGGGAGGTGTGGGCGGCCATCCCAGCTTCCTCCCGCCTCCTCACGAGTAAACGCAAGGAGGCAAGAACCAGACACGGAGCTCTTCAGGCGCTCCGTACCCGTCGGGGGGGGGGGGGGAACAGGATCGGTTTTTTCCTTTCTTACCTTTTTGTTGGAGTGCACATGCGCTCCTCTCTCTCATTTTAAAAAATAATAATGGCAGTTGGGACGTCCTTCCGGGACGTCCTGCAGCCATCTGGACACCCAGGGAGGATCATAGAAGCCGGTAAGTCCGCAATCCTCCCCCTACACCCTTATGGTGTAGACATGCCCGCCTGCCCCCTCTCTCTTTTCCCTCTTCCCTCCTGAACTCCTTTTCCTTGTGTGCCATGTCTTTTTTAGATTGTAAGCCTGAGGGCAGGGACTGTCTCCTTTGCTAATTGATTGTATGCTGCTCCGAGCACCTTTTTGGGCTGAGGAGCGGGGTAAAGATACGATAATAAATAAATAAATAAATAAATACAGCACAATCAAGGATGTGCAGCATTCACACACCTCTGCTTATTGCTCTCGGCTGCAAAACTTGGTTTCAACGCTGGCACGTGAGCTCCAGCGGGGACGAGAAGAGCAGCTCAGAGCCTTCCCAGGTCAAGGTGACACCAGAGACGCTGCCGGTGCAACAGTTCTGTGTCTCCTGGAAAGCGTGCTGTCCATCCCAGCGTCAACGCAATTAGGGAACTGGCTATCTTCATAGACTATAGACTATATCTATGATATTCTCCGTCTCAAGGAGCTTCCAGTTAAATCAAAGGGAGGGGGGAGGGGGGACGCAGCCCAGTTTGCTCACCAGCTCAGTCACGGTGACTGTGCAATGCCACAGGGAACAAAAAGCACCATGAAGGAATCTCCGCTTTCGTCGGTTTGTTTAGTTTTAAATCCAGATTCTAGTTTCTTTGAGCTATGAAGACATGTGGACTCTGTAAAAACAACAACCCAGGCTGAGCTCCTGGATTAAAACTGGAACCTGATCCCCGCTGTGGGTATACAGAGGTGTTGCTCTGTCCCTGGGGTCTTCATGGCAATTTCCCGCAACATGATGCTGAACGGCATTCAGTTGCACCTCCTGAAAGCTGCAAAACGTTATGAAGTTACCTTTTTACAGCAGCCTTGACCACCCTGGTGTTGGACTGCAACCCCTGGTATCTCCAGCCAGGATGTCCAATGGCTGTTACACCCAGGGCCTTGCTAGACCTACCAGATAATCCGGTGGGGAGTCGGGGCGAGGCCGCGCTGAAGCTAGCGCGCGCCGTTGCCCCTAGCTAGACGTAAACACGCAATGGGGTAACCCTGTCGCAGGCTCCAGTTTTTTTCAACTTAAAGGGCCATGTGCACAGGAGCGCACCAATGTAAAAGTAAGTAGTTTTTTTAAAAAAATAAACGGTTCCCCGCTCCCCCTGCCCCTGATTTCCCCCCCACAATGTCTGATGCCCCCCTGCCCGCTCGCTCGCCCGTCCTCCCCCCGCTCGCCATGCCCTGTCCCCGTTCTTCTTCCCCCCGTCCGCCATGCCCATCCCCATTCTTCTTCCCCAACCCCGCTCGCCATGCCCTGTCCCCGTCCGCCATGCCCTGTTCACATCCGCCATGCCCGTCCCCGTTCTTCTTCCCCCTCGCTCGCCATGCCCTGTCCCCGTCCGGCATGCCCTGTCCCCGTCCGCCATGCCCATCCCCGTTATTCTTCCCCAACCCTGCTCGCCATGCCTTGTCCCCGTCCGCCATGCCCGTCCCCATTCTTCTTTCCCCCCCGCTCACCATGTCCTGTCCCCGTCCGCCATGCTCATCCCGGTTCTTCTCCCCACCCCGCTCGCCATGCCCTGTCCCCATTCTTCTCCGCCCCCACTCGCCATGCCCTGTCCCCGTCTGCAATGCCCGTCCCCGTTCTTCTCCCCCCCCCCTCTCCTGCCGGGTCCGCTCTTTCCCCCGGCCCCATGTCCCCCCCCCATGATTTCCCCTTCCTCCGGCCCGATGGGCACAGCGCTATAGAATGCTGTGCCCAGTGCGTGGCTTCTCCTGGCTACTCACAAGTAAGCGAGCAGCCGAGAAAAGCCACAGACCCTGCTAGACCTTCCGCAGCCCCGGCCTCAGCCCGGGGCTGTGGAAACGCCGGGCCATAAGCGGATCCGCTTATCCCGGGTCAAGGGAGGACTTAGCCCGGCCTGACCCCGGGATCCCCTGTGCATCATCTGGATGCACAGCAGGGAGACCGGGCCTCACACCGGGCTAACTCCTCATATAGCAACAGCCCCAGGCTGCCCATGGGGTTGTGGGGCAGCCTGGGCTGGGCGTGAAGTAGTGGGGTGGGGGTTGTAGTCCAACACATCTGGAAGGCCTGTGGGGGGAAGACTAGTGAAAGCCCTCCTCTCTGTTTTGCATTGGCAACGGGAGACCCTCAACTTCCTCTGCAGTTGCCTCTGGGTTGAATGTGAGATTGTAACCTCCTGGGGGCAGGATCCCGACCCCTTGAAACTTTGGAAAGAGCCATGCACGTGGACGGCGCTGCAGAGCTACATCATCATAATAACGGTGCGGTAGAGGTTCAATAAGCACGTTAAGAGACGATGTAAAAAATATGTGTGGCTTTGCATGCGTTTCCGATGCATTGGTTTTGCATCTGAAAACTGGCTCGATTCGCAAGACGTGGTCAGTGTGCAGGATGTAGCTTTTCCTTCTGCAGCATTAAGGCTGCACGGACCTTTTTTTAGAAGTGCAGAGCAGACACACACCCTTCTGGCTTCGGTGATGGCCAAAGGGCTTTTGAAAGCCGCAGCTGTGCTCAGCTGGCACTGGTGGGGCTGGAATAACGTTCTTTCTCCAGCCGTCCCCAGAATCGCTCGTGTTCCCCGGCTTCCAGCAGCTACGACTTTTGGAATCAGATTACTGAAGTGCTGCTTCCTCTGCCATTTCCAACCTTTCGTTTTCATCAAACCTTTTGCTCTTTCCCTGCAGACAGATCCTGCTGTGTCATCTCTCCTCTTACTCTGTAATCTGGGCGGCTGACTCGGCCAAATACTATTTCCGGGGGTGGTGGAGAGAACTCATCCCATCCCAAATTTCAGCTTTTCTCACATTTTATTTCTAAAACGATAAAAGCCTCATTAAAGGACCACCATACCTGACAGAATGCCTCTCCTGACATGAACCTACCCGTACACTACGCTCAACATCTAAGGCCCTCCTCTGGGTGCCTACTCCGAGGGAAGCTCAGAGGATGGCAACAAGGAAGAGGGCCTTCTCGGTGGTGGCCCCCCAATTATGGAACGCTCTCCCTGATAAGGCCCGCCTGGCGCCAACATTATCTTTTCGGCACCAGGTTAAGACTTTCCTTTTCTCCCAGGCATTCAATAACATATGTGGAGTTTTAACTGA
Source organism: Elgaria multicarinata webbii (assembly GCF_023053635.1). NCBI lineage: Eukaryota > Metazoa > Chordata > Lepidosauria > Squamata > Anguidae > Elgaria > Elgaria multicarinata. Next base: position 134,033,276 of record NC_086175.1, read on the forward strand.
CTCCAATAGCTTTGGCCTGGCTGAGTGTTTAACATTTGTTTCAAATGCTAACTGTTTTTATGTTTTTAAATTTTGTATATAGATTTTTAATGTTCAGGGGTTTTTTTTATCCAATCTTTTTAATCTTTGTACGCCCAGAGAGCTTCGGTTATGGGGTGGTATATAAATGTAATTAAATAAATAAAGGGTCATATACACTCCTTGACCTGGAAGACCTGCCCCTTAATCTCAGAGTTGTGGCAAGGCCAGCAAGGAAAAATGCACTCTGTACATGTGCAGAAACTCTCCTTCTCACTGTTATTTTAGATAGCGCTGACAAACCACAACACTAGCCTTCCCTGACCAGCTGCATTTGCTGTGGGGTGGGGATACCTGGCTTCCGCTCTGGCCGAGTATTTTGTAGAACTGGCACCTTCTAAGGTCCGGGGACTGGGGTGTTTGCCTGTTCTGGATGGGGTTGCAAAGGGCATTTCAGCAGGTGTCCTTTGTATGCATGCAGCACCTGGTGAAACCCCCTCTTCACCACAACCGTTAAAGCTATCTTTCCTCTCTCATCTCCTATCTTTCCTCTCTCATCTCCTATCTCTCCTCTCTCATCTCACCCTATTCCCCCGCTCGTGCTCCTCGCTCCTCTGATGCCATGTTTCTCGCCTGCCCAAGGGTCTCTACTTCCCTTGCTCAGCTTCATCCATTTTCTTCCGCTGCCCCTTACGCCTGGAACGCTCTTCCAGAACATTTGAGAACTACAAGTTCAATCGCAGCTTTTAAAGCTCAGCTAAAAACTTTTCTTTTTCCTAAAGCTTTTAAAACTTGATTTTGTTCTGACTTTATACTGCTAGTTTTACCCTACCCTGTGCCTGTTTGGTGCATTCTCTTCCCCTCCTTATTGTTTTATTATGATTTTATTAGAATGTAAGCCTATGCGGCAGGGTCTTGCTATTTACTGTTTTACTCTGTACAGCACCATGTACACTGATGGTGCTATATAAATAAATAAATAAATAAATAATAATAATAATAATAATAATAGCTGTAGGAGCCTTGCCCTCTTTTCTATCTGGTCACTCAGGACACGGCTCCTTCAGCTTTAACGGTTGTGATGAAGAGGGAATCCCACCAGGTGCTGCATGCATACGAATAACACCTGCTGAAATTCCCTTCTCTATACAACTGTTAAAGACCCAGGAGCCCTGTCCTCCTTTCCATAGGGTCACGCTGTGCCCCACCCTACTCCCAATGCCGCCCGCTGGGAATGCTGTGTTAGCCGTTGAATGCTTTCCTGCTCCAGAACATTTTGCCCATTCAGCTCCCCGTTCTCCCACGGAGGAGAGTCTGTGCAGCTCTCGAGGGTGTAACCTCTTGCAAAGGCAACGCAGGCATAAATCAGAGGCGCTCCAATTCAGCTCCACTTGGGTTACTAAGAATACTCCAGTGTTTATACTCAGCCCTCGGGCGGGAGATGTTTGCTTTCAACTCGGCCGTGTTTCTTTTCCCAGGCTCCCGAGTCCCACTCAGGCGTTTCCTTTCCCGTGCACAGAATCCTTCATTGGGATGGGGTGATGCGGGGGCGGGGGGGGGACGTTTCCCGACAGCCCAGGGCAAGGGAAGGGTGGAGGGCGGAAGCGAAGGGGCACCTTCAGCCATAGACAAACAGGTATGTAATGTTTTGGATGACAGTTCCCAGCACTCCTGACCAATGGCCAAGCCGTCAGGGGCTGATGGGAGTAGAAGTCCATAATATTTGGAGGACATCTGGTCGAGGATGGGTCTTGTGATACAATGAATTTCAGTCTTCATTGAGTGATGCCCGACTGCGTTAGCAGAGAACGTATCTGCCCCATTTTGGTTTCTCTCTGTTGTAGATCGCAAGCTGAATATGAGCCAACAGTGCGATATGTTCAGAGGAGGGCAACCAGGATGATCAGGGGTCTGGAAACAAAGCCCTATGAAGAGAGACTGAAAGAACTGGGCACGTTTAGCTTGGAGAAGAGAAGATTGAGGGGAGACATGATAGCACTCTTCAAATACTTAAAAGGTTGTCACACAGAGGAGGGCCAGGACCTCTTCTCGATCCTCCCAGAGTGCAGGACACGGAATAATGGGCTCAAGTTACAGGAAGCCAGAATCCGGCTGGACATCAGGAAAAACTTCCTGACTGTTAGAGCAGTATGACAATGGAACCAGTTACCTAGGGAGGTGGTGGGCTCTCCCACTCTAGAGGCCTTCAAGAGGCAGCTGGACCACCATCTGTCAGGGATGCTTTAAGGTGGATTCCTGCATTGAGCAGGGGGTTGGCCTCAATGGCCTTGTAGGCCCCTTCCAACTCTGCTTTTCTATATTCTATGATTCTCATCTTTCTAATCTTAACTTCGTCTCGTCTCAAACTTCAAGAATTTATCCAGTCTAAAGCTCAATTTTTATCTGAATGTTAAGACTTTATTTTTATTTATTTTTTATTTTTTAAAAAAATGCTTGCAGGGGCTTAAAAAAGTGCTGGTGCTGGTGGGGAAACCCTCCTCTGGTGCCAATGGAGGATTTTTCTTTCTTTAAGCTGTGTGTAGGGTGGGGGTAAATTTGGGGGGGCAGGTGGGGGAAGCTTTACAGTGGTCCCACTCTGGATTAGGAATCTCATGAACTTACACTACACATTTAGCGCAGTGTGTAGTTTTGCCCTGTGACATCGCCAACGTCTCCTCTGCCCCATTCCCCTTTTGCAACTATTTATAACATCTTTATAAATCCGCAGGAGGAGAGGAGGCGGGGAATAAGGTGAAGGATGGATGGATATATAAACGAACGAACATTCGCATTTTCAAAAATTAAAATAAAGCTGGAAGAGCCCAAAGGGGCAAAGACCACGTGCGGGTCCTGCATTCAACTTGCCGGACCATGCAAGATAAGATGCAAAGCTGGGTTCATACATGGGGAAAGAACCCAGAGCCAACATGTGAATTCTGCCTCCAGCCATCCGAGGTGCTGTGCAACAAAATATTTAAATACACCAGTTTTAAAATCTCTTCACTGTCTGCCAATTAGTTTCTGGGCGAAGTATAAAGTGATGGTTATCACCTTTAAAGCCCTACATGGTTTGGGTCCAGGTTACTTGCGGGATCGCCTTCTCCCGTACAATCCGCCCCGCACACTCAGGTCATAGAATCATAGAATAGCAGAGTTGGAAGGGGCCTACAAGGCCATCGAGTCCAACCCCCTGCTCAATGCAGGAATCCACCCTAAAGCATCCCTGACAGATGGTTGTCCAGCTGCCTCTTGAAGGCCTCTAGTGTGGGAGAGCCCACCACCTCCCTAGAGAACTGGTTCCATTGTCGTACTGCTCTAACAGTCAGGAAGTTTTTTCTGATGTCCAGCTGGAATCTGGCTTCCTTTAACTTAACCTCCATAGGTTAAGTTAAAGGAAGCCTTGTTTATGTTGGCTGGAGAATTTACTCCAGCCAACAAAAACAAGGCTGACAGCTATTACCCAGAGAACCTTCTCTTCTGCTGCTCCCAGACTGTGGAATGGCCTGCCGGAGGAGATTCATCAACTTCACAGTCTTTCAGCATTTAAGAAAGCTATAAAGACAGATCTCTTCCGGCAGGCCTATCCAGTGGAATTTTAGGATGTTTTTAGAACGTTTTTAGGATGTTTTAACAATGTATATTACGTTCTTAATTCAGTTTTATGTATTTTAGATTTACTGTTGTTCCCTGCCTCGATTAAAATGGAGAGGCGGTTAAGAAATAAATTTTATTATTATTATTATTTTATTATTATATGTATGCAGGAGCATCCCTCCCTATATCAATCCACCCAGGACTTAAGGTCGTCCCTTCAAGGATCTCAGCACTACCTTCTCCCCCTACGCAGTCCTTGTCGTCCCGTGGAGAAGCCCTCCGGCGATGCCGCGTCTTCCCGAGGACTGCTCCGCAGTAATTCAAAGCAAGGTGTTTATGGCCTGCGATACAGAATAATCTCCCCCCGGAGATGAGACACGTGCCAACATTTCCCATCTTTAGGGGTATGTTGACAGCACATCTGTTGATGCAAGACTTCCCTGTGTAATGTATTATAGTTATGAAGATGCGATATATTCTGTGTATCTGCTTTTATATTATTGTGATTTGTGTACATCACCTTGAAATCTTTAGAAGTAAGTGGTAAATAAATAAATACACCTCTATACACACCACATCATCCCCTGAGAACTTCTGAGGAGGACTTATTGGTCGTTCCATATGTTGCCAGGCAACAGCAGGTAAGCGGGCCTGTGGCACCCATCCTCTGGGAGACTCCCATATGTTCTTCGAGAAGCAGAAACTCTGGCCAGCTTCAAACGCCTCTCGAAAATGCACTTCTTCACCCAGGCTTTCCTTGACACGACACTGGTGTTTTACGGCTTCAGTTCTAATGTGTTTTTTTTAAAGATGTTTACTGTTCCATACCATTTCTATACTGTTTTTTATATTGTATGTGATTTTATGCAAACCGCTTGGAAATCCTGGAAGGTCAAGCGGTATAGAAGCAGCTTAAATAAAATAATAAATTAACAAATAAAACAGAATACGCAAAGGAGAGGAGCTTCTCTGTTGTGGCACCCTAATTATGGGATACCTTCCCAGTGGAGGTCAGCTGGTGCCAACTCAAAAGTAGGGGTGTGCACGGACCCCCCACTCCGCTTCACTTTAAGATCCGCCATTTTCGGATCGGCCCGCTCCGCCCCGCCCCCACTCCGCCTGTGCCCACTCCGCTCCGCTCGGAGCTCCGGATCGGAGCTCCGGTCCCCCCCCATAGGGGGGGGGTTACCGGGCCCTGCCGCCATCGCCGCCCATGCGGCGACGGCGGCAGAGCCCGGTAAGGAGGAGGGGGGCCTTACCTGCCTCCGTCCGTGGTCCGTCACCGTCTTCAATTGAGCCCGTGGTTCCACCAGGAAGTCTGGGCCGCAAGTGCGGCCCAGACTTCCTGCTGGAACCACGGGCTCAATTGGAGACGCTGACAGACCGCGGACGGAGGCAGGTAAGGGAGAGGAGGGCGGGGGTTGTTACCGGGCCCTGCTGCCGTCGCCGCATGGGCGACAGTGACAGTGGCAGGGCCCGGTAAACCCCACTTACCTTTCCAGCGGAGCTCCGGATCGAGGCGAAGGATCCGCCTTCACCTCGATCCTCTTCGCCATGCTCCGCCGGCCCCCCAATCCTCTTCGCCTCCGCCTTAAGGGCAAGCGAAGCCCCCCGCTCCGCTACTGCTTCTCCGGTCCTATTAGAAGCAGAGCACATCCCTACTCAAAAGCATTTTGTTTGCTTGGGTGTTTTAACAGGTCGATATAACTTATTTTTGCTTTGCACTGTTATTTTGGGTGACCTTAATCGTACCTTTTGCACAGCCGTCTGGTATTCGCAAAGATGAAGGGCGGTTTAAAAATGTTTCAATGCACAAATGAACGAGGAACCTCTTCCTTGTTCAATAAATGCTGCAGCAGGGTACACATTACCAGGGTCTCCAGGGGCAGATGCCGGGTATCGAACCTGGAACCTTCTGCCTACAAAGCAAGATTGGGCCTGAGACATTTTGCATGCAAAGTATGAACGCTACTAGTGAGCTTCAGCCCGACTCCGGAACATATGCAACTGGAACTGACTCAGGCTTGGGTTTTCATGCTTATTCGTTTGTTGGCTACTTGATCTCTTTATTTCATTTATTAAGATGCAACGTAGTGGTTCAGTTCTGAGGAGGTACGACGGGCTGCAGCCTTTCAGATTGGTAGTGGGGACATATTGGAAAGCCTCCTCCATTAAAAAAAAATGCTTCAAAAAGAAAATAGCACAACAGAGGGGACAATCTTAGACCGAATCCTGCTGCCCTTTGTCCTCGGTTTTCACATAGGGGGGCAGTTTGGTGCAGTCCAATCCATTATTAGGCAATGGGCCTGGCTAGATGAGTGGGGTGGAGGGGGATGATCTCACGATATGAAGATTGTGAGATCCTCCTCCTCAGTCTACACGCGGCGCGCGATGTCCCAGGAGGAAGAAACCACATGCACAGTTACAAGATGGGGGATACTTGGCTCAGCAATACTACAAACGAGAAGGATCTTGGAATTGTTGTAGATCACAAGCTGAATATGAGCCAACAGTGCGATACGGCTGCAAGAAAGGCAAATGCTATTTTGGGCTGCATTAATAGAAGTACAGCTTCCAAATCGCGTGAGGTACTGGTTCCTCTCTATTTGGCCCTGGTTAGGCCTCATCTAGAGTATTGCGTCCCGTTCTGGGCTCCACAATTCAAGAAGGACGCAGACAAGCTGGAGCGTGTTCAGAGGAGGGCAACCAGAATGATCAGGGGTCTGGAAACAAAGCCCAATGAAGAGAGACTGCAAGAACTGGGCATGTTTAACAATGGAGAAGAGGAGATTGAGGGGAGACATGATAGCACTCTTCAAATACTTGAAAGGTTGTCACACAGAGGAGGGCCAGGATCTCTTCTCGATCCTCCCAGAGTGCAGGACACGGAATAATGGGCTCAAGTTACAGGAAGTCAGATTCCGGCTGGACATCAGGAAAAACGTCCTGACTGTTGGAGCAGTACGACAATGGAACCAATGACCTAGGGAGGTGGGGGGCTCTCCCACACTAGAGGCCTTCAAGAGGCCTTCAAGACATCCATCTGTCAGGGATGCTTTGAGGTGGATTCCTGCATTGAGCAGGGGGTTGGACTCAATGGCCTTATAGGCCCCTTCCAACTCTATGATTCTATGAGTCTAAGATGACGTCGCACCCGCCATTTTGTTGTTGTTTTATCAAATAAGAGCGCAGGAACGCTCCATCACAAACGTGGAAAGCTCTCTCTCTCTCTCTCTCTCTCTCTCGTGAAACAAGTTCCTTGCTAGAACCACATCAGTATAAAAAAGGCCTATTTCATTTTCATTCTCTCTAGGTCTCTGTCACACACACACACACACACACACTGCAAGGGAGCGCACGGAGTCTTGTTGGCGAATGTTTATAAGCTGGGGAGGGGAGATGGCTGGAAGCGAGGGCGGACGGGTTGTTTCCGTGTGACCTCAGCACTTGGAAAGCAACGTTCTTGGGTAGGGGCCTGTGAGTGTGACTAAACGGCGAGGCGAAAAACCTTCCATATTTGGCCAAAGAGGCTCTCAGGACAAGGCTCCAGCCAGTTTCAGAATGCGCTGACAGACTCCCCCATAGCCCTCAACCCCCCCTGGGTGAACTTCCAAGTCCCTGGGTCTGCAGCCATAAAGGAGTTCTTTAATTTCCTGTAACGCTACTTCTCCTCGTCACTTCCACATCGGGGTCACCACCTTTTCCTGCAGATAGACCTGAGGGTAACACTTCGTGCATCTTGTCCACAAAAGCTCATGCCGTTAATAAACTCATCAGTCTTTTAGGTGCCACACGGCCCTTGGTTGTTATAGCTGCAAGTGGCAAACACAGCTTCTGCCCCCGCCCCTGGAAGTTCTAGCTTTTTCTTGGCAAGGTTAAAAATAAAAATAACCATTTTATCCCATCTTCCTTCCCAAGAATGACATCCATAAGCGCAGACAAGCTGAAGCGTGTTCAGAGGAGGGCAACCAGGATGATCAGGGGTCTGGAAACAAGGCCCTATGAGGAGAGACTGACAGAACTGTTTAGCCTGAAGAAGAGAAGATTGAGGGGAGACATGAGAGCACTCTTCAAATACTTGAAAGGTTGTCACACGAGGAGGGCCAGGATCGCTTCTTGATCCTCCCAGAGTGCAGGACATGGAATAACGGGCTCAAGTTAAGGGAAGCCAGATTCCAGCTGGACATCAGGAAAAACGTCCTGACTGTTAGAGCAGTACGACAATGGAACCTGTTACCTAGGGAGGTGGTGGGCTCTCCCACCCTAGAGGCCTTCAAGAGGCAGCTGGACAACCCTCTGTCAGGGATGCTTTAGGGTGGATTCTTGCATTGAGCAGGGAGTTGGACTCGATGGCCTTGTAGGCCCCTTCCAACTCTACTATTCTATGATTCTATGACCACCCCGGACATACCTTTTAGTTCACAACTTTGTTTATTTATTTATTTATTTATTTATTTATTTATTTATTACAGTTCTATACCGCCCAATAGCCGGAGCTCTCTTTGTGAGGAAGGTTATCATTATTAATACTATTCTAGTAGTAGAAGTATTTAACATCTGTATAACACTTTCCAAGTGTTCAAAACGCTCCATGTGAATCACCTATTTGTAATCCGTACAACAACCCTGCAAGGTAAGGCAGTGTTGTTATCCTCCATAATGCAGATGGGGAAACTGAGGCTGAGAGAGAGAAAGCAGATTTCATAACACCCCCCCAGCGAGTTCCATGGCAGAGATAGGATTTGAACCTGATTCATAGGCCAGTCTCAAAGGTTAGGCTGGGATTTTATGACTAGCTCAAAACTTGCACAGTGACTTTTATGGATGAGTGTGGTTTTGAACCTGGGTCTCCCCGGTCCAAATTTGATACAGCAGCTGGATTTGTGGCTTTGAACTGGGACAGAACGTGTGCAACTTGGCACACACACACTTCTGCAGCCACACAAATAAAGCTTAGTTGAACTGTCAGTCTGAGGACTTCTCTTTCTACTACACTGAAATCACAGCACTGAACCTGATGCCTTCCAGATGTGTTGGATTGCAAATTCCATTATCCCCAGCCACCATGGTCAACCTAACTGATCTTAATGGCTATTGGCTACGATGGCTGGGGATAGTGGAGGTTGTAATTCAACACCAGTGGAGACTGGTGGTTCTGATGCCAGTGGGGTGGTGAATCCGCTCCGGATTTCAATCAGAACCAGTCAGAATTCTAAAGGAGCTATCCAAGGCGACATCGCCCCACTGAAATCACCATCATACTCAGTCACCAGCCTCCACTGTCCAACTCACCATGTGGAAGGCTGGCCTACAGCTTGGCTTGAAAAGATTTGCACATCACTTACAAAGTTGTACCAGCCATTAACCGGGGTGGGTGGGGGGCACACACACAAAATGGGGTTATAGGGTAGCGAGATGCAAAACAGGACAGGGCTCCTGTGCTTTTAAAAGTTGCGTCGACAAACAGGACAAGCCAACATCTGCTAGAAAATTCCTTTTTTTTTTTTTTTTGCATCTGCCCCCACTCTAATTGTTTAGCCAATTGATTAAAGTACTGGCTTTATCGAGTTCTGAATAATTTGTGGTATGTCTTACTGATATATTTATTGTACCGGTTTCATCTTGTGAACCTGCCTTGTTACCTTCTGTAACGAAAGGCGACCTGCAAACCATCTGAATAAACAAATGGCAAATAAAATAAAACTTGAGTTGGTTATTTAGCTACCGTGGCCAGGTCCTCCTCCAAGACTTTGTCTCGTCTTTTTTTCTACAGCCACCGAAACGAGTGGCCGTCACCGGGTCGCGTACAGTTGCCAACTGACCAGGGATAAACTGGCCCGGCCTGCTCCTGAGCCTTGAGCAGCAATAAATTACCCGCCGAGTCTTTTCACAACTTGGCAAAAAGCCTGACCGTCACCTGCTAAGGTCTGCGGCATAAGCTGCTCTTGAGAGCCACAGGAGCTGGGGGGAAGGCCGGAGTTGGCAACCGCAGCATCCGGTGCCAGGGGATTCAGAAGGTCTCAGGGGTTGCATTCCACGGTGCATACCAGGAGGTCATCCCAGGGTTTGCAGTGGAACAGAGCAGATTTTTCGGGGAAATCTGAAGTTACAGAAACATTTGAGGTTCTGCTTTCTTGTTTTTTGTTCAACAGCAGCTTCCAATCCTCCTCCCTCCCTCCCACCAGCCCTGTCTCCCTCTCTTTTTGGACAGTTTGCAGTTCCCAAAGACGAAAAAGCCAGAGGGCTCTATTTATAGAGGACGCCTCGGAGCCTTCATTGAGTGTATCTGTTGCCTTTGAAAATGCCTTGCTCATTTTTCACCATGGCAACGGAAAGGGCCCCCGAGAAACAACCCCCCTGGGAGCAAACTCCAGGGCTTTATAAGGAAGAACGGGCGGGGAAGGGGGGGCAGAAAATGACTATTTATTTATTCCTTTTCATTCTTAAAATTGGGCAGACGCACGGACATGAAAACGGCAACCCGGATGGTCTCTCCAAAGCAAGACCTTGGTGAGCAACAATTTCGAGCCTTCCAAGGTATACAGGGGTCCTCTGAGAGAACGTCACACACACACCCCCCGCCAGCAGGAGAACTTGGCAAAGTCAAGAGCCCCCCTACATTTTGCCAGGCAGCCCCCCAGTCCCTGACCATACTTAGATTATTTTAGGGTGTAATCAGACACGTGTTTAGACAGAGAACAATTCTACCACTCCCAGCACCTCACAGCCGGCCTGGCTTGTCGTTCTGCCCCTACAAACAAATCATGGCATGTTAACCAGCTACAAACCACAAAGACCCTGTTCAGATGACACACTAAGCCATGGTGGTTAAGCATTTTGAGCTAAGCATGATGGCTAAGCATATCATGTGAACCATTCCTAATCCATGGTGGGTACATAACCACAGTTTAAACATGCTGACTAATCATTTGCTGCAAAGGGGTTAGCGCCTAACCATGACTGAGGCCACAGCTAGACCTAAGGTTTATCCTGGGATCATCCAGGGTTCGCCCCTGCCTGAACACTGGATCCCCTGTGTGTCACCTAGATGAACAGGTTTGACCCCTGGACAATCCAGGGATAAACCTCAGGTCTAGCTATGGCCTTAGCGTGTTGTCTGAACAGGCCCTTTAGAAGCCATGGTTTGTCGTTGGCAGGAGGAAGGAGGACGTCGCGCCCGGCATTTTAAAATTATTATTATTGAAGATGAGCTCACGAGCGCTCCAATGATAAAGGTAAGTGTTGTTGTTGTTTTTAAAAAAGATCCCTCTCCCACCCCGAACACCCCCGATGGTCACGGAGCTCCTAAGAGCTCCACGCCTGGTTCCCCACATTTAGTCGCGAGGAGCTGGGACAAAACCGGGACGGCCGCCCACACCTCCCGCGGTCTCGGGATCGTCCCGAGACCGCGGGAAAAGTCAGGATTAAAGCCATCTTGGTTATCCTGGGGAAAGGGAGGAATCATCCCTCCCTGGCCTTGGGATCCCCTGTGTGTCATGTGGACACACAGGGATGATCCCGGGGCAATCCCCGGGATAAGCCCTCGTCTAGACATGCCAAAGGTCTGCGGGAAACGTGTTTGGCACAAACAGGGCAACCTAATCAAGAGAACTTTAAACTAAACCCTACTGGAAGGGATGCAGGCAAAACCCCAAAGGTGATGGGTGATATAGGAGAACCTGGGGTGGGTGGGTTGTGGGGGTGCCTAGCTAACTCCACGATAAAACAGGAGAGATCCTGGAGTAGTATATCCGAGGCTTTTGATGTCTATACACTCATGCACAGAGTGTGAGAAACAAAACAGATGAGTTTGAACACCGGCCACAGGAAGGTATATACCACGTGATAGATATAACTGGGACTTGGTGGGACATCTCCCATGACTGGAATGTAGGAACTGGAGGATAATATACCTCGCTCAAAAAGAACAGTCACACCAGAGTGAGAGAGGGAGTATGACAAAAAAGAAAGCTGTACATCTGTACGGAAATCCAAGATCCCTGTGGAGGGCATCTGGGTAAAAATAAATTGAGAAAGGAAGGAAGGAAGGAAGGAAGGAAGGAAGGAAGGAAGGAAGAATGAATTGTAGTCAGACTCCACTACAGATTGTCATGCTGCAACAAATTACTGATGTTTCAGGGGGACTTCAACCACCCTGATATCTGCTGGAAACAAACTCCGCTAAACATGGAATCTCCAACAAATTCCTGGCAAGTCTTGCTGACCAATTCCTCTTACAGAAGATGGAGCAAGGAGTGCAGTTGCTCCACTATCCTGGAGTTGGTCAATGAGATTGAAGTAGTTGGAGCTAAGGGCTAAAATCCGGAATTGCTAATTACATGCAATGCCGGATTTTATGGAAAAGCTAAAGGTGAAGGTCGTCAAACATGTATTTAAACATGAAACACTGGATTTCAGAAAGCTGATTTCAATAAGCTCAGAGAAATGCGAGGTAGGGTCCCATGGCTAGATAAATTAGGAGCCCAAGATGGGTGGGAGTTTCTGAGAAGGGCACAATCACAAACAATTTCAATAAAGAAAGGGGGAAAAAGGGGGAGACATAAAAAAAAAGAACACCTTAGGGCAGTGGTTCTCAACCTTCCTAATGCCGCGACCCCTTAATACAGTCCCTCATGTTGTGGTGACCCCCAACCATAAAATTATTTTCGTTGCTACTTCATAACTGTAATTTTGCTACTGTTATGAATCGTAATGTAAATATCTGATATGCAGGATGTATTTTCATTGTTACAAATTGAACATAATTAAAGCATAGTGATTAATCACAAAAACAATATGTAATTATATATTGTGAAATATTTATTTCTAATTACAAATAAATGAAATTTTGTCTTGAAGCATGGTGAAGCATGGGTAACACTCTTAATATAACAACAGTAAACTACATTGCTACATTTTGCGACAGTATGCGTAAAAAGCCAACGTCAGATAGAGGAGCGGTGTCTCGGTTCCTAAGACCATCGGAAATATGTGCTTTCCGATGGTCTTAGGCGACCCCTGTGAAAGGGTCGTTCGACCCCCAAAGGGGTCGCGACCCACAGGTTGAGAACCGCTGCCTTAGGGCTTTTGAGAGGGTTCTACCATTAAAGCCGTCCTAAAAATCACGTATAAACAAAACAAACACCCAGGGGGCGTCTTCATAACGTTGCTGTGCTGCTCCTTCCTCGTAAAACCCCGTAGTATCACTGCTGTGGGGTGGGGGCGGGAAATCCCCACGGCAGGAGGGAGTGTGGGCATCGTGGCAGCCATTTGCCTCCCCTGCCCTCCACCAGGCTTTCCCGGTCTTCCGGCAACCTATCGGTGGTCACCATCTGCCCCGGAACGCCCCCAGCTTGACACCGGAGTGAGGTCATACGGTGGAAGGACCGTAGTGACCTCACCTCAAAGCAAAAAGTCAGGGTAAGTCCCTGTCTTTTTAAAACTAGTTTTGGGGGAAAAACTTGTGGTGGCTGCAAGTTGGTGGCTACGTCGTATAATCGACGCAGCGCCACTGCGGGGCAAATAAGTTGTACAGACAGCCCCCCCCCACCGCCAATGTAACTAGCCGCACAGAAATCTTAGTGATAAGCTGAAAATAAAAAGGGACATGTATAAGAAAATGGATGGAAGGGCAGATCAGCAAGGATGAGTAAAGACAAGCAGCCCAGATTTATAGGGACGGTGTCTGGGAAGCTAAAGTTGAGAATGAGCTGCTGCGCTCACAGGGACACAACGCTGGCACGTTTTTATTAGCAGGGTTGCTGCTGTCATCTGCTACCTCCATCAGACTTCCCTGATCCCTCTGAGCTTACCTGCAATCTTCACAGTAGGTGGGTTGCAAGAGGTGGGGGGATAGGTTTTTATCAACAACGATATACAATTCCCTGTTGTAATGCAAAGTAGGGCATGGCTAGATGGGGCGATATCGTGGGGATCGTCCCGGGATCATCATGTGGACGCACAGGGGATCCCGGGGCAGGGAGGGATGATTCCTCCCTTTCCCCGGGATAACGGGCACCACTTTTATTCCGACTTTTTCAGCAGTCTTGGGATCGTCCCAAGACCGCAGGACGTGTGGGCGGCCATCCCGGTTTCGCCCTGGCGAGGAGCCGTGAACTGGGCACGGAGCTCTGTGCCCATCAGGGGTGAGGTGGGAGGAGTGGGAGGGTTTTTTGTTTTTGTTTTTTTAATCACTTTTCGGTGGAGCGCTCCTGTGCTCATTTACGATTAAAAAAACCAAAAATCCAAAATGGCGGGCGCAACATCCTCTTCCTCCCGGGACATCGTGCGCCGCGTGTAGACTGAGGCGGAGGATCTCTCGATCAGCATATCGTGAGATCTTGCCCCGCCACCCTCCTGGTCTAGACATGCTCGTAGTTGGCGGGGGTGGGGTGATCTTGAAGGAGCAATGAAGACTCCCTAGCTGTACAAAAGAACTGATCCTGGAGGAGATTAATGAAGTTAAAACTGGTTTGTTGATGTGGATCAACGGAGCTGCCTGCTTTTGGGGTCTCTCCTTGGAGAGGTAGCTGTGGGGAATGGTCATTTAGAGCGCATGCACATCAGAATGTACCACTGCAACATTGGGGAAACTAACAGCACTAAAATGTGCATTTCCAGGTACGTTCAAACGAGAGGAAAAGGAAGGAAATGGTGGATCCGCCGCTCAGTCAGAACGGTGAAATGGGTGACAAAGGGCCTATTCAGACAACACGCTAAGCCATGGTTAGGCCGCTAATCCTTTGGTTGAAAGTGGTTAGTGAGCATGTTTAAACCTTGGTTATGTAGCCATCATGGTTAGGAATGGTTCACCTGAAACACAAATGTTTAGCTCAAAATGCTTAACCATGGCTCAGTGTGTCATCTGAATAGGGTCAAAGAGAAGGTGGAATTGCTCAAATCCCATTTTGCCTGCGTCTTCCATGAGAGAGATGGCCTGCAACCTTATAAAAACAGCGTGAATGGTGAGAGGTTACAACTGCAGTTCAAGATTGATAAAGTGTTGGTCAGGAAATTCCTAGCTACCTTAGATGAGTTCACCTCCAGGGATGGAAGAGCTCAAACCTAGAGTACTAAAGGAACTTGGTGATACACACTCAGGCCTTAGCTAGACCTAAGGTTTATCCCGGGATCGTCCCGGAGTTATCCCTGTTCATGTAAATGACACACAGGGGATCCCGGGAGCAAGAAGGGACGACCCCGGGATGACCCCGGGATAAACCTTAGGTCTAGCTTAGGCCTCAGAATCTCTGTCTATCATCTCTGAGAAGTTCTGGGAAACGGGTGCGTTGCCACGCCTATAGGACCGAAGGCAGGCAAATGTTATCCCAATTTCAAACAGCTGGAAAAGGAGGATCACTCGTTCTGACTTTGAAACCAGGAAAGAGACTAAGGCCATAGCTAGACCTAAGGTTTATCCCTGGATCGTCCCAGAGTCAAACCTGTTCATCTAGGTGACACACAGAGGATCCAGTGCTCAGGCACGGGCGAACCCTGGATGATCCCAGGATAAACCTTAGGTCTAGCTGTGGCCTATGGCCGTAGCTAGACCTAAGGTTTATCCCAGGATTGTCCTGGGGTCAAACCTGTTCATCTAAGTGCCACACAGGGCATCCAGCGCTCAGGCAGGGATGAACCCAGGATGATCCTGGGATAAACCTTAGGTCTAGCTACGGCCTAATAGAACAGATGATAAAGAAGTCAATCTTGACGCATCTTGATACAAATGCAGTGATTAGTAGGAGCCAGGATGGATTTGTCAAGAATAAATCCTGCCAGACTAATCTTATCTCTTTCTTTGATGGTTTAACAGCTTAGTAGATTGTGGGAATACTGTGGACACAAATTTATCTTTATTTCCGCAGAACATTTGGCAAAGTCCCACATGATATTTTGGTTAGCAAACTGGTTAAATGTGGGCTGGAAGACAATACCAACAGGTGGATTCACAGCGAGAGGGGAAACCATTTTATAAAAGAATATGGTAGTGTAAGGCTTATTAATCGAGATCTACAAGACTGGTTTTGCTTGTTTTTGTTTTAAACTGAACCTTCAGCAGGGTAGATGTGCAGAAAATTTGGGAAGTTTGAAAAAGTTCAAAGTTTGAGCTTTGGGAGCAATTTATTTCCTCCATACCAAACAGGTAGGGCAGCCCCTGTGCTTGGCCAATCGGTGTGGTGTGAAGGCAGGCCCAGAGAAAGGAGCAGGACTACTAATGCCCATTGCAACATGAGCTCTACACGAGTACTCAAAGAGTGCTCCTCTATGGGCCCTCGCCGAACTGGAGTGAGGTTTTGAGTGGGTTCAGTACTCTTGAGAATTTTTATCAATGACTAAAAGCTGTCATCCCAAAGATCGGGAGGGCACCAGGTTGGGGAAGGCTAAGCTAAAGGAATGGGTGGAGGGTGTCCTGGATCAAATTTCCAGGGGAACCAAAAGAGGGAAGGTTAGTTAGCACCTCAGAAGTCATTTATCAAAATGACTTTGATAAAATGGAAAGTGGGACTGAAACTAGGGAGAAATTCATTCAATTCTCATTCGATGTGAACTCACCCAATTCACACTTGCTGAACACAATCTGCAAACTTTGTGACACACGCTTTTCCGAATTTTGCAATCCAGTTCTCCAATAATTTTTTTTTTAAAAAAGTAAGCAAACGTGTATATTAGGGGGAAATGCACACAAAAATGTGTAGATTTTCTTGTAAGACATCCTGGGAATGTCGACTGGCACTGAAGGGTGGAGTAAGTATACATTTCAGAAATAAATAAAGTCCAAGGGTATTCATGGATCTGTTACGTTTTATGAATGTTGTGAACTCTTAGGCCATGGCTAGACGAGGAGGTTTGAGGGCGACCATCTCGTGATTTTATGTGTGCGAGATTGTCGCCCTCATCTACACGCAGCACACAGCATCGCGGTGCAAAACATCACGGCCGCCATTTTGGTTTTGGTTTTTTAAAGGAGGAGTGCACGAGCGCTTGTCCGAAAACCAAAAGTTTTTAAAAAACAAAACAAAAACCTCGCCCTCCCCCGACCCCACCCCTGATGGGCACCGAGCTCCTGAGGACCTTTGTGCCCCGTGCCCGGGCCCTCACGGTTACTCATGAGGAGCTGGGGCAACCCACGACACCCAGCCACACATTCCACGGTCTCGAGATCATCGGAACAGAAATCAGACAAAATTGGGGCTCTCAACCGAGGAAACATGTTTAGCTAGTAAATCATCAGCCTTTAACTGAAAAGATTAAATTTAAATAAATCTATCCAAACCATAACCTTTACCCAAATCTCAACCTTTTTCTTTCTTTTTTTTGGGAGGGAGGGAGATACTGGAAGAAGTATAAGATAATGTAGAATTTAGTATAAACACTGGCTGGGATCCAAAGAGTTTGATCTAATCTAGTGGAATTTTTTGGAATTTCTTTTTATGAACGGCTGACCTTCCTCTCAGCCCCAATGACAGATATAGCCTACTCCTTTTAGAACTCAGGAGTTTCAAAAAGTTGTTGGCCATGCACCACTGAGGATGCAGGAAAGGGGTCTGCCATTTGAGAAACACACATCGAAAGCCCCATTTTATTAAATTTATTTTATTTACTTAAAACATTACTTGGCCGCGTTTCAGGGCAGAGACCCCCACAAAGCGGCTTACAACAATAATATACATAAAATATTAAAAGCAATAAAATATTAAAAGCAATTCTCTGCTGTGGCACCCTGGCTGTGGAACGAGCTCCCTAAGGAGGTTCGCTTGGCACCTATATTATATGCTTTTAGACGCCAGCTGAAGACCTTTTTATTCTCCCAGCATTTTAACAGTCTATAAATAAATTTTAACTTGGTGTTTTAAAATTGTAATTTTGCATTGCTGCTGTTTTTATCAGGTTGAGCTTTTATATTGTATTTTGTATTATGGCTTTATACTGTTGTTTTATACTTTGAATGTTTTTAATTTTTGTGAACCGCCCAAAGAGCTCCGGCTATTGGGCGGTATAGAAACGTAATTAATAAAATAAATAAATAAATAAATATTAAAACTTGTTCAAAATAAAATAGCAATTAAAACAAGGAGGTTCATGAAACTATTTGCACGTTGCTTTGGATGTGGGCCGAGATCTACCTCTTTTTAGATGGAAAAGACACTATTTAATATTTCACTTTTAAAATTCCTTATTACAGTAAGGTGCTGCTAAAGCAGTCCAAAGAAATATGCACATGTCCTTACTGATTAAAATGGGCAACCAGGAGTTCTAGAGCTCACTAGCGGACAGCACACATGCCAGAGATGCCAGGATCAATCTCACCGCATCTCCAGTTAAAAGGATTTCAGGTAGCAGAGCTGAGAAAGGCTTCTCTCTCTTTCTCTCTCAGACCTTGGGAAACAGCTGCAACTCAGAACAGATCAATAGCAACCTGGTACCCTCCAGGTGTGTTGGGATTACATAGGGTGACCATATGAAAAGGAGGACAGGGCTCCCGTATCTTTGACAGTTGCATAGAGAAGGGAATTTGAGCAGGGAATCATTTGTATGCATGCAGCACCTGGTGAAATTTCCTCCTCATCACAGCAGTTAAAGCTGCAGGAGCCCTGCCGTCTTGACCAGATACAAAAGAGGGCAGGGCTCCAGCAATTTTAACTGTGGAGATGAAGAGGGAATTTTACCAGGTGCTGCATGCACACAAAGGACACCTGCTGAAATTCCCTTTTCTATGCAACTGTTAAAGATACAGGAGCCCTGTTTCTTCTTTTCATAAGGTCACCCCTAGATTGCAACCCCATTCATCCCTAGGATAGAGGAAATAATACACTCAATTCAACCTTCCCCAACGTTGTGCAAAGCTGGCAGGGGGGTTATGGGAATTGTAGTCCAACACATCTGGAAGGAACCAGGTTGGGAATAAGGCTGCTGCAGATAATACTGGGTTAGACAGAACAGAGGCCTGGGCACAGTGTAAAGCCGTTTCATATGATCATAATCAACTAAAGCTTAAGTTGATTTACCTACCTAGTAACCAATTCAAAGATTCAGCCTTAGACAAAATCTTTCATAAAAGCAACTAAGCTTCATCTTGAGAGGGTTTTTCCCCCCACTCCTAAATGTTTGCAAGATGCTGTTTCAGGCTTTCAGGCTTAAAACGGTCACAAACCTTCTTCTGTTTTCCATCCTACGCTTGCTAGGTGGCCAATTTTTCTACACATGATTTGCGCATGTACATATATGCATATGTGCAATTTATTTATTTATTTTATTTATATGCAGCCTTTTTTTCCTCCAAGGAACCCAAGGCAGCATACATAATCCTCCTCCTTTTCCCCATTTTATCCTCACAACAACAACCCTGTGAAGTGGGTTAGGCTGAGAGTCTGTGACTGGCCCAAAGTCACCCAGTGGGTTTCTATGGCCGAGTGGGGACTAGAACCCGGATCTCCCGACTCTCAGTCCAACACTCTAGCCACTACGCCACACTGGCAATGGTCCAGTGCAGAACAAACACTAGTTCCCTAGCTCTCACTTCCCCAGTGCGAATTCCCAATACACTCCACACCTTGGCCTCAATGATCCTTTCACATTACATGATGTGCACAAGAGACCAAACAGGGTTGACCAACAGGAGTCAGGAAGGGCACTTCACCCCAGACCAGTGAAGGCTGCACGTATATCGAGCAGCCTCCCCCAACCTGGTGCCATCCAGATGTGTCTGGACTACAACTCCCAGCATCCCCCAGCCAGCACGGCCTGTTGCAGTCCAACACATCTCGAGGGCACCACGTTGGGAAGGGTGATGTATAGGAACTGCCCACTGCTTCCTCTCCGAAATGCAAGAAAATAAATGAAGAGACACGGTGGGAAAAGAACTCTGCTTGTGATCCCACTGGCCCAATAAAACAAAACCAGCTGAAATTTCCAAGAGGAGGGTCCTGTCAAAGAGCTTGAAGCTCGAGGCTTCCTCTGGGGTCTCTGCCAAGGTCTCCCTCTCCAACCCCTCTTTCTGGCCGAAAGCCAAAGAGAAAGAGGCCATCACCATCTCGCAATAGAGAGAGACGTCAGAAGTCCCAAACATGGAAGCAGCGGGGAGAATTTGCGATGCGGTCCTACACTGCAGAGATCCCCAACCTGGTGCCCTCCAAATGTTTTGGACTTCAACTCCCAACAGCCCCAGCCAACTTGGCCAATGATCAGGAATGCTGGGAGCCGTGGTCCAACATTACCTAGAGGACACCATGCTGGGTAAGGCTACTGTCCTGCATTGTAGTTGGGATTAATTATTTTTCTCTTCAACTAATTTTTATTACGGATTTTTTAAGCAATAAAACGTTGGGAATACACTGACTACCATGTGTCATCAATATCCTACATTACAATATAGAGATTGCCTCGCATACATTCTATTCATTACTCATATCCTATGATCCTAACAAATCTTTCCATAAATGAACATGGCCATAGCTAGGCGGAGCTTTATCCCAGGGCGATCCCTGGGATCGTCCCTCTGCGTTCACATGATGCACAGGGGGTCCTTCTCCGTGAGCCCCTGCCGAAGGAAGTGAGGCAGGTGGCTACTAGGAGCAGGGCCTTCTCTGCTGTGACACCCCGGCTGTGGAACGAGCTCCCCAGAGAGGTTCGCCTGGCGCCTACACTGTATTCCTTTCATCGCCAACTGAAGACCTTTTTATTTTCTCAGTATTTTAACACCTAATTTAACTTAAATTTAAACTCTGCTGCTTTAATTTCATATTTTAACCTATATCAATTTTTGCTGTGTGGTTTTATCCTGGTCGTGCTTTTTTATATTGTATTTTGCATTTGTGTTTTTAAATTGTTGGTTGTATTATTATGCTCTTCATGGTTTTAATTTTTGTGAACCGCCCAGAGAGCTTCGGCTATTGGGCGGTATAGAAATGAAATAAATAAATAAATAAATAAAATCCTGGGATCAGGGAGGCCTTCAAGTGGCAGCTGTACCACCATCTGTCAGGGATGCTTTAGGGTGGATTCCTGCATTGAGCAGGGGGTTGGACTCGATGGCCTTGTAGGCCCCTTCCAACTCTGCTATTCTATGATTCTATGATTCTATGATCCCTTCCTTGCCCTGGGATATGGCTCTACACTTTACGCCCGCTTTTCACACAGTCTTGGGCTGATCCCGAGACTGCGTAACGTGTGGGTTGCCGTCGCAGTTTGTCCTGGCTCCTCGCAGTTACTCGCGAGGAGCAGGGACCTGCGCACGGAGCGCAGAGCACGGGGCACAGAGCACGGGGCGCAGAGCTCCTCCTTATACCGCGTCCATAGTGCAATATCCTCTTGGTGTCGAGAGGGCCTCACACATCTGGAGAGCACCAGGTTGGAGAAAGCTGCCCTGAGAGAAGCATTCCTCATAAGAACACATCCGAAGAGCCCTGCTAGGTCCAGCTAACCACACAAGCGGGGCTTGACGGCAACACCCATTCCCCCTGCTGCCCTCCAGAAGCTGCCTCTGAGAATACCTCAACTCAGAGAAGGAGGAGGAGGAAGGGAACCTCTGAGAACATGGAGCTCCTGCCGCTCCTGCCGCTCCTCCAAACAGCTGGAACGGGGCGTATCTGTGCCCCAAAGCAGCTGCCGCCATCCCTTGCTGCACGCAGGCCTCCCTTCCTCCCCTTTTTTAAATAGCTGTGTTTATATCTGTATATAGAATAGCAGCAGGAAAGTAATGCAGCCGGACAAACAAAGCCACCGAGCCAAAGAAGTTAAGAGAAGAAAAAAGGAACAGCCTTGCAAGCCTGCTGGTGCCATTATTATTATTATTATTATTTAAAAAAACCTCATTCAGTTCCAGCCGGGCTTACTAGTCTTAGACCACACAGCTGGAAGTACCTGCCTGAGGGCTACTGAGAAGAGCCAGCTCCCCTCAGCCTGCCTCCTGAGCAGGGGATGAAATCAGCCTATAATGGGAGAATAACAAGATTCTGGGCCTAGCTAAATGTTGCATGCAAACACATATAACAGCCCACCCACCCCTCTTTAAAAAGGAGGAGGAGGAGAAACACAGCCCTATGAAGAGAGACTGAAAGAAGTGGGCCTGTTTAGCCTGGAGAAGAGAAGATGGAGGGGAGACATGACAGCACTCTTCAAATACTTAAAAGGTTGTCACACAGAGGAGGGCCAGGATCTCTTCTCGATCCTCCCAGAGTGCAGGACACGGAAGAACGGGCTCAAGTTAAAGGAAGCCAGATTCTGGCTGGGCATCAGGAAAAACTTCCTGACTGTTAGAGCAGTACGACAATGGAACCGGTTACCTAGGGAGGTTGTGGTCTCTCCCACACCAGAGGCCTTCAAGAGGCAGCTAGACAACCATCTGTCAGGGATGCTTTAGGGTGCATTAAGCAGGGGGTTGGACTCAATGGCCTTATAGGCCCCTTCCAACTCTACTATTCGAGGAGGAGGAGGAGGAGGAGGAGGAGGAGGAGGAGGAGGAGGAATTTATTTTATTTATTTATTTATTACATTTTTATACCGCCCAATAGCCGAAGCTCTCTGGGCAGTTCACAAAAATTAAAACCATTAAGAACATAATAAAACATCCAACAATCTAAAAACCCAAATACAAAATACAATATAAAAAAGCACAACCAGGATAAAACCACACAGCAGAAATTGATATAGGATTAAAATACAGAATTAAAACAGCAAAGTTTAAATTTAGGTGCTAAAATACTGAGAAAATAAAAAGGTCTTCAGCTGGCGACGAAAAGAAGACAGTGTAGGAGCCAGGCGGACCTCTCTGGGGAGCTCGTTCCACAGCCGGGGTGCCACAACAGAGAAGGCCCTCCTCCTAGTAGCCCTCCTCCTAGAAGAGATTGTCCAAATCTCTGCACGAAAACTGCTTTCTTGCCACTCCTGCAGGGTTTTCCAAAACCAACAGCCAAATATGTGGTGTGATCCCTGCGTTCACTGCTGCAGACACGGAGAGTCAGAAATCCAGCAGGAGGTCAGGGAAAGACCTTTATACAGCACTGTTGCCCAATGTCTCTGACAGTCACCTCTGCCGATACTTTTTTAACCATAGTTCTAGCAGCAGGAACACCTAGAAGCAGAATCCACAAATCCACTTGCCAGCTCACCAAGGGTGAGCGCCCTCGGGCTGCTGGAGAACAGGACTTTTACATCAAACAGATGCCTATCACAGAGGTCTCGTTTGCACTAACTTTTGAACACGTATAAGGCAGGAGGGATCCTTGCTGTATCTGATCTTCTCCATACTTGCACGCATGAGATAAGCTCCTGACTCCCTCACAAGCCCCTTGTGAACACCCGAGGATATGTAGAAGGAAACAGCTGGTGAGCACAAGTGACGGCTGGCTGGTAAGCCAAGAGCACAACAGAATGAAATTTAATAGGGATAAATGCCAAGTTCTACACCTAGGAAAAAGAAACCAAATGCACAGTTACAAGATGGGGGATACTTGGCTCAGCAATACTACAAATGAGAAGGATCTTGGAATTGTTGTAGATCGCAAGCTGAATATGAGCCAACAGTGCGATATGGCTGCAAGAAAGGCCAATGCTATTTTGGGCTGCATTAATAGAAGTATAGCTTCTAAATCACGTGAGGTACTGGTTCCTCTCTATTCGGCCCTGGTTAGGCCTCATCTAGAGTATTGCCTCCAGTTCTGGGCTCCACAATTCAAGAAGGATGCAGACAAGCTGGAGCGTGTTCAGAGGAGGGCAACCAGGATGATCAGGGGTCTGGAAACAAAGCCCTGTGAAGAGAGACTGAAAGAACTGGGCATGTTTAGCCTGGAGAAGAGAAGATGGAGGGGAGACATGATAGTACTCTTGAAATACTTAAAAGGTTGTCTCTCAGAGGGGGGCCAGGATCTCTTCTCGATCCTCCCAGAGTGCAGGACACGGAATAATGGGCTCTAGTTACAGGAAGCCAGATTCCAGTTGGACACCAGGAAGAACTTCCTGACTGTTAGAGCAGTATGACAATGGAACCCATGACCTAGGGAGGTGGTGGGCTCTCCCACCCTAGAGGCCTTCAAGAGGCAGCTGGACAGCCATCTGACAGGGGTGCTTTAAGGTGGATTCCTGCATTATTTATTTATTTATTTATATAGCACCATCAGTGTACATGGTGCTGTACAGAGTAAAACAATAATAAAATAGCAAAACCCTGCCACATAGGCTTACATTCTAATAGGATCATAATAAAACAACAAGAAGGGGAAGAGAATACACCAAACAGGCACACAGGGTAGAGTAAAACTAACAGTATAAAAGTAAGGTCAAAATCAAGTTCTAAAAGCTTTAGAAAAAAGAAAAGTTTTTAGCTGAGCTTTAAAAACTGTGATTGAACTTGTAGTTGGCAAATGTTCTGGAAGAGCGTTTCAGGCATTGAGCAGGGGGTTGGACTCGATGGCCTTGCAGGCCCTTTCCAACTCTAGCATTCTATGATTCTACCCCTGCAATGAGGACCAGAGAAAGGACAATGAAGAGTAGCCGGAGCAGCTAGAGTTCAGCCCGAGTCTGTATGACACCATCAAGAGAGTTTGGTATTCCACGGAGAGGTGCAACAGGTCAAATAAGAAGGCCATCCCTCTCAGCTCGGGAATTTTCTCTGAGCAGAAGGGCAAGAATATTCAAACAGCATATTCTGCAAAGCTAGGATACACATCAAAGGGTACATGATATCGTGAGAGCAATTTCGCCTGCCTAATCTAATTGAATTTTAAACTTTAATTCTTCTGAACTTCTCTGTGAGGCAGTGCGGTTGCAAAGCAGTATGCAAATATTGTAAATAAATAACAACTAACTAAAAGCAGTTGGTGCTGTCTTTAGCAGAGGCAACAAGAGGGGGGAAAGGTTGAACGCTTTCTCCCAGCCTGCCTCCAAGCCCAACACTCCCAGGCGCTTCTCTGCTCTAAATAATTCCCTCCCGAATGCAGCTTTTCCCTTATTCTTTTTAAAACTGCTTTTATAAAGGCCACCAGGATATCCTTGCATTTATTCACATACAATGTCTAGTTACGTGTTCAACAGCCAAAGCATTGCAGAGAAGGGATAAGCAGAGCTGTCAGTATGTGACGATATGTGTAGAAAAAGTACTTAAGACCCGAAACTGTTTCCCGAGAATTCCTTTCCTTTTCGTTTTTAAAACATTTTCCTGGCTACAAACATATAGGCTTGAAAGTGTGCGGGCAAGGCTAAATTATGCAAAATAAGAAATAACCTTTGCTCAGTTTTTCTAAGCGAGGCAAGTCACCAAACCCAGCTTTTTGTGGTATATGTTTTGAACAATATAAATGCCCTCAAAAACAGATTTGTTCAGGGTGCTGTTTGCTTTTCAGACCGACCTATAGCATAAACCATAGGTGACAGAAAGCTAGAAACTTGATGGCTGGTTCTACTAGACCTACTTCCATTTTTAAGTTAAAACTAAATACGCTTCTTTATGAAAATGTTTTTTTGAAGCATGTGTCCTCTCTTTCTCCCTTTCTGCCAAAAAATGAAAAGAAAGGACACACATTTCTTAAGGGGTCAATATAGATCCCCAAGGTTGGATTTGCAGGGCAACACACATAGGGTATGTCTACACAGGACGATATCCTGGGGAT